>NC_139591.1:13244558-14444558 GCF_946808225.1 Silurus aristotelis
TCACCAGTATACAATACAACACCTGTAGCAGCTGTAAGGTTTGATTTTTCTGCCACTTTCACAAGTTCTTCTGCGGCTGCACAGTGCCGATCGAGATAACTGACGTTAAATGGCAAATTTTTCCCCCTTTGTGCTCGAGATATTAGGGTTCGTCATAACCACTGAAAAATGCTTAGACAAAGCGAGAATTTGGCGGTTCCACTTCAAAAACGTCGACTTAATAGGGTTGTTGAGATAACCGAGGTCGAGATAAGTGGGTTCCACTGTACCGTATTTTCCAGACTATAAGCCGCTACTTTTTTCCCACGTTTTGAACCCGACGGCTTAAACAATGAAGCTGCTAATTTATTGATTTTTCCTGGGTTTTTCACGGTTTCACAAGCTTCATGCCAAAAAACCGAGCCCCATAACATTAGACAAATGAAACTGCTGAACGGGTTCAGGTGAACCAATGAAACTCTTTGCGCCGCACCACATCATAAATATGGATGAGGTTCCTCTGACATTTGACCTGCCGCTCACTTGGACTGTCAACAGGAAATGCGAATCATTCGTCACGCTGAAAACAACCGAGCATGAAAAAACGCACTTCACCTGTTTTCTGAGCTGCACGGCATCAGGAGAAAAGCTTCACCGATGGTGATTTTTAAACGCACGACGATGCGAAAAGATAAACTCCTGAGAGAAATTGTTGTGAAAGGAAGGAGGAAGAGAGTGAACAATTACTTTCTTGGTAGGCTACTGTTTAGATACAAGCCGTGTAACAGACACTGTCTTTCGTTAAAGCCTGTGTAAAGTTCATTAGTTTCAATGTAGACACCTGCGGCTTATAGACAGGTGAATTCAAATTCAGTGGGTGCGGCTTATATATGGGTGCTTTATAGTCCGGAAATTCCGGTGTATAATATATTATTAATATATATATTTATAGTAGCTTTGATCATTTTAAGATGTACTGTCAACTGACTACGTGCCTTATGTTTCACAGATTATGTTCTTTGCTAATATGCTAACTCCAACAAACATGAATGTTCTCTAACTGTAAATATTTATTGGATTGCTCATTAAAAAAATTTTGTTAGTAAATATTTGTAACTTTTATCATTGTAAGGTTGACTATATGCATCATATTTCAGCAAATTACGTGTGTATGATTTGTCATCTCGACTTTCATTTTACTTTGCTGAAAATATCCTATACAAAAATACCAAAGTGTTGAACAAACACACTTTGTATATTTAAAGGTTTGATTTCATGTTAAAACAAATTGTGCACATGAAGTAAAACGTGTATTTGTGTGTGTGTGTGTGTGTGTGTTTGGGAAAATATATGGTACATATATAAAAATGGCCATTTTGTAAAATATTTTTAAACATATGTACAAGTATCTGACATATTTCTGTATCTGTGGAATCCAAATATGAACATGTATGCAGTATATGTGCTTTGCATATATTGCTATATATCAGATTTCCATATGGGGTCGTCTGTGCATTTTATGTAAATCAGGAGGATTAATGTATATGCTAATATATACTGTATATATGCATATAAACTTTCTTTCGCCTTCTCCCATTAGGGCTCGCCACAGCGGATCATCTGTATTCATGATCCGCATGTTTGATTTGGCACATGTTTTTATGCTGGATGCCCTTCCTAATGCAACCCTCCCAATTTATCCGGGCTTGGGACCGGCACTAAGAGTGCACTGGCTCGTGCAACCCTAATGCCTGGTGTCGGTTCCCTGACCGGGGATCAAACCAGGGCCGCAGCGGTGAGAGGGCCGGATCCTAACCACTAGACCACCAGGTAACACTATATATATGCATATATACTGGATCCCAAGTCAACACCCTGACAAGCTCTTGGGACAGACCTTTCTTTTAATTAGCAAGGTTTAGTATTTTATTATTATTATTATTTTTTATCTATTCAATATATTTTATTACTACAAAGTTCCTGTAGATGTCTTGTTACCATAGAAACATTAATGTATTCCACAAGCACATTAATTAGCACCTTCTGACTAATCAAATTCAATAATTTTTTATAAATTTTTTTATGACCTCTCCTGGACTGTTTGACTCAGAATTATGATTAGACTTGGTGCATAAACTTGTCCACATATGCAATGTTCAACACGTTAGCTGAAAAAAAAGTCAAGCTTTGGATAATCGCATTCCAATTACTAATATTCCTAAAAAAATTCTAACTGTTCAAATGCCATCTCAAGTGTGATTGTAATTTGATTAAACAGGGGGAAGAAGGGAGAGGAAGTCAACATGTGCTGTACCTCTCCATGCATAAGTGGCAAGGCCATTAGGAAGATAATGATGTGAGATTAAATTAGAACTGTAATGTCTGGAAGGGCAAATGGTGGAGCAGTTTGAGAAAGAATAAAAGTCGTGACAGAATCCCTAATGTCTTGTTTTACAGGTCACACAGATTGGAGCATCCTAAATTTTTTACTACGTGCATATTACTTACAGTTTCAGCATTTGAAAGAAGCCCCTATCCAGAGTGACCTACAGTGATTTGAGTGGTTGAGGGGATTAGGATATCTTTTGATGTATGTCTTTTTCAGCCATATGTGGTTCTTCCCCAAACTGTTAGCACAAAGTTGTAGGCACACATTTGTATAGGATGTGGTCAGATATAATTTTCCCTTCATTTGTACTTGGAGACCAAAACCACTATTTTCACTATTAAAATGTCGCATCCACAAGGATCAATATCTTGAGTGGCTTGCTTCAGAGTCCTGACCTCATCCCCATTGAACACCTTTGGCATCAATTGTAAATTATTAACTTGTTAATATTATGAAGAGCAGCCATGCTAATTCCCCTCTATTGCTTTCTTTCTCTACCTGCTCTGAGGTTGTGCCAGCTCCAGTCATGTACCACCTCATGAAGATTATGGACCTTCAATGAATTTAAGCCGAACCCGAACCATCTACAGACGTACCAGCGCCATTTGGATCCCACTTCATTTAGATTTTGGGTATTGGACCTCTTCTAATTTTTAAAGGCTCTGGAAAAGAGGAGTTGGTGATGGATCTATGATGATCTCAAATGTTATTTTATGCTATTTTATGAGTTGCTCAGTAGCTCCTGGTTCCACAACGTCAACTAACTGTATAAGACTGTAGAAAGGACATTACTCATATTTACACATACTCTGGTGCTCATGGTAGTTCGAATTCTACAGTGTTTTGTATTGTTTTAAGATTTATAATCACATTCTTGACATCACCCAAATGAGGATGGGTTCCCGTTTTGAGTCTGGCGCCTCTCAAGGGGTCTTCCTCATTCATCTAGAGTTTTTTCTTGCCACAGTCATCACAGGCTGCTCATTAAGGATAAATACACATAATTCACTATAATTGTTAAGCTCTGTAAAACTGCTTTAAGACAATGTGCATTGTGAAAAGCGCTATAGAAATAAAGTTGAACTTGAACTTGAATTGGAACGATGCACAGTACCCAAAATGAGCAGAAAATCTTCACAAGCACAATCCAAAACCTCTCAACAAGGCTCTTAACCTTGAACTGCTCAGATGTATAAATGAAATAATTGTAAGTTGCATCTGAAAAATGCCAAAAATGTTAAAAATCTAGTGAAACATCTTGCCAGTAGCATGGTGGTTAATATAACAGCAAATGGGAACTAAATGTGGAATGAGATGTTCTAAAAGTCCATAATAATCTTATGGTCAATTGCCAACAAACATTTGTCCATATAGTGTACCATATATGTGAGGGGTGTTATATACAGAATTACTGCAGTATTCTACACTGTAATTCAATGCACGAATAGAAATATCTACATAGCGAGAAAGAAGATACAATGGAAATAATAATCATGGAGAAGTGAAGTAAGAAGGGGTAAGTAAACCCCTTTCCAATTAATGCAACAAAAAAAGTAATTTTAAACAAATAGGAAAACCTTTTAACTAATTAGGGAATAGCATATGAGTTTTGCTTTGCTAAGATTTAACCTAACAAAATAAATTTTTTGACAAATATATCCAAAAGCAAACCAGACTGATTAGTGATGCTGTTACATCAGTATTACCTTTAAACAAGAAAAAAGAAAAAAGGTTAGAAAATGAAAAGCAAAGACCAAATGACACAAAACAGACCGGTGAATTTTCCCATATTTGTAAACCTGAGTGAAAAATAAGTGTAAACCATATATGAACAAATGGGCGTTTAATTTTTAGAGCAAACATTTAAACATGCATGACAGTACTTTTAGGATAAAAGTTGGTTGAAGCATGACCACAAAATACAAGTGTGTTTTTTTAAACACTTCATTCCCCATTTAGTCCCCATTTGCTGTTATAATAATCTTTGTTCTTCTGAGGAGATTTTCACTTTGTCAAATTTTGCTCTGTCACCCAGTCAGATGTAGGATAAGGAGGTCTGTGGAGCAGTCAGCATTCCAATTTATTTCAAAGGTGTTCAAAAGACTTGAGGTCAGAGTGTTAAAGCTCTCTCAAGATCTTTCACTTCGACCCATGTATACCATATGTTCATGGAGCTTATCATGCTGAATTGCTGAATTCAAGTCAAGAGAAATTTTAATGCTACCACATCCAAAGGCATCCTATACAATTTTGTGCCTCCAACTTTGTGCTCCAAACAGTTAGAGGAATTTCACAAACGGCTGGTGAAATCGGGTTTCCAAAAGTTTTTACGCAAGCTCAGGGAACTGACCAGTTGCAGTTAAGAGACAGCTCAATCAGGGCTCCAGACTGCGACTAAAATGGTCTCATTTGCGACCAAAAATAATAAATTGCATGTAATATTTTTGCCAAGATCGCCACCTGCAACCATATAAATGTACGTTATGACCGTATAATCTGCATGTTAAGACTTTTTATGTGCGTGTTTTATCACATAATTGTTTGACGTAATAAACGGAGACGCATGCGCCGCCTACGTTTGAGTTAAAGCGCCAAAATAACCAGACAGTTAAATCATTTTTCCTCATCAGAAAAAAAACATGAAAAGAGCTAAAAAAAAATTTCAACACCGCCTATATGATCGCTTCAGTTCCCAGGCCATGCTGTAAAATGATGGCAGGTTTACACATGACAGGATGACTTGAAGTAAGTGTTTTAACATTTTTAAAGTTCATTCTTGTGTGGCACTTAAAAATGTAATTTGGCACCTGTTGTTTTTCTCATAGGAGCCAATGGCTCCTTAATAGATGTTATTGTCTGGAGCCCTGTCAATGAAGCACTAATAATTTTAAACTTGTTCTACAGCAAAGAATCTACAAAAAGAATATATGGTGTAATTCACAAGGATGTGTACTTTACTACTAAGTAGCTGAGTGGACAGATTTCCCTGTCCGTGCGTCCCCCACGCTCCACCAAAGCCGACAGACCATTCTTTTAATCTTTGATGAGCTCTGAGCCTAAAGGAATGGCATGGCATTCAATCTATCATGACAGCTCTCTAAAACATGCTACCCCAGGGCTCGGCAGCTTGAGCAGAGAGACAGAGTGGCTCGGGAGGTCATGGATCTGCTAAACCGTTGCCTCAGTCGATGTCAAATGACAGCTTTTCAGAACTGTTTTGAGGAAGGATGACTAAGCGTGTGTCCTAAGGGAGGAGCGGAGGATAATGAATTTTATAAGAGCATGTGCTGCTTAATGAATCCGTTCACTGACAACGACAACAGAGTCTGTGAGCGCAGACGTTTTGTACAACTTTTTTTCCGCTAATAGGTCTTTAAGGAGCACGTCCAATTCAGGCTAATGACACGCACGCCACAAGAACAATTGGCATCCCAAAGCACCCTACTGTAGTAAATGACACTAATATGCAAAATGACACTTGTGTTGGAAAATCGTTCTGCTAGGAAAATTACAAATGTCAATAAAGCGAATGAGTCAAAACTATTCGGCTGAATGGGTAAGGCTACCCAATGAGAGGTTATTAAAAAAAAATTAGCATAAGTTATGCAAAATGTCTTCACCTACTACAAATACTATGTCAGGTTTAGGCCAAGAGCCACAGGACTATACCTCCAATTAGCCACTGCACCTCACATTGATATGTGATCATGTGACCTGTTTCACATTCAGTAGTAATTAGAACTTGTATGCAGTTTCACCTCTTACAGCATTTATTGTCTCAGGTTTTCCATGGCCCTTGTCTTAATGCTCAGGTTATGGTTTCTGGGTTACATTTATATATAAACAACTATATTTTCAAGATGTAAAGCATCCTATGATATTTACTGATGTATCCTGTAAGTGTTATATACAGTACTGTGCAAAGGTCTTAAGCATTGTATTTGTTGTTTCAGCAATGGTATAAGGACCATACCTAATTATCTTTCGGTCTCTTTAGTAAAATAAACTAGAAAATAATCAGAAAATACATGACATTTGAATGCAATTAAAAAAACAAAAAAACAAAAAAAAACCACAAAAACTGCTTTATTTTAATAACATCTTCAGCTCTGCTACTTCCAGCTCCACCGCCTGTCTTTTGGTTAATGCCACTGTCTCTAATCAATACAACATCGCAGGTCTCACCACAGTCCTATAAACTTTCCCTTTCACTCTTGCAGATACCCTTCTATCACAAATCACTCCTGCCACTCTTCTCCACCCACTCCACCCTGCCTGCACGCTTTTCATCACTTCTCTTACACACTCTCCATTACTTTGCACTGTTGACCCCAGGAACCTGAACTCCTCAACCTTCTTCATCTCTTCTCCCTGCAACCGCACCAGTCCACTGCCCTCCTTCTCAATTCCACACCTGTAATCTGTCTTCTGACTTTCATTCCCTTTCTCTCCAGCATGTACCTCCACCTTTCCAGGCTCTTCTTAACTTGCTCCCTACTCCCACCACAAATTAAAATTTCATCCACAAACATCATAGTCCAAGGAAACTCCTGTCTGACCTTGTCCGTCAACCTGTCCATCACCACTGCAAACGGAAAAGGGCTCAGAGCCAATCCTTGGTACAGTCCAACCTCCACCTTAAACTAGTTTGACATTCCTTCTGCACACTATGCTGCTGTCACACTGTCCTCATACATGTCCTGCACCACCCTCACATACTTCTCTGCCACACCTAACTACCTCATACAATACCACAACTCCTCTTTTAGCACTTGTCGTACGCTTTCTCTAAATCCACAAACACACAATACAACTCCTTCTGTCCTTCTCTATACTTCTCTATCAACATCCTCAAAGCAAATTTTGCATCTGTAGTGCTCTTCCTTGGCATGTAACTATACTGTTGCTCACAGATGGTTACCTCTTCTCTCAGCCTGGCTTCCACTACTCTTTCCCATAACTTTATGGTGTAACTGTTCAAGTTAATTCCCCTGTAGTTACTGCAGGTCTGCACATCTCCCTCATTCTTAAAAACCGGTACCAGCACACTCTTTCTCCATTTCTCCATTCCTAACTCACCTTCAAAGGCATTGATAAACAATCAGGTTAAAAACTCTACTGCCATCTCTCCTAAACATCTCCATGCTTCTACTTTTATGTCATCTGGTCCTACCGACTTTCCACTCTTCATCCTCTTAATCGCTGCTCTCACTTCGTCCTTACTAATCCTATCCACTTCCTGCTTCACCATCTCCACATCATCCAATCATCTCTCTCTCATTTTCCTCATTCATCAGCTGCTCAAAATTCTCCCTCCACCTTCTCAACACACTCTCCTCACTATTCAACACATTTCCAGCTCCATCCTTTATTGCTCAAACTTGTAGCACATCCTTCCCAGCTCGGTCCCTTTGCCTGGCCATCGGTACAAAAGCACAAACATTGTTCTCATAAACTTAAGTGGAATGGAACTCTAATTAATGTCATTGCTAACACCTGTATTTATCTTACTATGTCATTTCAAAATGGCTGCAGTAAAAAAGGTCTATTACACCAGGTCTGTGCAAGACATAAATTCACACTGTTGCTTCAGCTAAGCTACTCTCAAAGGTTAAATCAGCAAACAAAATGGACACTCAAGATATTCAAGCTGCTGTAAAGTAATGTGAATAGTCAAGAGAGATCAAGGACAAAAAAAAAAGACTGAAAGGCCAAGAAAACTTTTAAAATCTGATTAGAGTTTTTTCAAAAGAGACAGGAAGGTCCAGCAAGGACCTGGCTCAGCATCTGGCAGCTTCTTCAAGATGCTAAGTTCATCCTTTTCCAGACTGAACAAGCTTGACCAAGAACGATCTTTGTGGAAGAATAACAGCCAAGAAACCACTTTTTCAAAAGGAGAAAATTGTGAAAAGGCTTAAATATATGTTAACACTCACAACATTTTTTATGATTTATGTGATTAATCAAGTTAACCTTTTTTTTTTTTTTTTGCTTAATTCATCGACAATGTGAGCAGAGGAGTTCAAGAGTGTTGGAAGTATGAGTGCTTCCAGCCTCCAGTCAAACATGGTGGAGGGTCTGTCATGGTTTGGGGCTTTATTTGGGGGTGTTTGCTGGTCTTGGGGTGTTAGCAGTATTTTTTCAAAACAATAAAATCATGAATGATGAAAAGTAAAAAGAGTTTTTTTTATTTATCATTCCATTCCTTGGTTTTATAGTTCAACATGATAACGACCCCAAGCACACTGCTAATGCAGTGAAATCATATTTTTATAGAAAAACAGTCATGGACAGTCATGGACTGTCTTCCACAGAGTCTAGAGCTGAATATATAGTATAGTATCACCTGTACAGAGAAATAAATAAAAGACAACCTAAATCTAAAGAAGAACTCTGAAAAGAGAAGTGAAGAAGTGCTGAAAGAAGCCTGTAATAATATACCAGAAGAATACTTCAGAAAACTTCAGAAAAGGACAGTCCCTCTCAAAATACTGAAGAATTCCTGAATAAAACCATTTTGTTCTATAAATTTCTTTTAATTTTGCATAATTTTGCATACACCCTACATTTTATATTTGTATCTTATTAACGATTAAAATAAAAATATTAATGGTCATTAAAACTTTACTTAAAAACAAAGCTGATGGTGGCCTAAGCAATTCGAACACTACTACTACTATGTTCCCTTACATATTGAAAAAAATCCCAGCAAGGATACTTATCTGCAAACCCTGAAAGCTCAATAGAGTCATAATTTTCATTGTAAATCAAAATGATTACAAGGATGAATTGTGTTCACATAAAAGACCCTCGGTTATTTTGTCATAATGGCATAATGAATCAGAATCGGTTCTTCTAGCATGACATATTGCACAAAAAAAAAAAAAAAAAAAATATGCAGACAGCTGTATATGAAGCAGCTGTATTACAAGCATACAAGAGGCACGATACACAGAACAATCAAGGAAAACCAAATGGGAAATAGAACCCTTTCAGAAGCACTCAAAAAATGTAATTCGAAACTAATGGGCAAAAGCACTTGACCCCTAGGGAATATTATATGAGCTGCAGTTCCAAAGAAAAAGAGAAGCTTGTCATCAACAAAACAAGACAATGAAAATGAAGGAAAGACATATTCCACAGGATCTAATCTAAAAATGAGAAAATGTAATCGTTTTACTGACTCGGATCTTTAAATCAGGTTAAGAAACAACAAAGATGAACAAATCCTGATTCAAGTCATTCTGTTTAATGCATTAAAATGCCTTACTTTTAGTAGACAAATGTGTCAACCTACGCAAATTAACGGTCATATTTCAAAGAAGGAAATAAAATGGTAATGCAGGTAATGCAGCCAAGGACAAATTCTGAGAAAGTAAAATGAATTATTTACCCCTCAACTTAGTGATTTGTTTGTTCTGTGTTGGATGCACATGTGCAACAACCTCTGTTTGTAATGTGATAAACAATACTAGGTCTGTACAAAGAAAAAATTAATTATTAGTTCACGTCCCAAGTGTTTTGAACAAAGTCTTTCATTTCTCTTTCCTGTACACAGCCTGTGCAGCTATCACGTCACAAAAAATACAGACCAGAAAAGTCACAAGGTGAATAAATAATTTCTGTCAAATGTTACAAATGAAAAATAGGCCGCTATCACGAAATGAAAAAAATCACTCTTTGAGACAACTTGTTAGTCCCAAATCAGCCAAAAGATTCATTTAAAACTAACAAATTGTTTATGAATGGCCCATCTAAATCTGAGCTTGCTATTACTTTTTTTTACTATTGCTATCAAAGAAAAGCAACTGAAACAAGAGAGTTGAAGGAAGCGAGCGGTAAGGATCACACAACTGTACACCTTCTGCATCAATAAAGTTGTGTGCTCCTTAACGCTCACTTCCTTCCCGCCATTCACAAACTGGCACTCGGCTACAACTCGTTACTCCCCAGTCATATAAAAGACACATTCAAAATGAATGAATCAAGTTAGGTACAATACAGTAAACAGTGAAATGAAACAGCATTCTCTTAGGTCCAAGGTGCTCATTAAAACAACATAAAATAACCCTAGGTAATGTTAAAAAACAAAACTAAATCGAACTCTGGATAAAATGCACGTGTACAAACGTAGTGCAAGTAACACAAAACAGTGGAAAAGAAAACGCACTGACACTGCAGCACCGCCGTGTACAAAAGATATGTGATAGTACAAATTAGTTTTCCCATATAATGATAAATACTGTACATGGAAACGTTAGTTGTTTAGCAGCAATTTGTGCAAGTAGCAATTTGTGCAAATTGTTTTGATGAGTTAGTCCAAGTGTGTGCATGTATGTTTGTTAATCCTCTCCTTTTGTACTGAGGAGGCGAATGGCTTGTGGAAAGAAAGTGTTACACGGTTTGGCTGTGAGGGCCCAAATGCTCCGGAAGCTTTTTCCAGAAGGCAGTTAGGTGAAGAGTGGGCATGAGGGGTGTGTGTGATCAGCCACAGTGCTGATGGCTTTGCAGATGCAGCTTGTTGTGTAAATGTCTATGACTGAGAAGAGAGAGAGGCCCTGATGATGTTCTCAGCTGTCCTCAGTATCCGCTGTAAGGTTTTGTGATCCGAGACGGCGCAATTCCCAAACCAGGCAGTGATGCAGCTGCTCACGATGCGCTCAAAATCATTCGAACAAAAGCAACTAAAACAGCACAGACTGAGCGAATCAGTCCAGCCCAGAGTCAAGAAAAAAAACGTGTTCAAAAGGAACGAGTCGTTCAACAAGCACGAAGCGTTCATAAACAACCCATCACTAATCCAAGCATGCTTATGATTGACAAATCAGTTAAACCAAAGCAACTCAATGGGTTCTTATGCTAATTTGATGTTACATCAAGAACCATCAATAATAAAAAAGCAAAGTGGTGGTGAAGGATGTTCAAGAATCATCTATTGCAGAGGGAAAATGGCAACTAAATAATCAGCACCCAAACAATTTCCGAAGGCGAGCTATTCATGAGCTAATTCAGTTCGAAACATTTCCCTATTTATGCCATATACACTACATATACATGTGATGATATAAGAAATGCAAAAATAGAATAGAATTTTCTAATTAAACCGAGATTTAAATATGAAATGAATAGGTTTCTCTACTCGTTCAGGGCAATTAAGTGTAATTAGCCACAGGCGGGCAAAAAACTGGGGCATCCCATAACCGAGAAGCACTAACATGTGAAATGCTGTAACTGCAAGGGAAAAGACATCATTCCATTGGGAGAAGTTCAAATGCCAAAGAAATGATGGAACTATTTATGTGAGAATTTGGGGACGTGAGGCTGTAGAAGGATTTTTTTAGACAGCATCCTGAAGGTTGTCTTTTCCACCGGGCATCATTAAATTTCAGGGATGAAAACGAATAAAGCATGGTGATTATAATGCAAAGATAAAGCCAGCCGGTTCATCATAATACAAAACACTATAGCTCTTTTTTGGTTTGCTTTTTCCCCCCTTGTTTCATATGATGATTCATATTGCAACACCTGTCCTGGAGCATGACTTGCCTGCGATGTGTCACAGAACTAATGGGATTATTACAAATGAATGAAACTGACACATTTTTAATATAACAAAAAAAAAACTATTGTAATTACACATTACCTTGTAGGGCTGCTATAAGACACCTCTACCAGAATCTCAAACAGTCGTGCACGCATTTGTGATGTGCTTTTTCATAGAATTGCAATTAACTTAATTATCTCATAAAGCTCATGCTAGGAGGCCGCATAATAGTTTCATCATTTTGCGTCAATCGTTTTGAATCTGATAGTGTAACCTTTGTTTCTCTTACAGAGCTGCACTTGATACTTGTGTTCAAAAGGGTTTAGGAAGAAGAAAAGTAATTATCTTCTTCTTCTTCTTCTTCTTCTTCTTCTTCTTCTTTCGGCTTCTCCCATTAGAGGTCCCCACAGCAGATCATCCATCTCCATACCCCCCCCCCCCCCTGTCCTCTAATCTGCCTCTTTCAACCCAACTACCTGCATGTCTTCCCTCACCAGTAAAAAGAAGTATACATTATTATAATATATTTGAGTAATTAATAGATTGCAAATTAATCAATATAATTCATTATAATAATAATAATAATACTTATGATGATGATGATTATTAATTGAATTCTATGCTGCACCTGTGTTGATTTATTCAGTGATAGAGACTCAAAGCACTTTTGTATGTCGCTCTGTATAAGGGCGTCCGCCAAATGGCATAAATGTAAATATATTTTAAGGTGAAATGCTTAAACGCTTTATATTCTTTTGTTTCAATTTTTTTATTCCTTCATGAATGAGTTTTTAATGCGTGTAATATTCTACTGCTATAGAACACTAAGCAACTGTCCTGAAACCACTGAAGGTGAAAATTGTGTTGAATTTCCTAAACAAAAAAGAGTCAAATTGTTTTCTTGTTACTGATACTTAGCACGGTGCCACTAAGAATCGTTTTAACCCACCAAAACAGCTTCCTATTTATTTTATACGGTGCGTACTCTCGCTGGAGCACCATATGCACAATTGAGCATTGCACAATAAATGACTACAATTACTGCCGTCATGTGATCTCTAATCGGGTGTAAATCTAGTTAATGACAGCTGCCCACATTATCTGATAGCCATCACCGATCTTATATATCTCCTTTCTGATATATCATCCTCTATTGCCATGTTATGAAATGTGTATTGTTACCCAATTCATAAATTGTTTAGTGTTTGCATGGATTAATCTCAACTCAATGGTTCAACTATCTGTCCACATTTTAAAGTAGAGAAATGTTTAAAATGTACTCACATTTCTTTTTGAACAATATACTCTATGATGTGAAGCTCGAAATTCTGTCTGAATGTGTGTTTACCAATAGATTAATCTATGCAGTGAACAAGGGCATGACATAACCTCTACACAAAATGTTCTTCCATGTAACAGCATATTTCTTCCTGAGAGGAAAAAAAACAAGAGTGATAGTTATATTTGCATTGAGAATTCTAATAAACACTAATTTAAAGTATTGAGACCCCTGACTTTGCCAGCCATATTTGCCAGCCGTTTTTTTTACTTCCCCAAACTGTTATCACAAAGATGGAGGCACACTGGATTTGGTATCATTACATTTCTGTGCACCTCAACTAGGAGACTCAACTTGTTCAAGTACGAAAATGCCCCTATAAGCATATATGCATTGGAGGAAAAGATCTTGAGTGGCCTGCTATAAAGTTCTGATCTTAAACCTACTAAACACCACTGACTGCACCCCAGGCCTCCACACCCTACATCGTAACTGACTTAACCAATGCCCTGAGTGAGCTTATTGGGCTGAATTAGTGCAAATCTCTGTTAGTACTCTCCAATATCTAGTGGAACATCTTCTCAGAAGAGTGGAAGATATAATAACAGCAAATGGGTACTAAATGTGAAATGAAATGTTAAAAAATGCACATATGCATCTTTTGTCCATACAGTGTATCTTGGCTGCAGCGATAACTACCTCCTCCCCTTTCGCATTCAGATTGAATGCAATTCCAATTAACTTTCAAGCCCGTTTCTTAAGTGTGTGTAAAAATAAATAAATAAACACAATTCCTTATTAAATAACGTTCAGAGACGTCTTTAAATGTTTCCAGATTTACGGTTTACAATAAATCTTCTAAAGGTGACTTACAGGGTTCTAAGCGTTGTGTAAGCTGCGATAACAGATGATAAACTATTAAAGATCTCGAATTGATTTGGGTAGGGATTAGAGGACCTGTCAGTGCCAGAGGCTAAATCTGTTTAATAACTTTGCTTCAAAAGCACCAAATAAGATATCTCTTAGTATAAATAATAAACAAGCATTAATAACTGTGTTAAACGTTAATAACAGTGTTAAACGAAGCATTAGGAACGCAATTATGGAAAATTTAAAAATAAAGTCTAAATATCCTGCTAAATTATTCAGTATAGTACTAGGCTACTTCCCTATTCATTTCACATTCAGTGCTCTCCGTTCACATTTATTATTTACACTACAGGCCAGAGGTCTATAAGCAGCACTTACTCCATGAGACAAGTTTAAATAAGGTATAAACACATTAGCTAGAGTTAGTCGCTTGTGTTGTATATTGTTGCTAAATTTGTATTCTTTTATACCTTATATACCTCATTTAATTAGAGTAGGAATTTTGATTGATCCAAATGACTTTTAATTCTGATTTGTTCACTGGTTCATTGAAAAAACAACATTGGGGCAAACAGTCATGTGACATTGAGTGCAGTGGCTTATGGAAAACAAGTTCAAAATAAGTTAAACCACACATTTGCCTAAGTGTGTCTAAAATGTCATTTAAAATTATGAGTGCATACCCTGTGAGTTTTGTATCTGCTTTTCTGACCATTAGACATTCTTCTGCTAATGTTACTTCATTACTGAGAAAATACGTGACATTTTTCAGCATGTCACGTGACACAAACAAACCTTTTAAGTCAGCTGTTCAGTATTATTATCATTTAGTCATCTTGAGCTTCTTAAAGCACACTGCAATTACGAGCTCCCTGCTCAATCCATTTGGGGCTGATCATCGCATTTAAATGCTAATTGGAAAATAAATTTTTAAATATAACACGCATCACATTCTTCCCAGATGCTTCCCTTCTAACAGAGAGACACAAAGTCATATTGCTAAATTGAATAAAGGGTCCTGAAGCAGCCAGGTCTCGATTAAGTTCACTGAAGAATAAAAGCACTCTGCTGAAGATTTGCATTCGGAGCGAGTCTCGTTCAAGCATGCTCGGGATTACAATTAACACTTTCAGTGGGGAGTAGCACTCAAAGTGAAGCAGCCACAAATCTTGCGAAGCATCAAGTGACTTCCACTTTGACAAAAGCGCCTGGGTGTTTTTACACGCGTGTCTCACGCACACACATACACACACAGCATGAAAAGCAAAGAGACATGCCTTTATTCTTTTAGGTTCGCTTGGATTTTTCATTACGAGTACCGTCAAGGCGATTGACTCTGACCTAGACAAACCGACCTAATACACAGAGCTGTCCTTTATTCCAACTGCTGCTCTTTCGAATTTCTAATTGTGTGTCTTGCAGCATCAGTCACCCAGCTAGTGTAGCATGCCTGCGGCTACACCTCTGCATTGACTTTAACACAATCTTATACTCCCGGGGAATACTGACTAAACCCCGTGAAAGGAATAAAAAAACACCACAGGGTGTGCTACTACGTGAAGTAATCAATGATTGGGTGGTGTGTTACAACCCCAAAGTTCATTAGTTTCCTATTAAAGTATACCCCATGCTGTTTCTTTTCTCTTACACAACAGCCAATTATGAGTTTCTTTTATATTAATTCAAGAACTTTTTAAACAGTATTATTTTTTTAGTTAGCATGAAAGAAGATAGTTACTGTATCATATAATGTGTTATAGCATCTATAAGCAATTGTTCCCTATTCAGCCTCTCTTTATTTCCTCTCCAGCATGTCACATCAGAAAGCAGGTCACGCCTAAAGACTTTCCTGTGGCATCAATGGCAAAACATCTGAAACTTCCATAAATGGGGCCAATAAAACTGCAACATATACATATAATTGTGCATTGTTACACAAGTAACACAATTGTAATGTTTATTATTAGTCTTAGATTATGTGATGCGTGCCCACCAAAAAAAACACACTTAAAAATTTTGTCTGCATTACGATCAGAAAGATGCGGTTACACCAAATTGTTAATAATTCACATTTTTTGCATCAGTGACAGCCAACAATTTCCCAGAGATTTCAAAACAATTTCAGCAACATAGGATTAAAAAATGCCTGCCCCCCCCTCCAATTGCACTTCAAACTTCAAGCAATGAGAAATACAATCATGACAAATGTTTAGCAACAAAAACATGTCATATTCAGAACTGCAAAAAATATTTATTGCCTTATTGATTTCTTACTCTGTAGGGAAATTACACCTAATCCAAAACACTGCTGATGTAATAAGTGAGAAACTCAACTTGAATCATTACAAAATCTTATTAAAGATAACGAACAAGAAAAATATTACTGGTATAGCATTTTTACCAAGCCTAGATGGAAATACGAAATGCAATTAAGGTATTACTTTATATTTATATGTCAGTAGACATTGTCTTTCATGTACTTGCAACCAGAAATTCAATTAGAGTTCAATTCAATTAATTAAAATCCATGTAAATTACCATTGTCACCACCACAGTAGAATTCAATTGCAAAAAAACGCAGATTTCCAAATGCTGTGTTTTGTTGCATGTACAATGTTTTTGCACTTTGCCCATATTTTGCCATGAGCTCTTTGCTGTAGATTTATCTAGTGTAGTGGACTACACTTGGCAGAAATGAAAATCAGGCCTTTGCCTGCCTGAGGCCTGTCACACCTGATTTAAAGAAAGATACTGTACTACATGAATACTTGGGCTGGTGGAACATCGTCTGCAACAATACATTTTGTGGTGTAACATAATATGCAGCACTTAAGATTATATACATACATACATACATACATACATACATACATACATACATACATACATACATACATACATACATACATACATACATACATACATACATACATACATACATCAAATAGCAGGTAGAGTGCAGCATCATCCTGTCATTTTTTTAACAGGTTAGAAAGAACAAACAATAAATCTCATGCACCACTATATGATGTTTTAATTTCCATTTCAGTTCATCAGTGCCTCTAGCCCTGATTTAGTACAGTCTTTAGACCAAATAAAGCTATATGAAACATGGGGCCAAATAAAAGGCAAAAGTATGTGGATATTTGACCATTACACCCAAATGTGGTTCTTTCCCAAACTGCTGCCCAAAAACTGGAAGCACACAATTCTCTAGAATGTATTTTAATGCTGTAGCGTTACAATTTCCTTTTGGAATAACTATGTGATCCAAACATGACTATGATGCTGTGCACAAGGTGAAAGGAAAAAGCCATGGATTAACAAAGCTGGGGTAAAATAAATCAATGGCCTGAGCTCGACTGCAATGAACAATGTTAGGATGAACTGAAATGCCAGCTTTGGATGGGGCATGATGTCCACTTCCATAAGCCCCTTTAGTGTATATCCTTGGCTCACAAAACCTAGCCAGATGTGCTACCTTAACCTGTCTCTGATGGGTGTGGAGAAAGCAAATCTGTTACCTCGACCCTGCTTTCATTGCCTTCCATTCCAGATACAAGTCTGTCTCTGCCCTATTCCTGTAACAACTCTTCCATCTCCATCTGTGCTCATCCTGTTCCAAAAAGCAATACTAGCAGAGCTGAACATTCACCTTATTTCCCTGTGGGTGCTGGTCCACCACCATGGTCCCATTAGCCAGAATCATCATTGCCACATTTTGTTCAATAAGGAAATGATTAGATTTAGATGGATTATCGGTTACTTTACTCTATAGATTATTTGTCTACTTTTTTATGAAATTCAAGATAAAAAAAAACAAAACAAAAAAACAGCGTATCAGTAATCGAATTTTTTTTAAATGTGTCAATGGTCAAAACTTCACTGAAAAGCTGCTGACAACCAAAGTGTTTAAATAAAAAACACCAAACCAAACACAGCAAAACACCGAACCAATTATCATGAACTGACCACATATCTCACTGTGCAATAATACTGGCTCAACCATGTGAATACAAGCTATAATAAAAATCTCTATGAACATGAGGCTTCTAGTTGAACATAATGCTGCAAAATGGATAATGTTCTGTATATGATCAGGACAGATAAAGTAAGAGCATGGACCCTATGACTTTAAAAAAAGAAAAAAACAGCAAAATGACCACCGGCTATTTTTTAAAATGAGATGTGATGGGAATAGTGTCAGGAAAGCATAAAGTGACCCTGCCTCCCCGCCTCATTTAGAACAATTATTCACACAGAGTTTGCCAATGCTTCTGAGAATTGTTCTCCAAAGGTGACACAAAGCGTTACTAACCGAAACAAATTTGAGAACATCCTAATCAACCTATTTTGGCTCTTAGGCATGGTGTGTCATCAAATGAACATGCTGCACAATGGCAAGCTCAAGTGCACTTGAGAGCTGATCTACGAAGGAATCGTTATTGAAGATAAATACGAGATTCTTGCCAGAAACAATTTCACCAGAATACCGAATGAATGAAGGCAGAGCATGAGGCAAAGAAAGACACCTTGGCGCATTAATTATGTGTCCAAGTGGCAAGCTTAGTCTCAGCGAGGACGACTCAAGGTGGAAAAACAACCCTGATTTACAATCAGCAAACAGAAAATTTATGTCAAGTAAAAAAATAAATAAAAATGACTGCTCTAAATCCATAAATTAGGGATCTTCATTGACAACAGTTAAAATCATCAAAACGTTTTGGGATTAAGGAATATAAACACAGTAGTTCTCCATACTATTGATTCCATCCACTTGAGAGCTATTATGACATTTGACCTAATTGTATACATTTTTTTTGTTGAATCCAGTGTTACTTTGTGTAGTACAATTTGTTTTTTGTTTTATCTTCTCAAAAATCATTTTCTTGACTGTAATAGATCCATCAAGGGAGGTGGAGGAGGAGAAGGAGGAGGAGGAGGAGGAGGACATTTCATCCGATCAGCATCTTGATTGCAAATGCGCCAAACAAACCACGCTATAGCGTACACACGTGAACCTTTTTTTTCTGCACCTTTAAATTCAGGTGTGCATCTACTTTAACCCATTTTGCTCACCGGCCGCGATCTGTGCAAACCTCATGTCCTGTAACTGTCGCAAATGTGAAAGCAGTCCAATTAAACCCCATTTCCAACTGCTCATAACCCTGCCTACCTGAACACCAATAATCAGATGGGCACTGAAGTCCTGCAGGGTTTATAAAATAATCCTGGGCCACAAAGTACCTCTAAATAGACTGGACAAAGGAGTGAAATTGTGCTTTTATTTGTCATTTCGAAGCAACTTTCTGAGTTGTGTTATTGTGTGGAAGGCAGATCTAGTGATCCATATTTATTGGGGTAAGGATTCTAGTTATCCATGTTGTTTCAGCATGAACCCATGGGCAGATTTTTCCAGCATCAATGATTCACTTAATACAACAGAAATTATAACGAAAAAGTGAAACCAGAAACTAATACGCTTTCATACTTCGGTCATTTAAAAAATATATATAAATAAACAACTCTTTTTTTTTTTGTCTTGGACAAAGTGCGCTTGACAAAGCCCGCTCTCAGCCTCTACACACCCAATCCTTGTTCTCTCTAAAAAAAAACCTACACAATACCGGTTTCCTTACCGTCGAAATCCCTGAAACGAGGACGGCCACGACATCCGCGATTTTTTGAGTCCCGGTCGGTGGCCCGTGTCCACCGCGTAGCTTCGGTCCATTTCCGCGTCGGTCCGCGTTCACTTCGCGCTCGGTATCGGAACGGCGTCGCGTGCTGATTGCGCTGTGAGCCTCGCTCTGAGCGCATTGAAGTGGCTGCTGATATCAGCTCCTAGTGCTGCTGCTGCTGCTGCTGATGGTGGTGGTGCTGAGATTACAAGATGTTACTGCTACTGCAGATGCCTCCACTAAGGTCCAGCGCTTCTCGCATTTCCACCTGCAATCCACCGACTCACTGACACTCCTTCCGGCACGGCACCCGACTTTTACACAGATTTAATTCTCTGTGTGTGTGTGTGTGTGTGTGTGTGTGTGTGTGTGTGTGTGTGTGTGTGTGTGCGCGTGAGCGTGTGTCCGTTCATCGTACCAACTTCTGAACTTTGCTTTGCAATTTTTATACACTATACGGAAAAAAAGTTTTTTTCCATCCATATGTGGTTCCTTGAGGCACACAATTGTAAAGGATGGTTTTGTTTGTGGTAGCATTAATATTTCCCCATTTACTTGAACTAGAAGACCCAAACCTGTTCCAGCATGACAGTGCTGATGTGCACAAAGAACATATACTCCATGAACATATGGTTTACATGAGTTAGAGTGAAGGATACTGAGTGGTCTGCTATTGAGTTCTGACCTTAAGGTGAACACCTTTATAATGAATTGGAATGAGTGAACCCCAGGCCTCACCCTACATCACTACCTGACTTTACTAACGCCAATGTGGCTGAATGAGCACAAACAAAACAAAAACTCTACAAGCGCAAAAAAACCCCAAAATCTAATGAGGTAATCATAACAGCAAATGAAAACTAAATGCAGAATGGGATGTTCAAAAAGCAAATCTTATGGTCAGGTGTCCAAAAACTTTAGTCCATATAGTGAAAATGTATAAATCATTAATCCACCTATACATATGTTATGGTTATATAAAACTTATTTTAATAGCACATTTCACAAATAACAGCATTGACCTTTATGAGCTTTCAGTGAAAAAAAATTATTCAGATGTGAAAGGTCTTGTCATATCTGAAATAGTTAACATTAGGTCATAAACCACAGGAAAAAAAAGGATTCCTGGATTATCTTGTTTGACATTTCACATTGACATTACACTACTTAACCTTGGTATTGATTAGCTAATCTTTCACACTGTATTTTGTATTTTGTTCAACCGAATTCATGTTTTTTGCGTATTTCTTTGTAAGGTCAACAACAACGTCTAAATAAATACATTGCACAAGTGTAACATTCAAACAAATATTCTCACACTGTCCATGTCTGTATGTGCAATGCAGAGTTAACCCTGCTACAGATCACAGCACTATGGCTGGCCACTCAAGATCTTCTACTCTAATCCATGTAAATCATACGGCTTTGTGCACAGTGGCATTGTCATGCTGGAACAGGTTTGGTTCTAAATCGAGTGAAGGGGAAATAAAATTTTGCTATATCCAAAGATATCCTATACAACTGTGTGCCTCGACAACATTCTGGTAACAGTTTGTGGATGAAAACAAGGTGTATTATGAATATACCAGTTATAACATATTTCAGCCATGTTTATAATTTGTGTTCAAATGAAATCTGATACACATATATAACAACTGGAATCTCATAAAAAATGTGACTCACCAAACACAACCAAAACATCCACCGTATCCAGTACACAGACCAGGCTAATAATGGTACAAATATTTACAATGCGTCTCCTTTCATAGTGGTGTCACTCAATCACAATCAGTGCAATTGAATTAAGCAAGCTCATGTGTGTAATGTAATTAATCAAGCCTGTGTGCTTTTTTTAATTAGCTAAAAATAAAAGAAATGTTTGCCTGGATTGAAATTGTCTTAGATATTCACAGTGTTCCATTTTTCTTGCAATTCTGGCTATGTAAAAATCCATTCCATTTTATGCACGTTCAAGAACAGACATTTGTCACAATGCAACTTCCTGAATAAAAATCTGGAGTTAGAGATCTTAAATGAACAAGCCAGAGGCAAGAGTGGAAATGAGCAAAACTCCCTGAGACAACACGGGGAAGAAACCTGGAGAGGAACCAGATTTAAAAGGGAACCTTTTATAAATCCATACTCTTGTTATAACATAGACTATAAGGATGTTCATTATGTTGTCAACATTTTTATGATTACAGAAGAGGATTTTAGGTACAAGTCTACAGTATTAAAAGGAGGATATCCATTCAAAAAATGATTGTTTTTTGATCTGTTTTTTGGTAAGTGAAATTCATCCGGCATTCACGTGGGACCGTCCAAAGCAGCAGAGAGTGAGTCACACAGAGTGCAAAAAGCTCCAAGCAAAAGTACAGCATTAGAATGGGTCAGGCACAAGATAAAAAAAAATGAGTCAAACACTGCCCCTT
The DNA here is from genome assembly GCF_946808225.1 of Silurus aristotelis. Classification (NCBI taxonomy): domain Eukaryota; kingdom Metazoa; phylum Chordata; class Actinopteri; order Siluriformes; family Siluridae; genus Silurus; species Silurus aristotelis. Next base: position 13,266,730 of record NC_139591.1, read on the forward strand.
CCAAACATACAGCATGATGATGACCTTCCCACATTTACAACTCCTATGATCCTTATTGTGTGACAAAGTCACATGACAGTTGATTACTAGAAAAAGCTAAAACTTTGACTTAATGGCTCATGGATAAAAAATAATAAAAGCTTGTAGCATTGTATGGAGTTCTCAAATTAACTCCCAACAATGCCACAGCCAATGGTGCAAAATTGGCTGTGGTCTCTTTGTGAAAGTGCTGTCAAACTCCCATGTCAATATCAGAAACACTAACTGATTGTGGGCATCTCTGAGTTCATGCATGTATAAAAGAGTGAATAGCATTTTCCTCCCAGTGTGTTTAACTGCCCTGTGGCACAATAGTTTGAAAAAATGGGGTCAACAGTTTGACCTGGCCGGTCTCAAAGGAAGCAAATGAGAGGTACTGGACAGATGCAGTAGCAGATAAAGGCATTTTTTTTAAAACATGATGGCAATAGTAAAAAAATGATAAACAGGTTTAGGAACAGAAACAGGGCAAAATAGGTCAGGTGAGCTACAAACAGAATATCAAAGAGCAGGCTTGAATCTAGATCGTGGAACAAAAACAATTCTAGATGAAAGTAGCAAGCAATATTACAAAGAATTGGTAATGGTAGAGACAAAGCACAAGTGAGCATATACTTCAGGTAAAATTAAGGGTATCAATTCATCGCCTAATAAAAAGCTTAAACAGAAAGAATGTTCAGCAAAAGGTCATGTGACAAAACCAAAAAAAGACATTACATGGAGGGGAGACATGACAAGAAAGTAAAACAAAACACTGTGTGTATGCTAGTTAAACACAGAGAAAAAACAAAAGCTTCACTCTTCCAGGTTGGTGGCTGTCGTTTATATGTAAATGATAATTGGTGATTTGTTCTTGTCATGCAAAAAGTTTAACCAATCTCATCCAATACAGCAAATATTGTCTAACTAAACAAATCAGTTCTATATTAGAAGATAAACACAAATTAGTGATTATAAATATAATTGTAATTTATCTAAAAAGCTTTATATTTGAATCAGAACATACATGTAAGAGTAAAAGACCACACTGAACTGTGGGGTCCCCCGTAAGATTATAGTCCCTGAAACACACATTTTTTACAAGGGTATCCGCCTTCATGCCATGCATGTATTCATTCTAGTATTTTAATTTAGAGTCAGAAGATACAGAGTACACCTGAGACTAAAGAACAATCATGACAACAACATTTTAAGGTTGAATCGATTATACAATGCTAATATGCCAATATGCCATGCCAATATGAGCTATCAGTAATACTGATGCCAAAAGCACCCAAGAGTGCTGCGCTTTCCATCAGCTCAGAAAAGCAATGGACTAGAACGACCCACTGCATTAAAGAAATCAGCGATTTGGCACAAGCATGTGTTTCATCACACTTAAATAATTCACTAAGAGTTTGGCCCTTCTGCTGAATGAATACCAAATGTAGCACATTTTGAGGCAAGATAAACTATGTTAAGAGAGATTCTAAATCTTTCCTGCCACCTCAGCATTGCTGAGTTGGAGTAAGAAAACATATTGAATTTAAAGAGTGACAGGTTTAAAAAAAAAAAAAATTCTAAAAAAGCAAAAGAAAGAACTACATATCATGGTGGCCCAGGACCCTACTAAATCTCTGTATGGAGTATTTTGTTGGGGTTTTTTTTGTTTTTGTTTGTTGAGTCAGGCTAAGTCCAATATACAGTACATTAGGTGGACAAAAGTATTGGGACAGCTGAATTTTCCAGCAATTCATCCCAGAACCTTTTACCACAAAGGAGGCACACAATTGTATAGGATGTCTTTGGATACAGTAGCATTGAATTTTCCTTGAACTAAAAAATCCAACCCTGTTTCAGCATGACAATTCCCCTGTGTACAAAGCTCTATTAAGACATTTACAGGTGCAGCTCAATAAGTTAGAATGTCATTGAAAAGTTCATTTATTTCAGTAATTCAACTTAAATTGTGAAACTCGTGTATCAAACAAATTCAATGCACACAGACTGAACTAGTTTAAGTTCTTTTGGTTTTGGTTTTGGTTCTTTTAATTGTGATGATTTTGTCTCACATTTCACAAAGAATGTGAATATGGTAACATGCCATCATGCCATGCCAGCTAATTAACTCAAAACACCTGCAAAGGTTTCCTGACCCTTCAAAATGGTCTCTCAGTTTGGAAAAAAAAAATCACATGTACTAGTTATTCACAGCCTTTGCTCAATATTTTGTTGAAGTACCTTTGGCACCAATTACAGCCCTAAGTATATTTTAGTAATGATGCTTTGGGCAGATTCTCCAATTCTTTTTTGCAGAACCTCTCAAGCTCCATCAGGCGATGGGAAGCGTTGGTGCACAGCCATTTTCAGATCTCTTCAGAGATATTTAATCGGGTTCAAGTCTGGGCACTCAGGAACATTCACAGAGTTGTTTTGTAGCCACTCATTTGTGATCTTGGCTGTATGCTTAGGGTAATCGTTGCCACAGTCTGAGGTCCAAAGCGCTTTGAAGCAGGTTTTCATCAAGGATGTCTCTGTACATTGCTGCATTCATCTTTTTCTCTATGCTGACTAGTCTCTCGGTTTCTGCCTTTAAAAAACAGAAGCATTATGCTGCCACCTTCACTCTATTATGCTTCAGTGTAGGGCTGGTATCGGCCAGGTGATGAGCAGTGCCTGGTTTTCTCCAGACATGATGCTTGGCATTTAGGCGTGGTCTTCACATGGTCTGAGAGTCCTTCATGTGCTATTTGGCAAATTCCAGGTGGGCTGTCATGTGCCTTTTACTAAAGAGTGGCTTCCGTCTGGCCACTCTCCCATACAGGCCTGATTGGTGGTGTGCTGCAGAGATGGTTGTTCTTTTGGAAGGTTCTCCTCTCTCATAGAGAAACGCTGGAGCTCTTTCAGAGTGGCCATCTGGTTTTTAGTTACCTCTCTGACTATGACCCTTCTCCACGATTGCTCCGTTTGGCTGGGTTTGGACTTCATGGCTTGGTTTGTGCGCTAGCATGCACCGTTAACTTTGGAACCTTATATAGACAGGTGTGTGCCTTTCCAAATGATGTCCAATTAACTGAATTTACCACAGGTGGACTCCAATCAAGTTGTAGAAACTTCTCAAGGATGATCAGTGGAAACTGGATGCACCTGAGGTAAATTTTAAGTGTCATGGAAAAGGCTGTGAATACTTATTTTTTATTTTTTTTAATAAATTTATAAATAAGAGTTTAAACAAACTTCTTTCATGTTGTCATAATGGGGCATTGTTGGTAGAATTTTGAAGAAAATAATGAATTATACTATGTTGGAATAAGGCTGTAACATAAAGAAATGTGGAAAAAGTGAAGCGCTGTGAAGATTTTCCGGATACACTGTACATAAATTTAATAAGAGAATGTTGGACTAAGCAGTTTCATATATCGTAATCATTTTAAAAAACAACATATCATGGCTATGGCTAGATGCAAACAGAAATACAACCGTAAAAATGTGTTAGACTTGGAATGAAAAAAGCTTTTCAGCAAATAGCTGCAGAAGGATATTGATTTTAAGCAGCAGGCTTTCATCCTGTTATGTTCTCTATGCAAAAGAGTGCATTCAATAAGAGAAAAATAGTGAGAGAGAATGATGGAGATGGAGAGTGGCTGTATGTGTGTAACTGCACGCGTGTGTGTGTGTGTGTGTGTGTGTGTGTGTGTGTGTGTGTGTGTGTGTGTAAAAACTGGCAAAATCCAAACTATTTTATAAATAACCCTGTAGATAGCAGTGTAATTATAAAAGACAATCAAAAACAAAGTTTTACAAGTATTTAAAATTAAATACATTTCTTAATTTCATTTATTTCCTCATCAAAATCATCAGCTTGTAAGCTCGATCACTTAACTGCAAGTTTCTTCAAACAGGTAATTCCAAAAGTATTTGAACCTGTTCTAAAAATATAAAACTCTTCTATTAGCATTGGTTATGTATCTAAATCCTTCAAACTGGCAGTTATTACCCCCTAATCATGACACCTGACCTTGACCCAATATCCAACCTCCCCTTTATCCTCCAAGATTTTAGAAAAGGTTGTAGCACAGCAGTTATGCTCCCATCTACTTAAAAATAAATTTTTTTCAATTAATCAATCAGGATTTAAGCCTCATCATAGCACAGAGACGGCGCTAGTAAAGGTGGTACATGAACTGTTATTCGCCTCTGATCAGAGCTTTGTCTCTTTATTTGTCTTGCTCGACCTTAGTGCAGCTTTTGACACTATTGATCATAATATCCTCCTTGCTACACTAGAGAATGTTGTTGGAATAAAGTGAACAGCTCTCTCCTGGCTTAGGTCTTATTTGACTGAACGCTATCAGTTTGTTGATTTAAATGGTGAGTTCTCCACACTGAGGTAAAGTTTAGTGTTCTGCAAGGATCTGTCTTAGGCCCACTGCTTTTCTCTTTATATATGCTGCCCCTGTGTGAAATTAAACATAAACATGGTATTCGCTTCCTTTGCTATGCTGATGATACACAGTTGTATATTCCAGCAAAGCCAGATGAGAGAGATCAGCTTAAATATGTTGAGGACTGTGTAAAGGACATTAGACATTGGATGCTTGATAATTTCGGATTAGACGGAAGTACTCTTATTACATGCTTCTAGAAGTAAATTTCCCGATTGCGTAGCATCTCTGGATGGTGTTTCTGTCTCAGTGTGTACAGCAGTCAAAGACCTTGGTGTAATTATTGACCCTAGTCTTTTCTTTGAGGCTCTGTTCTTCTTTCACCTTAGGAATATTACTAAAATGTTAAATATTATGTTCAAGATGCAGAAAAACTAGTTCATGCTTTTGTTACATTTAGATTAGACTACTGTAATGCTTTACTGTCTGGGTGTGCGAGTAAGTGCATAAATAAGCTTCAGTTAGTACAGTATGCAGCAGCAAGGGTCCTTAGCAGATCTCGAAAATATGACCACATCACCCCTGTTTTAATCAGTCTACACTGCTCCCAAATAAATCTCGCAATCATTAAAAATACTACTAGTGACGTATAAAGCACTTAATGGTATCATGCCGCAGTATCTGAGTAAACTTCTGTACAGATATGATCCCCCATGCCTACTTAAAAAAAAAATGCAGGCTATTTGTTGGTACCTGAAATAATGAAGACTACAGCAGCTGGTAAATCTTTCTCTTATAAAGTCCCACATTTATGGAATAGCCTTCCAATTTGTGTTCAGGACAAAGACACAGTCTCAGTGTTCAAGTCGAGACTAAAAACATATTTATTTCGTTAGGCATTTTATCAGTAGATTTTTCTTAGGTAAAGGAGCAGATCATGGATATAGAACTTAAGTGAACTGGAATATTTGTATGCTGACATCCCCTCACTCTCACACATTCAATTGGGTTTGTTGACGGTGGTGTGGTGGGCCGTCTCTTATCCCAGAGATCCCTTATGACTGTGTTACCTTCTGGCTCTCCCTTTTATTTATGCTGCACAGTGTCCTTAACTTTCATACAACAATAAGGATACTTAATAATCCATATCCTTCTCTCCCTGTCACCCCTCTTATCTCTCTCTCTCTCTCTCTCTCTCTCTCTCTCTCTCTCTCTCTCTCTCTCTCTCTCTCTCTCTCTTTTTCTCTCTCTCTGTCCAATTAAACATGCTCCTGAGGTTTCAGTGACCACTGTCTCCTCTCCCCTTCTGGGATCTGCCCACTTCATCCTGGCCTCTGGTGTTCTCTTTGATTGGCAGTTTCTCATCAACTCCCTGGGGATCCATGAAATTACGGAGTAAGAACAGGAACATTCAGGATTTGGATTTGGACTGTAGTTAATGTCAACAGTCTGCTGCACTCAGGACTACAGTTTGCATCTGATCACCATCACTACACACCACAACATCATTTATCTGTAATAAATGGACATTTGGTGCCACCCAGATTGGTTCCATCTTGAGTCTGGTTCCTCTCAAGGTTTCTTCCTTATGCCATCTTGAGGAGTTTTTCCTTGCCACAGTCGCCACCGGCTCGCTCATTGGGGACAATCTTATAAATCTTATAAATGATAAACTTATTTATTTTTTATTACCACATTATCTGTGTAAAGCTGCTTTGATACAATGCGTATTGTTAAAAGCACTATACAAATAAAAATTAATTAAATTCAATTTAATCGAATTGCGCGCGCGTGTGTGTGTTTATGTGTTTGTGTGTGTATACAGGATTCTACTATTAATAATTTTTAGTGAGAGTACAGTAATGAAAAAGACAAATGGAATATGGGTCTCGGTTTTTCAAAGCTATTACAGTCTAATCAAGCCACGGTGACCCGGTTCAGAGATCGATTGTCAGAAGGAGCCTTCAAGGTGAATGCTCAAAAGGGGCAGATTGATCAAGGTTACTTCTTTCGTTTTTATGGAAATGAAATTAGATGGCCTTTCAAAGAATGAGAACATTGGCAGAGCAGAGTGACAAACGCGCCGCTTAACTAAATGCTCATGTCATTATTTAACAGACATGTAAAGCAGGCATCATGTAACAAACATAGCTGAATGTCTTTAAAGGTTCCAAAGCAATAAAATCAGGCTTGTGTAGTGATGCATTAAGATCAGTCATGAGCCTGTTTCGTTACTTACGAATCCTAACATACAATATCAGGTGCTACTGAAAGAGCATGTTACCCACAAGTTACCTAATAAATCACTGTAAACATAAAACTAACAAATGTTGCCAAAACCAACACTGAAAAAACAAACAAACAAAAAACAGCTACAACCTAGTATGTCATTTCTAACAATAAACCAATATGATTTATGGATTTTTTTTCTGCTTTTATGTTCTTCTCCTCTCCATTTAAGGTAACAAATGTAGCTAACAGCTACCTGCAAATTTTGAGTATAGTTAAGGCATGTTGCCTGCATGCTGCTTGCTTATTTTACTATTTTTATTTGATTAAAACTGCAGATTTTTCTAATCCCTAACCTAATCCATCATCCTTATCTACTCACTGGCCTTTATAACATGCATTACATTTTAATCATATAATGTATGCTAACTATATGATAATCTTTACTCTAAAGCATGATTATTGATTTTGTTAACTATCAAAACTAGAAAAAACTATTCGCAAACAGAACTCAGTAAAATCTTCAGTAGCATCCCTGATTAATAGTAAAGACCAAATCATTAATCTGTTTGCTGTATATAAAGTATGCAGTCTGATTTATTATTTTAGTTTTTCTTTATTTATCTACAAAGATATCATGGCTGTAGAACGTGTAGCTGCATATTTTACAGTTCTTATAGCGCTAGTGACTATTAATAACCCTAGTGACTTAAAGTAATGACATCCCTTTAATAATCAGAAATCAGAAACACTGGTTTTCCATACAGAATTAAAAAATGCTTCACATTTCACACAATATTTTGGCATCATATTTTGTGAGAGTCTAATGCTTTTAATTCATGTTGCCAAATATTTAGAAGATGAGCTTCAGTCTTCAATGTGAGATCATGAGAAAGATTGATGCAATTCCTGATTACCATTGTGACACAATAACGTTTTAAAGCTGCCATGTGATTCATTTGCTGACCTGTTGGATTCCGCCAAGGTGATAGCGATCAGAGGAGGCATGTTAGGAGCCAGTGTGGTGGGTCGAGGTATTTGGTCATTCTCCTTCCAGTCGAACTGCTCGGCTTGCCTGAATGCCAGGGGAGGCAGCTGCAGGGTTCTACTGGATAACCTGCGTACCAGAAAGCACTCGGGGCCTGGGTTGTCCTCGGCTTCCAAGGATTCCAGTGAGCCGTCGCTTACCTGGTACAAAACACACAGACATTAGGAAGGCTAAGTTTCATTTAGAACAAAGTATTCAAAAACGTTAGGAATATTTAGTACTTTGTCAGTTATGTTCAACATTTCATCCTGGTTCTTTTCCAAACTGTTAGCACAAAGTTGGAGGCACACAACTGTATAGGATGTCTTTGAATGTGGTAGCATAATATTTTCCCCTCAATTGAACCAGGAGATTCAAACCTATTCTAGCATGTAAATTCCCCTGTGAACAAAGCCAGCCCCATGAATATGGTTTACATATTTATTCATTATTTTCTATTTATTCGTCATGATCTTTTCATTTAACTTTACCTTAAAAAAGTCACAATCTTGAGAGATCCCCTGGCAAGGCTGGGATGCAATGCTGACATGAATATGATATTTGCTATTTCATTATGCATGGAGCACTTGAATAGCTGCAGATACTCAACATCAAATCTAGACCATCCCCCTTTGCAAATACGAACTGAAATAGGTGGCAGAAAAGAACCAGGACACTGACGTGAAATGATATGCAATTTTTTTCTCACGCACATGACTGACACATAATGTAAGGATTTGATAGGCCTACATTGTGTTTACTTCTGTAGATCATGTGCCATGAGGGACATTGGTGTTTGTGCAGCACATCTCTTAGACTGCCTCCCACAGGGCCAGTTTCATGTTGCGGAGAGACATGGCGAAGCTGCTTGAAGCGAGCAGGGGAGCCAAATCACTGCGCCGCACATCTCCCTAAACTCTCATTTCATTACTAATAGCATAAACTAATAACATGCATAAACTAAAATCTGCTAAAGGCACACACCTTTCTGACTGAAAAGATTCTTTCTTGTCCATACATACCCTCTAATAGTGTGATTAGTCTTTTCCTTGTCTAATTATCCGTCTGTTTCAGCAATCAGAATGCACAAATAACTGAAAATAATTTTTAAAAAGTGCTCATTACTTTGCAATCATATCCATTTGTTTTCCATTTCACAAAGACTCGAGATTGCACAATTATTTATATGATGTGACTGAGTCATGCTTTGAAAGCGTTGGGAAATAATGCACTAAGGGGGTCATTTGTAGTCAGCGCACACTCTCACACCCAGGGAACATAAAAATGTGGCCATGTGACCATGCAGAAGAAAAAAAAATGAGAGGGAATCTCAGTCAGCTGACTACCTTACATAAACTGGTACAATAAAACATAAAGATAATACAACAAGATTAACAAACAAAAGGTTAGACAAGCTTAAACCATTTTAATCCTATTCTTACACAAGCTTAACGACTCAGCCTTTCAGTGATGCTTTTTACAAAGCTTGAGTGCACAATGTTTTGATTATTAATTCCAGTTAATGATCAGAAATCCTGCAGCTACAGTCATAGCAGAGATTTCATACAAATATTTCTTCACTACATAATGATAAACACTCGCATAGGAAACTATAATGCCGGTAGATATGCAGGTCTAGATTATGTGTTGTATGGACTGAAGTGTTGGTACATTCTAGTGCCTTTGCTACATAGCGGGTTTATTTTTAGATATAATTTTATAGCTGGCAATAATGCTGCACTGTGTGTAACACGGTGACCTTACGGAGGTGAAAAGACTTGATGAAAACATAATACTTGGCAAACAGTTTCATATGTCACCTAGTTTTACTCTTCAGATTGTGGTGTATGTGGTGAACAAGCCATCAATCAGTCATTTAAGTGCTGTCTGGATACACACCTATTGCATTTAGTAAATAAATCTAAACAGGATATACTGTTTTTACAAAACAAAAAAAAAAGGTTTTCCAAAGTGTTATATTCTTTAATACCACAATAATTTGCCAGTGAGTAATATATACATTTTTACCCTCTTATCTGTTTAACTACCAATTAAAGTTCTCCAAAGCAATTTAGTACCTGTTATCATTTGCATTTCAGCAAGTATTATGTATATAAAAAGGCAGGAAGTGGATATAAGTGCCGATCAATTGAATTTTATGCATAATGAAGAAACAAGGACGACGGCCTTTCCCTCTATTGTTTAGGCTTTGCACTAGATTTCAAAGCATGGCTGTGGGGATTTTCTTATTCGGCCATGTTATTAGTGAGGTGATGCATTGATGTCAGCCAAAAAGCCCTGGCCTAGTTGATGATCCAGTTCTTAGGTTTCCTCATCTGTTTCTCTTCCTCAATCATCTTTGAAGAATGATTGCATCCTTCCAAACAATTAAGCTGTAAAGAGATTATGCATGTTTTTGTGAAATAGTAATTTTAGTTATGCTATTGCCATTTCTTTCTTTCTCTGATGTCCTTCATTAGTAGTTATTAGTTTTAAAAAAAAGTGTTTAACTAGGTCATGACAAATATGCTTTCTTTTAAATAAGCAGAGCATTTAAAATGTATACTGTGCAAAAGTTTCAGGGAGATATAAAAAATAAAATGCTGTAATGTAAAAATACTTACGCTGTAACGTAAAAAGAAGTGGTAGTAGTTAAATTTTTCAATTAATAAATAAAAAATTTAATAAAAAAAAGAAAGATCAATAATCAATCATAATCTACTTTTTACTTTTCTTTCGGCTTCTCCCATCAGGGGTCGCCACAACGGACCGCATGTTTGATTTGGTTTGGTTTTTACACTGGATGCCCTTCCTAACGCAACCCTTCCCATTTATCCAGGCTTGGGACCGGCTCTAAGAGTGGCTGGGGTCGGTTCCCTGACCGGGGATCGAACCCGAGCCACAGCGTTGAGAGCGCCGCATCCTAACCACTAGACCACCAGGGACTAATAATCAATCATAATCATAATCAATTAATAAAGATTTTTTTGTGACCACGCTTGGCCAAGAATTCTACTAAGTACAATAACTTGGCAGGTAGGTTGTTCCAAGCAACACAAATCAGTGCCTTAAATCCTTCTGTCTCTTCATGTAATCCCAGACAGTCTTGATGATGTAGAGATCAAGGTTCTGTGGGGGACAACCTTCACTTCTTTGTTCTTCTCTATGCTGAAAGTAGTTCTTAACAACATTGGCTGTATGTTGTTGGTCGTTGCCCTGATGGAGAATTAATTTGGGTTTAATCAGACGCCTCCCAGATACTAGTGCATGATAGAGAAGTATTTGCCTGCATTTCTTCAACATTAATCTTGACCAAATATCCAACTACATTTGCAGAAATGCAGCCTGCTAATCTTTCGCAAACAACTTTCCACCTGCTACAGCCAAATATAAAACATTTTGACTAATCAGCCCAGAGCACCTGCTGACATTTTTTTTTTTTTGCATTAAAGTTCGTATGTTTTCGAGTAAAGACGCTTAGACTTGTTTTCACGCCAAAGGTATGAAGGTCATGAAGACCACGTCTGGCCAAACATTTCTAGACAGTAAATCGGCGTTCCGGGGGCCCACTGGTTTTGCTACATCTTCCAGGGTCAAAAGAAAGTAAGCATGATTTTGTCAAATGTATTGCATATTGCAAGTTTTCTAGGCCAACCACTGTGTCCATGGTTGTTAACATTGCCTGTTGTTTTGTGTTTCTTCAGAATAACTTGAACTGCACTTGAACTGAATCTTAAAACTCCAATCTGAAATCTTTGCCTACAAGAGAACTTGCTGATGGCGTATACCTTGTTTTTTCTTGATTTTATGCAAGTGTACAAAGTGTGCAATTGTAAGAATTGAAAGCCAGAGGGTAGTCACACCAAATATTGATTTGATTAAGAATCTTTTTTTCTTACCTCACTTTGTAAATAATTAACAATAACCAAAAATAATAATAAAAAAATATTATATTATATATATTATTCATTCATTTTCTCCCGCTTAATCCGTAATTCGGGTCGCGGGGGCAGCAGTCTAAGCAGGAACTATATAAAGAATGCTTTATATATATATATATATATAAAGCATTCTTACATTACAGCATTTCTTTTCACCTACCTAAAACTATTGCACAGTACTGTATCATTTATTGGGCAAAGAGTTGCCAACACACCTGGTAAGACCGTGAAAAACGGCAGTAAAGCAAGCAGTGGAGGTGTGAAGTGGCACTTTATGTTCTGATCTATACTGATTTTGCATTCGATTGGATTTTGCTTTACATGTATCACCTACTGAGCCTAGTGGATCTGTAACATGATAAGCAAGACTGTGATTCCACCAACAATAACTTGATATGAGACAATGTATATTGTTAAAAGCACTATACAAATAAAAATTAATTGAATTGAATAGGCTAATGCAACCTGCCCCCCCCCCCCCCCCCCCCCCCGAACCAGAACCTGAGCACTTTAATAGTGTATATTGGTTGGTTTATAGTTAATGGTGAGTTAGTGCTTTTTGTCCCTTGTGGTAATACAGTCTAAATCGGTTCAATATCTATCAGTGGTTATCACCACAGCCAGAGTTTACGTAGTCCACATGAGCATGCAACTGACAAACACTGTCCACTGAGAAAAAGACTGAATGTTTTTCATCCCAAGAGCCAGGACACAAGGCAATATTGTTTCCATGTGCATTCTCCTGAAAAAAAAAATGATACCATATCCTTTTTTTCTTAATTGAATCCCACATGTTTACTCAAGCTCCCTCCTTGATCATTTGTATTTGACAACCCTATCCATTATCAAACTCTCTGTGGATGAATGGTAGAACATACCTCTGTTGTACAATGTTCTTTAATGAGAAGACATTGACTAATGCTTTCGCTTCCTATTGATTTAAATGCTTCAGACTGCTCATTTGTGGCCATTATAGATGGCTAAAGGAAATCACTTTCTTCTACAAAACACCTCAATATCTACTGTCCAAGATTATTTCCATTTACAGTCTACATTGTCCTGATCCCTATAGGTTAAAACCAAATTATAACTGGAAAAAACATCAAGGGGTCACCTGAAAATGCTTTAATGTCAGAATGTGTGCATTCATATGCATCATCTTGGTTATGAATCAGAAACCACGCACATGAGTTTGAATAAGTGAAAATATGTAATTAGAGAGCAAAATGAAAGTAATGCTGCACCTGCTGCCCTAGTGGTGATTATTGATACTTTGAGCTAGGTCATTTGAACTGGCAGACTCAGCTAAGTTGAATTTATGGGAGCTCTTAAGTAGGTCATGCTCATCGTCTCCCTCAGCTATGTAACAGGGTTATTTTACCTTGGGGACACACAAGTATTGGTTTGTTTTTTTGAACTGCAGGTCAGGGAGAAAATAAGAAATCCTGTTTTGAGCAACTGAAAGGTACATTAAAGAAAAAAATCTAATACCTTATTCATAAAGCAGCCAAGTAGCATAAATATGTATCCATTCAGGTAACTATAAACACATTAACGTGACACTCAATCACACCTTTTAGTTTCTGTATGTAAATATATAAATAGCTTCATTTTACCTAACGTGTAAAACAAATCAATTTTTATAAACATTCTGCCCAAAAAAATACATGTTTTTGTGATTGCTATTTAAACGGTATTTAAACATTTTCTGGACAGGTTTACAAAGATTAGTATAAAGATTGCAGCGATTTCCACCAGATAAAAGCCCAGAAAAAAGCCTAGTTGTTTCTAAAAATCATAACGCATTTTTATTATTTTTTTTAAATATATATATATTAACCTTGGATTAACCTTGGATGAACAGATTGAATTTTGTACAAGAGAAAATCACTTTGACGCTACCAATACATACCAAAATAAAATCACAGGGAAACGCTACAATTTGTAAGTATTACTGTGTATATTGTCAAACTAATGGTATCCTGATGGGTTTATTATAAATTGGGACATATGGACACTAAATAGAGATTTCAGATATTTTAGGCACACAAATTCCATCCAACAGTTAGAAGAAAAACACAATGGCCATGCAATCTTCACAGTCAAACACTGACAACAAAATGGGTCAAACTGTACAACTCTCTAAATGTGGCACTGTCCCTTTTTTAACAATGCTACCTCTGCATCGAGTCAGTTCATGAAAAATACCACAGACACAAAATGAAAGACTACGAAAACTCACAGAGCATCAAAGGTGTAGCACAATAATCAAGATTGCAGGTGAAAATAGTAGCATAAAGCTTTCAGAACGTTCACACATCCAGCTTACTCGCTTGTGGAAACAAATACATTCTGAACTTAATACTCAAGGAGAGTATTTTGCCCTTTAAACCTTTGTGAACTTAAAACACTTTAATAACGCAAGATGTCAATGAGCAGAAATGGAAGTAAAGTACAAATACTTTGTTACTGTACTTAAATAGATTTTTCTGGTATCAGTACTTTACCTCACTATTTATTTTTTGGACAACTTTCTATTTTCGCTCATTAATTTTTTTTACACAAATATCTGTACTTTCTACTTCTTACATTTTCAAAACTTTAGTTTTAATCTATTTGGTGATTTTTTTTATTTTCATTGTGTGCAATTTATAGCCCATCAACCTATTTCTACTCATTGTACAGCTTTTTTTTTAACTTACCACTGGTGTGTAATTTCCTGGCTATTATGCACCACAGACGTAGGCTAGCCTACGAAGCTAACAACAAGCAAAGCAGAAGGCAAATAGAAGTATAGGGCTAATGTGGTTGAGACAGAGGGTGTCAGCGATGTAAGCATGACTGAGAAGAGAGACATTCTTGATCACCTGATCATCATTATCTTTTCTCTGCTAATGTTCTATATGGTGGATGTTCAGCCTGGATACATTCATTAGGTAACAAAATCTAAAATTATTTTTGTATTACTATATTGATATGATGTGAGGTCCAGTTACCAGCATCACACTAAAACAGCTAGTAGTAATGGTTACATTTTACTTAAAGTACATGTCAGAACCCAGACTTCTTTACTTTAACTTGAGTAAAAAAGTGGTCAGTACTTCACCTTTTACCAAAGTCTTTTAAAACATAAGTATCTGTGCTTCTACTTGAGTGAAGAATGTGTATACTTTTGCCATCTCTGCCAATGAGTGACCCACTGGTGTTCTTATTGTGGTGGACCAACAATGCAGGGTAGTATGTTTCAAACAGAGGCTGAAAAGTCACTCCAAAGTATTATGGAAGCACTTGATTTCCAGATACTCTTTTCCAATTATGCTGCATTTAAAACTCACACAGAGCTCTTCTGACTGATGTACAGCACCAGACAGGCTGCTGGGAGGCTGAATAAATATTTACAAATATACAATAAGAAATGTTCAACACCTAGTAATTCCTTTTTCATTCTTTTTTATTCTTTTTCATAATGGGATGTAAGCAATCCATACCTGCAGCAGTCTTATCAATTTGTGGACACATCTATGTGGGATCAATGTGGGAATAAGGGAACATGTCAACAGTCCTTAGTATGTCCTGAGAATAGGAGGAATTGGACAAGCCTCAGATATTTACAGTGGATTCACCTTGCAAATGTTGTCACAGCTACGGACTGCCATGTCTGCCTTGAGCACAAGCATAAAGGAACAGTGACACCTTTATTAAAACCATTTCTAACATTTTCCTGATTTGTCCTTGACTGCACTGTTTTGTTCTATGAGGCTGGTGCTCTTAGGCAGGGGGAGAAAATAAAGAAATCTTAATATTTCGTTTGCATTTTGATCACCTTTGCAGTCTGAGATGGTAATCCAAGTGTGATCAAAATGTGATTTGGTGTTTTTGAACACTTTGGACCCAACTCAACACTTTTTGCCAAGAATCAGAAATCATCTGTTCCCACTCTGTTGGAGGGTTGAGGTGGTAAATCTTCTGTATTGTCCCTGTCTTTATACATCAAAGTCCACTTTCCGTGAAAAGTGGACTTCGTGAAAGGTCCTTCTTACTTTCAGGTCACATGTAGGTGGGATGTAATATGAGAACATTTTCTGATTATACAAAGTGTCTGATTTGCCAAATGCTGTAAATGTAAGTGACCCACTGTGGGGCATTCTTCTCAGTATATACTAAACTTTATTTATAACTAGATGTCTAATCATCCACTCAGCTTTCTTTAATTACCCTTCTGCCCATGCTTTAATTTAAAGGGAGAAACCCTTTGGACACTTAGGGCATGGCTCGTAGTCCTTGGGCTTGCCAATGCAGATATTTGGACAGCTGGATGGCATCTGCCACATGCATTGTACTCACTGTGCTGTGTCATCAAAGGTGAAGAGCCAGTCCACTTCATCCATCACCAGCTTTTGTGGAGACCAAGGTTAAAACCACATGCAAGTTTTTTTATTTGTGCCCAATTTTATGTAGCACTGTAAAGCATCTGCATTGCATTTTATTTTTCAGATGAGGCCAGTGTCACTGTCTATCCAAACAAGTCATAACCTAATGCTCTAAAACTGCTAAGAAGCAATGCTTGTGATGGCCAGATGCTGCATACACACATTGCAAATATTACAAGAATATAAGACAGTTTCTGCCTTTAATATAGAAGGATAATATTTGACAAAACAATTTATGACACAATTATTCACAACCTCTAGAAAGCATTTTCCCATCAATATTAAAGGGTCATCGTTGACTTACTTTATTATTATTTAAATGATGCGAGAACACGTCTATTTTTCCTCCTGTGATACAGTGTGATCCAGTATACAATAAATTTTGGTTAAAAAATCTGTAGTATATTGGGGCCACCAGATCTTGTATACATCCTCCATTATCAGCAAGCTCTCTGCTCTAAGTTGTGCATTACATCATAGACTAGACATTTTAAATGAAAATCTGTCGTTCTCTGGCAAGATGCTACACTGAAATGGTTTTATCTTTTAAATCAGCAGTCCATACCTATAAAATGGACGGTAAAAAAAATTGTCCAATGTTTACAAAAACAATGTTTTCACAGGGCCAATATATCACTTTGTTACACATTTCCCTGTTAAGACCTTTTATTATATAAAGCTACATTTTGTGTCCTTCAGGTCCCATTTATAGGGGGGTTTTGATAGATATCAGTATACCAATATTGACTTGACTGTGAACTGCATACGAACTTAGTATCTGACTGCATGTAACAACATATTACTGAATTCATTATTTTACCAATGTACACTTACCAAGCTTCTAATTAGGAATGCTATCTCATTGTGGGGCCTCCCTTTGCCATCAAAACTCTCCATGGTATAGATTAAAAAATATTAAAGCCATTCCTTTAAGATCCCGGTCCATGCTGACATGATTGATTTATGTAACTCCTGCAGATTTTCTAAGTAGTTGTGGTATGTAAACATTCTTGTTTTACCACATCCCAAAGGTGTTCTAATGGATTCAAATTTGTTTGACTGTTTAGGCCACTGAAGAACACTAAACTCATTGTCACATTCATGAAACTGGTTTGAAATGATTTTTGCTTTTTGACATGGTGTGTCAAGCCAGATATAGCCAGTAGAAGATGAGTAATTTGTGGCCATTAAGGGATGCACATGGTCATCACCAATACTCAAAAGAGCTATGACATTACACCAATGATTGACTGGTATTATTAGGCTTAATATGTGCCAAGAATACATTCCCCACAACAATACACCACTTTCATCAGCCGGGAAGGATGCTTGGGTCCATGAAAACATGCTGTTGGTAAATATTGCCCCTACCATCAATGTGTGTCAAGAATTTTTGAGATAATCAAACCAGGCTACATTTTTCTGGTCCTCAACTGTTCAGGTTTAGTGAGCCTGTGCCCTCTGCATCTTTAGCTTTCTGTTTTCAGCTGTCAAAGGTGAAACCTCTTCTGCTGTTGTAGCCCATTCGCTTCAAGGTTCAGCCTGTGGTGCATTCTGAGATGCATAGCTGCTCATCAGAATTGTACAGATTTCCTTTCTGTCAGCTTGCCTTTCTGTCAGCTTGAACCAGTCTGATAATTCTCAGTTGACCTCTCTTATTAACAAGAAAAAAAAAATACGATCAACAACTGACACCAACAAACATGGCAAAATTATAAATTACTAAGATAAAATTTTTCCCAATTCTGATGAATGAAGTAATATATTTGCATGATTTTATGAACCGCACTACTGCCACTGATTGGATGATAACTGTATAGATGACAGGTGTTCCCAATGAAGTGCTCTGTTTGTGTATTCTATATTGTTATTGGTAGCTACATCAATAAAATAAAGCTTTGTGTATTGTATATATAAATAAAATGATAAAATACAGTGTCTATAACTGTAGAAAACAGTTTATCTATCAGTTAACTGCAGAAAACAGTTTATCTATCATAAAAAAGGCCAGTAAGAGTGTTTTGAAAAACCGTATAGGTGGAATATATCATATTGATTTTTATTCTTCATGATAGTTTACTCCCTTACTCTATTTGTGTATTGGATTCATCACAAATTACAACAGGAAATCAGAATGACTATTCTAAATTCCATTAAACAATTTAACCCCTGTGTTTATATAATTCACCAGTACCATTCCTCATACACAGTACAAAAGACAGACATGGACATAAACTGATTATGGTTCTACCATCTGTTACAATCTAATATGAAAATGTTATGACTGCTCAGAACAATGCTGCCTTCAAAGCTCCTTTACGTGCAGTTTCTGCAATAATAAAGAGTGCTATTCTTCTAAAGAAAATATATTTTTTATTGTGTAATTTTCCAACATTTAATATTACAGTATTATCCTTTGACCCTGAAACCTGAATGAATTTAAATTATAGTACTATACTGATTTACTGGTAGAAAAAAATAATAACTGATGCATAAATCATGCAAATTTATGCATAGTTGGAGCAGGAAGTGAAGCAAATATCATAAAAACTTCCATCATCCCAGACCGGGCACCCAGAAGCAGAAGCATTGGATCTTGGTAACATCAGATCAGTAGCCTTTGAAAACAATGCCCTAAGGTGTTATAGAATATGTACAGCCAAGATCAAATAGTGGACCAAGGAATTTAAAGCTTCTGATCTCACAGCGGAAGATCTGGGCTAAAAACTAGGAAAAAACAGAAAAAACAGGAAGCTACAAAATGGCTGAGCAATGGTAGCAACATTAGCTTCTGTGAAAGAGAGAAGGTAAGCACTGCAGGGATGCAGGGAGTATGGCCTGTTGACGCAGCGTCTCGTTCCCTCAGGGAACTAGGGTTACATACAAAACCTAGAGACGTTCCCTTTCAGGAACTCGAGCTGCGTCGCTTTGGGAACAAGTGTCCAATCACACCATACTGAGCAGTCCCTGCCTAGTGTGTCTGAGTACCACCAGTGTGCAGGACAGGGGAGCCAGGAGTGGCTCTGATGTCGAGGGTGTAGAACCTGATGAAGGTCAAAGGGGTGGACCAGCCCGCAGCATTACATATGTCCTGAAGAGAAACTCCCGCGGATGAGGTCGTAGAGGCCACCATACTCAGGGTGGAATGAGCCTTAACTCCGAAAAGAGTGGGAAGACCAGAGGACTCAAAAGATGAGGAAATGGCATCCACTATCCATCTGCTGAGAGTCTGCTTGTTAGCAGGAAAACCTTTCCTTTGAGGGCCAACTGCTGTTTTGACTTTCTCCACGGACTCGTCCGGTGGAGATATGTATCCAGTGCTTGCACTGGACACAGTCGATTTTGCTTCTCCTGGTGGGGGGCTAGGAAACCAGGAGGGCAGAATGCCTGCAGTACCACAGATCGTGAGGGAGCCATAGGCACCTTAGATACATACCCATGTTTAGGGTAGAGAAAGCTAGAGGTAGGGTAGAGAAAGCTAGAGGTAAACTCCAGAAGAGCCGGGGCTACGGAAGGAGCCTGTAGGTCCCCGACTCTTTTAAGGGAGGATATCGCTAGAAGAAAGGCGGTCTTTACCGACAGGTACCTAAGGGCCACCTCGGGCAAAGGCTCGAAGGGGGGCTCAAATAGAGCCGCCAACACAAAGACCTAATCCCACACAGGCTCTCTGGGTCGTATCCCGGTCCTCAGCCTCCGGTGCCGTGTAGGAAACATGTCACGAGAGGGTGCGGCAAGCAGCCCAAGAGAGCAACGGGAGGTACTGCTGGAAAACCGCCAACTGCTTTGCTGACTCCTGAAACCTGTCGACAACCACGTCAACCACGTCAACCACGTCGCCGCACAGGCCAGAAGTAACTATCAGGGGATTTAGCAGAAAAGCCCTGTCTGATGCCTTTCTGTGGTTACTAAAGCTGGAATCAACCGACCTACGGCCCGCACCAGTTCCCTGGTGGCCCTAAGGGTTAGGTCGGCAGCACGACATAACACCTTAATATCATCAGCCCCAGAGCTGAAACCCTCGTCCGACTCTTGCAGCAGGTCGGCCTGGTATGCCTGCAACACACTCATCGTGTGGAGGCAACCTGCTGCCTGACCTACTGCCGCAAAAGCCTTGCCTACTAAGGGCAAAGTGTCTTTCAACGGCCTAGTAGGCAATACCGGAGCCTTCGGCGACGCAACACCTGGGGAGTGATAGCCAGCTAGCGCCTTATCGACCCTTGGCATCTCCCCATGGCCGCACTCCTTTAACCCAACTATGTTCATATACAGGTTTGCGGGGAAAAGGCACGGGCCACATATGGTGTCTCCCAGGACCTAGACACCGCGGTGTACAGGTTGTGAAAAAAACGGTAGGCCCCGGCGCAGAGGCTGTGACGTGGGAGGCAGGAAGAAGAAATGCACGCGCCAGGAGAAGAAATCACTGAAGTGTGTGCTTCCCCCGGGAAGCAGGGAAGGCTGGAGGGGACTCATCTGCCTCTATAGCATCTGCTAGGTCGGGGCACGACGTTTGGCGGCCAGCGTGGGACCTGGGCGAAGAGCGCTCCCCGGGAAGCGGAGAGTGTGTATAGCCATACAGCTACAGCATGAGCAATCATCTTCCTTGAGAGCCGATTGAGCATGCTCCACACTAAAGCAAACAACACAAAACTCATGCAAAAATTTTGTTTGCTCTGAGCCATTGCTTGCACAGATTCACACACAAAGCGCTTATCTGAACAAACAGAAGCTAATGTTGCTACCATCACACAGCCATTTTGTAGCTTCCTGGTTTACATGACATCGCCCACCGATGACATTACAACTTGCCTATTGCCTGGATTTCACACGTAATTCAGAGCGTGGACAACGTGAGGCGTTCCAAAAGTGTTTTGATGCAGCTCGAGTTCCTGAAAGGGCACTATTGTGCATTCCCTGTTGCCAAAAACACTGTAAATGCTGTAAATGTAAATGCAACAGAAAGCCATATCTGAGTTGTCACACAATGCTCAGATACACAAGTTCTTCATCTGTCTGGGATGTTACTATTTGTAGTTTAATTAGGAATGTTGCACCTCACACCATGTAATTGCTCTGCACCTGTTAGCCATACCAAAAAGGCTTCCTTTAATTTATTCTCTTAAGTGTTCTCCCTGCAAATAAGATTATTCTTACACCAAATAATTCCTAGCAAAAGCGTGAGTATGAAAAGAAAAAATAATATTAGCATATCAATTAAATTTATATTAGGTGCCAGTGCATATTAACAGTGATGCTTTTGCAGTTAAGAATGTGCCCAGGTCAAGACCTGCATGCAGTGAGGGTTTTTCAAGCGCTATGTAGATGTGATTGCCATCTGGCAGGTTACCGGCCCTATGAGTGCTTTGGGAGCACCAGGGTAAAGGAAATGATTGCACAGGCACACTTGAAAGGAAGTCAAAAGGCCCCTACCAACATTAAGTATGATTTGATGAACACTATGGCTACATCCTGGGCAAGTATACAGTATACATTCACCTTTGTCTGAATATTGCTTAAAGGCACTGCATTACTGCTGCTAACAGTACATCCTTGTTTAAAAAATAGCTAATGGTTAAAGTATGCTACAGTCATTAAGAACAATAGATCTTAGGACAAACTAAAAAGGCCACAGGATGGGGCAATGTGAACTTTGTAAAACCTAGAGAAAGTGCTTTCTGAGCAAAGTAGGTTTGTGGCACACCTCTAAATAATGCACACGAGAAGAAGGTAAAATTTCACGAGAGGAACCAGACAGTCAGCTTGTCTATAGGCTGTGGTGGTGAGATACACAAAGCACATTATTGTACAGATGAAAATTAATACCCCAACCCAAACGTGTGTAGTCATCAAAAGCACATCTCCCAAATGCCTAGAGCATGCTCTACTACAATGCATGTCCTGTGGTGTGCTGTTACAGATCTTCAAAACCACAATGGGGATATTTGCCATCACTCAATAAACACCCTCTGGCAAACACACCATTCTGTGCCATCTGATACACACCCAATTTTGCTCAGGGGAAGGCATCATATGGCCACTTGCAGGCAACTTGGCCACAGAATCTGTAAAGAATCATCAGTGGGTGAATATCACCAGTACATTTCATTTTGAGAACACTTCACAGTGGTTGTAGTTGGTATTCAAGAGGCTGAGAGTGTCTTGCATGAAGCAGTCATCCATTCAGTGCTTCTTAAATCTTGGAAACATTTCAGAGATTTTCACTGCAAAAAGCAATGATTCTCAAAATAAGATCCAGACACCCTGCAATGATCCACCAAGCATAAACAGAATTCAGTTTGAACTCCGGACTGGACACATGTTTAAATGGGCAAATCTTATTAAATATGGAGTCTTCTAAATAATGTCAGTTTCATCAAATTCTGTTCTGTCTGTGTAATGTTCCAACAAATAGCCAATTGCACAAATGATCATCAAATAAACATATAATGAGAAAGACTGTGATTTTATGCAGCTATAGGTGTCACCAGCCTTAGAGAAATGCAGAACCCCTGGCCTAAAGCATATCCCCAATCATTTGAAATTTGATATGTGAATGAAAGGGCATTATTGTGGTCACTAAAAATTCAGATTGGAAAAGCATATTGATTCTTTCCAGAAAGTGAGCTGTAATCTGATTGGTAATCACTGTTAATTCTTATCCCAAAAAAATCTACCTGTGGTATAGAGCAGCATTCCCCAACCTTTTTTGCACCACAGACCGGTTTAATGTCAGACAATATTTTTACAGACCGGCCTTTAAGGTGTGACGGATAAATACAACAAAATAAAATTATACTACCGGCATTAAAAAAAATTATATTTTATAAATATAAAAATAAACGTGAATCCACTGTGTTGTTTTTTGTTCATTTTGCTAACTTTGGGGTTTAAATTTAGCGGTAATGTATTATGTGTTAGCGGCCGGAGCAGCCCCTTTTAAGAAGGTAGCAGATGAAGGTAAGACATGTGACCGAGGAATCTTCACATGCATCAAGAGTGAGTCATAGACAGATGTGGTGGAGAGAATCCGGTAATTTTCCAAATTAAAACATCGTTCAGAATCAGATAAAAAAATAAAACGGAAATATTGGTATGTGTTATGTATTCTTTCTGTGCGGCCTGGTACCAAGTGACCCACGGACAGGTGCCGGTCCGCATCCCGGGGGTTGGGGACCACTGATCTAGAGACTTCATATTGGACCATGCAACAGCATTACAACATTTAGGTTACATTTGTTGCTAGTACAGTTGTGTAAACTATTTAAATAAAAGTAATAGTTCTTTTGGCTTATTCTGTGTCTAGCTGGACAAAGATGCTAAAAAAAAAAAAAACAGCTTCTCAAATTAGATCTGGTTTGCATTATTTGCTCAGGAGATAATTTTCCATTAATGGTCGGGGAACAGTGGTTAGCAAATTGTGCATAGAACTAGATGAGGTATTCTTAGTAATTGCATACTTACAAAAGAGTCTGTCACAGCTTATAATAACTATCTTTATACTGAATGACTAACCTTATCTTCAATTAGCATTCATGTTATTTAATCCGCAGACAGTTATTTAAATGTCATACAATCATGTGATGACTGCAACAGCAATTATACAATTCTAGATTGGATCATACAAATGAGAAAAGGCTGTCAGACATCTACAGTACATAAAATGTACCTCACATTTTACATACATTGTCAAAACACTCACAGTACACCTGAAACAACGGGCTGTGGCCATTTCATTTAACAGAATCACACTGGAAATGCAGAAAAGCTTTTAACAGAGACATGAGAGGAAAACAGCTGATTAAAAAAAGAAAATGCTGAGCCGCATTAATGCTTATTATCAAAATGCAGTCAACTGAGCAAGCAGACACAACTTCAAGCTTGCTAATGAGTTGCAATTGTTCCTTACAAATACAGACTTCTGTCCTGACAATAAGCAATCTAAAACATAGCCAATCTATGGTGCCCAGAAAGTGCAAAGCACATTAACAAATCAGAAAACTAATTTTACATATGAACAAGAAACAAAGTTATAAGATGTCATACTTTCTGTATATCTTGAATGACAGGTGTCTCGTCCAATGATCAGTAAGAGTTCCATTCACAAACTATACCTACCTTTTTCGGGTTGTCTGAATTGTCGTTGTGTTTTCAAATTTGTTATTTTGTTTTTGAATTTGTTATTTTGTTTTCGGATTTGTTAGTGTTTTCTAATTTGTTAATTTGTTTTCTGATTTGATAATGTGTTTTGCACTTCTCAGCCACCATACCAATCCCTTAAACTTTCAGAAATTACCACATTTGAGACATGACATATTTGACATTTGAGGCATGTACATATTAACAAATAAGCTTTTTTTTGCGCTATGTACCATCATTTTCAAATATCATAAAGATTTTTTTACAAGATCTAATCAATGACCCTGGAACAGTACAAGGCCAACACTGCCATCCGCACCACTGCACCACACCATTTTCCAGTCATTGCTGTGGCAAAATAGAAGTTGTTCTGAAAGTTAGGCAGGAAGTAACAGACATGTCTCAGCTGATAAAATTATGATTCTGGAACTAAGACCATGCAGCATGGAAGCTCATTTCCTGTAAACTTCTGTGGCAAGCTTTCTTGCCTGTTCCTTGTCTGAGGAGTGCAAGTATTTCTATGTCTATAGCTACTTCTCGTAGGTTCTTCTAGGCTGATAATGATCCAGCAGTTAAACAGACATGCTCAATTCCAGCCTCAGCAGGGTCGGGATCAGCCTTTGTCAGCTTGCAAGTACCACTGACAGACTTAAAACTAGCCTCCCTCGATACAGCAGCTGCCTGAGGATTTTATCAAGGAGACTGTGACTGTTCTCAAATGATCTCTGGCATGTACTCTAAGTAGAATGATGGATCATGATGAGGCCAGCTTAAGGGCTTTTTATGCCAGGAAATACTGCTGCATGTAAATTCCTAGTATACTGGCTTAGAATAAAGGTCCCATACACCCTTAGATGGACACTACAGAACCTGCAGAATAACAAAAACTTTGGTTGCTGTGCCTAGTATGAGAACTATGAACAAACTACTATTTGAACCACTCATTAGTCATATAATCCTCAGGTCTATAGTTTCTCAGTCACAGAAAAAAAAAAAAACCCACATGGGATCGGCCATTTATACAAGGATTGTTCCACTGGGTCCATTCTCTGTCACTAAACACTTTTCCATGTAGTGTGTTGAGTTCTCAAGAAATCAGTACAAGATTAACATGACAATGATGAGATCAAAAGATGAGATGATATAGCAGTCATCTCTGAGCACATCTGTAATTAGTCCTAACTTCAGAAGGTTACAGGAAATGAGCTTCCATGCTGAATGGTCTTAGTTCCAGAATCATCATTTTAGCAGCTGAGACATGTCTGTTACTTCCTGCCTAACTTTCAGAACAACTTTCAATTTGCCACAGCAATGACTGGACAATGGTGTGGTGCAGTGGTACGGATGGCAGTGTTGGCCTAATACTGTTCCAGCGTCATTGATTAGATCTTGAAAAAAAATCTTTACGCTACTTGAAAATGATGGCACATAACGCAAAACCTTTGTTTAACGTATTTGTTAATATCTACATGCCTCAAATGTGCTAATTTCTGAAAGTTTAAGGAATTGGTACGGTGGCTGAGAAGTGCAAAACACATTAACAAATCAGAAAACAAATTAACAAATTAGAAAACATTAACAATAAAAAAAAAATAACAAATGCAAAAACAAAATAACAAATCCGAGAGCAAAATACCAAATGCAAAACCAAATTAACAAATCGAAAAACAAAATAACAAATCCGGAAAAGGTAGGTATAGTTTGTGAATGGAACACTTACCGATCATTGGACGAGACACCTGTCATTCAAGATATACAGGAAGTATGAAATCTTGGGTTGGGAAATCTTAATTAATACATTGATATAAGGTGAGGTTCAGTTACCAGCGTGACACTAAAACAGGTAGTAGTAACGGCTACTTTTTTACTTAAGCACATGTCAGAGCCCAAACCTCTTTACTTTAACTTGAGTAAAAAAGTGTAGTCAGTACTTTAACTTTTACTGGAGTCTTTTAAAACATGAGTATCTGTATTTCTACTTAAGTAAACGATGTGTATACACCTCTGGTTAAATGTAAATAAAAAACAGAATGCAATTATTAGCAAATTTCATGAACCCATATTTTATTCACAATGGAACACAAAAACATATCAAAAGTATAATTTTAATGGAAAAAAAAACGTTTAAAATTTGATGCCTGCAACACATCTCAAAAACTGTTGGCACAGGGCCATATTTACCACTGTGAATCCCTTCTTCTTTCAACAACAGCCTGTATATGTCTGGGAACTGAGGAGACCAGCAGCTGGACTTTTGGGAAATAACTGTTGTCCTGTTCATGTCTGATACGAGATTCTACCTGCTCAAAAACCCTTTTATTATTGCCTAATTCATGGCTTTTATTTGTTTATTTCATGATGCACCAAATGTTTTTGAATAGTAAAAGCTCTGGAGTGCAGGCAGGTAAGTTCAGCCCCCCCGACTTTTCCACTATGAAGCAATGCTGTTTAATAGATGCCGTGAAAAATGCAAGGCCTTTTCTGAAAATAACGTTGTCTGGATTGGAGCATATGTTGCTCCAAAACCTGTATATATACATATCAGCATTGATGTAGCATTTCTAAGTGTAAGCTGCCCATACCATAGGTCCTAAAGCATGGCCATACTATTAAAGAGCCAGGCTTTTGAACTTAGTGCTGATAACAAGTCAGTTGATTCTGCTTCTCTTCAGTCCGGAGAATGCAGCGTCTATGGTTGCCAAAAGGAATTAAAAATTTTGATCTGTTTGACCGTCATCTTTTTTAGAATGAGGGTCGTAAAATTCCATGCAGTATTGTGATCTTACTCGGGTCAGCCCGCAGTTTTAAAATGACTTGGAAGAAATGTCATGGTCAAAACTGGAGAGAAGCCAGCTAGGTTCATGATGATTTTTTTGTACTTTATATCAGAGACCTGATCCCATAAACATACAGTAAATGTTTTATTAAGCTCATTTATTTAGACAAAAAGTACTGAAATGTACTCACACTCTGTCTGTCCTCCATACCACAATCATTTCTTTTCATCATGAGGACACGTCCAATTTGTACTGTCTAAAAAGTTAAAAGCACTGAAAAAAAGAAAGAAAAAAAAAGAAAAACAGTGAATAATCAAGGAAAAATCATAAGCAGCCCTTGTCTGAGTGCACTGTAAAAGCTACAGTATATAGTGCAGTGAAAAGTATTTGCCCCTCCTATAATTTCTTTTGCATTTTTGTCCTATTAAATGATTCAGATAATCAAGCACATTTTCATAT
Organism: Silurus aristotelis; assembly: GCF_946808225.1. NCBI lineage: Eukaryota > Metazoa > Chordata > Actinopteri > Siluriformes > Siluridae > Silurus > Silurus aristotelis. Next base: position 13,294,129 of record NC_139591.1, read on the forward strand.
TATTTAAAGATAACCCGAGTTAATATAAAATGCAGTTTTTAAATGATTATTCCATTAATTAGGGGAAAAAGCTGCCCAAACCTGCCTGGCCAATGTGAAAAAGTAAATGTCCCCTAAACCCTGGTTGTGCCACCCCTGGTGGCAACAACGGCATCAGGCAGTTGCGATAACTACCTATAAGTCTTTTACATTACTGTGGAGGAATTTTGTCCCACTCTTTTTTGCAGATTTGTTTTAATTCAGCCACTTTCAAGGAAAGAAAGAAATTAATTTAGTTTTTTTGAGCCATTTAGTGGTGGACTTGCTGGTGTGTTTCAGATCATTGTTCTGCTGACCCAAATGCTCTTGAGCTCGATATCATGAACTAATTGCCGGACATTCTCCTGCAGGTTTTGATGTTAGCGTGCAGAATTTGTATTTCCATCAGTTATGGCAAGTTGTCTAGGTATGAAATGCTGTTAGTTTCATGCCAAATGCAACAAGACACACACCTTCCAAAAAGTTAAACTTTTGTCTCATCAGACAACATATTTGCCCAAAAATCTTGGGCATGATCAAGATGTTTTTTTTTGGCAAATGTGAGATGAGCCTTGTTTTCTTTTTGGTAAGCAGTGGCTTTTACCTTAGAGTTCTCCTATGGATGCCATTTTTGCCCAGTCTCTTTCATATTATTAAATCATGAACATGTAACTGAGCAAACTGAGCCCTGCAGTTCTTTAGATGCTGTTTTGGATTCTTTTATGAGCTCATGGATGAGTCTTTGTTGCACTCTTGGAGTAGTTTTGGTAGATCAACCACTCATGGGAAAGGTCACCACTGTTCCAAGTTTTCTCCATTTGTGGATAATGGCTCTCACCATGGTTTGCTGGACTCCAAAAGCCTTAGAAATTTTATTGCAACCCTTTCCATCTGTTTTTAAATTTCTTTAGATCATGGCATTATGTATTGCTTTTTGAGATATTTTAGTGTGCTTCATTTTGTCATTTATTTACATAATAATTTATTTACATTTATCTCTATAGCACAGATGCCCAAACATGCAAATTATGCTACACAACAAGAGGTGAGAATCTCATAAAATTTCATTCATCAGCAAGCAATTCACAAGCAGATTCATAGACTTTATGATTGCAATATATTGCTGTAAAGGTGCTGTGTAGCCTTAATTTCAATTGACCAAATTGTCAATACAGTATTTTGTATGATAAAAACCTAACGATACAAAAATAATATTAAAAATGAGAATCTTGAATTTATTATTCAAGTCTAGAATATTTCTTCAGACTGGTTTACAAAGATTAATAAAAAAATTGGGCAGAAATCTAAGGAGGCACGCAGCTGCATGTCATTCCATGACACAATGTCAAAATAAAACATCAGATAGCTCCCTGACATCATAGTTTATCACTCAGTCTCATGACCCTGTCCTTGTAAAATCTGTAATAAATGTTTAATGCTAAAGAAACCAGTTTATGAGTCAGACATAATACAACAATATTTTAGTTATCCAAAATGGCCCAATTAACAGCAGTTGAAAAATATTACTAATGACTGGCTTTGACATTTCTATGTTCAACTTTGATGGCACCACAATCAGTTACATTGTTTACTGTTTCTTTGTATTATATTGTCCTTTTTTTGCACTAAGTGTTGCACATGTGCACTTCATATAGTGTCCTAAAATTAGTTGATGTTGATCAGCTTGACATGAAGAATTATCTCTTAGAATGTATTATTTTGTGAAGCTGTTTTTATAAAGAATGTAAAAAAGGTTACAATAATTTAATAAATGACTGAATTGATGTTGTTCTGTCCAGTCGAATGATCATCAGCACATCTACCTTAAAGCACATTATATTGTAAATTCAAATAGACTTTTATTACTTTTCTGCTTAAAACACAACAACCAAGACAACCCTTGTTCAAAATCTCAAAAATGTTGATGATTGTTGTTTAGTTAATTGCTTATCGTTTGCAATATAATTGTTGTTCCTGCTGCTTTCAGTTTGTCCTGCAACTCTTTTCAGTTGATTGTGGCCTTTGTTTTTACATTCTTTATCATTATCTTGAAAGTACAATGTGATATCTGCACAATCTGTACCATTATCTTTCAATTTACATGTAGTCAAACCAAGGATGTTTAAGGTCATTGATGTGGTTTTGTAGTTTTTTCCCATTTAAGTATTTTGTAATAATGTTGTCTTTAAAAATGATAGAAAACTCATTCACCTTCAAAATGACAGCTACTTGTTGCATGAAATCTGTTTAGGAATTACATATTTCTATTAATAAACAGCAATATAAAAAAAATCAAGTATTATTTGCACTATAGTGGCTTGTTGTAATTAATGCCCAGAATTAATCTCAGTTTTTGTATCCTTGGCGTGAAGTGCACTTTTAATTATCACAAATGCTATCAACCTTTAAATGGATTGTGTGTGCTCTTAAGACTAAAGCCAAAGCTTTCAGCTGATCAGGCCCATTTAAAGATAAAACTCTGGATCTGGCCAATGGATGCAGATGTCCGCAACGTTCTAAAGCGATTTGGAGAACGGCTGATCTCAAGAGTAATTATGTTATGCATTTGATCCCAGAGCTTTTGCTTTAACAGTGGCATAGAACAAGTAAAACATAGAACAAACAAAAGGTGGCTAAAAGTGATTTATTGTAGCACTGCATACTGTATTTTTGTAGAGCAAGAGGTTTCCTTTTATAAAATGCATTCATTTAGATTAAACAAACATGAAATTCTCGATATAAAAGTGCAAACCCGTTTGCTTTTATTGAACAAGTTAATATTCTGGTTTACTTATTAAGGTGAAAGACCTTATCAGACCTAGACAAAGTTCAAGCTGTGCTACAGTGTACAATTCTATTTGGTCAAGAAAGCAGTTTTATTCTAGTTAATCATTTTATGTAAACAGAAAATTATCCATTATATTGTAAGTCTGTAAGCCAAATTAGACATGCACAAATAATAAAATTCATTTAATACATTCATTTAGATCTTTTTTTTTTTTTTTTTAAACAGAAATCCTATTACACTGAAAAATAATCAAACAAGCAAAGAAATCAAGCAACAATCAAGGACAGTTGAGGTCAAGAGTTTATATTCACAAAGGAAACATTCAAAGGTGTTTTTTCACAACTCCACATATTATGTGTTCTCAAACGTATCCTGTGTTAAGTCAATTAAGGCATCTACTTTATTTAAGAGTTAAAAATGATAGCAAAATGACAGATTTGCTTCAGATACACTTAAAATCCACTTAAAATTCTTGTGGTAGACTTACACAAGTTCCTCACAATACTTTGCCAGAATGTGGGCTTATGTCTCTTGACAGAATTGGTCAGGATTTAGACCCTCCTTGCACATACATTTTCATACAGTTTAGCCCACAATTTGTCTATGAAGTCCTATGTATGCAGAGGTAAGGCTCTAACTTTCTGGCTAATGGTCTGTGATGTTACTTCAGTATTTTGAGATAATCCTCCTTTTTAATGACGCCATCGATTATCTAAAGTGCACCATGTCTCTGTACAACCTCATACTGCCACCTCTATGCTTCACAGTGTGGATGGTGTTCTTCAAATTAAAAGCTTCTCCCTTTTTTCATTATAAATAGCCCTGATTATCATAGTCAAATGTTTAAATTATTTCATCTGACCTGAGCACACTGTTTCAAAAGAGAAGGTCTATGTTCTGCTGATCAGATTCCAATTCAATTCAATTCAATTAATTTTTATTTGTATAGCGCTTTTAACAATGAACATTGTTTTAAAGCAGCTTTACAAAGATAATGTGGTGATTAAAAGTAAATATGTTCTTTGTAAATTAGTTTGTCCCTGATGAGCAACTGTGGCAAGGAAACACCCGAGATGGCATAAGAAAGAAACCTTGAGAGAAACCAAACTCAAGAGGGAACCCATCCTCATCTGGGTTGCACCGAATGTCCATCATACATCATCCAGATGTATGGTAGTGTTCAGTGATTTTTTTTTTTTTGTACCTTTGTATCTTCAACTATTTAAATATTTCCATTGTTATTGTCTTTGTGTTCAGTTGAACCTTTTGAACCAAAGTATGTTCATCCCTGGGATTCAATATTTGTCTCGATCAGGAAGCTACAAAATGCACATGCAGTGGAGCCGACGCTAGCAGGGAGTGTGGCTTGGAGACACAGCGTCTCATTCCCTCAGGATACTAAGGTTACATACGTAACCTAGAGACGGTCCCTTTCGGGAACTCGAGCTTCGTCACAGCACTTTGGGAACAAGTGTTCAATCATGCCAAACTGACCAGTCCTTGCCTAGTGTGTGTAAGCACAACCAGAACGCAGGGCAGAGAAGCCGGGAGTGGCTCTAAGGTCGAGGTCATTAAATCTGATGAAGGTCAGCGGGGTGGACCAGCCCACAATGTTGCAAATGTCCTGGAGTGGGACTCCAGTGGACCAGGCCTGTAGTGGCCGCTACACTCTGAGGAGTGTGATGAGGAGATGAGGACGAGATGGTATCCACAATTCACCTACTGCGAGTCTGTTTATTGGCAGGAAAAACTTTCCTTTAGGGGTCATAGCAGACAAACAGCTATTCCGACTTCCTCCACAGACTGTGGACGTACGTGTCCTGTGCTTGCACTGGACACAGTCAGTTTTGCTTTTCCTGGTCACGGGCTTAGAAGGGAGGAGGGTAGAATGACTGCAGCACGACTGGTCGTGGGGGAACCGCAGGCACCTTAGGTACGTACCCAGGTTTAGGGTAAACAAAGGCACTGGCCATGCCAGGGGTAGCTCCAGGGGAGACGGGGCATGGAAAGAGCCTGTAGGTCCCTGACCCTCTTCAGAGTATATAACCAGACGGAAAGCAGTCTTAATAGACAGGTACCTAAGGGCCACCTCGGCCAAGGGCTCGAAGGGGGCTCAGACAGATCCACCAGCACAACTGCCAAGTGCCACCCGGGCACTCTGGGTCGCGTCCTGGGCCTCAGCCTCCAGGTGCCGTGCAGGAAACGTGTCACCAAGGGGTGTTTACCCAGCGACTGCCCCACAGGCGTGGTACAATAAGCCATGATAGCGGACACGTAACACTTTAGTGTCCGCTAACACTTCAGTGTTCACTTTAAGAAGCCAAAGCTGTGGCAAACTGTTCCTGCAGGAACTCTAGCACTAAACCAACTGGGCAGTTAACTGGGTCTAATAAGTGATGCTCACACCACACAGCGAACAGGTGCTATTTAGCAGCATACGACCTCCTCGTAGAGAGAGCTCTGGAATGGAGGATGGTCTTTACTACCTCAGTAGAGAGACCAGCTGCTAGAAACTGTGCCCCCTCAGGGGCCACAGCCATAGCCTCCATAACTCTGGGCAGGGGTGATTGGTTCCCCCTGCCTAGAAGAAGAGATCCCTCCCAGGAGGAATTTCCCAAGGAGGTCTCTCGAGGAGGGACACAAGGTCCGTGAACCATGGTTTGCCCTTCCATCAAGGTGCCACCAGGATAATACGGGCTCCTTCCCGGCGAACTCTCTTCAGCCATCTCCACCATATCTGCTTTACCGTCCCCGGGCCTTGGCCCTTGCCTTGAAAGGTGTCTGCTCTCTGATTCAGGTGACCCGGGATATAGACAGCCCACAGTGAGAGCAGCTTTCCCTGGGACCACAGGAGGATCTGCCATGCCAGCCTGTACAGGGGGCGAGGTTGATGTATGAGACCACCGATGTGTTGTCCGTACAGACCAGGACATGGTGGCCCCTCAGGTCTGGAAGAAGGTGTTTCAATGCTAGAAACACAGCCAGCATCTCCAGGCAGTTTATGTGCCATGTGAGGTATAGCTCGTTCCACCAGAGGGGCTACTAAGGACCGCTCCCCACCTAAATTAATCGTAGATATAGTTCAGAATGAGGATGCCCTGAAGCCTTAGCGGAGCCAAAGCCGCATTCATGCACTTTGTGAAGGTGCAGGAGGACCTGATATTGGTAAGCTTCTCCCCCGAAAGCAAATCTCAGGAACCTCCTGTGAGCGGGAAGGATGGCTATGTAGAAGTATGCGTCGACAAACCAGTCCTCAGACTTTATCTGATACACGACCTGCCTGAGAGTGAGCATCCTGAACCTGAGCCTCACGAGTGAGCAGTTCAAGCAGCGCACATCTAGAATCGGACAAAACCCCCATCCTTCTTCGAAACCATGAAGTACTAACTGTAAAAGCTGGACTCTCTGACTAAGGGAGGAACCACCTCCCTTAGGAAAGTGTGCACTTCCTGTTCCAGGACCAGAGCCTGCTTGGGACACACCCCTTTGAAATGGGGAGGAGATGAGCTGAATTAAATCGAGTAGCCCTTCTTTATTGTGCGCAGGACCCACTGAGACACATCTGGCAGGCCTTTCCAGGCTGCCAGGAAGTCTCTCGAGGCTGGTCTCTGGCCCATACAAAGCGGCTGAAGCAATGCCCTGCAGCCATTGAGGCCTCCTGGGAGGCAGCAGGTCTCCTCCATCCACTATGAGGCCGGGTGGAGATGGAGGGAGACACCCACTGGAAGTGGCTGTGCCCTGAAGCACTTGCTTTGACAGGTTTAGCAGCCTGACCGCCTGGTGGTGCTGAGAAGGGGAGGAACCCTGTGCAATGAGGTGTACACCGCCCTCCTAAGTTTAGGCCAGCATGCCACCGCCCGCTTGTTGGAGAGGACGACCCTCAGGTCAGCCGGCTCCTTGGGCTTGGGCCTAGAGCTTGGGCCCTTCTGCAGGGGTCCAGGTGGCAACGCTCTGTTTTTGGGCTTCGCGGTGCTGCCGAGCGCCCTCATGGGAGCGACGGAGAAGGTACCGCTGAAACGCTGCTGATTGCTTTTTAGCCTCCCGAAACTTGTCAATGACCGCCCCTATGGCATCGCCGAAAAAGCAGGAAAGTACTGTCCATTTTAAGAATATCCGACAGGGTGAACCACAGATGCCTTACTGTAGCTATAAAGGCTGACATGGAACGACCTACGGCCTTAGCTGTTTCCTTGATGGCCCTAATGGCTAGGTCGGCAGCGCGATGTCGCTTAACATCGTCAGCCCCAGAGCTGAATCCCTCAACCATCTCCCACAGCAGGTCAGCCTGGTATGCCTGCAAAACATTCAAGGTGTGGAGGCAACCTACAGCATGACCCGCTGCCGCATAAGCCTTGCCTACTAGAACCAAAGTGGCTCGCAATATTGGGTCCTTAAGGGATGAAGCTACACCCGGGGAGAGATAGCTAGCTAGCTAGCAGTGCTGCTAGCACCAGTGGAAGAAGCTGCCGAAGGACATGCTTCCCTCAGGGAACAAGCTTTCGACCCGGCAGGTGAGGCCGGAGAAAGGGACGCACCCGTCTCCATGCCTTCCGCTAGATTCACCTGCAAGCCCCACGACATCCGGCGCTGCTTTACCTCATCAAGAGAATCGCCCGTGCCATGAGGGAGCGTGCACATAGCCATGCGGATACAAGGTGAGCAATCGAGAGCCAAATGAGCATGCTCCACTCCCAGGCAAACAACGCATCGGAATTCCCAAAGCATTGTGACGCAGCTTGAGTTCCCGAGAGGGAACAGAATTTGTGGCATATTTCCACCATTTGTTTGTCCTGAGGCTTAATTACTCAGATTTTTCCCATGATATCAGACAAAAACTTCACTGGCACTTAAAAGCTGCCACTTTTATAGCCACAGATGCACACTTATTAACTCCTAATTTTGGCAATTTACCATCATTTTTTAGTATCTATCAGAGTGTTTACAGAGACCTATGATCCACTGCAATTCTGACGGTGAATTAAAGATAAAGAAAATCTGTGATGATTTTTTTTTTTTATATCTGAATTGAACAAAGTATGTCCCTGAACTGACATGTAGAAATGTGTGGTAACAACTCTGATGTGAGATTAATGTGAGATCTTTAGCCTAGGTGTATAACCCCAACTGCACTCAAGCAAACCAAGTATGTAAGTAATCAAGTAATTAAGCAATCAAGTAAGTGTGTAATTAAACAAATAATCATGGGAGTAATTAAGTAAGAAAGTAAGCAGGCAAGCATGGAATTAAACAAATAATCATGCAAGTAAGCATGATAGTAAACAAGTAAAAAAAAATTATAAAGCAATTTAAAAAACAAGCAAATGAGCAAGCAATAATGGAAGTAAGCAATCAAATATGCACACAAATGAATAAATGAATGAATGAATAAATGAATGAATGAATGAATGAATGAATGAATGAATGAATGAATTAACTTATTAGTAGGCATGTGAATAAGTAAGTAAGTAATCAAACCATCACAGTAGGCTCTTATTGTTCTCATACGCCTGGTATATCTTGTTCAGTGTTCTGATCTTGTGCCTGTAGAGCCTAATAAAATTACGTTTGCAGTTTTAATGTGTTTGGTGGAAAGCAGAGAGGGAATTTTAGCCAGAACATATTGTAACAGGTCAAACAATAAATAAATGATAGGAGCGTGTGCTCCAGGGGAGACGGGGCATGGAAAGAGCCTGTGGGTCCCTGACCCTCTTCAGAGTATATAACCAGACGGAAAGCAGTCTTAATAGACAGGTACCTAAGGGCCACCTCGGCCAAGGGCTCGAAGGGGGCTCAGACAGATCCACCAGCACAACTGCCAAGTGCCACCCAGGCACTTTGGGTCGCATCCTGGGCCTCAGCCTCCAGGTGCCGTGCAGGAAACGTGTCACCAAGGGGTGTTTACCCAGCGACTGCCCCACAGGCATGGTACAATAAGCCATGATAGCGGACACGTAACACTTTAGTGTCCGCTAACACTTCAGTGTTCACTTTAAGAAGCCAAAGCTGTGGCAAACTGTTCCTGCAGGAACTCTAGCACTAAACCAACTGGGCAGTTAACTGGGTCTAATTAGTGATGCTCACACCACACAGCGAACAGGTGCTATTTAGCAGCATATGACCTCCTCGTAGAGAGAGCTCTGGAATGGAGGATGGTCTTTACTACCTCAGTAGAGAGACCAGCTGCTAGAAACTGTGCCCCCTCAGGGGCCACAGCCATAGCCTCCATAACTCTGGGCAGGGGTGATTGGTTCCCCCTGCCTAGAAGAAGAGATCCCTCCCAGGAGGAATTTCCCAAGGAGGTCTCTCGAGGAGGGACACAAGGTCCGTGAACCATGGTTTGCCCTTCCATCAAGGTGCCACCAGGATAATACGGGCTCCTTCCCGGCGAACTCTCTTCAGCCATCTCCACCATATCTGCTTTACCGTCCCCGGGCCTTGGCCCTTGCCTTGAAAGGTGTCTGCTCTCTGATTCAGGTGACCCGGGATATAGACAGCCCGCAGTGAGAGCAGCTTTCCCTGGGACCACAGGAGGATCTGCCATGCCAGCCTGTACAGGGGGCGAGGTTGATGTATGAGACCACCGATGTGTTGTCCGTACAGACCAGGACATGGTGGCCCCTCAGGTCTAGAAGAAGGTGTTTCAATGCTAGAAACACAGCCAGCATCTCCAGGCAGTTTATGTGCCATGTGAGGTATAGCTCGTTCCACCAGAGGGGCTACTAAGGACCGCTCCCCACCTAAATTAATCGTAGATATAGTTCAGAATGAGGATGCCCTGAAGCCTTAGCGGAGCCAAAGCCGCATTCATGCACTTTGTGAAGGTGCAGGAGGACCTGATATTGGTAAGCTTCTCCCCCGAAAGCAAATCTCAGGAACCTCCTGTGAGCGGGAAGGATGGCTATGTAGAAGTATGCGTCGACAAACCAGTCCTCAGACTTTATCTGATACACGACCTGCCTGAGAGTGAGCATCCTGAACCTGAGCCTCACGAGTGAGCAGTTCAAGCAGCGCACATCTAGAATCGGACAAAACCCCCATCCTTCTTCGAAACCATGAAGTACTAACTGTAAAAGCTGGACTCTCTGACTAAGGGAGGAACCACCTCCCTTAGGAAAGTGTGCACTTCCTGTTCCAGGACCAGAGCCTGCTTGGGACACACCCCTTTGAAATGGGGAGGAGATGAGCTGAATTAAATCGAGTAGCCCTTCTTTATTGTGCGCAGGACCCACTGAGACACATCTGGCAGGCCTTTCCAGGCTGCCAGGAAGTCTCTCGAGGCTGGTCTCTGGCCCATACAAAGCGGCTGAAGCAATGCCCTGCAGCCATTGAGGCCTCCTGGGAGGCAGCAGGTCTCCTCCATCCACTATGAGGCCGGGTGGAGATGGAGGGAGACACCCACTGGAAGTGGCTGTGCCCTGAAGCACTTGCTTTGACAGGTTTAGCAGCCTGACCGCCTGGTGGTGCTGAGAAGGGGAGGAACCCTGTGCAATGAGGTGTACACCGCCCTCCTAAGTTTAGGCCAGCATGCCACCGCCCGCTTGTTGGAGAGGACGACCCTCAGGTCAGCCGGCTCCTTGGGCTTGGGCCTAGAGCTTGGGCCCTTCTGCAGGGGTCCAGGTGGCAACGCTCTGTTTTTGGGCTTCGCGGTGCTGCCGAGCGCCCTCATGGGAGCGACGGAGAAGGTACCGCTGAAACGCTGCTGATTGCTTTTTAGCCTCCCGAAACTTGTCAATGACCGCCCCTATGGCATCGCCGAAAAAGCAGGAAAGTACTGTCCATTTTAAGAATATCCGACAGGGTGAACCACAGATGCCTTACTGTAGCTATAAAGGCTGACATGGAACGACCTACGGCCTTAGCTGTTTCCTTGATGGCCCTAATGGCTAGGTCGGCAGCGCGATGTTGCTTAACATCGTCAGCCCCAGAGCTGAATCCCTCAACCATCTCCCACAGCAGGTCAGCCTGGTATGCCTGCAAAACATTCAAGGTGTGGAGGCAACCTACAGCATGACCCGCTGCCGCATAAGCCTTGCCTACTAGAACCAAAGTGGCTCGCAATATTGGGTCCTTAAGGGATGAAGCTACACCCGGGGAGAGATAGCTAGCTAGCTAGCAGTGCTGCTAGCACCAGTGGAAGAAGCTGCCGAAGGACATGCTTCCCTCAGGGAACAAGCTTTCGACCCGGCAGGTGAGGCCGGAGAAAGGGACGCACCCGTCTCCATGCCTTCCGCTAGATTCACCTGCAAGCCCCACGACATCCGGCGCTGCTTTACCTCATCAAGAGAATCGCCCGTGCCATGAGGGAGCGTGCACATAGCCATGCGGATACAAGGTGAGCAATCGAGAGCCAAATGAGCATGCTCCACTCCCAGGCAAACAACGCATCGGAATTCCCAAAGCATTGTGACGCAGCTTGAGTTCCCGAGAGGGAACAGAATTTGTGGCATATTTCCACCATTTGTTTGTCCTGAGGCTTAATTACTCAGATTTTTCCCATGATATCAGACAAAAACTTCACTGGCACTTAAAAGCTGCCACTTTTATAGCCACAGATGCACACTTATTAACTCCTAATTTTGGCAATTTACCATCATTTTTTAGTATCTATCAGAGTGTTTACAGAGACCTATGATCCACTGCAATTCTGACGGTGAATTAAAGATAAAGAAAATCTGTGATGATTTTTTTTTTTTATATCTGAATTGAACAAAGTATGTCCCTGAACTGACATGTAGAAATGTGTGGTAACAACTCTGATGTGAGATTAATGTGAGATCTTTAGCCTAGGTGTATAACCCCAACTGCACTCAAGCAAACCAAGTATGTAAGTAATCAAGTAATTAAGCAATCAAGTAAGTGTGTAATTAAACAAATAATCATGGGAGTAATTAAGTAAGAAAGTAAGCAGGCAAGCATGGAATTAAACAAATAATCATGCAAGTAAGCATGATAGTAAACAAGTAAAAAAAATTTATAAAGCAATTTAAAAAACAAGCAAATGAGCAAGCAATAATGGAAGTAAGCAATCAAATATGCACACAAATGAATAAATGAATGAATGAATAAATGAATGAATGAATGAATGAATGAATGAATGAATGAATGAATGAATTAACTTATTAGTAGGCATGTGAATAAGTAAGTAAGTAATCAAACCATCACAGTAGGCTCTTATTGTTCTCATACGCCTGGTATATCTTGTTCAGTGTTCTGATCTTGTGCCTGTAGAGCCTAATAAAATTACGTTTGCAGTTTTAATGTGTTTGGTGGAAAGCAGAGAGGGAATTTTAGCCAGAACATATTGTAACAGGTCAAACAATAAATAAATGATAGGAGCGTGTGCTCCAGGGGAGACGGGGCATGGAAAGAGCCTGTGGGTCCCTGACCCTCTTCAGAGTATATAACCAGACGGAAAGCAGTCTTAATAGACAGGTACCTAAGGGCCACCTCGGCCAAGGGCTCGAAGGGGGCTCAGACAGATCCACCAGCACAACTGCCAAGTGCCACCCAGGCACTTTGGGTCGCATCCTGGGCCTCAGCCTCCAGGTGCCGTGCAGGAAACGTGTCACCAAGGGGTGTTTACCCAGCGACTGCCCCACAGGCGTGGTACAATAAGCCATGATAGCGGACACGTAACACTTTAGTGTCCGCTAACACTTCAGTGTTCACTTTAAGAAGCCAAAGCTGTGGCAAACTGTTCCTGCAGGAACTCTAGCACTAAACCAACTGGGCAGTTAACTGGGTCTAATTAGTGATGCTCACACCACACAGCGAACAGGTGCTATTTAGCAGCATATGACCTCCTCGTAGAGAGAGCTCTGGAATGGAGGATGGTCTTTACTACCTCAGTAGAGAGACCAGCTGCTAGAAACTGTGCCCCCTCAGGGGCCACAGCCATAGCCTCCATAACTCTGGGCAGGGGTGATTGGTTCCCCCTGCCTAGAAGAAGAGATCCCTCCCAGGAGGAATTTCCCAAGGAGGTCTCTCGAGGAGGGACACAAGGTCCGTGAACCATGGTTTGCCCTTCCATCAAGGTGCCACCAGGATAATACGGGCTCCTTCCCGGCGAACTCTCTTCAGCCATCTCCACCATATCTGCTTTACCGTCCCCGGGCCTTGGCCCTTGCCTTGAAAGGTGTCTGCTCTCTGATTCAGGTGACCCGGGATATAGACAGCCCGCAGTGAGAGCAGCTTTCCCTGGGACCACAGGAGGATCTGCCATGCCAGCCTGTACAGGGGGCGAGGTTGATGTATGAGACCACCGATGTGTTGTCCGTACAGACCAGGACATGGTGGCCCCTCAGGTCTAGAAGAAGGTGTTTCAATGCTAGAAACACAGCCAGCATCTCCAGGCAGTTTATGTGCCATGTGAGGTATAGCTCGTTCCACCAGAGGGGCTACTAAGGACCGCTCCCCACCTAAATTAATCGTAGATATAGTTCAGAATGAGGATGCCCTGAAGCCTTAGCGGAGCCAAAGCCGCATTCATGCACTTTGTGAAGGTGCAGGAGGACCTGATATTGGTAAGCTTCTCCCCCGAAAGCAAATCTCAGGAACCTCCTGTGAGCGGGAAGGATGGCTATGTAGAAGTATGCGTCGACAAACCAGTCCTCAGACTTTATCTGATACACGACCTGCCTGAGAGTGAGCATCCTGAACCTGAGCCTCACGAGTGAGCAGTTCAAGCAGCGCACATCTAGAATCGGACAAAACCCCCATCCTTCTTCGAAACCATGAAGTACTAACTGTAAAAGCTGGACTCTCTGACTAAGGGAGGAACCACCTCCCTTAGGAAAGTGTGCACTTCCTGTTCCAGGACCAGAGCCTGCTTGGGACACACCCCTTTGAAATGGGGAGGAGATGAGCTGAATTAAATCGAGTAGCCCTTCTTTATTGTGCGCAGGACCCACTGAGACACGTCTGGCAGGCCTTTCCAGGCTGCCAGGAAGTCTCTCGAGGCTGGTCTCTGGCCCATACAAAGCGGCTGAAGCAATGCCCTGCAGCCATTGAGGCCTCCTGGGAGGCAGCAGGTCTCCTCCATCCACTATGAGGCCGGGTGGAGATGGAGGGAGACACCCACTGGAAGTGGCTGTGCCCTGAAGCACTTGCTTTGACAGGTTTAGCAGCCTGACCGCCTGGTGGTGCTGAGAAGGGGAGGAACCCTGTGCAATGAGGTGTACACCGCCCTCCTAAGTTTAGGCCAGCATGCCACCGCCCGCTTGTTGGAGAAGACGACCCTCAGGTCAGCCGGCTCCTTGGGCTTGGGCCTAGAGCTTGGGCTCTTCTGCAGGGGTCCAGGTGGCAACGCTCTGTTTTTGGGCTTTGCGGTGCTGCCGAGCGCCCTCATGGGAGCGACGGAGAAGGTACCGCTGAAACGCTGCTGATTGCTTTTTAGCCTCCCGAAACTTGTCAATGACCGCCCCTATGGCATCGCCGAAAAAGCAGGAAAGTACTGTCCATTTTAAGAATATCCGACAGGGTGAACCACAGATGCCTTACTGTAGCTATAAAGGCTGACATGGAACGACCTACGGCCTTAGCTGTTTCCTTGATGGCCCTAATGGCTAGGTCGGCAGCGCGATGTCGCTTAACATCGTCAGCCCCAGAGCTGAATCCCTCAACCATCTCCCACAGCAGGTCAGCCTGGTATGCCTGCAAAACATTCAAGGTGTGGAGGCAACCTACAGCATGACCCGCTGCCGCATAAGCCTTGCCTACTAGAACCAAAGTGGCTCGCAATATTGGGTCCTTAAGGGATGAAGCTACACCCGGGGAGAGATAGCTAGCTAGCTAGCAGTGCTGCTAGCACCAGTGGAAGAAGCTGCCGAAGGACATGCTTCCCTCAGGGAACAAGCTTTCGACCCGGCAGGTGAGGCCGGAGAAAGGGACGCACCCGTCTCCATGCCTTCCGCTAGATTCACCTGCAAGCCCCACGACATCCGGCGCTGCTTTACCTCATCAAGAGAATCGCCCGTGCCATGAGGGAGCGTGCACATAGCCATGCGGATACAAGGTGAGCAATCGAGAGCCGAATGACCATGCTCCACTCCCAGGCAAACAACGCATCGGAATTCCCAAAGCATTGTGACGCAGCTTGAGTTCCCGAGAGGGAACAGAATTTGTGGCATATTTCCACCATTTGTTTGTCCTGAGGCTTAATTACTCAGATTTTTCCCATGATATCAGACAAAAACTTCACTGGCACTTAAAAGCTGCCACTTTTATAGCCACAGATGCACACTTATTAACTCCTAATTTTGGCAATTTACCATCATTTTTTAGTATCTATCAGAGTGTTTACAGAGACCTATGATCCACTGCAATTCTGACGGTGAATTAAAGATAAAGAAAATCTGTGATGATTTTTTTTTTTTTTATATCTGAATTGAACAAAGTATGTCCCTGAACTGACATGTAGAAATGTGTGGTAACAACTCTGATGTGAGATTAATGTGAGATCTTTAGCCTAGGTGTATAACCCCAACTGCACTCAAGCAAACCAAGTATGTAAGTAATCAAGTAATTAAGCAATCAAGTAAGTGTGTAATTAAACAAATAATCATGGGAGTAATTAAGTAAGAAAGTAAGCAGGCAAGCATGGAATTAAACAAATAATCATGCAAGTAAGCATGATAGTAAACAAGTAAAAAAAATTTATAAAGCAATTTAAAAAACAAGCAAATGAGCAAGCAATAATGGAAGTAAGCAATCAAATATGCACACAAATGAATAAATGAATGAATGAATAAATGAATGAATGAATGAATGAATGAATGAATGAATGAATGAATGAATTAACTTATTAGTAGGCATGTGAATAAGTAAGTAAGTAATCAAACCATCACAGTAGGCTCTTATTGTTCTCATACGCCTGGTATATCTTGTTCAGTGTTCTGATCTTGTGCCTGTAGAGCCTAATAAAATTACGTTTGCAGTTTTAATGTGTTTGGTGGAAAGCAGAGAGGGAATTTTAGCCAGAACATATTGTAACAGGTCAAACAATAAATAAATGATAGGAGCGTGTGCTCCAGGGGAGACGGGGCATGGAAAGAGCCTGTGGGTCCCTGACCCTCTTCAGAGTATATAACCAGACGGAAAGCAGTCTTAATAGACAGGTACCTAAGGGCCACCTCGGCCAAGGGCTCGAAGGGGGCTCAGACAGATCCACCAGCACAACTGCCAAGTGCCACCCAGGCACTTTGGGTCGCATCCTGGGCCTCAGCCTCCAGGTGCCGTGCAGGAAACGTGTCACCAAGGGGTGTTTACCCAGCGACTGCCCCACAGGCGTGGTACAATAAGCCATGATAGCGGACACGTAACACTTTAGTGTCCGCTAACACTTCAGTGTTCACTTTAAGAAGCCAAAGCTGTGGCAAACTGTTCCTGCAGGAACTCTAGCACTAAACCAACTGGGCAGTTAACTGGGTCTAATTAGTGATGCTCACACCACACAGCGAACAGGTGCTATTTAGCAGCATATGACCTCCTCGTAGAGAGAGCTCTGGAATGGAGGATGGTCTTTACTACCTCAGTAGAGAGACCAGCTGCTAGAAACTGTGCCCCCTCAGGGGCCACAGCCATAGCCTCCATAACTCTGGGCAGGGGTGATTGGTTCCCCCTGCCTAGAAGAAGAGATCCCTCCCAGGAGGAATTTCCCAAGGAGGTCTCTCGAGGAGGGACACAAGGTCCGTGAACCATGGTTTGCCCTTCCATCAAGGTGCCACCAGGATAATACGGGCTCCTTCCCGGCGAACTCTCTTCAGCCATCTCCACCATATCTGCTTTACCGTCCCCGGGCCTTGGCCCTTGCCTTGAAAGGTGTCTGCTCTCTGATTCAGGTGACCCGGGATATAGACAGCCCGCAGTGAGAGCAGCTTTCCCTGGGACCACAGGAGGATCTGCCATGCCAGCCTGTACAGGGGGCGAGGTTGATGTATGAGACCACCGATGTGTTGTCCGTACAGACCAGGACATGGTGGCCCCTCAGGTCTAGAAGAAGGTGTTTCAATGCTAGAAACACAGCCAGCATCTCCAGGCAGTTTATGTGCCATGTGAGGTATAGCTCGTTCCACCAGAGGGGCTACTAAGGACCGCTCCCCACCTAAATTAATCGTAGATATAGTTCAGAATGAGGATGCCCTGAAGCCTTAGCGGAGCCAAAGCCGCATTCATGCACTTTGTGAAGGTGCAGGAGGACCTGATATTGGTAAGCTTCTCCCCCGAAAGCAAATCTCAGGAACCTCCTGTGAGCGGGAAGGATGGCTATGTAGAAGTATGCGTCGACAAACCAGTCCTCAGACTTTATCTGATACACGACCTGCCTGAGAGTGAGCATCCTGAACCTGAGCCTCACGAGTGAGCAGTTCAAGCAGCGCACATCTAGAATCGGACAAAACCCCCATCCTTCTTCGAAACCATGAAGTACTAACTGTAAAAGCTGGACTCTCTGACTAAGGGAGGAACCACCTCCCTTAGGAAAGTGTGCACTTCCTGTTCCAGGACCAGAGCCTGCTTGGGACACACCCCTTTGAAATGGGGAGGAGATGAGCTGAATTAAATCGAGTAGCCCTTCTTTATTGTGCGCAGGACCCACTGAGACACGTCTGGCAGGCCTTTCCAGGCTGCCAGGAAGTCTCTCGAGGCTGGTCTCTGGCCCATACAAAGCGGCTGAAGCAATGCCCTGCAGCCATTGAGGCCTCCTGGGAGGCAGCAGGTCTCCTCCATCCACTATGAGGCCGGGTGGAGATGGAGGGAGACACCCACTGGAAGTGGCTGTGCCCTGAAGCACTTGCTTTGACAGGTTTAGCAGCCTGACCGCCTGGTGGTGCTGAGAAGGGGAGGAACCCTGTGCAATGAGGTGTACACCGCCCTCCTAAGTTTAGGCCAGCATGCCACCGCCCGCTTGTTGGAGAAGACGACCCTCAGGTCAGCCGGCTCCTTGGGCTTGGGCCTAGAGCTTGGGCTCTTCTGCAGGGGTCCAGGTGGCAACGCTCTGTTTTTGGGCTTTGCGGTGCTGCCGAGCGCCCTCATGGGAGCGACGGAGAAGGTACCGCTGAAACGCTGCTGATTGCTTTTTAGCCTCCCGAAACTTGTCAATGACCGCCCCTATGGCATCGCCGAAAAAGCAGGAAAGTACTGTCCATTTTAAGAATATCCGACAGGGTGAACCACAGATGCCTTACTGTAGCTATAAAGGCTGACATGGAACGACCTACGGCCTTAGCTGTTTCCTTGATGGCCCTAATGGCTAGGTCGGCAGCGCGATGTCGCTTAACATCGTCAGCCCCAGAGCTGAATCCCTCAACCATCTCCCACAGCAGATCAGCCTGGTATGCCTGCAAAACATTCAAGGTGTGGAGGCAACCTACAGCATGACCCGCTGCCGCATAAGCCTTGCCTACTAGAACCAAAGTGGCTCGCAATATTGGGTCCTTAAGGGATGAAGCTACACCCGGGGAGAGATAGCTAGCTAGCTAGCAGTGCTGCTAGCACCAGTGGAAGAAGCTGCCGAAGGACATGCTTCCCTCAGGGAACAAGCTTTCGACCCGGCAGGTGAGGCCGGAGAAAGGGACGCACCCGTCTCCATGCCTTCCGCTAGATTCACCTGCAAGCCCCACGACATCCGCCGCTGCTTTACCTCATCAAGAGAATCGCCCGTGCCATGAGGGAGCGTGCACATAGCCATGCGGATACAAGGTGAGCAATCGAGAGCCGAATGAGCATGCTCCACTCCCAGGCAAACAACGCATCGGAATTCCCAAAGCATTGTGACGCAGCTTGAGTTCCCGAGAGGGAACAGAATTTGTGGCATATTTCCACCATTTGTTTGTCCTGAGGCTTAATTACTCAGATTTTTCCCATGATATCAGACAAAAACTTCACTGGCACTTAAAAGCTGCCACTTTTATAGCCACAGATGCACACTTATTAACTCCTAATTTTGGCAATTTACCATCATTTTTTAGTATCTATCAGAGTGTTTACAGAGACCTATGATCCACTGCAATTCTGACGGTGAATTAAAGATAAAGAAAATCTGTGATGATTTTTTTTTTTTTATATCTGAATTGAACAAAGTATGTCCCTGAACTGACATGTAGAAATGTGTGGTAACAACTCTGATGTGAGATTAATGTGAGATCTTTAGCCTAGGTGTATAACCCCAACTGCACTCAAGCAAACCAAGTATGTAAGTAATCAAGTAATTAAGCAATCAAGTAAGTGTGTAATTAAACAAATAATCATGGGAGTAATTAAGTAAGAAAGTAAGCAGGCAAGCATGGAATTAAACAAATAATCATGCAAGTAAGCATGATAGTAAACAAGTAAAAAAAATTTATAAAGCAATTTAAAAAACAAGCAAATGAGCAAGCAATAATGGAAGTAAGCAATCAAATATGCACACAAATGAATAAATGAATGAATGAATGAATGAATTAACTTATTAGTAGGCATGTGAATAAGTAAGTAAGTAATCAAACCATCACAGTAGGCTCTTATTGTTCTCATACGCCTGGTATATCTTGTTCAGTGTTCTGATCTTGTGCCTGTAGAGCCTAATAAAATTACGTTTGCAGTTTTAATGTGTTTGGTGGAAAGCAGAGAGGGAATTTTAGCCAGAACATATTGTAACAGGTCAAACAATAAATAAATGATAGGAGCGTGTGCTCCAGGGGAGACGGGGCATGGAAAGAGCCTGTGGGTCCCTGACCCTCTTCAGAGTATATAACCAGACGGAAAGCAGTCTTAATAGACAGGTACCTAAGGGCCACCTCGGCCAAGGGCTCGAAGGGGGCTCAGACAGATCCACCAGCACAACTGCCAAGTGCCACCCAGGCACTTTGGGTCGCATCCTGGGCCTCAGCCTCCAGGTGCCGTGCAGGAAACGTGTCACCAAGGGGTGTTTACCCAGCGACTGCCCCACAGGCGTGGTACAATAAGCCATGATAGCGGACACGTAACACTTTAGTGTCCGCTAACACTTCAGTGTTCACTTTAAGAAGCCAAAGCTGTGGCAAACTGTTCCTGCAGGAACTCTAGCACTAAACCAACTGGGCAGTTAACTGGGTCTAATTAGTGATGCTCACACCACACAGCGAACAGGTGCTATTTAGCAGCATATGACCTCCTCGTAGAGAGAGCTCTGGAATGGAGGATGGTCTTTACTACCTCAGTAGAGAGACCAGCTGCTAGAAACTGTGCCCCCTCAGGGGCCACAGCCATAGCCTCCATAACTCTGGGCAGGGGTGATTGGTTCCCCCTCCCTAGAAGAAGAGATCCCTCCCAGGAGGAATTTCCCAAGGAGGTCTCTCGAGGAGGGACACAAGGTCCGTGAACCATGGTTTGCCCTTCCATCAAGGTGCCACCAGGATAATACGGGCTCCTTCCCGGCGAACTCTCTTCAGCCATCTCCACCATATCTGCTTTACCGTCCCCGGGCCTTGGCCCTTGCCTTGAAAGGTGTCTGCTCTCTGATTCAGGTGACCCGGGATATAGACAGCCCGCAGTGAGAGCAGCTTTCCCTGGGACCACAGGAGGATCTGCCATGCCAGCCTGTACAGGGGGCGAGGTTGATGTATGAGACCACCGATGTGTTGTCCGTACAGACCAGGACATGGTGGCCCCTCAGGTCTAGAAGAAGGTGTTAATAATCATGGGAGTAATTAAGTAAGAAAGTAAGCAGGCAAGCATGGAATTAAACAAATAATCATGCAAGTAAGCATGATAGTAAACAAGTAAAAAAAATTTATAAAGCAATTTAAAAAACAAGCAAATGAGCAAGCAATAATGGAAGTAAGCAATCAAATATGCACACAAATGAATAAATGAATGAATGAATGAATGAATTAACTTATTAGTAGGCATGTGAATAAGTAAGTAAGTAATCAAACCATCACAGTAGGCTCTTATTGTTCTCATACGCCTGGTATATCTTGTTCAGTGTTCTGATCTTGTGCCTGTAGAGCCTAATAAAATTACGTTTGCAGTTTTAATGTGTTTGGTGGAAAGCAGAGAGGGGATTTTAGCCAGAACATATTGTAACAGGTCAAACAATAAATAAATGATAGGAGCGTGTGCTTCTGTGCATTAAACTAAATAAAATGCAATAATTAACATTAAAAACAATAAACATTAAAGCAATCAGCAAATGAACCAGCTCCAGCTAGGCACCATGACACTTCTATTCAAAACACAGAAACAGTTCAACCAGCTTAAACTGTTTATTTGTTGGGATTTGACATGTAACCTGCACTGACAATCTTACTTTATTTATGTGAAAATAAATACCGAAATTTCCAGACATATATAAGCCGCACCCACTGAATTTTACAAATATTTTTATTTTGAACATAAATAAGCCGTTCCTGTCTATAAGCCGTCTACACTGAAACTACTGAACTTTACACAGGCTTTAATGAAAGACAGTGTCTGTTACACGGTGTAACTAGTGAAATATTTTGCGCTTCCTTTAGGAGCATAGCCGTATTTTGGGAATAGCATGCCACTGCATTTTTCCGATATTACTGCATGTGTGCAAGACCGAGGATTATGTCCTTATTATTTTCTGATGCTCATTTCTAAGTTTTTTTGACAAACCCATAACGCTGTTGCCAAGAAAAATAAAAAAGCACGAGTTTTGGAAACCTGTCTATGCTTATATGATTTCTGTTGCAACTAGAGTTAGCAAGCTCTCCCTTAACCCAGACTCAACACGTTACAACGGCTTGTATCTAAACAGTAGCCTACCAAGAAAGTCATTGTTCACTGTCTTCCTCCTTCCTTTCACAACTATTTCTCTCAGGAGTTTTTCTTTTGGCATCGTTGTGCGTTTAAAAAAAACGTTTTTTCTCCCAATGCCGTGCAGCTCAGAACACAGGTGAGGTGCGTTTTTTCGTGTAGTTCAGAAATTTTATTGGTCTAATGTTCTGGGGCTCAGTTTTTTGGCTTGAAGTTTGTGAAACCGGTTAAAACCCAGGAAAAATTCATAAACAGGCTGCTTCGTTGTTTAAGCTGCGGGGTTCAAAACGTGGGAAAAAAGTAGCGGCTTATAGTCCGAAAAATACAGTAATGTATATTAATATACATTAATATACAATAATGAATATTAATATACATTAATGTATATTAATATGCTACTACAATATACTGCATATACAATATACAATATACTGATATTTCATGTCTTAAACCATGTATACAAAGAATAAAAGTTATCATGTTTGACCAACCACCTACATCTAATTGGTTAAATTCGAACATTAAACCTAAAACAAATTGGCCTAATGGTCTAAACAATATCAACTTAGCCTTTGTGTGTTTGACCAGTAATTGGGTAATTCAAGGAATAAAAACTTTGAATCGGCAGAAATTATAATACAATATATAATTATATAATATATAATATAATTACTTCTTAAATGTCCAATTCCACATTTGCTGTTATGCTAACCTCCACTCTTTTACTCTTACACCTCCACTCTTCAGGGAAGATGTTTTACTAGTTTTTGTAGTGTGCTTGTGGAGATTTTGTGCACATTCAGCCACAATTCAGTGCACATTCAGCCACAGGCGTTAGTAAAGTAATTTATTGATGAGCAACCAATGCAACATCACCAATTCTATAGAACTTCTGAAGCTTATTCATTACTGTCACACAGTTATTAGTAGACTTCCTACTAATAAAATTCAATGCTACAGTATTTGGAATGCTATTTAGATTTCAAACCGCACAATCCAAAATATAGTGGAACATTTTCCCAAAAGAGTAGAGGATATCATAACAGCAAGTGGGGAATAAATGTGGAATAAAATATAAAAGAAAACACGAATCTTTAGGTCAGTTTTCCACGAATATTTGTACATTGTATAGTATATGAGTACTAGTTATGCATCTGCAAAAACATTTCTTTAGACCACAAAATTACAAAAAAACAAAAACCCTTCACTGTAATAAGTAAACCACACAATTCTGGATTGCAAAACATATTCATATACCTTTTCTTTTTTATTATTCTACCTGTTACAAGAACTGCAATGCAACATTAAATGCAGATTATTTATATTATTTTTAATCTCATACATCCTTTTTGACCTCTTAAACTCTCAAAACAATTCAAATTACAATCTGTAGGCGGCGCTGTCATGTAACTTAATTCTGCATGTCGCACAACTGACTCGTTCTCCACCTTAATAATATCTACTAATAAAGTTTCTACTGCATCAGTATCAGGCTGTATCTAACATGTCAGATTTATTCCTGAGGCATAATAAATACCAATAAAGGCCTAAAAAAGCTGTAACATCTTTGAACTTGCTATAATGACATTTTAAAGAAAACATTATACCAAAATCAAAATTACAATAGAATGCATTTCACATCAGTGAGGAAATAACACAATATACTACACACTTGAAATCACAAATAAAAAAAATATTTTTTTACTCCTGCTTCAGAGCAACAATGTGTTTCTTAAAAACATAACATCAACTTACCAGTATTACTTAACCCTGTAAAACTCTGACAACCTTAAAAAAACAAAACGCTTCGCTCTGTTACTCCAACACTGGGGAGATGCCTACAGAAATCCTGGCCTTTACATGTATAGCTCAAAGCTGTGTGCTCTTACGCACAGACATGATATGATGATAGTGTGTAACCGCCCACTCCAAACCAGCTCAGCTGGCTTTGAGTTATAGAGCCTGGGCAATGCAACACAAACACTGTATATCGAACAGCTCATTCAGGCTCTAATCGGCTGTAATCCCACACACTCCTTGCTCATGCTACTGTTTGCGTAATTATATCAGTGCCACGCCTTACTCTGCTTGGATGGAAACACTTGCCTCGCTTTTACTCTTGGACTTGTAGGCAGACTAGTTTAAAGACCAAGTCCATTACAAAGCAATACTGAATTGTGGAAAAATATACGGGATACATTTTATACTAATACGGAAAGCACAGAGCTCTGAAAGGCAGCCTGTTCGAGCAGGCTTTATGACGCACTTTTTTTTTCACCACATATTCAAATTATGTAAATCATTCAGAGCAGTAAACAGTCCGCATGAGTAGAGCAAGAACACGATATAGTACACCACCTATGTGTTTGTTTTAATTCATAGTTGTTGCAGATTGCATTACCTAGACTGAATATAATCAGACATGTTAACTCAAACACAGCCTGAATAAAATCTGCTGCCACAGTTTTATATGAAATTATACAGTATTTGCAGGTTCTCTAACCTTGATTAGCTTGTTCTCTCGAGACAAGCTAATCAAGCCAAACACATGTAAGTGTATGTTCTTTTCCCCACTGGGTAAGTGTGCACTTTATTCACCCTCCCAGAGATTTATAGCATAGAGCTGGAATATTAATTGTTATTAGTTTACAGTAAAGCTTTGTCCTGGGCAACAAATGAAACTCCAACATAATGAGCTTTTTTTTGTTAAACCAGTAATAAAGCATATTGGATTTGATTTATTCCTGCCAAGACCAAAATGCTCAAGATACTTTTTTTGCATTGTCTGTAACTACAGTGTCTGAGTGAAACCAATGGCAATTAGAGTTCTCATATATACGCTTGGGTTTGCTCTGTAGGTTTTGAGAAAGGCCACTGCTACTTTTGCTACATCTCTAGCCTACTTTTTACAGTATGACCACAGAGGATCAGAAAGAAGGTGCCCCCAGACCTGTAACTCTCTGGTTTAAAACCCCGAAAATATTATTTTAACTTCAAGATTTCTACAGTATCGGTAGATCAATGCACATGGCTATGGAATATAAGCTGTAATTTAATATAAGCTGTATTTGTTACAGTTTATGTCAATGCTATCAAAGTACTAATCATAATCATTCACCTGCTTTGCATTTGGTTTCCAGTCAACAGCCATTGCAAATTTCTAAATTCTTTGTAACCATCAACAGAGGTGGTAAACTGGCACAGAATGGGTTTCAGTGAATATATATTTGAAAGCTATGGTTAAGCTTATGGCTGAGATATATAGTACTTGCTTTCCTTTTAAAGTTGTGTATTCACTTATAGATTCGTCTCAGCTATTTGTCCAGATGGTTGCCCAGCTCTGCCAGGAAAACCCACAACAAACAAGGTGTTGACTTGGCACTTGCAAAAAATGTCCACTTGTCCACATTTTAATGAACCACATTGGCAGAGGAGTTGCTCTTAATAAGTCCAGTTGTGAATGGGTCCACTTAAAGACACTGTATGCAAGATAGAGAAAATGCTAAACCTTCTAGTCAAATAGACTATTACAATGTTCACTGACTGGACCTGCCTCTATACCTGCAAGTCTTGATGTACCACCATCAGTTTCTTAAATTCATTGAAGTCTCTTTTAAGACCAACATAGAATAGATTGGCCCAATAATATCAGCACACAAATGCAATCCACACACAAAGCAATATCATAAATCCTCACCAGGGAGTCATCAGTGCATCTGCACTTGGACAGCATAGGCAAAACCCCGGCTGCTTGTTATTTATCGTATAAGCTTTAAGACACACCATCCAACCCTACTCAGGATGCCACCATTATTAGTGGGGCTGTCACAGCTAGTTTAAACCCATCTGTGAATGTGAAGTGGCAAAGAATGACCCAGACCTTTCATCAGATGCTGATGAGAATAGGCATGAAAATGGTGGCTAATCTGGTAGGTCATTATCAGCCTGGAAAAAGCCAGCTGTAGACACACAACTCTCACACTGTGCTGATAAGGAGTGAGAATGATGACTGTCCACTGAATTGAAAGAAGGGCTCTGTTGAAAACACAAGTCCTGATATTAGATATTGTAATTTCCTAGATTTTAGCTGAGTCATTTGTATTGCCAAATCATTGATTCCTATAAAATGTACATTCTATTATTTTTTTTATTTCTATTTTATACCATAAACCTAATATTAATCCATTAAAGATGTGATGTGATAATAGTCACATAATCCAGAAAACAGTGTGTTCCCTTTTAGGTTTGGTTTGTCCAGGTTTCTTTCTTGTGAGTATAACCATACCACAAATCTTATGTGACAATGGACATTGTTAAAAGGTCCACATCAATTAAATTTAACTTAAATTGAATTGTTTCCTGTGGTTTTCTTTGCTGTACCTGGGTGACTGGATCTAGCAAACTGTTCAGGCTGAGGAACTCATGCCAGATTCAACACTGCCAGCCAAGTGCATTGTGTTGGAATAGTCATCACTACACAGTCAGCACGGCTAGTGTCCAAGTCAGATACAAGATGGTAAATCCCTGAAAGCACATAGCTGCTGGCCGTTTTTGTCTTTTCAGAAACGCCACCCTGGAAGCATGAATGCAAGATTTGGTGTGAATCCAGTAATATGGTTCTTAGTGGCTATTGACTTGGTTTAGAATGAACTACTCTAACCCAAACAATTCAGGAAAAAGGCATGTTGTGTGAAGGGACAACAGACTAATTATCGAGGTATGAATTACCATAAATAAACATTGCTGTAAGTCTCAGGCCACATTTGCCGTCTCGTGCCAAAGCCACTCCTGCTTCACTTTGGATTGTGGTTTAGGTTGTTGTAGTGTCAAAAAGTAAAATCCTAACAGCATTTTATGTGCGTCTATAGTGCTATGCATAGATTACTTTTTAAGGCAGGTAGGTCTGTCCAGGCGTAAAGGCTTTTTCAAGGGTGAAATACAGTTCTTTTATCTGCCTGTAATGATGTCTGAGCTCATATTCATTAGCAAGCTTAGAGTGTTTCAAATAAAAAAATATTTTCTGCAAAGACATTATGCAGTAGGGGTTTACAGTGTAGCTTAGGTGGGAGTCAAGGACCATGATGTCAGCTCATCCAGGGAGCGAGGTTTCATTATAGTGCTGTCAGAATATATCTGTGCTGATCTATAACACAAACATGCTCATCTCTCTAACTCTAAAAGAAAGATCACCAGAAGTCAAACTTTGTAAATGTAGGTTTTATTAATCAGCTTCTTCTTTTATTCATTCTGCAGTAAAACAAGAATTCTTAAAAATTTTTACTTTTAATTCCTTTTAGTGAATGAAAGCAATGAAAGCAGCCACCATGCATACTGTGGCTCTGGCAAATAGCTAATGATTGAATTTACTCTGACTTTTAACACCTCTGGTTTAAAACCCTATGTACGTCAAAGTGTCATTTGCTCTCTAATGTTGCCTACAGGATTTCTGCCTGCAAACATCACAATGGGTGAGGAGCCGGTTTAACATATGCCCTCAGTCTGTTTAAAGATGAATAGATAAACCTGTATACATAAACCTGCGTCATCACATTTCATGCCTTTTTATGATATGAGGAAGCTGTTGTATTTAAGCATGCATTTGCATAATTAATTCTGCTTGGAATACTACATCAGATGTCAAAACATCTGTGACGCACCTGCACAGTTACGCCACCATCAAAACAAAGAAGACTGCTTTCACATTCTATGCAGATAAAAGTTTCCAAATTAATAATTGTGCTAATTATAACATTTAAAAATTATGGCATAATTCACTAAAATTATCAACAATTATTATTTTGAACTATCATGAACTTTTTTAATACTAGTAATAATATTAGTAAATGGTGATGGGGTTGATTTAAAATGCTTTGAGTGACATTTATGTAAAACAAATAAAGACAATAACATGGTCAACAAAAATTATCTAGATGATGAGATAATAATGAGAGAAAACTTATTAAGGACATTTGCCAGTGTAAATTCCACTATTTAAAAGGTTTTCCAGGTTGCCACACACATTTTAAACAATCAATCTTTCTGGATCTAAACATCCTATTGCCATGTTGCTGAAATTCATTTAGTTAATTCAGTCGCATTTAACCATCCACCTTTTTATTGCATTTTATAAAATATACTGAAATAATTATACAAATCAGGGAGACACTTCAAATGTGCACAGATATTAAAAGTAAGCATCCATGTGTTTATTTTGTCTACAGCTGAGCAGCAAACATCTCACTATTTAATTAGTAATGCAGCAAAAAAAAAAAAAAAAAAAAAGTTTAAATGCTTTGCATTGCCTCCTGCTCCTGCAAAAGGTGAGGTGGGGGGCAGAAAACTCATATCTGAGTCAATTCTCGAAGTGAATGAGACATCCCAAACAAACAATTCTTTCATAAATGACATCTGACTGAAACAGTTTAAGTATCCGAATCGACTCTTAGCGTTCACATAATAGAACCAACTCAGTGAGATGATTCGCTCGTGAGTTACTACCATCTATTGCACTCAGACTGGGCAATGATGCACAATGAAGCTGAAACA
This sequence comes from Silurus aristotelis, assembly GCF_946808225.1. NCBI lineage: Eukaryota > Metazoa > Chordata > Actinopteri > Siluriformes > Siluridae > Silurus > Silurus aristotelis. Next base: position 13,322,219 of record NC_139591.1, read on the forward strand.
TTGCACGACATATGCATTACATATTACTCAGTTTGAAAAGTAGCTAGCTACAGTGGGAAAATAATTATTTGATACCCTGCTGTTTCCCCCCTACAAAGAAATGAACAGTCTAAAATTTTTATGGTAGTTTTATTGTTACAGAGATAGAAAATATAAAAAGAAGCCAGAAAAAGAAACACTAAAGAAGGTTATAAATTAATTTGTATTTGATTGTGTGAAATAAGTCAAGTGAAGTCAAGTCAATTCAAATAGGCTTTATTGTCATCTCAACCATACACTGTTCAGTACACCGTGAAACCAAGGTGCTACACCAGTACTTGATCCCATGTCAACCACAGACCCAAATTACTTCTGTCCCTTTAGGAAAGTACTCCTAATATCAATGTATGTGTATAAAGAACACTAGTCACAAAATCAACCTCTTCCATTCAAACCTCTCCACCACCATGGGAAAGACCAAAAAGCTGTTAAAGGACATCAGCGACAAGATTGTAGACCTGCACAAGGCTGGAATGGGCTACAAGACCATCAGATTGTTGCCTTTGTAGTATGTTTTTGGTCATTTTCATGCTGGAAAACCCATCCACCACCCATCTGCAGTGTTTTAGCTGAGGCCAAGAGGTTCTCACCTAAGATTCTGCAGTGCATGGCCCCATTCCTGTGGTGAAGTACAGTACCCTTAGCAGTGAAACAGCCCCAAAACAGAATGTTTCCTCCTCCATAATTGACAGTGGGGATGGTGTTCTTGGTCATATTCAGCATTTCTCTGACTCCATACCCAAGCCTTCTCTGAATCATTCAGGTGTTTGTTGGCAAACTTCAGACGGGCCTGTTTATGTGCATTCTTGAGCAGAGAGAGACCTAGGTCTGTTACCAATGGTTTTCATGGTGACTGTGGTCCCAGCTCGCTTAAGATCATTAAGAAGCTCCTATCATGTAATTCTGTGCTGATCCCTTACCTTTCTCAGAATCATCCTTATCCCATGAGGATAGATTTTGCATGGAGCTCCATAGCAAGGGCGATTGACTTATCTTGTATTTCTTCCATTCTTGAACGATCCCGGGTCTCTTTCTCACCAATCTTCTTGCTGATTGTCTTGCTTGCCATCTTGTACCTGATGTCCTTTGACAGCTCTTTGGTCCTGCCCATGGTAGTAGAGAGGTTTGAATGGAAGAGGTTGTTATTGTGACAGGTGTCTTTTATACACATAATGAGTGATATTCGTATCAGTACGTTCCTAAAGGGACAGGACTAATTTGGGTGTGGGAGTCAGAATCCTTGCTGGTTGGTAGGGGATCAAATACTTATTTCACTCGCTCAAATACAAATTAATTTATAACCTTTCTTTAATTTCTGGATAAAAATTTTCAAATAATCAAATGATTATTTCCCCCATTATAGTACCATCAGATATGTCAACTTTCTGCCCCTTGCCCAATCACCACCATGTATGTCGTTCTCAGCACTAACAGGTCAAGGTGTCATCTGAATGAGCTAGCTAATGTGGTAACAATTTACAAAAAACAGTTTCTTAAATCATGGCACCACAAACTAATAATAACTACCATTTATAGTTTAGAAAGCTACACTGCAACCCCAATTCCAAATAAAGGGGATTCTATGTAAAATATAAATAAATAGTATTGATTTGCAAATCACATAAACCCATATTTTATTTAACATAGAACATAGAAAACATATTCAAAGTTGAAACTGGGGAAATATATATATATTTTTTTTTACTTTGATGGCTGCAAAATGTCTCAAAAAAGTTGGGACAAGGCCATGTTTACCACCGTGTACCTTCCCATCTTCTGTTCCCATCAGTCTGTTTACATCTGAGAACTGAGAACAGTTGCTGGAGTTTTGGCAGATGAATGTTGTCCCATTTGTGTCTGATACAAGATTCTACCTGCTCAACAGTTCTGGGCCTTTTTGGTCATATTTTTCATTGATATGCTAAATCTTTTCAATTGTTGAAAAAGGTCAAAAGGACTATTTTACAAAGACATGATGTAATTAATGCAGTATGCATTTTAGCATTATCTTGGTAAAATATATAAGGCCATAATGTTGTCTTTCCTGATGTGCAAGCTGCCTATTCCATAAACACAAAAGCACCCCATACTATCAGAAATGTAGGCATTTGAACTGAGCACCAAAAACAAGCAGGATGGTCCCTTTCCTCTTTAGTCTGGAGGATGTGGTTTCCCAAAGAATTTAAAATAAAAAAAAACATGTATCCGTGATCAGTTGTACATATTGATCTTACATTGACCTTACTTTGACCTATCTACTTGTCCTTACCTACCTTCATGAGTTACATGGACAGAGTGCATGTCTAGCAGGAAAAGCATCTAACCACGTGTTTCAATTAAGCTCTACTAGCATTACTGTTGTTGCTAAGCAAATTAGACATTTAAGCAGTGGCAAAGCTTAAGAGTGAGTAGTGATGACCATTTATGGTAATGAACATGCATGTAAAATTTCTATAGAAATATCTGTCTGACTAAAGCATATAAAAGCAGGTCACCAGAGCTGAGGGCTTCCCATTGTTTTCTTTGCTCTTTTTCTTATTCATTGATTTATAGGTTTTCTGGCACACATGATAAAGCTTTAACCTGCATTTGTGAATGACACGGTGAACTGTGTTCACAGACAATGATTTCTGGAGGTGTTCCTGAAACTATGCAGTGATTTCGATTACAGAAACATAGCTGTCATCTAATATTTTTAGATTTAGCTTCTCAGAATTTTTAATTTACTATAATAATTATATATTCAGAGTCTTCAATTTTATTTTGAGGTACATTGTTCCAAAATTTGTAGACACAGTTTTTTGCAGACTGGTGAACCGTTGCCCACCTTTACTTTACCTTTTCCTCCAGTTATTTATTTTTAGTAACAATTAATTTCCAGCATTTTGTTGCCCTATCACAACTTTTTGGAGACGTGCTACAGCCATCAAATTCAAAATTATATTATTTTTTTCCATAAAAAGAGGCATTTCCTCAGTTTAAACATTTGATAAGTTTCTATATTTTAATGTGTATAAAAATGGGTTTAAAATATGGAAATTTGATAATCATTGCATTCTGTTTTATTTGTTTTACATTTTTCACTTTTTTTTTAATTTAGGTTGTATATGAATTATTAATACACATTATAATTTCTACCAAAGATGCAAACAAAGAAAGGCATATGGACAATCATATATTGGGAATAAGAGTGATCTGATTGGACACTGGGAACCATGGAGATCAGTGATTGGTTGTTAGGAATAATAGTGATCAGTAATTGGTTGATGGGAGCAGAGGCTTGTGCAAATGCAAGCTAGTCAGTTTTTACACACCAGAGGTAAGTGGCAAGGATCCTGTTATCTTCACTAATGTTTTCTGTTATCTCAGCTTAGCAGCTGTGCTGTGAGCTGCAGAGCCATATCGAGCTCATATGAGAGTCGCTAATGTTTGCTTGAAAAGTTCCTAGATTTGTTGTTAGCCTTTTCTTTTGAGATAAAATCACATGAAGTATTCTAAAAAGGTATCTAATATGGCAACAAAGTCAGTAAGATGGTGACAGTGAGGGCAGAATGTCAGCTAATGGTATGCTGTATACATAAAATCACAACCATTTTTAGTCCCACTTTCAGGATTAAAGTTAAAGAAATGATCACATCTAAAACCATTTAAATGCATAGGATAAGTTATGTAACTATAGTCATTGCTCGTCTGATCAAATTCCTATGTTCGATTTATCATTCATAGGACCACTACTGATCACTTCCTATTTAGCTCACTGCTATGAAGGCTATTGGGATGTTATAGAGAACAGCTAAAACATAAATAGCAACATATAATATGAATATAACCTGTGTTTGTACATCTTTCAATTACACCGACACTGTAGGTGTACATGAAAAAGTGCAACAAATAATGTAGGTGAGTAAGGGAAATTAATTTAACCTAACAATATTTAATAAAAGGCTTGACATGCCTTTCAAACGTAAAAAATATATATATTTTTGCTTAGAGTGAAACACTGAACACAAGTATATAACACAAGTCTCATTTACAATATTACCATTCACAGCTGAATATATTCTTTTTTCAGAAAGTGTATAAACCTTTTTTAACAGGTTTATTTCAGTGCAATCAAACCACAGCAAGAAATAAAGACAGAAATAATGTAATAATACAGAAAGGTATAGCTTGGGGCTCTAGTAACTACAGTGCTAATAAGGTACTTAATATTACAAGTGTGTAGTGACTAATACGCAGATTTATTTCTTTTTGTTGCATAAAATGAGGCTTGAATACAGTGTTCAATATGCAAATGTTTAAACAAAAGAAGGAGAAATTTGTTGTAAGTTTAAGTAGTTTAATCATCTCTGCCCATATAGCACACACATTTAGTGACATGAGTGATTCATAATACAGAGGTAAATATCATTACCACCACCAATGCAGTCCAGGAATTGAACTATGCTCCTTTCTCTCTGCAACCCACCCCCCTACTGCCTCATCTGCTGTAAAAAAAAATCCTTAATTAATAGCTTTATTGCATGCACATATGGTGTTTCTTTAAAAAACAAACTATCAAACGAAAAGTCTGATATGTATAAGTCTCCTTACAAATGCAAACCCAATCATTTCTTTATTTGCATAACTAATTGCATTATTTCAAAGGTCGAAACACACACTAAACAATGTGATTTAAAAAATAATAATAATTCTGTGATGAATGCTATGATAATGCTCGTGTATGCTTATGTGGCTGAGATAAAAGTGGTAGTGTACAAAATCCTGTATAGAGACCAAACACCTGAGAGGGAAAATATATCTCAATAATATAGGAGTCTGAATTGAATATTTTGTACAGTTTGACAGTAAAAAAGCAAGCAGAACACTTTGACCATGAGCTCTCAAGTTACTGTGTGTGTATGTGTGTGTGTCTGTATATGTCTGTGATAAGGCTTGCTCTTTTCATGTTCGTTTGTTTTGTTTTTTTTGACCTCCAAGAAACGTACTGGTACACTTAAAAAAAAAGGTTCTTAAAGGTTTTTTGTCAAGATGTAAGTCAAAGCTCTATAGCAGGCCACTCGAAATCTTCCACTCAAACCTGTGCAAACCATATTTTCATGAAGCTCACATTGTGCTACACATACCACATATGGCTTTAAAAATCAGATGTCCCAACACTTTTGTTCATATAGTGTGTGTGTGTGTGTGTGTGTGTGTGTGTGTGTGTGTGTGTGTGTGTGTGTGTGTGTGTGTGTGTGTGTGTGTGTGTGGGTGCACATGGTATTCTGCAATGAACCAGAAACCCATGCAGGATTTATTCCCAGCTCGAACCCAATGTACCAAGAAAAGACTCTGCCTAGTACAATACAGGCTAATATAATGCAGTTACTGATTGAATGACTGTAAAAACGTCAAACAATCAAGACATTTACGATGAACGAGACATGCCTCTTAAATCTAATTTATTACTTCATAGCATTAATCATGAAAATAAGTTGTGAAATGGTAAATAAAATGTTGGGGTTTTTTTTTCAAAATGAATTTATACGTTTTTGGAGAACACGTGAGAGAAAATGTAATAGATAAAAAAATAAACAGTTGAATGTGAAATTATGGAATTGTGTTAAAAAGAAAAAAAGTCAGTATTTTCCTATTGGTGTAAAAATTGGAATAAAAATATATTTCGAGCATCTGCGAGCACCTGATGGTTTAAATGATGTCTTATTTAGTGTCTGATCATTGAATAGGATTTGTCATTGAGCTTCGCTTGTGTAAGGGTAAGTAATGCACATATGAAAGCTACAGCAGAGGGAACGAACTATGCAAATCTGACTTGTGTTTACATACCTTTGTATGAGCGGGTTAATATTTAACAGTGACTAGACACTGCTCTCTGGTGGACATTTACATCCAGAGAAAACAAAACTAGAGAGTGTCATACTATTAAATGAAAGTTCCTAAGTGTATTTAAAATCATGACAGATGGTAAGAACCTCAATCGCAGCCTAAATGCAGAACAGAAATAATGACAGTGAGTGATGAATTGCCTCCTGTTGTTACGGTTGTACGGAATTCCATCAGGAATGTATTAAGTGTCAGATCGCAAGTTTGTTGGGTCTCCGCCTCGCACTTTGAGTGCATTTTTTATTATTATTATTTTTATTAAACTGAAAACATACACAACAATGTCAGGGGTATAAAAGAAAAAAATGTAGTGCGGTGTCACTGTGGCTACTCACTCCGTACCGGAAATAAGATTTGTTTTGCGCATGCATGAAAAGAATTCATAGCGTTAGCATTAGCCGGTAACCATGAAGTGGGCAGCGGCTAAAGTTAGCACTATGGATTCTTTAATGTTTTATGTCCAGCTTTAAGAATTTCTTTTAAAAGGAGAAAATCCTTGTAATTCCATATATCAGAGGAGTGAATTAATGAAAATGGAATGCTAATACATTCAGAGATATCATATAAAATTGTGTGCTTCCAGCTTTGTGTGTGTTAAAGTTTAAGGAAGTACCTTGTAGCTGGAAAACTCAGGTATCCCAATACACCACAAACAGTTTTCCATATAGTGTATATTATATTGTACATTATCTTATTCTTTATTCTTTATTATTTACTTATTTTATATTACAGACCAGCTGTGATAAGCATTTCACTGTGGTACTGTGAATGTTTAAGTAGGTGACAAACATTAAAAAAATTGGATTTTGTGGAAATGAGTGCAACAGCGCCACTTGTGGGTCATAAGAAATATAAATCCATCAAATGTTATAGAGAAGAATTAGAGCTGAGGCTGATTTCTTTCTATCCAAGAGATCTACCTGTCACTAACAGTCATTTGATGAGTGTACAGAGAGTATTTTTAGCTTACCTTGCTAACAAACCGTATCATCACAGTTTGAGAGGGCACATGTGAAATACACAGACTTGTGTAATGGCACACAAACAAGGTCTTTATGAAATTTTTTCTCCCAGAATGACGTTAGAGGAGAAACTAAAAGGGGATATATCAGGCAACAAATGAAAAAAACATGAAAACTGAAATCATGAATGCAGCTGCCCTTCTGCCTTTAAAATAAGATGCGCGTGTGTGCATCTGTTTATGCTTGATAGTTTTCCCTATATGTGGTTGTTGCACTGTCAAGCTATTTATAGACATTACATTTCAATCCACCCTGTCTGATATCACCACCAGGCAATACTGCCTGAGAGCATTTAGGATTCAATTTAATCCATCACCCAGGCTGAGAAGAATGGAAAAGAGCTGCTTAGATGGACATAAAAAGGTTTGGCAAGAAAAAGGATGAGACACGGATAAAGGGTTTGTTAGTGAAGGATGTTGGGGTATTTAGACTTATTTTTAACGAGTTTCAGTTTTCAATGCCTGTAGAATAAGAATTATCAGCCAGCACTCGGTTGGAAACTTTAAGCTGGTTTTCTCTTGGTTCTTTCCATGTGGTTTAAATTCTAAAATTAAAATCCTCCCATAAATCCAGATAAAGTCAGATTAGCTCATATCCCTGATAGCAAATGTCAACAAACCAGTTATGATTTAATATCAGCCAATGAAAACATGGATGTACATCATTTAAACTCATTCCTTACATTGACTTTTTTTTAAGGCTCATGTGGCTCCTCCCCAAACTGAAGTGGACCTCAGATCTCAACCCTATTGAACACTTTTGGAATGAATTGGAATTGTGACTGCACCGCAGGACTTCTCACCCTACAACAGTAGATGACTTTACTTACACCCTTGTGGCTGAATGAGCAAAATCTCCACAAGCACACTCCAGAATCTAGTGGAACATCTGCCGAGTAGAGTTGAGTTTATTATAACTGCAAATGGGGACTAAATGTGCAATAGGATAAACAAAAAGGACCTACCAATCTTATGGTGGGGTGTCCACGAACCTTTAACCATGGGGTATTTGCCAGAAATTAACAAAAAAGTTAATTTCAACTGCATCAGCAGTACGTAAAAATACAATGGAAGTGGTACCTCAGTGGATGTTATACTTCTGATCGGAAGGTCGCGAGTTCAGCAAGGCCTTTAATCCTCAAATCCTCAGTTGTAAAAATAGTTAAAATAAGATAATTGTTAGTTGCTCTGGATAGGGTGATCTACTAAATGCTGTGCAGTGTATATGTACTGTGCAATGTAAGCCACCATTAGATTTATGTTGTTTTATGTTGTGAAAGTTTGAATGACACTCCATATATATTTTTCCGTCTCTTTATTAAGATAACAGAAAATACAGAAACATATTCAAACACACACACAAAATTCAGAACAGAATGTCTTCTTCAAGCAAAAGCCAGTATTTAGTGTGACCTCCCATATAATGTCCAGAAGGTTTCTGAAGTAATCTTCGGGTATATTATACCAGGCTTTTTTAGCCCCTTTAGATAATCTTTTTTTTTCTTTCTCAGTTCAGGTGATTCCATACTGCCTCTATAATATTCACTTCTGGACAATACGTGTTAGCAATGACACTAAGTAGGATTCCATTTTATTTAGGTTTACTGCTGTTGTTTAAAGTCATATTAAAGGATATTATTCATTACCATAGCAGGCTGTGAATCAGCACTTTGAAATTATTATTTTTAATATCATTTGACTTAATAATTTAAAATATTCCAGTGCATTCCCTGTCCTAATAGTATAGAATCAGACATAACCTGCGTCATTTCATGACTAAACCCAAGAAAAGTGTAGGAGTACTAAGAAGTACTGACAGACCAAGGCAATTTCATTCTGTATGACTCACAAATCATTACATGGCTGCACAATTCTCCGTCGGAAAAACCTTTCTGTCAGCGTTCAAAAAGTGAACTAACAAGGCATCCTGCTGAGGTCAATAATGTAGTGTGCATCAAAAGCGACGACTCACATCCATTTGCAGCAGGACGCCGCAGGAGAAAGCTCTGAAGTAGCAGCAACGTTGACGCGTCAACCAAACGTTTGGAGTATGCTTGCTTTAATATTCAGATTAAAGAGGTCACGTTGCTCATTTAGAATAGCAGGTAGGGTATAGTGACCACACACAGGGGCCTCAGCTTATCTCCGACATACCATTCACTTAATGTTTGACGCCTTTGCCATGTTTAATTAGAGAGACCTGGTGACCAAGAAGAACTACAATTCTCCCATCAGAAATTCACTGAAGGGGAAAGAAGGCTGGAATTTGCCTCTGGTAGTGACCAGTTTTGTCCAAGTGAATGTTGACCTTAGCCAAAAAAGATGTCTGTCTTGTAGAACTAGAAGAACATCCGTGTACAATGGTGTGGCACTTTGGAATATAATGTTGAAGAGCAGGATGTCTTGTCTCAATGACAAGGAAAATGTACCCTTTATATAGATTGGATTGACTTTATATGTTCAGTTCTTTTATTAATGCATACTTTAAATCTAAAAAGTTTTTTAACTGGTTAAAGAATAAACAGAATTGTGTGTAAAAACAATTTAAAAGTCAGTAGGAGTAAGACAGAGAATATGTGTGAATGAGAGGGAGGGCAGTGGAGTGGTGTGTTTGCAGAGAAAAGAGGTGGAGAAGGTGGAGGAGTTCAGGTACCTGGGGTCAACAGTGCAAAGTAATGGAGAGTGTGTTAGAGAAGTGAAGAAAAGAGTGCAGGCAGGGTGGAGTGGGTGGAGAAGAGTAGCAGGAGTGATTTGTGAGATAAGGATATCTGCAAGTGTGAAAGGAACAGTTTATAGGACTGTGGTGAGACTTGCGATGTTGTATGGTTTAGAGACAGTGGCATTGAGTAAAAGACAGGAGGTGGAGCTGGAGGTACAAGAGCTGAAGATGCTGAGATTTTCATTGGAAGCGACGAGGATGTGCACATGAGGGACATGGGGTATATTGGTAGAAGAATGCTGAGGATGGAGCCACCAGGAAGAAGGAAAAGAGGAAGACCAAGGAGGAGGTTTATGGGTGTGGTGAGGGAAGACATGCAGGTACTTGATTTGAAGGAGGCAAATGTAGAGGACAGAGGACTATGGAGACGGATGATCCACTGTGGCGACTCCTAATGGGAGCAGCCAAAAGGAGTGTGTAAAAACAATTCCATTCGCAGTTTTCATATCTCCACATTCTTATTTCTTTGTACACATTACAGCAGTGATGACTGTGCATTTCAGACAAGAACAGTAACTACAGCATTTCAAATGATACAGATATACAGCTTGCATTATATATAAATTTATCTTTACAAACAAACAAAGACAAGCAGTGACTTGAAGGATGGCTTTTCTATTGCAAATACCCTTTCACATAAAGATTAAATGGAAACATTGTGCATGGTAAAATACTCGATTCATTATCAAATAATTGCAAACAACCAGGCAAAATAATAAACGTAACAAAATATTGTAACAAAAAAATACATCCAATTTTTTTCAAATTATAAGATATGTAAAATTAATTTTTAAAAAGAGAAACAAACTTGTTGTTTAAAAAACTTTGCAGTACAAAAATTATGCAGTATATATTGAGAAGCGGATAAAAAAAAGGAAAATGATGTTCTTTAATCTTTAGTTTAAGCTCCATACAGGTAAAGGCACTGTATCAGGTGAAGACATGTATTTAGCTTGTGTCTGTAACTGGAGGGTGATATTTAGGGAATGGGGTGAAATAGTTGATAACTGTAGTTCATGTTTATTGCCCGGCTTCTCGCGCCAGCAGCAGAACCTGGATCTGACCTAAAACACTGTTAATAAAAAAAAATCCTAGCAGCCAGAGAAAATGCAACAGAATGGTATCATGTAAAAAAAAAAAAGAAAATCTCAGTGTAAGCGAGAAAGCAATACATTAAAACATTTCCAGATGTGTTTTAAACAACAAGAGGAAAATTTCATGGCTGTGAGACATTCATTATTACTGATTAGCAGCCTTACTCTCTTTTTGGCCCCTATATGCTACAACACTGATGCTTGTGAATTCCTGCACCTTTTCCCTTTCAGTGAATTTGTTTGATATGTTTTTTTGTTGTATAGTTTAACATTTAAAAAAAAAAAAAAAAAGAAAAAATTGTAAACGCAGCAAAACTAAATATATTGGCACCTCTGCAATTTGGTTCTAAGAGTTTTACATTACCACCATTTAGTTAGCAACCAAATCACATCATGCTGCCATTATCACACAAAACACACACACTAACATACATATATATACACATACATACATTTTTTTTTTTTTTTTTTTTCCCCAGTCTTTGATGAGGTTAGTGATATGTGGTCTGAAAAATAAGACTTCAAGCAGTCATTACTGAATATCCTGATGACTACATGAGATGTATAACGTCGATACTTCAGAATCCAGTGTCAGTTTTTCAAGTGAAATCAAAAGCTGGAATATTCCAGCAGCAATGCAATGAAACGGAGCAATTCCAGCTCTAAAAATACTACAGAGTATAGGAGTTATGGGCTCATAACCATGGGTCTGTAGACAGTATTTTTTACAGTATTTGGCTGCTTTGTGATGACCTCACTGTATTTTCGGTTCAAGCACGGAAGCTCCAGCTCCGCTGGAAAGGCTGAGCAGGCTTCTTTTTTAGGGTGAAGAATGTCAGCTGAGGTTTGAACTTCTGGGGCCTCTCTGGAAACACTGCAGCTTCGCTCTCGGTTGTAGGGAAGCGTCTGCGGTAGATGTCAGGATAGGATCTCTGGAACTGAGGCCAAGAATGATTCAGTATTAATAGATTAGTCAGGTGAGTTGTTCGAATGTCAGATCAAGCAAACTGCTGCAGTGGAAACTACTCAATAACCACAGGTTAGAAGCTGTATCTGCTCACTGTTCGGTCTGTAACAGGGCTGTATGATATGGACACACAATACAAGGAAAAGTTGTTGGATATTGCAAAAATAGGTGACAGAAGTAAAAAAGAATTGTTTATGGTCAAGGGACAAAACTAACCAGAATATTAGGACCAGAATATAAAACAATACTTAAAATGCAAATAAAGAAAAAAAAAACATATTAAGCCATATTAAACATCCTTTTTCTACAAATGGTTTGTAAATATTCAAGTGGAAAGTAAATGAAAACATAACTAATTGCTCCTGGAAAAGAAGCCTCAAATCACAGTCTCAGAATACTGAAAGCCTACTGTCACATGACACTTAAAATTGTTTTTGTCTGTGACATAATGCCCGGTTTAGAACATATTTATGGTTAAAAATGATAAATAATAATCCCCCGTTTATAAACGGACGCCACCCCAAAAATGCTATTTTATGTATACAGTACTGTACTGTATTAACATTTTACTTTATTTTATAATTAATAATTATATTTTTATTAATAAATTTCATTATTTCAACATGAAACTCCATAAGAACAATTCCCTATAAGTCTATCTATTGGTCTATCATGCTATCAGCAAGCGATATGGAAAATCAGATTCCACGATAAACTGGGGGAGCGCGATTCAGAGTGGGGATTACTGTAATAAATAAAAGCATTTCTGCAAGTCATTCTGAATAAGAGAATCTGCCTAATGCCTTAAATGTGCATGCAAATGAAATGATGCAGGACGAACTAAAAATCTACAGGAACAGAAAATAATAAGCAATGAACTTTACTGCAATAATCTCTATTCTTACACCTCACACAAAACACCTCTGCTAAAAACAGACATAAGACTCTTTAACAACAGGTCTTGTTTGGAGTAAGATAGGATGTACATATCAACCTATACTAGGTATACTTTATTTCATCAGCCAACTGAATCAGGGGAGAACAATGTGTCAGCAACAGCGACTTCAAACACATGTCCAAAATAAGTCAGTCTCCTGAAAGGAATGCTGTTAAATATTTATGGAGGATTTTAAGATTGCGATTCCATTAGAGAGACCCTCATAACATTGAGTATTGAAGACGGCTAAAGGAATGTACTGTATTTGTCAATGACAACTTTGCAGCAAAGTTTAATATCAATTCTTTTGTAAAAAAATTCCTGCATACTTTTATGCACAAAGTACGAAAGACATCATTCATGCAAAACAAACGCAAGTCCTTAATGTCTACGAAAGAGTGAATCTCTTTGGAATCTCAAACCTGTTTCAGTTTCTTCTTCTTGTCCTTTATAGACATAACCTTGTTGTGAATTATCTCTTCTAGTAGCTCCACTAGAGCTCCCTGGGACCCTGTGACTCGCTGCTCCTCAAACTCTTTCCTGCTGATTTGTCTGCAGAATGTTTGAGGTGGCATCTCCAGTGTGGAGTCTGTGTCAGCACCTGCATACTTTATCTAACAAACAAGAAAGAGTGAAAGGCGACCCAACATATTAATGAGATTTGTAATTTTTCCGTGCGATTCATGAGTAGCAAATACTGGTCAAAACCTGATAATAGTCAGATCTGGGATGGGAATTGAAAGTCAACAGTTGATTTAAATGCAAAATAATAAAATATACTGTTTTTTAAACATATTGATGATTCACAATGTTCTAGATTTAAACTAGTTAGTTTAGAAAAGCAAAAAATGCTTATTTTCTTCACATTTCTGTGTACATGTTCAATATTTTCATGCATGGCACTGATTTGCATTTGGTGACACCCACAAGACGGCACAATAGGCAAAGTTTATATATGTATGTGTGCATGCATGTGTATGCCTGTGCATGTGTGCGAGACTAACCTGAGCTCTTCGCAGGTGCAATATATGCTCCTGCACAGATCTCTGCAGCTCGGAGGGGACCTTCAACACGTTTTCATGGTTGTCTATCATGAAGTTGACAAGTTTGGTAGCCAGCAATTCATCCAGGTCCACTTCATCCGATGAACATAGAATGCAGCGGGAGAAGGTCTGGACCATCTAGCAAGAGAGCAGGGGGCTTAAGTTATTCATTAATATTTGTACACAAACAACCTTCAATATACACGTAACTACTGTATAATCAACACAATATTAATTAATATTTAAGTAATTGCACATAATCTGAACATATAATAACTTCTAATTTTTATAGTAGTGTTAATTGATAGTGTAATATTGGCCTTTGTGATAAAGACATCACTGAAGTTTAAAAGAAGACCCAAATGACTACTCTTATGAAAAAATATCAGAAGTCATTCATTTTCAGCAGATCACCACAATTAGGTTATGGGTTGCACCTGTGCGTAATTTTCCAATCTGGTTATGGATGAATTGAAAAATAATTATGCTGAGAATAAATCTCCCATGCAGGGAAAAGTTCTACTTAATTAAATGCTTGAAATAAAATGCATGCATACTGTAGATCAGTGACAATACTCTCAAAACACCTCTACCACTATAAACTAATTCCTTTTACTCAAGGTAAATATCTGCACTCATATTAGAAAGAATTAAGAATGTAAATAACCAGGGTACGTGTTCCTATGGTATCGTTAAGTGGTGGGAGAAGATGATTGTTGCAGGCTTTAGACATCAGGCGCAGTAATAACTGCAGTTTTCTCCGGTTGACTGGAGGTAGGAGAAGGCAGCAGACCTGCAGCGCCTCAACCGCAATCTGTTGTCGTGGAAGTAGTCCTGAAAAAGAGGAAAGGAGTAGGGGATGGCATGGGAGTTGTTATGTAATATCGCCACTATTCAGGTCCAAAATAAATAAAGGATTTAAAGGTTGTTCTAATATTGACAATTGATAACACTGTCCTTAATATTTATCTTACCCAGAATGCTGACACAAATGTCATACATCTGAAACGTCAGCAGTGGCTCTCTTAATCTCTGGAAGTGTTCGGCTACTGTTCGAAAAACATCTCGCTCAAAACCGGAGTACATGGGCTGATTAACCTCATTTCCGTTAGGCCCTGAAACAATAAACAATTTTGTAAAAAAAAAAAAACAAAAAAAAAAAGGGATAGGATTAGAAATAAGAAAATGAAATGTACACACATTTCAAGTGACAGACAAGACTTTTTTTTTTTTTTTTTTACTTACAATTTGCCAAGCACTTCATTGCAGATAAAACCCAGTGAGGAAGGTCCTCTGTAAAATAGCAGATGACACTAACATCAAACAAATCTTTCTAAGAATTTGCAATTTTCAAATGAATTTTAATCTCACCCTCACCTGCTTTGTTCTTCAGAACAACAATGCCCTGTTTGTTGACATTAAATACGTTGTAGACAATGTGCTTGGAGTTTAAGAGCTTGGCATCGAGAACACCGTCTAAGGACTGCAGCCCCAAAATGCTCTGCAAACTATTTAACAAAAGCTTTAATTAGGAATCAGGTTTGGACAAATTCATCAGTTAATGTTATTAGCTAGCATACCAGGGAATTAAAACCACCAGTCCACTGCCAAGTCCCATTATTTGCTTGCCTAGTATTGCAAAAAAATCTGACATTATATACACACACACACACACACACACACACACACACACACACACACACACACACACACACACACACACACACACACACACACACACACACACACACACACACAGTGGGTCATTGGCATAAAAGTTAACGGTATGATGCATCTATTTAAAAAAGCATGCATCGGACACAAGTTGACATTTATATATCACGATGCATAGTTTTTAACATATTTGCATCTGTAAAGATTTTTTATTTATATGTAGAGAGTGAGACTAAAGTATAAGTTTTAAATCTCAATGTACAATAAACCTTGTCAGTGTCCTAATAATGAGAACAGTGAAGAAAGCGTATAACAGCATGCATGCTATATATATATATATATATATATATATATATATATATATATATATATAAAATTATTAGTCGATGCGCTATACTTTTATTATTTAGAAAGTGACAAATCATTTGTGACTAATATTTTATATGTAGATTGATTTCTCTTCACTAAACTATTTCTTAAGTGTGTCCACTCAGCACTGGATTTAAAAACATGTTTAATCAATAAGCTACGATTTTGTGTCTTATTTTAGGAGACATTCATTATTATTAGATAAGAAAATATTGTGTTTTCCAGTTTCTCAGTAAAAAGACAGGTTCCATTTATCAAAAAAGAGAGAGAGAGAGAGAGAGAGAGAGAGAGAGAGAGAGAGAGAGAGAGAGAGAGAGAGAGAGAGAGAGAGAGAGAGAGAGAGAGAAGGAGTGGGTGAGGGGGGCTGATGAAATGACTGAAGGAATAACTGTTCATCACAACAGAAATGTCACTAAGAACAGGAAATAATTAGTTACTTATATTTTCAACATTCAATTCAACTTAATTTTTTATGGCTGTTCAGCTTATTTTCTCTAATAGTTGAGCTGCAACAAAACTAAACCAAACAGCCTGGATAAGGAATCTGCTTGTTACAAGGAACTGATTTGTCCTTCCCAGATAATTAGTGTTATAAAATATATAAAGTTTATGTATTATCTTTTTGAGATTATATACAGACCGGTTAAAAGTCATCGACTTCCATATCTGGTCCACATGCTTTGGCGTGATCTCTCTTCTCCGGATCAGCTTGCACTCTGGAACTTCCCCTATGGCAATGCTGTGCCTCTTGTTCCATGTCTCGGAATTCTAATAAAACAGAAATTCTGAACATGTTTCACATTTTCTCACACAAATTGTAATATTTTCAAATCCCTTACCAAAACAAGGGGCTTCATGGGTATCGCTGAGGGCAGTTGTGCGTCATCACAGTCGTCCCATTGTAGCGTCTGTGGAATAACCTCTCTAAAAATCAGGCGCTGAGGAACAGGCTTGAAAGGTGACTGTGGAGGAAATCTGATATAAAATTGTAAAGTTAACTTACACATACACCTCACAGTAGAACAGACAGGAAACTAAGCACATCATCTTAGCACCTGTATAAACGTCCGTTGTCTTCAAAGTCTTCTTTTCCAAAGCGTCCTTTAAAATCTTCAATCACGTGGTTCTTGAGGAACTTTCTGAGCAGCTGTAGAGACTGATAGCGGGTCACCTCAGGCCCAAAGTTCT
Organism: Silurus aristotelis; assembly: GCF_946808225.1. NCBI lineage: Eukaryota > Metazoa > Chordata > Actinopteri > Siluriformes > Siluridae > Silurus > Silurus aristotelis. The sequence continues at coordinate 13,339,156 of NC_139591.1, forward strand.
GGTTACATTTCAACAGGTTGTGGAGATAATCAACAGCCTCTGTGCCGGTGAAGCTGTTGTCGTAACTTCGAAAATGAGCCCAGTGTCTTTTAATGGGCATCCCTCCACGGAAAAGCTTAATGGTTTCATTCCACTGAAAGACAAAAAAGGAAAGCATCATACATATCACAAACAATACATTATTTATAGAGTTGTCATGGCTTATCAGGTAAACATATGCTTACCTTACTGTTAATTTATTTATATATATATATAATATATATATACATACACACACACACACTTTAGTCTCTTTTTATTGCTTATTTTATTGTTTATTTTCTGCCATTTTTGTTACTTTTTCTGCTACATAGCAAGCTAATGTTAACAACATTAACTCACCGACACTGAGAACCCCACACACACACACACACACAGTTGCTTTTTCAAACAGCAGTTATTTTCATAAAACTCATGGATTTGATTTGACTCACGTTAAATTAAAACACTGAAAACAGGTATCAGGTTATATTAGCTTATCAGTACAACACTGTTAAAAGAAACCAAAAGGAATGCTTGTGGCATGTGATTATCTTTGAAAAAAATCAGGTCAGATGCCAGAAACATTAAGATTCAAATGTTTAGATAAAACAGAGTCAAAACAAAACACAAAAAGAGTGATTGTTTTAGCGAATAGCTGAAAATTCTTGGTTCATTCCGGAGATCTGATTCAGCCGATGTCCCAAAATGATTCATCGTGTATCTGTTGTCTAGTATCTATTGAGTTGTTAAAGTTAAAAATGTTGTTGCTATTTAATGAAATACCATCACAAATCCAATCCTACCTAAACAATTCTTATTCAATACATTTTACCTCTGTGCATTTTAGTAGTGACCAAGACATATTTCTTTATATCATGTTCAACTCACCTCGTATTAATTAGGTAACTTAATTTGGTGTCACTCTGTAAACTGAGAAACAAACTTGGACCTGAGGAGTTGAGTTAGGAATTTGAGAATAGCCTTTTAGGGTTTTACTGGTTGGAGGTTTAGAATGAAACTTTAGTGAAGCACAATTCCATCCCACAAATCCGAACATCTCCTGTGTACCTACAGAATTCTAGTATCGTGTCTCGTGTCTATAACAGCAGAAAGGAAAGTAACTGTCTCGTGTGCCTTCTTTTGTCATTTAATTTGTCATCCAATTTAAGTTTGGTAAGCTGACCACATTGTGCAAAACCCTTTTCTCCACAAAATGATGCACACAGTTCATCAAAGGTGTGAATGACTGCATCAGCATGTGATCAGTGTGAACTGGGCCATAGTCTTAGATTTGTACACAGTCCTAAAATAGATCACGTTCTGAAGCTTCATCTGTGTCTTCCAGCTGCATTGCATTTTGACCACAGTTCAGTGAGATTTGTATATTTTAATTTATTTTTATATATATATATATATCATACAAAAAAATAGTTAAAAAATCATACATTGTCATTTCTGGATTTTTTTTTTAGATTATGTCTCTCACAGTGGACATGCACCTACGATGACAATTTCAGACCCCTCCATGATTTCTAAGTGGGAGAACTTGCAAAATAGCAGCGTGTTCAAATACTTATTTTCCTCACTGTATATATATATATATATGTGTGTGTATATACATATATGTGTATATACATACATATACACACACACAGTACAGACCAAAAGTTTGGACACACCATCTCATTTAAAGATTTTTCTTTATTTTCATGACTATGAAAATTGTAGAGTCACACTGAAGGCATCAAAACTATGAATTAACACATTTATTTATTGTAGGTTCTTCAAAGTATCCACCTTTTGCTTTGATTACTGCTTTGCACACTCTTGCCATTCTCTTGAATGCCAAGACTTCTTCCGATGTATATATTGTTCTTTACTCGACCATACAATGCATTACGGGCACAGAAATAAATGTACATTGTGTAGGAAATTGAAAACTTCGGGGCAGTTCAATAAACAACTCTACCAAGAATGAAGAGACGCCTGTAGTGTTATAAAAGTGAGCTGCATACCAAGCATAGTTACAACGCTACAGAATTAGCTACAATAATTACACGAATTTCGTAGACTCGAACTCAACTATGCTAAGCTAACATTCTTATTACCGAGTACTGAAGCGGACAACGTTCCAAACGGTGTAGCGAGTATACTCAAATTGAAAGCGTTTTAGATAGACTTCGAAGTTTCGGACCTACAAGCACCGAAATTATTCTTAAAAATACGAACCACAAATTAATGTTAAACATGAAATTATTTAGGAGAAGAAGGTTTAAGAAACGAAAGATAATCGAAAACGGATTTTCACAAGCCAGCGCGTGCTCAAACTTACCAACTTTGTTGCCCTGTAGGGACCGGGGCCAATCATATTCCCATCCATTGGATTTTTAATACTATTTATTTAACAAGAGATCACTTTTGAACACAATTATACATCGGTTTCGCGTCCATCAGACTTCCTCGCATCCACTTCCCAATAAATAGTTATAAACACAGGGAGGCACGCTAGGGTTTAAAACTGGGCACATCAATTCTAGCAATGTCATTGGACAATGGAACATCACGTGCCAAACCGGTTACTCCAAACATGGTAGGGAAGACTTCCGGGTCAACAAAAGTAACAAATCCACAAACACAAGAGAAATGTGGACAAATAATTTATTTAGTTGAATAATAAAAAGAAAGGGGGGGGGAGGTACATTTTCTTCAATTTAACAAAAAGTATAAATAGAGCATTGTAAAGAAATACAAAAATACATAAATACACAAGGACTAAGGAAAAACATGAGTCTTCATAGATCACTGGCAAATTTGGTTTTTTGAACACCCATGCCTCAGTCAGACTTTTTTTTTTTTTTTTTTTTTTAAAAACACAGCCATATTAAGAAGTTAACAATAAACACAGAGAGAAAAAAAAAGAATAATACATTTACAAAATGAACTCCAGCTACCACTTTTGACAAATTCAACCTTGGACTCAAGCAAAGTTAACGGTCATGCTTTTCATCGGGGTGCCTAAGGTTTGCCTATGAAAGCTACAAAGTTATAAGCAAACCCTTCATGGTCCCTTTTAAAAGGCCAAAAGCATTCAAATAAAGCACCTCTGCTCTCATGATCCACATATTTAGTTAAACCAACAGTTAGGTAATATTTCCAAGCTGGGTTTAAAATGTACAAAAAGGGTATATTTTAAAAATTATATATAATATTTGTACCCCATAAACATTTCAGAACCCGAGTGAAAACCATACAAACCAGGATCCACATCTTCAGTGTATAAACCACATGTGCTAGTTGGGCAATATTTAGTGAGAAAGTGGCATTCCACAAAGTTTTAACATAAAACACAGTGGGTAAAGTTTCTGAAATGGTTAAAGGAAAAATAAAGAATTTAAAAAGCTGCAGGATCTTCACTTATTGTTGACCAAACACAGACCTTAGTCGGTCTTGTGTGCACGGTTAAGGAAGGATGTGCCATTCTGTAGGACCTTGGGCAATCTCTTACCCTTGGTGTAGGCATGGTAATAAAAATTGAGGAAAAGAACCAGGAAGATCAGCCCATACAAGCCAATGACATAGAGGAACACTGGAAATTGGTAAGGGCAGTCCTTCATGAAAAAAAACTGGCCAGCATGAACAGTCACCATTACAAACTGAACCTTAAAAAAAAAAAAAAAAAAGAAAAGGTTAATTTCAACAAAAGCTCTGCTTCAAGCATACATAAGCACTTTTGTACAAACCATATAGTCTACAACATATGAATATAAAAAGCATATTTACCAGCTGAATAGTAGTCATGTACTTCTTCCACCAGAGGTATTTCTGATAGGTTGGGCCCAAAGCAGACAAGGCATAGTAGGTGTACATGACCACATGGACACAGCAGTTCAGCAGGGCATGGAAGGTTCCAAGACCACCTAAAAACAATAAGCAGCAAATTCCAGATCTTGTTCATTTACAACTATTCACTGGATACACAAATTTATCAGTTGATTGTGAGATGAGAAGGGGGAAAAAAATAAATATACCTGCAGCAAACTTGACTCCAAACCACCATGTAAAGGGCATGATTGAGTGATGGTACACATGGAGGAAACTGACTTGGCTGTTCTTTTTTCTCAGCACAAAGAAAATCTGTTAAATAGAACAATTTAGGAAAACATGCCATTACAGAACATTATTTTTTTTTAAATAAATATATAAATAGTACTTACAGTATCCAACATCTCAATGAACTTTGAGAAGTAGTACAGCCAGCAAGTCCATGCCATCTAAAGAATAAATGCAGTTGGTCATTCATTAGGGAAATATACATGATAAATAACGAGTTAACGGTTTCTTGTCTTACTCGGAGAGCCTGTGGTGAGCTGGAATAATCCACAAGGTCACACCCGTATGAGTACCCATTGGCCCAGCCAGACATGAGAAACTGGAAAGAAGAGAAAAACCAACTGCCTAATTCAACAAAATGGTGTACACAAACACACCCTTCCACGCCTTAATTTCTAAAGTCAGGTTCTCAGACAGCAAGAATTCATACCCCTCCCATTAAAAATATAAATTAATCTGTATTAAAAATAAAAGCAGCTTCAGTCTTGCTTCTAGGTAAAACTAGGTCATTGAAGACACTGGTTACTTACCTCATAAATCATGTAAATTGAGAAGACGACTATGCTGAAGTTATAGATGATCATCGGTTGCTTGAGGTCAAAAGGTTTACGGTTCTCCATCAGACGAGGTCCCAGCGTCGTGACAAAGTAGATGTAGGAAAGGATGATCATAGCTTGAGGGAACGGAGAGGACATAAGAGGCCAGTCTTCGACTCTTGGGTCTACAGGGATTTACATAGACAGCAACACACTTTAGTTTTTACAATTTCTAGGTTATCTGGCATTTCATTATTAGTATAGTCGAACCATATACCAACTCACCGGCGTCTTTAAGCCACGCATCATAAAGCAGGGCAGCACTTGATGTCAGCTTGTTGAAAGCCATCCTCTGAAGATGAGTCTTTGCTCCTGAAATAAAAGTCACTGTTAGGCCACTACAAAACTGGAAATACAAGCTCACGTTCTTTAGAGCTAAGCAGACACCACAAGAAACTTCACAAAACAAGAAAAACCACATTGAAGCAGAATCCAGCTGATGAATAAATGACCGAACTCTAAGCTTAAGTACATGAACTAGATTTGATAGACCGAGCAAAACAAAAAGATCTACTGAGAAAGTCAAAATGAGCAACCAAGTGATAAGATTTGACATAACATCTTAACAGGGCCTACAGGTCATACAGGTCAGCCAACCTTGAAGGAAAAATTGGCGTCTAAAACCGCTCCCAGGGTGTAAACTTTCAAAACGCTACCAAGCAGCAGAATAACACCAGGATGATGTGATCCTGACACATGCCGACTTTTTTTACGACAGTAAAAAGTTAGTTGAATCTTAACCCCACTGCTCTGAATAAGGCTTTGAAACAGTGTTATGCACAAGGTGAAAGCAACATACCTACTTCGACGGTTTCTTCCTTGATCCGTATGGCTTTTTAATCCCACGTTCCTCCTTCCTCTCTCTAACTGGAGGCGCTGAATACTGAATTCCAACCGCTGGCTACCTGCTCTAAATACTCACACAGACTCCGCCCACAACCTGATGAGCGCGAGCAGGTAGGAAACTTCCGGAATTTGGACCGAAACTACCTTAGAGCATCTCTCTCTATCTCTCTCTCTATTTCCATCTCTCTCTCTCTGTGAGTGTGTGTGTGTGTGTGTGTGTGTGTGTGCGCTCGCGCAGGGGCGTGTACACCTTAGGATCTTCCCAAATGCATAAAATGTTCTTATACATTGGTTTCATCAGATGGAACTAATTCTATTCTGTTGTAATGAAATTTAAAATTATTATTGATCTGAAATCGGTTCAATAATATGGTCAGGACTGTGATAATAATCTCCTTTCCAGATTGTTCTCTGATATGTAAGGTACAACTGAACATTCCACTCACCAAGTTACTGTCAGTTCATTTTTTTCTGCGTGTATTATCATACTGATCATAAATGAACATTTTTAGAGGAAATAAAAATATATTTTGCATTGCATAGTCATTTAGATTCTGTGAATATAGTGTAGGGCAAGTTTTTTTACATTTTTGATGTCAATAAATTATATTTTAAAAAAGGGTAATCTAAGAAAAATTTTTTCAGACTGAGTTTTATTTTTTATTTTTGCCTACTTGGAGTACTAACACACTCCTGGACAAAGTTTTGGTGAGAAAATGAGCAAGAATGAAACTAATGCACCGCTGAGACATTCCATGCTTTTCCTTTTGATGCAGTGAACTGGGGGATAGAAACGAGGAAACCTATTTGTGTAGCCTTTTTTTGTGTCTGTGTGTGTGTGTGTGTGTGTGTGTGTGTGTGTGTGTGTGTGTGTGTGTGTGTGTGTGTTTGTATGTGTGAAGCTTAAATCACGATAAAGATTCAAAAGTTGAGGCAAAATTCGGTTGATGTCTGGGTTCACAAAATGTTTCAAATACTAAATAACTTTTGAAGCTCATCAATATTGAATTACTCACAAGATGAAAACCTTCCAAAAAAAAAGGGGAAGACCACCCTCTACTAATTTACTTTATCTATGTGTTTAATTCTTGCTCATATTTTGACCAATGATTTGTTGTTGTGACCATTATAAGCTTAATTTTGCCATTTTGTACATTTTATAAATTTTTCAAACAGCTTAACTTAGATCAAGTATTAATGTGTGGGCACTATATAAAAGAGTTAAGGTCAATTCTGAATAGATTATCAAATAAATAAGCAGTGTGTAATGAGTAAATTCCATAAATTACATGGCAACATATCTAAACAAGTAAAAGACACACATATTTTACGATCACTCCTTCCAAATAAGACATCCATAGACAGAATAAGGTATTGTTTTTGCAAAGATATAGCTTTAGAAATAATTAGATATTTATACCAGTTTTGTGATGAAATATATTAAATGTATATAGATTGATTCTTTTAATGGATTTGATGTATATTAATTAATTTAATCATCAAATAATATTATTCACCTCAGCATTTTACCATCCATGACTTAGAAACTGTTTTCTAAGGGCAGAGAAGAGACAGATGGGTTTTACTGAGAACACAGCAAAACAAAAGAACGACAAAAGGTTCATTGATACTGGAGGTGTGAGATAAAGCTAATGAAGATAATGCCTGACATGGATTAGACCACCTTTCCACTTCAGATCCATTTTTGTACAACGAGTTTCACTCTAACACCTCCAGTTTGGCTAAAGAAGTGTCTTAGATTCATGATAAATGCAATAGTATTCCTGCAATAGAAACTCTGAACAAAATTTTTGCTCATTTTATTTTGTTAATGTTTCAGTGTAATGTCCAGTAATACATCTTACGGTTTGAAATATTCTGTAATTTCTTGGGAAAATTCCCATGGGAAAATTCTTGGGATTTGTACAAAACTGCAGCAAAAATTATATTTTTTTTAACAACATTGCCCTGCAATGGACTGTTATTCCATCTAGTATATATTTTCACATCATGCCCAGTGAGGTTGCTGACCCAGATCCAGCATGAGCTCTGACTTATATAAAAAGGGTTACTAAAGGTTATTGAATGAACACCGCATCATAAATATGACAGACAAATATTCTTGACATCTGCAGTTTTGGAAAGAGAACTTCTCTGAATTGTTGCCCTGCAACCTGTGCTATGACAAGTATTTCCGTTCCAGATTTTTACTGATCAGCAAGACGCACGTACACATTCCTATCAGTTAAAAAAAAAACCTTCTCAGTAAACTCTTGTCAGCATAGTCATACTTATGTAATTAAAAGAAATTGTGTTTTACATTTTTGTAAATATTTAGGGTGTCTGTCAATAACGTTTGTAATTTTGTAACTGTGAATATGGAAGTGGAAAAAAGATTTAGTAAGAAAAGGCATAACAAAGGATTGGTTCCACAAATTCATGCAAGCCGAAAGAAGAAGAAGAATACAGTATAACATAGGCTGAAAAAATTAGCAGTGTGTTTAATGGTGTTTAAAGGAATATAATCAAATTTAAATAGAGACATTTTTTAAATGCGCATGCAATAAACCATTAAAGAAAGTTTTCACTTTGTCCTGGTCACTGGACTTTAACAACAACAAAAAAAAGCAGAACTTTAAGGAATTTAAAGTCTCTTAACAATGTACTGTCATGTTCCAATCAGTAAGTGAAAGCTGTAGTATAATTTGTCAAAGAACTCTCAGAACCAGGTAGAAACTTGGGTGTTGGTGTTCAGGATGAAACCAGTCCCACAGGATCTGTGAGGACAGGGTCAGATTCCCTTCATTGTACTGTGATGTGTAGGTGTTTTGAAGACAGTCTTGAAACTGAAATATAAACCGAATGATCCGAGTGGTGTTTCAGAGTAATATGTGTGGCGATGTTCATTTCACATCCATGTGAATTTCATCCAGGCTATCTGCTTCTCTCCAGCATCCCATGTCCCTCCAGCATGTTTTATTTAAGGTATTAACCTATGTCCTTCCAGCCTGTTTTATTTACCTTGTGCCCAGTGTTTTGAAGATGTCATCCAGGTTTGGCAAGCTTGACTAGGGTAAAATGATTACTTAGAAAAACAAAACTCATGGGCTTAAATATAGAACCGATGAAATGTAGCATGTCCTCCAAGATGCCTGGAATAACTGACTAGACAATTTCTAAATCAGTATTCTTTGTTTTCGTTTAGGATGGCTTTATGATGATGATGATGATGATGATGATGATGATGATGACTATTATTCTAATAATTATTATTATTATTGTTGTTATTATTATTATCGCAGCTATTTTTTTTTTGCTTTACAGTATTTATCTAGAATCTTGTCTTCTAGAAGAAGAAGACACAATACTATATAATTCATTAATGAATGAATATGCATTATTGTAATTGAATTTTAGTTAAAATGGGATTATATAGATATGCAGATAATATGAGTATAAAAAAAGATTTATGAAGTATTTCTAACAAAACAGGCAAACTGAGCTGTCTTCTTTCATGAATTGTCAGAAGGCGGATTTTTTAAAAACATGTTTAGTGGAGTATTGAACAATATTTATTACCTCCTGTGCCTTCTTTACTATTCTCGTGCACTCTCAGGACAACAAGTTTATTCTAACACCCCAAAGGTTTTCATTGTTTGTCTCTTCGTATCAGAGAACCCTAAAATATTTTTTCTCTTCAGGAGTGAATATTAATCAGACAGACACATCTTTTACTTATCCGATAAATGCTTGAGAAACCTAAAGACTGTAAGTTGAAGGGAAGACATTTTTTATACGTGTGTAAAAAGGTATGTGAACTGGTATAGCAGGGTTTGCTGGTTCAGTCCTGTACTTGGGTGTGCGCTTCCCTGTTGCCCATTCTTAAACACAAACAATTACACATGTGCCCACACACACACAGGCACACACAAGAATACAAGTCACATACGTTAATTGAATAATTACAAAACTTGTAAAAACATTTTAATGCCAAATTCACAGATACAAGGATAAACAAGAGCGACTTCTACTAATATGTGTGAGAGGAGCCACTTTCTACTAAAAGTGGGTGTGTCCAGCAATACAATAAAGTTGGAAAAAGATTTATGCGAATATTGATTGATTGTAGCAGTGATCACAGATGCGGGTGAAAATAGTAAAGTGTGCGTTATCCATCTACTGTTTTGTTGTCAAAACTGGAATGCTGTTAATGCAACCAGTAGTAGGTTAAATACTACTGTCAACTGCTGCATATCTAAACCAGTGTTCATTCATACAACAACTCACATTGGGGAGTGTTCATTTTTAATGAGGTTTGGCAACTTCCTATGACATAAGCGATGGCAATCGCTTGACGAGCAGGTGTGGGTGTGTCCAGCGGCACAACAAAGTCAAAAAAGTCAAGGCCAGCGATTTCCAATGTGAATGAATACAGTAAAGCGTGTGATCATACTTCTCATTTGCTGATAAGATCACCGCATGTGTGAATGTAGCATTAGTTGTGCATGTGTGCTGCAAGGCATAAAGTAAATAGGATTTCCAAATGCAGCAACCATACTCCAAAATGTCTTGTACAAAAAAAAATAAAGTCAATGCTAAATACAGTGGAACCCGGTTATGTCGATGTCCTAGGGGGTCGCCAAAAAGCATCGAGGTAACCGATGATCGAGATAAACAAAAATCAAAATGGCGGCAGTATATTAACGTGCTTGAAATTTATTTATGTACATGATGTGCGTTAATAAATAAGAATGTGCATGCACGTGTTTTTAAAGGGCTTTTTTACACAACAGCGTTGCCGCGATTTGTTTGATGAAGGCATGCTATAAAAATACATACAGTACATGTTTATCTGTCAGGAATCCACCTGCCACGCCCCCTTCAGCCCCCTTCAGCGTGGCAGGTGCTTTCTCGGCCAATCTCTGAAGCTCCCGGCTTTAATCGCGCACATATGGTGCTCGTTTAGCATCATCACCAGCTCCTATTTAAACTTCCACACTCTCGATGTCCGTTATTGTTGGTATATGTTGGTTCACGGCGGTCGTTGTTCCACTTCAAAAACGTCGACTTAATAGGGTTGTCGAGGTAACCGAGGGCGAGATAACCGGGTTCCACTGTATACTGTATAACACCATTAAGTTTCAGTATAGCAGAGTCTCCATTCAATAACAATCTAAAACCTTAAAATCTTTACACATGCTCTATGAAAGGACTATGAAGTATTTTTCATAGTATAAGCAAATTGTGTATAACCCAGCCATTAGGGGGGCACAAGCCAGTGCACTCTTAGTGCCGGTCCCAAGCCCGGGTAAATGGGGAGGGTTGCGTTAGGAAGGGCATCCAGCGTAAAACATGTTCCAAATCAAATATGCGGATCACAAATGAAAATTTCATACCGGATCGGTCGAGGCCCGGGTTAACAACGACCGCCACAGGTATCGTTAGCCGACAGGGTACCGGTGGAAATTGGGCTACTGTTGGCCGAAGGAGGAGAAGAAGAGGAGGAAGACGTCTACAGAGACGGCAGGAAAAGGAGCAGTGTAGGAGAGTAGAGGTTCGGGTTGGTACTTTAAATGTTGGTACGATGACGGGTAAAGGGAGAGAGGTAGCTGATATGATGGAGAGGAGAAAGGTAGATATGCTGTGTGTTCAGGAGACCAAGTGGAAAGGGAGTAAGGCCAGGAACATTGGAGGTGGGTTTAAACTGTTTTATCATGGTGTGGATGGAAAGAGAAATGGTGTAGGGGTGATTCTGAAGGAAGAGTACAGTAAGAGTGTAGTGGAGGTGAAGAGAGTTTCTGATAGGGTGATGATCGTGAAGGTGGAGGTTGAAGGGATGATGATAAATGTCATCAGTGCCTATGCTCCACAAGTTGGCTGTGAGATGGAGGAGAAGGAAAGATTCTGGAGTGAATTAGATGAAGTGGTAGATGGTGTACCTAGGAAAGAACGATTGGTGATTGGGGCAGACTTTAATGGGCATGTAGGTGAAGGGAACAGAGGTGATGAGGAGGTGATGGGTAGGTATGGTTTTAAGGAGAGGAATGTGGAAGGGCAGATGGTGGTAGATTTTGCTAAAAGGATGGAAATGGCAGTGGTGAACACGTATTTTAAGAAGAAGGAGGATCATAGGGTGACGTATAAGAGTGGAGGAAGGTGCACACAGGTGGATTATGTTCTGTGTAGGAGATGCAACCTGAAGGAGATTGGAGACTGTAAGGTGTTGGCGGGGGACAGTGTAGCTAGACAGCATCGGATGGTGGTCTGTAGGATGGTTTTGTAGGCGAAGAAGAAGAGGAGGAAAGTAAGGATTGAAAGAAGAATAAGATGGTGGAAACTGAAGGAGGAAGAGTGTAGTGTGAGGTTCAGGGAAGAGGTCAGACAGGGGCTTGGTGGTGGTGAAGAGGTGCCGGATGATTGGGCAACTACTGCAGGAGTGATGAGGGAGGCAGCTAGAAAAGTACTTGGTGTGACATCTGGTAATAGAAAGCAAGACAAGGAGACGTGGTGGTGGAATGAGGAAGTGCAGGAGAGCATTAGGGGAAAGAGGTTGGCAAAACAGAAGTGGGATCGACAGAGTGATGAGAAAAGTAGGCAGGAGTACAAGGAGATGCGGCAGCAGGTAAAAAGGGATGTGGCGAAAGCCAAGGAAAAGGCATATGAGGAGCTGTATAAGAGGTTGGACACTAAGGAAGGAGAAAAGGATTTATACCGATTGGCCAGGCAGAGGGACCGAGCTGGGAAGGATGCACTGCAAGTTAGAGCAATAAAGGATGGAGAGGGAAATGTGTTGACTAATGAGAAGAGTGTGTTGAGAAGATGGAGGGAGTATTTTGAGCAGCTGATGAATGAGGAAAATCAGAGAGAGAGAAGGTTGGAGGATGTGGAGTTCGTGAAGCAGGATGTAGATAGGATTAGTAAGGAGGAAGTGAGAGCAGCGATTAAGAGGATGAAGAATGGAAAGTCGGTTGGACCAGATGACATACCGGTAGAAGCGTGGAGATGTTTAGGAGAGATGGCAGTGGAGTTTTTAACCAGATTGTTTAACAGGATTCTGGAAGGGGAGAGGATGCCTGAGGAATGGAGAAGGAGTGTGCTGGTACCGATCTTTAAGCATAAGGGAGATGTGCAGACCTGCAGTAACTACAGGGGAATTAAGTTGATCAGTCACACCATGAAGTTATGGGAAAGAGTAGTGGAAGCCAGGCTGATAGAAGAAGTGACCATCTGTGAGCAACAGTATGGTTTCATGCCGAGGAAGAGCACCACAGATGCCTTATTTGCTTTGAGGATGTTGATGGAGAAGTATAGAGAAGGACAGAAGGAGCTGCATTGTGTATTTGTGGATTTAGAGAAAGCGTACGACAGGGTGCCGAGAGAGGAGTTGTGGTATTGTATGAGGAAGTCAGGTGTGTCAGAGAAGTATGTGAGGGTGGTGCAGGACATGTATGAGGACAGTGTGACGGCAGTGAAGTGTGCAGTAGGTACGACAGACTGGTTCAGGGTGAAGGTTGGACTGCATCAAGGATCGGCCCTGAGCCCTTTCCTGTTTGCAGTGGTGATGGACAGGTTGACGGACGAGGTCAGACAGGAGTCTCCCTGGACTATGATGTTTGCAGATGATATTGTGATTTGTGGTGAGAGTAGAGAGCAGGTTGAGAAGAGCCTGGAGAGGTGGAGATATGCGCTTGAGAGAAGGGGAATGAAAGTCAGTAGGAGTAAGACAGAGTACATGTGTGTGAATGAGAGGGAGGGCAGTGGAGTGATGCGGTTGCAGGGAGAAGAGGTGGAGAAGGTGGAGGAGTTCAGGTACCTGGGGTCAACAGTGCAAAGTAATGGAGAGTGTGTTAGAGAAGTAAAGAAAAGAGTGCAGGCAGGGTGGAGTGGGTGGAGAAGAGTGACAGGAGTGATTTGTGATAGTAGGGTATCTGCAAGAATGAAAGGAAAAGTTTATAGGACTGTGGTGAGACCTGCGATGTTGTATGGATTAGAGACAGTGGCATTGAGTAAAAGACAGGAGGTGGAGCTGGAGGTAGCAGAGCTGAAAATTTTAAGGTTTTCGTTGGGAGTGACGAGGATGGACAAGATTAGAAATGAGTTTATTAGAGGGACAGCACATGTAGGATGTTTTGGTGACAAGGTGAGGGAGGTGAGATTGAGATGGTTTGGACATGTGCAGAGAAGGGACATGAATTATATTGGTAGAAAAATGCTGAAGATGGAGCCACCAGGTAGGAGGAAAAGAGGAAGGCCAAGGAGGAGGTTCATGGATGTGGTGAGGGAAGACATGCAGGTAGTTGGTGTGAAAGAGGCAGATGTAGAGGACAGGGTGGTATGGAGACGGATGATCCGCTGTGGCGACCCCTAATGGGAGCAGCCGAAAGAAGAAGAAGAAGAAGGAGATAAGCAAATTATGTATATATTTATATTAGGGCTGTTAATCTATTAAAATATTTAATGATTAATCGCATGATTGTCATAAGTTAACTCACAAATAATCGTAACTTAATCGCACATTTTGATCTGCTCTAAATGTACCTTAAATTAATACTTTTCAAGTTTTTAATAATGTAATCAACATGGGCAGGGACAAATAACTTTCTTTCAGCTTCTCCCGTTAGGGGTCGCCACAGCGGATCCTCCGCTCCACTTTTTGTAAGTGTTTTAAAGTAATGCTAGTGTTTTAAATTATGTAAATCATCAGGACACCAAACGGAACTTTTCCTATGTTAACACACGGACGGTTTTAATTGTCGGACGTGTGCATCGCGGCAGATTTTGGTGCTTGATTTGAGATTTGATTTGATTTGATCAGTAAAACAAATGTTCAGTGATTTAAAAAAAGGTTTCGGTGGAGTTTATTATTTCTTTAATATATGAGTAAAGAACATATTTGCACCTATTTTATACTTATTTATTTAAATTATTAATAAAAATGCTCAAACAGAAATACGTGCTGCATTAATCGTGTGTTAATAAAATTGTTGCCGTTAAAATGAATTTGTGTTGAACATTAATAACTCTTTAATTTTAATAGACCCAATTTACATGTAAAACGAACATGTTTTTCCTGTATGTAAATAATAATCATTTGCAGATATGCATGTGTGTTAATGTGCTAAGCAGTCCACTCTCTGATAAAAAAAGATAAATAAACAACTGTAGACACATGCTACTAGCATAAGTATTCAAATCCCTTGGTGTATCTTGGTGTGTGGAGACCAAGATATTTGTTTGATTGTTTTGTTTGTGATTCTAGGGCAGACTTTATCTGTTTAAATAAAGAAAAAAAAAACATTACTTTTAACAATGTACAATGTTTAAAAGGTTACTTTGCAGAAACCTTAATATAGATTTTAATCAAGATACTAATTATAATGTTGTTTTTTAATCAGTTAACACCACCCCTACAGGCTCTTTTTGTCAAAAGTGAAAATGTATAGATAAAAAGAAAACACAAGCAGATATTAAAAGAAAATCTGTTTCATTCTGCTCCAAAAAGAGCTTAAACTTTTAGCAGTGCAGGAGTGGTAAAAAAAAAAAAAAAAGGTGAATCTTTTAGAGTGGCCAAGTCACAGTCCAGATCTAAATCCCATTCTGACAGCATTCAACCTGAACATTTCGGAGCAAATCAGTCAGGAATAATGGGTAAAAATCACTACCAAACAATGTGCAAAGCAAGGTGATACAAAATATTATCCTGAAGGTTTGAATACTTTTGTAATCACTTTTGTAATTTTCAGATTCCTGACAAATTATCTGACAAAGAAATTTTGACTCAATTTTACTTTAAGAGCAAATTGGTTTTTAAGTCTCATTTATAAAGGCAAAATGGTTCCCTATAAAGGAGATTGAATAATTTTGTGTGGCTTCTTTGTATGGTTGTATTGTATGTATTAATAAATAAATATGCAGCATTGTATAGTGTCTGTCAAAAGTTCTTTATCACTTAGTATTTTATTGTTTTTAATGGACACATGCATGTTTATTTTGCTATATGCAAAAACCTAGGTAATTTAATGTTAAAGATTTACTTTAAACAATAATTCAATGAATGTTTTCATTTAAAAAATCCTCTCTTAGCATGAATAGCAACTTTACACACTCTTGGAATTTGGACAGTAAGTGTCTACAAACATTCAACTAACATTCAACTAATTCAACTTTGCCTCGCCCTGTCTAAAACATGCCATAGTTGTTCTTTGCTAAATATTTATTTCTGATCTGGCAATTCAGTTGAATAAATTTAGGTCTGATGAATGGACAGGCCATTCCATGAAAGATAACACTCCAGCCGAATGTTTTCTCTAAATAATGCTTACAGAGCTGTGACATATGTTTCATATGTCTTGTTTTATAGTGAAGTTGGTTTCAATTAGCCAGTCAGTCCAGACTTAAATGCATAATGCTGATGTATGGAATGGTAGCAATGTTGGTTCAGTATTTTATACAGCCAAAATAAGTCTCCATCCTTCCCTGCTGCAAAACAACCCCAAACTATGAAGCTTCCACCTCAATGTTTGATTGTGGATGTGAAGCAGTCTGCTAACATCTTCTCTCTTGTTGTACGTCTTGCACTTCTTCTGTTAGAGCCAAAAATGTCAAAGTTGGTCTCATATGTTCACAAAACTTTCTTCCTTTCATTCACTTTCCGATTCATGTGTGTTTTTGCCTTTTAATTAAATTGTTGCATATAAACAAGAGGAACCCGAATATGTCTCAATAACTATGAAACACTGGGTGTTTTCACATTCTTGAATGGCATTGTAAAGTATGCAGTGTGGTAAAGTGTGATATAATTGTTATATCCACTAGAGGGCGCCTATTTCTTATATTCCAAGTGTGTATTACAGGTACTTGAGAGTAAACTGCCTTTTCATTTAATTAATATAAATGACAATAATTAATATAAATTACATAAATGTAATTAATATAAATTGCATACATTAATTCATATGGTTTAACTTTGTTGTTGAGTTTTCCACGTTGTTAATTGAATTAATCATCATGAATAAAATACCAAACAAATCAAACTATCAAACAAGTAAAAGCGAGGGTTTCCAACACCTACCTGTTGTGTTAAAATAAGCGAGTTTCATCAATAATTAATTATCGAGTTATCAACATTAATTTGATCTCCGTCTGACCCCGCAGAGTTCTTCTGGGACACTGAATGCTTAGAATCAACGTTCTGCATAATCCTAGCAAAATTAACAATCCTAGCAAAATTAACAGAGAATAAAAGCGCTGCACTATCCTGCACACCATCAATAGCTAGTGATTATTTCATGAAGTTTTTCTATAATAAAATTGAAAAGATCAGGCAAAAAAATCCAGATGATTAATATAAATCCAAACTATTTTGTAAGCTGCCACTCTTGGGCCCTTGAGCAAGGCCCTTAACCCTCTATGCTCCGGGGGTCCCTTACGAGGGAAATATCAAGGTCCGTGACGTCGGAGTGATGTGGGGCCGCCTTCCCGTGGGCTCACTACCTGCAGGAGGGACCGTAAGGGACGGTGCTGTGAGGATTGGGCAGCAGTCGAAGGCGGGGGTCTGCTTAGACTGCTGCCCCCGTGACCCGAATTACGGATAAGTGGGAGAAAATAAATGAATGAATGAATGAATTACAAATTACTTCTAATCAAAAGAATGACAATTTCATTTATTTCCTCATCATAATCATCATCTTGTATTCTCGAAAACCCTTTCCTAGTTTCTTCAAACAGATAATTCCAGAAGTAATTAAACCTGTTCTAAAAATAATAAACTCTTTCATTAGCTGGTTATGTACCTAAATCTTTCAAACTGGCAGTTATCAACCCCTAATTAAGAAACCTATCAACCCCCTAATTAAGAACCCTTGTCAGCTGTCCAACTAAAGACCAATATCAAACCTCTCCTTTTACTTTAAGATTCTAGAAAAGGTTGTAGCACAGCGGTTATGCTCACACCTACATAGGAATAACATTTTCGAAATGTATCAGTCAGGATTTAGCACAGAGTCAGCGCTGGTTAAACTGGTAAATGACCTGTTGGCCTCTGATCAGGGTTGTGTCACCTTACTTGTTTTGCTCAACCTCGGTGCAGCTTTTGACACAGTTGATCATAATCTCCTTCTTGTTAGACTAGTAAATGTTGGAATAAAGGGAACAGCTCTCTCCTGGGTCAGGTATTATTTGACTTATTTGACAATAAAGTCAAATAAGAGCTAAAGAGTGGTGTTCTGCAAGGATCTGTCTTAGGCCCACTGCTTTTCCCTTTATATATGCTGCCTCTGGGTGAAATTATATGTAAACATGGTATTAGCTTCCATTGCTATGCTGATGATACACAAATGTATGTTTTAGTAAAACTAGATGAGAGAGATCAGCTTAACAATGTTGAGCAGCATGTAAAGGACATTAGGCAGCTTGTTAACTTCCTTCTGCTCAACTCCGATAAGATGAAAGTACTTTTACTAGGTCCACATACAGCTAGAATGAAACATTTCGATCATCTCTGGATGTTCTTTCTGTCTCAGTGTGTACAACAGTCAAAGACCTTGGTGTGATTATTGACCCGAGTCTTTTCTTTAAGGCTCGTGTGAATAACATAACCAGGATAGCCTAATTTTACCATAGAAATATTGCTAAAACTTGAAATATTACGTTGTTACAGGATGCAGAAAAACTAGTGAACTAACCCCCATGCCCACTTAAATCAAAAGGAGCAGGCTATTTGTTGGTACCTCAAATAATAAAGACTACAGCAGGGGGAAGACACTCTCAGAGGCTGTAAAACATATTAGTCAAGCCTTTGATTGGTAAAGGAGCAGATCTGGAGGGATCATGGATATAACATTTCGGTGAACCGGGATATGCTGTCGTCAGCTCACTTTCATGCGTTCACTCAGCTTTGTTGACGGTGGTGTGGTGGGTTGTCTCTTATCCAGAGATCTTTCAGGTCTGTGTTACCTTCTGGATGGTTTTGCTGCCAGAGCTAGTTTTTGCCACAGTCGTTGCAAAGTGTAGTTAATTTTTTTACAACAATATGGATACTTAGTAATCCAAATCTTTCTTTCCATGTTACCCCTTTTCTCTTTCTCTCTCTCTCTTTCTCTCTCTCTCACTCACATTTAAGTTAAACCTGCTCCTGAGGTACCAGTGACCACTGTTCCTGCACCCCTCCTCTCCTCTATATCTGCCCGTTTCATCTTGGCCTGCCTCTGGATGGTGCTCTCTTCGAATGGGGGCCACTCTGTATAGTTGGCGATATTTTCACATCTATCTTAATGTCAACAGTCTGCTACACTGACTCAGGACTACAGTTAATTTTAGTTGAGTCCTCTGTTTAGTGTTCTAGTGCTAGAATTGTTCAGGTTATTATTACCTTTATCTCTCAGTCCATCCCAATGTTCTGCCTTGGTTGTATGAAGAGTCCTACTAGTATATATATTTGGTGTATTTGGAATCTGCTAGTTATAATTAACCTTGGTTAACATAGCCACATTACTCTCACTTTACTGTCAGTGCTCACTTAAGAGATCGTTAAGTTAACTTAACTGCAAATACACCTGATTCAACAGCATATGAGTAGAATAATGTGAGTTAAAACAAAGGAATCCTGAACATGTGTAAGAACAACACAATGAATGATGAATGAAGAAAAATGTTACTTGCCTTGGAGGATTGTGTTTAACATGTAAAGCAATCCTAAAGCAATCCTGGTCTTGAGAGATCTGGTGATTTTATAAAAGTTTGCTTTCAAAACAATAAAAGATTTTGTCCAAAATGTCTACATGAGTGGCTCCTTAATATATCGTCATTTTCTTGTAATGCATTTCTTAGTAAAAAGCCACCCATTTTTCAGTTTATTACTTACAGTCAGTACTAAAAGTAAAAGTACAGTACTATAGACCTTGTCTTAATTTCATGTAGACCTAAATAGTACAGAAATCAAATATCTATCTTAAACACATTATTTAATAATTAATCAAAAATGAATACTATCTGAAGTTATTATTTCTTTTTCAAGAAGACACAATTCCAGACTATACCTTTGTATAAAACTGAAAGAGTTTTAAATATATTATTTACTTTTTCTTCATTTGGAACAGCAAATAATACAATGCAAATGCATGAGGAGTCTGATGTCAAGCTCAAAGGAAATGGGACAGTAGGTTGTTTTAGGCTTCTTGTAGAACTTAATGTAGTTCTTGTGTTTTTGTTGGAAACAAATTAGTTTTTTCTTAACAAATTGGTACTTTTCTTAACAAATGGAAACATTTCTTTGTAGTTTTGAATGTTTGTGAATAGGATTTTTGGAAACACTCATGCATGGTCTTAAATAGACACATGAATATTATTACCTTATAAAGCATTTTGGACTCTACTAGTTCATTTTATAAGAAATAATTGCATCCTAAACATTGCTGTTGTCTCCTTACACCACTTACAAATTATTTTAGCTCACCTTTATAAAATTTTCCTAATATTTAAAATCAATACTTTGGTATAAAATAAGATCCGACCTGACGATTTTATGATGTAGTCTTAGAATCTTTAATACACATCATTTAGAATAAGTATATTTATTCTCTTGTTATTTTGTAGTTCGTGTGATATCACGTATGTTATTTTTTCTAGACAAGCAACAATAGATGGATTCAATTTTATTTTACTACAGACCATTCAACTGAAGCTTTTTGTACAGAGAAGAACAGATGAATCTGATTCCTGTCCAAATCCATGCCTTAGCTTCCAATATTATCAATAGATATGAGCTTTCTTTTGTCATCAGATATGTGTTTTTGGTCTTCTGGTCCATATTATGTAGATTAATTGGACTTCATTCAGAAAACAAATTATTATACCTTCATTAATTATTAATCATTAATCATTAAAAAATCATCCATTATTGGGTCATTTAATTGTTTAATATGTCTTAATGGATGCGTGATTAAACTTTACAGAAAGACAGTAAACTGGGTTAAAATGTTTATTGTAACTTCATCTATATAAGTCATCTAATTCACCTAAATGTCTTCACCGCTCTTTTAAGTCATCAGTACAAACTAAAAATCATCAAATCAATTGTAATTTTTAATACATGGTTTTATTAATCAGAGTTTTACTATTTTTCTCACAGATTTTTAGTTTTTGCCATGATTCAGGGCCTGTTGCAGGACCACTGGATATGAGTTGGAAATACACTCTGGATATGATACCAGTCCATCGTAGGACTTCCAGATATTCAGTTATGGTCAAAGTTTCTATATTAACCACAGTCCCATTGCACTACTGTAAAAACATCAACATAAAATGTTGTGTTATGTTATTTAAAAGTTTTAGAATATGTCAGTCAGATTTAAATGTGGTACCTTTTATGCTTCCTTTTCGATGTAACTTCAAAAAAGTAAAGAAATTAAACTTAACAGGTTGCTTTTAACTTGTGCACATGTCCATTACAACACAGTAAAATTCTTTCTTCCCAACTCTTCCTGCACCCCCTCTCAGATCTGCCCACTTCATCTTGGTCTGCCTCAGGATGGTGTTCTCTTCGATTGGAGGCGACTCTGTGCAGCTGGGGTTGTTTCACGTCAACAACCTGGGGATCCATGAAATTACAGAGAAAGAACAGGAAATCTGAGGATTTAGATTTGGACTGTAGTTAATGTTAACAGTCTGCTACACTGACTCAGGACTACAGTTTGCATCTGATCATCATCATCACTGCACACCTCAACAATGTTTATCTGTAATAAATGGACATTTGTTGCAAACCCAGATGAGGATGAGTTCCCTCTTGCGTCTGGTTTCTCTCAAGGTTTCTTCCCCATGCCATTTTGGGGAGTTTTTCCTTGCCACTGCATTGCTCATCAGGGACAAACTTTTACTTACGTGGTACAACATTAAAATAAACCACAATTTAGAGATACATAACACCAGGTATGACTACATTTAAAATAAAAGGGAAACACATAATTAACAAAATTGCAGGACAGTCTGACGTGTAACCCTGAACATGTAAGACACATGTAAGACAATAAAAAGCAAAAATTTATGAATGTACATGGTAAACAATTACAACTCCAATACAAAAAAAGTTGTGACTCATGAGTAAAATGTAAATCCAATTTGCAAATCTCATAAACCCATATTTTATTCACAATAGAACACAGAATACATATCAAATGTATAAACTGCGGAAATGTAACATTTTAAGAAAAAAAAGAAGGTAAATTTGAAATAGAAAAAAGTTGGGCTATGTTTATCACTGTGTAGCATTCCTTCTTTTTTAACAGCAGTCTGTATATCTCTGGATACTGAGAAGACCAGTTTTGGGAGAGGAATGTGCCATTTGTGTCTGATACAGGATTCTACCTGCTCAACAGTCATGAGTCTTCTTTCTAGCATTTTTTATTTCATGATGCTCCAAACGTTTTCAAATGATAAATGGTCAACACCCGGACTCTTCTACTACTCTATCTATCTATCTATCTATCTATCTATCTATCTATCTATCTATCTATCTATCTATCTATCTATCTATCTATCTATCTATCTATCTATCTATCTATCTATCTATCTATCTATCTATCTATCTATCTATCTATCTATCTATCTATCTATCAGCATTGATGGTGCCTTTACAGAAGTTTTTAGAACTTTTTTTTTTTGTTTTTAGAACTGATAACAAGGAAATGATCTGTTACCTTTTTAGTTTGAAGGATTCTTTTTAAAATTTGTATTCATCTGCCTTAATCTATTTTAAATGAGTTTGACTCATTTACAGACAGTGGCATTTCTGGATCAGTGGCATTTCTGGATTTCTTCATGATAAAGCTTGCATTTGCAGGTGACATGGCGAACTGTGTTCACAAACAGTAAATTCTGGAGGTGTTAATGAGCCCATGCAGTGATTTTCATTAAAGAAACATGTCTGATTTAATGCACTGCCACCTGAGGGACCAAAGATCACAAGCATCCAATATGGATTTTTGTCCTTTGTGCACAGAGATTTCTCCAGATCTTCTGAATCTTTTGATGATATTATAGACAATAAATTATGAGATATTCAAAATATTTGAAATTGTACTGACTTGATATAAATTAATTTACCTTTTCTGTCAGCATTTGGTACACTAGAGAACAAGTAAGGACCAGAGGCGGACCCCACTAACTCGCAGTGTAAATCATCCCTAATGTTTATAACGATGTTTATTGGAGTAGGTGTGGAGATATACCGAAAAAGGAAGAAAAATATATATTAAAATGGTGCTGTTTGGTTTCTCCAGACTATCAAGAAGCCATTGATTTAAAAAAAAAAAAAGGCCCATGCTACATTGGCACACATCTAATCACATTTAATCATTTGTGGCTAAATATATGTATCCACATAATGTTTTTTCTTAGACACCCAATGTGAGAATCAATTTGTTAAACCAGTTTTAAGCATTATTCAGCTTTACTCATTTCACACTAGAAGAAATGACGATTCCAACAGGCAAATGCCTCCCCCTTGTGGACGTCTGTTCTACCACACTAGCATTAAAAAGGCTAAATTTAGATTGTTTAAATACGGATAACTTAAACAAGATAAAACTTTCTAGCATTTTTTATTCAACCATTGTACCCATTAAGCATACACAGGTTCTCTTGTGAAGTTGTATTTGTTTCATACTGGGTACATTTCTTTATGTGGCAGTTTCACTAAAAGGTTATTAGACAACTAGAAACGTTAAAGACATACCTACATTTTTATCTCAATGTAGAAATCAGGGTATGCAAACTGCAAATACCATCAAACCTATATACACACATGCACACACCCCTTGTCCTAGTAAACTCATGGCTGACATTTGCATTAGGCATGCAATGCTCTCTATCTGTATTTGTATTCAAATCAAAGTAGTCTTGGATTTAGAGATGTGTGTGAGAACTATTTTTTATACCTTTATGTTAAATAGTACCAACAGTATACAAATACTGTACACTACATTTCATAAATCTATTGTTCAACATGTTAGTGAATCAGGATAAAGTGGTAATAAAATAAAGCCATAAAGCAGAACATGTCAACTTTACTAACACATTTAAATAATTTATATTGTTCCGCATTTACATAATATATAAACACGAGTAACTGTTGCTGTACTGCGATTTGGGCTACAGGAAGTGGGTTTTAATGATGCCTCGTAATTTTTTTGTTTGTTTGTTTGATTGATTGTTTATTTTCTCATTTGCATGAATATAATCTTCTTGCTCTATTGGCAATCTCTTTAGATGGCAGCAACCTCCATTAAATGGATATTCCATTGATTCGACCATTCTTCAAATTATAACCATCCCATATGTGTTTTATCCTGGACATATTTGTGGTGGATCCAGGGCCTATTCCAGAGATATTTGGCATGAGGTGGAATGTAGGGTAACTATTCCACCTAACATTATGATTTTGGTGGTGAAAAAAAATAGAGAAACACATAGGCATTGAGTGAACAAATCCATTCAAACACACGATTATACCAGTGATCCTGGCCACCATGCAGTTCATTGTGATGTTTTATCACGTCTGTGTATCTATTTTTAATAGAAAATTGGGCTGAACTTGTAATGCAGCACTTACTAAACATCTCATGAAGTCATACTATCTCAATCCAAACACTGTACCACCACTAATATTCCAATACAAGACATTCATTCTTATTCTTCGGGGGGGTTTTCAAGCTGCTTCCCAAACCAGTACCCAGTTCCCCAGATGGTCCATATTTTTTCTCCAAGATACTCACCAGGTATTCAGTGTTCCTAATTGTTTTTTTTTCTGTTGGTGTGCTGGGAACTGGCAGACAGCAAGCTTGTGGACTGCCTAGGGGTTTCCATCCAGTGGGAAAAACTGTTTTAGAGCTGCTGCACTGTGAACATTTTTTACAGTATAGCTGCTGAATAGGGAACGCTGTATTTCATCATTTAGCAGTGCAATTTATACAAACACCATTTTTTTTTTTTTATAAAGAAAAAGATAATGAGAAGGGATCAAATTGAACCATCAATGTATATATTCGTTTAAAAATCAATTAAAATCTTTTATGCTATCTTGCTGTTCATCTATAAATCGATTTCTCTTAGTGTGAGGTTTTAGAAAAGATACATTTACATGTTAGATTATTTATTAACTATCACTGCAAACTTAAGTTGAAAAGTTTAAAATGATAGCAAAAAGGTTTTTTTTACTTTTAATATTCATTTTTTTCCCCCAAAAGTAAAAATGTCTATAACATATATAAAAATGTCAGCGATCCAACCAGCAAGACCCTTCTTCAAACCTATGAGCTGAAATTCAATAAACAGGCATCTGTTTTGAAAGTACTCTGCAGCTGAAATTGAATAATACTCTCTTTATTCACTTTACAATGCTTTTGGCCCAGATCCATACACCAGGATGTTAAGTGGTGATGTTATAATAATCACAGATGCTTTAAAGCATGTTTTTAAAAAAGGTAGTGCACTTACAGGTGAATTGATGCTTGAAATGTTTTCTTGTAATGACGTCATACATCATGATCTGAAGCCTGAGAGTCCAGTTTTGGGGGATTGTTTATATACTAGGACCATGCACATGCATGTTCAATCACAGAGCACATTGTCATTTTTTTTTTTATTTTATTCTGATATATTTATTCTTGTGTTTTAATATATTTTTGTTTGTCATTTTGTTTAATATATTTTCATATTGTTTGATCGAATGGTTAGAGAGCACACTAGTCAGAGCTTGCAAAATACATTTATAGCAAACTACACCTGCTCAAAGATATTCGTGTGGATTTAATAGTTGTTTTTTTTTATTTTTTATTCCACAATGTCTGACAGAGCAGAAGAACCTGATTTGGTCACAGCAATACAAGGACATTTACAATATTCTTCAAGAAAAGCTGGACATCAGGAGTTTAAAACAGTTGTTAAGCTTTTTCACACATTTTGCTTCCATTTCAAATCCCCAGAAAAAGTATAAATTACACAGAAATGCACTGTTATGAGATTAATATAAAATGGTGCATGTGGGCAGTGCATGTGGGCAGTCTCCAGAAAAGGAGACTTGTTCAATTGGGTTAATTGGGTTTCTTGCTTTAGTAATGTCATTATTCTCACTGCATGAGACACTTTTCTGTGATGCAGCACTCTGTTATACTGTCTTTCAGTATAGTTTTGATGGTTTCTACAGGCTTTATAATGAGGGTGTTAATAGGTTGACTGATTCAGGTAGGACACCACCGGAGATGTAGATATGAAATGCACAGCCCACCACTGTAATAACAAACAGCATTTTTTAAATACAAGCAACATTGTGTCTAAATTATGTTGAAAAAAATGCGCTTTCAAATATGTTCTTTTTTGACATGGTTTCCATTAATTTTGTTGTTGTTTACTGGTCCAGATATGGTGGCATGGTAGTGCAGTGGGTTGTAATGCCAACACACAGCTCCAATTGTGTATGCAAAGTTTAGCATGGCCTCCCTGTGTCGTTTGGCTTCCTCTGGGTTGTCTGACCTTCAAGAAACATGCATGCCCTAGATGTAAATGATTGTGTGACTAAGTGTGTACATGCATACATGCAATAGATCTCATTTATTCCAAGATGGAATATCACCTTCCTAGTGGCTACTGAATATCAATAAATGAATGAATGAATGAATGAACGAATGAATGAATGAATGAATGAATGAATGAATGAATGAATGAATGAATGGTCCAAATGTGGCACAGGCAATGCTGTCATCTAAAACAGTTTCACACAGTACACAGGCCTATAACCTTTTGTCCACTAGAGGCCTCTATTGAGGATTAAAGCCTCAAAAATTTGGCCACTTTTCAACAAATAGAAAACTTCCAGCTTTAATGAAATTTCAACTCACCATCATAATTGTAAAATACACAGGAACCCAATCAGTTTTACCAGGCTTGCACAGGGCTTTACAAATATTTCATTTAAATATGCAAGTTTATCTCACAGAGATAATCAAAATCTGATATGCAACAAATTATTACTATGAAGTTGTCTTTTTTTTGCAGAGGATATTTGTTAAAATAGTCTTACTGTCAGTTTCAATGAACAAGACTTTGCCTGCATCACTGCTGGATGGTGTTAATGAAAAATAATGCCAGCAGATCAGCAGTTTCTGAAATCTCTGCAGCAGCAATCAAAAATAAAGTGACCAAAGGATTTGGACAGAATATTGTGCAAAATAACAAGTCCCGAAATCAGCAACAGACGGCATGTAAACATTTTGCGATAGTGAAAAGTGTGATTGGTATTGAAACCTGGGTGAGCGAAGTGTATGATGGGTGTTGAGTCCGGTTTGTGCAGATCAGTCACACAGTTGTGTTTAAGTGTGTGTGTGTGTGTGTGTGTGTGTGTGTGTGTGTGTGTAAGAGAGAGTTCAGTTCAGTTCTTTGTTGAGGAGCCTGATGGCTTGCGGGAAAAAACTGTTGCACAGTCTGGATGTGGCGGCCCGAATGCTTCGGAACCGTTTCCCTGATGGTAGGAGTGTGAAAAGTGTGTGTGACTGGTGTGTGTGGTCATCCACAATGCTGTGTGCTTTGCAGATGCAGCGTGTAGTGTAAATGTCCATAAAAGAGGGGAGAGAGATTCCGATGATCTTCTCAGCTGTCCTCACTATCCTCTGTAGGGTCCGAGACGGTGCAGTTCCCAAACCAGGCAGTGATGCAGCTGCTCAAGATGCTCTCGATGGTCCCTCTGTAGAACATGGACAGGATGGGGGGAGGGAGATGAGCTTTCCTCAGCCTTCTCAGAAAGTAGAGACGCTGCTGGGCTTTCTTGGTGATGGAGCTGGTGTTAAGTGACCAGGTAAGCTTGTCCGCCAGATGAACACCAAGGAATTTGGTGCTCTTGACGATCTCCACTGAGGATCCAGCGATGATCAGTGGAGAATGATCACTCTGTGTTCTCCTGAAGTCAACAACCATCTCTTTAGTTTTGTCGACGTTTAGAGACAGGTTGTTGGCTCCACACCAGGCTGTTAACTGTTGCACCTCCTCTCTGTATGCTGACTCGTCGTTCTTGCTGATTAGACCCACCACGGTCGTGTCATTGGCAAACTTAATGATGTGATTCGAGCTGTGCATTGGTGCACAGTCGTGAGTCAGCAGAGTGAACAGCAGTGGACTGAGCACACAGCCCTGGGGGGCCCCAGTGCTCAGTGTGGTGGTGCTGGAGATGCTGTTTCCGATCCGGACTGACTGAGGTCTTCCAGTCAGGAAGTCCAGGATCCAGTTGCAGAGGGAGGTGTTCAGGCCCAGTAGGCTCAGCTTCTCGATCAGGTGCTGAGGAATGATTGTGTTAAATGCTGAACTGAAGTCTATGAACAGCATCCTTACATAAGAGTCCTTGTTATCCAGATGGGTGAGGGCCAGATGAAGGGTTGTGGAGATAGCATCGTCTGTGGAGCGGTTTGGACGATATGCGAACTGCATGGGGTCCAGCGCGGGTGGAAGCTGGGTCTTTATGTGCCTCATGACGAGCCTCTCAAAGCACTTCATCATGATGGGTGTGAGTGCAACGGGACGATAGTCATTGAGGCAGGAGACAGAAGACTTTTTCGGCACAGGAATGATGGTCGTCGTCTTGAGGCACGTAGGAACAGTGGCGCTGCTCAGGGAGATGTTGAAGATGTCAGTGAGGACATCTGCTAGCTGTTGTGCACATTCCCTGAGCACTCTGCCAGGAATGTTGTCTGGTCCAGCAGACTTCCGTGGGTTAACTCTGCATAGAGTTTTCCTCACTTCAGCTGTGGTTAGACAGAGCACCTGGGCACTGGGAGGAGGGATGGTCTTCCTCGCCACCATGTTGTTCTGCACCTCGAACGAAGAGTGATGTAGTCTTGTAATTCGTAATCGCCTGGATGCCCTGCCACATGCGCCGGGTGTCTCCGCTGTCCTGGAAGTGGCCGTGAATTCTCTTGGCGTGTGCGCGCTTCGCCTCGCTGATGGCACGGGACAGTTTGGCCCTTGCTGTTTTCAAGGCCGCCCTGTCCCCTGCTCTGAAGGCAGAGTCTCTTGTTGTTGAACTTGTGATTTTACAAATATTTAATTAAGAGAAAATTAAGAGAAAACAAAAAGCAATTCTGTGGTAGTCAAAAGGTAGTGGTTGCATCCCAGAATGCAATGCATCATGGTGTTTACTATTCCACAGTTTCAATTTCCTGATATTGAATTTTATTCAAAATATTATACATTGGAAATCAGACTGAAAGCAGATAAAAGCAATCAAACACGAAGTAAAAAAAAAAACTGAAATAAAATTATTCACCATTCAGGGCCATTTGTAGCCACATTTGAAGTAAGTGTTTATACAAATAAAATGCATGCATTGAACAGTTATATATAAATATATAATTCACCACATTATAACAACAACCACTGCTGCCTATTCAATCTATTGTGTGCTTTTTTTCATTCTCCCTCTATGTGTATTGTCAAGCGGCAGAGAAAAGGATGACCGGTTTGTTTTTAACACAACAACAGATGGCTCAGTGTCAGTGTGTTCTACTCCAAGCTGAAAATCTGAAAGGGAATATTGCAGGAAATAAAAACAACAACAAAAAACAGGGCCCAGATTGCTGGTTCCTCAGCTGCCACTTATCCCAGGGGTAAGATTAAGGAAGTTCAGCATTTGTTTAAGAGCCAAGAGAGCTATGAATATAAGTAAACCCATGCAGACACACAATAAACATCAAATCAATCATATCTTTATTAAAATGTGTTTATTCTGTGCTTGCAATACAGAGGTTTGTAAGCACAAGTACAGTTACACTTGGGAACTGGTCTTTTGTAGAAGTGGAAATTACAGTGTATGACAAAAAATCTATGTCTCATGTTCACTCAGATATTCAGATGGATATTTCAAGCATGTTTACATGCTGATGCATGTAAGTAACACAAAGTAAGTTTATAACTGTCTAGTGAAGTGTATATAGACATAGAAATTATCTTCTTTCTTTTGCTTTCGGCTTCTCCCATTAGGGGTCGCCACAGCGGATCATCTGTCTCCATACCCCCCTGTCCTCTACATCTGCGTCTTTCAAAACAACTACCTGCATGTCTTCCCTCACCACATCCATAAACATCCTCCTTGGCCTTCCTCTTTTTCTCCTTCCTGGCAGCTCCATCCTCAGATTTCTCCTACTGATATACCCCATGTCCCTCCTCTGCACATGTCCAAACCATCTCAACTTTGCCTCCCTCAACTTTGCCTCCCTCACCTTGTCACCTTTGCCTCCCTCACCTTGTCCCTTTAATAAACTAATTTCTAATCCTGTCCATCTTTGTCACTCTCAACGAAAATCTCAACATCTTCAACTCTGCTACCTCCATCTCCACCTCCTGTCTTTTACTCAACGCCACTGTCTCTAAACCATACAACATTGCAGGTCTCACCACAGTCCTATAAACTTTCCCTTTCACTCTTGCAGATACCCTTCTATCACAAATCACTCCTGCCACTCTTCTCCACCCACTCCACCCTGCCTGCTCTTTTTTTTACTTTTTAAACATACTCTCCATTACTTTAAATTGTTGACCCCAGGTATCTGAACTCCTCCACCTTCTCCACCTCTTCTCCCTGCAACTGCACCACTCCACTGCCCTCCCTCTCTTTCATTTCCCTTCTCTCCAGTGCGTACCTCAACCCCTCCAAGCTTTTCTCAACCCGCTCCCTACTCTCACCTCACCAAATTATATTTTATGTAAAGTTGGAGTTATCCTGTCTTTTTTTAAATATAATTCTTATGTCATTGCTTAGATAGATAGACAATGTCCTTTCCACTACAGCAATATTAAAAGTATATTGTAATTCATGAAATCGTTTTCCAGTTACATTTATTGTCATATTAATGAGAAATAAAGGTGATGCTGGTGCAAACAATGGATTATAATTTCCAGAATGTATTACAGCTACACAACTAGCATAACATCACTGAACACTGAAGCTTTGAAATCTGGTCTAAAAAAGAGCTGAGCTGAAAGAGTTGGTAAAAATTGTAAATAAAAACAAAAAAAAACAAAAGTGACACTATACTGCTCGATTTAAGATAGAGATTTATATAGACTTCAAGTCAAGTCAAGTCAAGAGGCTTTTATTGTCATTTTTACTATACACAGTGGTGCACAATACACAGTAAAAACGAATCAACGTTCCTCCGGAACCCTGGTGCTACACTAAACAACAAAACAACAACAGCATAGAGCTACAACACAAACATAAAGTGCATCGAATGCAACCTGGTGCAAACAGTGCAAACAAAAAACAGTACAGACAGACAGTGCAGACAGACAACACAAGACAAAACAAAAGACAAAAAAACAAGTATAGCGCCGACTAGTAAACCTGCTGTATACTTGATTATACAGTACTGTGTAAGGAGAAATGTAAAAACTATACCCAGGAGAGAATACAAACAGAACAGAACAATGTAGTGCAAAACAGCAGCAAGGAGGTGCAAAGACAGCATGTAAACATTATACTGAATACAAAGGTGCAAAGACAGCATGTAAACATTCTACTGTAATACAAGGTGCGAGTATAAATAATAATAAATAGTTACATGATGACTTACATGATGAAACTAAAAATTCAGGCATTTAATGCCATCGAAGATCATATATTAATGACAAATTCATGTAAAAGTTGTTCAAGGTGTTTATGAGAACAGCCCTAAACTAATTTCTTTTGCCTTTTCCCAGTGTGGTCTATATATTTTAGATTTGATCTATACTACATGCAATATTTTAGTCCCTATTGATGAAGCATGCGAAGTCATACAACAGTGTGTAACTGTACTCTCATTAAGCTTTAATGCAAAACACACTCCGGTCACCGAATTTCAGCAAACAGTGAACGCTCCTGGTCATGCCATTCTCAGCAGTCTCGAGACATTTATTGCGAAGTGTAAGACAGTGACACATGAATTCATCACCATTTTGTGGTCTCCTGTCAGACATGGGATCCCCTGTGGCTCACTGACTCACCGCAGAACAAAAAGCAGCTCATAAGACCTCCACAAAACAAGCACTTTTTCCATTTTCGTACAAAAATTTTTTTTTTTTTGTACAAAACTACAATTCTTACGATTTTATAACACAATATCTACTAAGGATCAAATTAATGAACCAGATCATCCTAGAACTTACTGATCCTAATCACATAGCCATATTAAACACACTGCTACTTCATGATGTAGATTAATGAAAAATTGTTCTTAACATATAAATATGTATTTATTAATAAATACATATTTATATTTAATTGCATTATATGGGCTTTTTTTTATATGCAGTTTGCAAGGATATCATACATTGTACAAAAAGTGCCTAATTTTTCAAAGTGATGAAATAGTGAACCAAATACAGCAACATACTGTATTGCTACCATATTATAGCAATATTAATATAACTCTATCACCTTTTTGCCTGAGATTGTTCACAATTAACATGTTCATAATTAATCTTTTGTAACTTTTTTCCTGATAGTGCACTTACCTTTTCTTACCTTTTTTATTTATATATTTATTTTGTTATTAATTCGGTTCATAAAAGCTCACAATTTTTTTTTCTTTTACGATTGCTTTGTGATAGACTGTAATATCAATCCCACAGGATCCATGAAACATAACAAAAGCTTTGCAGAAGGAAGACTGACTTGTGTTAAACATTAATTGAATTTTGATTTGAAGGCAATTACAATTCGCTCGTGGTTATTTGCATTTGTTCTAAAATATTCATGGGTTCATTTTGGGCAAGCAGGATTTGGTTACAAAGCCTTCTTGCTCTTTTCTTTTTTCTTCTCTATCTCCCTCTAGACATATCGCTCACATGGTTCAGTTCCTCTAATATATGGTGAAAATTAAAATATGATCTGTCCATCCATGAGATGATTTTGAATTGCGCTAACTGCTTTGTCTATGTCGAATGTCCTCCCATGACCCGTGCGGCTTTGATTAGGTGTTAACACATCGTATCTGTCTTCGTAATGATGATCCGACGACATGTAGGACATTATTTTTTAAGTCCTTTTGCTAATGTATGTATCATTGTGCAATATTAGAAATGAGAGCTCATTTACGGGGCACTGACCTACAATTCTCTCTGTACGCACTCAGTCATATTGTCTGACTCTGCCCTCATATTTCACTGATATGAAATTCAGATTTGAGTGGAAATGCTTAGGGTGGGGGGTGGATTAGAGACATATACACACACACACACACACACACACACACACACACACAGACACACACACACACACACACACACACACACACACAGATTTCCAACTGCCTCGCCCCTCACCGTGCGCACCATCAGACGTCACGGGCCAGATTGTTTTGACACCCCGTTAAGAAATTCAGCAGGAAGATGGACGGCTCATGAAATTTGCAGACCCTGATTGAATTTATGATATTTTCATAAAGGCCATCAAGCACAGATGCCTGGGGGGAGGATGGCCTGACAGGCAGACAGAAAGATTGGTGGGGGGAAAAAAAGTGAGGCAAAGTCCCACCCTTCTTTCTCATTTCCTCAAACCGCCATCTCATAATGCAGCTTCTTCTGTCACTTTCTCGACAAACATGAAGAGGAAAAATGGCCATTTATACACCCAGAAAAGGATAAAGACACACTGGTTCAATTTTATACCTCTGTTATAGGTCAGTCTCTATGTGAGTAAATTGGAAAATAATGAAATTTAACACACAAACATTTGGCTGTATGGCCCACAGAAGGGCATAAAATTTGAATTCATGAAACAACCCCCTCGATTTAATAGTATGAGTCATACTTAATGCACTGAGTGTGTGGGGTTAAGCTGAATCTCCTTTAAATTTTTTTTAGTTTTAGTCATGTTTTTTAATTAATTGAAGCCAGTTTCTGACTTTAAACTTGAGCTGTGTACTCAACAAGGGTCAGATGCCAGTAAAATACTTTTTTTTCTTAGAACAAGCATTACTGTAAATGATTCAGATTGAGTTTCCAAATGTGATCTGTTCAGAGAAAAACTCCTAAGCACTCAGATAAAGAATACTGGATTTACAAAAAGAAAAATAATGACACTTCTTTGCTTTAGGGTTCCTGATTTAAACCTGAGCTCCTCTGTTTTTTACAACTTCTCTCCATGTTGGTGCATGTTTACAGCAGGTTCTCAGATTTCTTGTACCTTGCAAAAAAAAAAACATGGCAGTGCGTAAATTGACTTTATCTTGCTCCTAGGTGTGAAGGTGCATAGCATATCACATCCAGCATGTTTTCTGGACTCATGTTTGGTGTTCCTTAAGCAGGATATTTTGGTACATCTACATCTATATCTATCTATATCTATCTATCTATCTATCTATCTATCTATCTATCTATCTATCTATCTATCTATCTATCTATCTATCTATCTATCTATCTATCTATCTATCTATCATATATATATGTGTGTGTGTGTGTATTTGTCAGATGTTTTACCCAAAGCATAACTTGACTTAGTAATGATAAATATCTATCTACCAATCTTTCTACTCACAACAGGTTACAATTGTTTGTTTAACCGAGACAAAAAAAATGCAGTTAACATTTTCTCTTAGCACGTTTATCAGGCCTGTGAGGCAACATGAGCAGTAGGAATGATGTAATGACTCCAACACCATTCCTGGGAGGAAGCGTTCGTGTAATAGTGCAGACGTAGCTAATGAGCGTAAATGTGGCGATGACTAAAATGACGTACAAACCCAAAAAAGCATTTGAACAAACAAATAAATCTTGAGAACTATCCTCTATCTGGCCATCTACAATCAGACCCTTAATTGCTGAGCCACCATTTACCCTGATTTAAGCTATAGATTAATAATTCAGTTACATTTGGAGGCTGTTTATAGCTCGAGTCTGCGCTTAGCGCTTAGCGCTTCGCTTAACAAAAACCCAAATTACCAGTTCAACTCGTCCACTTACAAGTTCACATGTTACCCATGCTGACAAAGAGTAATGATAATGGTAGAAGATAATGTGAAAAAAAAATTCTGGTACTGCATAAACTCCCAAAAAGCCCTTTTAATCTATCAATTACACAGAGAGCCTTGTGTATTAATAATGAATCAGAACTGTGCCTTTACTTCATTTTAAATTAATTTGTACAGGTTTTTTTTTTCCCAAGCCAAACAGTCCAGTCCAAAATATTCAACAGCCTAGAAAAAACTTCATGCAACATGTGTTTTGTTTTTTTTTGTTTTTTTGGTGGGGGGTGCAAAGTTCTCATTGTGGATGCAGGGAAGATGAAAATCTAATATTTATAAGCACACAATCTTCTCAATTATTTCCCTGACACTTTAATAAGAGGAAAAATGTCCTAAATGAAACAGAGCATTTTTTTATGCATTTTAATACAATGTCCTAAAACAATATGCCTGGTTCAATTATTAAAACTAGACGTGGGCATTATGCATGCATGCTACATCTGCTTCCCCAAAAAAGTTTGCCTGACATCTAAAACCATCATTTATCCTTTTTAGCCATTAACAAAAAGGAAAAAAGAAAATGCATTGATTTGGGTTGTTTTTTTTTTTTTTACTGTAGAATTGTGGATGAAATTATGAAGAAATGCAAAAGAAATGCAAATTAACAATGGTATTCAAACAGGAAAAAACTTAAACATAAGTGTTAACTGTCCTAAACAACTCATAAAACGTTTATTTTCTAATTTTCTATATTTTGTACTAACAGCAGAATATTAAAATGTTATTTTAAAATTCTGATACTCTGCAAAGCTGTTTTGAGACAATGTCTATTGTGGACAGCACTATAGAAATGAACTTGAATTCAATATAATAGCCGCATTAGCAAGAAATTCGCTGGTCTGTTTAAGCAAAGCATACAGATGAGGAGGTGACAGAAAAAAGACTAAAGCTCTGCTGCATCACCCTTTTTTTTTCGAGCTCAAGACTAAAGCCTGTTTATTTCTAACATACATATTACCTCCATTTGATGTAATGTACCAAAATGCAACAATGCAACAGCAAACAGAATAAAATAATAATATAGAATGTGTTAAAATATAACCATCTACTAATATTTAATAAGTCAGGAG
This sequence comes from Silurus aristotelis, assembly GCF_946808225.1. NCBI lineage: Eukaryota > Metazoa > Chordata > Actinopteri > Siluriformes > Siluridae > Silurus > Silurus aristotelis. The sequence continues at coordinate 13,374,841 of NC_139591.1, forward strand.
TGTATGTAAAAAAAAAACTGAATTTATATAAAGACTATACAGTTTGCAAGATTTATCTTTAATCAAAATAGTGCAAATATAGATGTGTGTCTGTGTGTCTGTGTGTGAGGTCGTCAAGATGAAGACAGAGGCTTAAATCCCATAGCCATCGCCATCATCACGTAGCTGAATGGCACCGTGGGTAATGCAGGACAGCAAACTGAGTATAAACCAACAAGTTAATGAAAGAGTTTTCAATTCAAAGTCATTTAGGGTACATTTTTCTGCATTTTCTGAAAAATGCAGACACTTTTTTTTTGTCTGCACCCGGCTGAATAAACCTGCTTTTGCACACCTTAATACCACGTGAGGCAGAACCTAAAAAAATAAGCTCCACAGGAACAAAGTGTGATCCTGCATTGCTAGTTCAGTCGACCAGAAGATTATCTAACATTATCCCAGTCAAGCAGAAGGTGATGATTTTAATAAGAGCCGTTGCATTCTGTATATTTGAGATCAGGATTGATACCCACATATTTCTATACAGTAGTGTAGCATTAATCTTTAGAAGTGTTAATGGTGACAGGTTAGAAAAATCTGTACAATACAATGCTCCAAGTTTTTCCTCTATCACACACGTTCAGGTTCAAACAATGTTCATGCAATACGACAAGACTCAAGGTGAAGTTGTGCTTTGTTTAAAGTTTGGCTTCATCCGTGAATTTTCAAGCCCAGTCAAGGTAATCATTTTTAAATGTTACCCTGACTAAAGATAGCCCGCTTGTCGTCATGACAACCGCCTCCCACATCACTTCTTGCTAAGAAAATTGGGAGGGAAAAGCGCAGGTGCCAGCATCTGTATTCCCCCCTTCCAGTCTTATTAGAGACGATGTGCATGCATGCTTGGGCCGTCTTCATAAAGCTGTCAATTAATGCATGGAGTCAGCAAAATGCTGGCTATCGGTGCATGTCCTCCAGATGGGCAAGATACCAATAAGAGATTCATGGAGAAAAAATGAATTTTGTTACTTTTTTCCCATGAAAAGACATGATATTAAATGTGTGAGTTAGGACACAAGATTTACAAAAACATTTATTTAGGTTTGTATTGTATTTACAATACAAGTTAACAACATTGCAGAATCTTAGCTATTTACTTATAGTATCTATGACATTATCATAAATATCTTAAGGTCTCTGGAGCCACACTCTCTATATAGCTCATACATAATGAACATTGTTCAATAGAGGTTTATTTTAAAGTTCATATTATTTGGACACCAGCTTGTTTGTGTTCACAGAGTTTGCTTAATGACATGCCATGTTAAGAAGACTGTTTTATTGTTTAAACATGGGTTCCAAAAAATATGAGAAGTCTTTCATTCATTATTTGTGTGTTATGTCCATTAATACCACAGACATTTTTCTTTTCAAAGGATTTTTTTCATTTAGGCGTCCATGCCTTGACCACAATGGCCAACTCAAGCTTACAGTATTGATTTTGTATGATCTGAAGTACCGTAATTTCTGGACTATAAAGCGCACCCACTGAATTTTACAAAGATTTTTTTTTTGAACATAAATAAGCCGCACCTGTCTATAAGCCGAAGGTGTCTACACTGAAACTAATGAACTTTACACAGGCTTTAACGAAAGTATGTTGTGGCTCCTTTAAGAGCAGAGCGGCATTTTGGGAATAGCCTGCCGCGGCATTTTTTCCGGTATTACTGCATGTGTGCAATACCAAGGAATATGTCCTTATTATTTTCTGATGCTCATTTCAAAGTTTCTTTGATTAACCCGTAACGCTGTTACCAAGAAAAATAAAAAAGCACGAGTTTTGGAAACCTGTCTGTGCTTATATGATTTCTGTTGCAACTGGAGTTAGCGAGCTCTCCCTTGACCCTGATACAACGCGTTACAACGACTTGTATCTAAACAGTAGTCTGATTAAAAGATTAAAAATCACCATCGGTGAATCTTTTCTCCCGATGCCGTGCAGCTCAGAACACACTTCATGCCCGGTTGTTTTCAGCGGGACAAATGATTTGCATTTCCTGTTGACAGTCCGAGTGAGCGGCAGGTCAAACGTCAGGGTAACATCATCCATATTTTGATGTGGTGCGCAGTGGGAGCGCATCTGATTTAATATAAAGAGTTTCATTGGTTCACCTGAACCCATTTGCAATTTCATTGGTCTAATGTTTTGTTGCTCTGTTTTTTGGCTTAAAGTTTGTGAAAGACGCTTCGTTGTTTAAGCTGCGGGGTTCAAAGCGTGGGAAAAAAGTAGCGGCTTATACTCCAGAAAATACGGTAAACAAAATTGTGCAATTCATGTCTTTTTATATTTTGTCATTATTAAAAAAGTGCAGAGGGACATCTTTCTATGTTCTCTATATTTAATCTGCAAGAAATATTGTAAATATTGTTTTGTTTACTGTGTTAGGTGTGTTAACTCTCCACACCACTTGCCCTGCTCCTGACTCCACCCCCATCCTTCATGCTACATGTCTTGTCCAGAGGACAATGCATGTTAACGGGTGTGGTGATGTGTTTTCGTCTTTGACCTTCCCCTAGGCTTCCTTCGACAGAATCAATCTTTTAGGTCTTGATAGGTTATGATGTGAGAGTAGTAGTAATGTCGAGGACGAGGGTGTTTCCGAGGGTGTGAATTTGCCAGGTTTTGCGAGAGTGGAGTGCAAATGGGCTGTCAGAAGCACAACAATCATTACAGTTGCCATAAAAGGTGATCCCACATGATCATCTTCCTTTTGTGCTTTCATAGAGAACAGTATTGATGAAACAGATATATTTTTCAATTTTTTTAAAGAAACATTAGACAAGATTTGACAAAGTCTGTCAGCATTAAGACTATGTTTGTTTAAAAGTCAATACATATATTTTCCTCACTCTCAATAAAAATGCGTCAGCTCGTAATTCCTTCTAAGGGACTCAAGTTTTTTTTTACTTCAGGTTCCAGGAGTGACATTAGATAAAAATTGCTGAGAATATATATATATATATATATATATATATATATATATATATATATATATATATATATATATATATATATATATATATATATATTACTCCAAATATATATAAAACCTCCTATATATATAAAACCTATATATACAGTGAGGAAAATAAGTATTTGAACACCCTGCTATTTTGCAAGTTCTCCCACTTAAAAATCATGCAGGGGTCTGAAATTGTCATCGTAGGTGCATGTCCACTGTGAGAGACATAATCTAAAAAAAAAAATCCAGAAATCACAATATATGATTTTTTTACTATTTACTTGCATGATACAGCTGCAAATAAGTATTTGAACACCTGAGAAAGTCAATGCTAATATTTGGTACAGGAGCCTTTGTTTGCAATTACAGAGGTCAAATGTTTCCTGTAGTTTTTCACCAGGTTTGCACACACTGCAGGAGGGATTTTGGCCCACTCCTCCACACAGATCTTCTCTAGATCAGTCAGGTTTCTGGCCTGTCGCTGAGAAACACGGAGTTTGAGCTCCCTCCAAATATTCTCTATTGGGTTTAGGTCTGGAGACTGGCTAGGCCACGCCAGAACCTTGATTATGCTTCTTAAAGAGCCACTCCTTGGTTATCCTGTGTGCCTCTGGTCATTGTCATGTTGGAAGACCCAGCCTCGACCCATCTTCAATGGTCTAACTGAGGGAAGGAGATTGTTCCCCAAAATCTCACAATACATGGCCCCGGTCATCCTCTCCTTAATACAGTGCAGTCGCCCTGTCCCATGTGCAGAAAAACACCCCCAAAGCATGATGCTACCACCCCCATGCTTCACAGTAGGGATGGTGTTCTTGGGATGGTACTCATCATTCTTCTTCCTCCAAACACGTTTAGTGGAATTATGACCCAAAAGTTCTATTTTGGTCTCATCTGACCACATGACTTTCTCCCATGACTCCTCTGGATCATCCAAATGGTCATTGGCAAACTTAAGACGTGCCTGGACATGTGCTGGTTTAAGCAGGGGAACCTTCCGTGCCATGCATGATTTCAAACCATGACGTCTTAGTGTATTACCAACAGAAACCTTGGAAACGGTGGTCCCAGCTCTTTTTAGGTCATTGACCAGCTCCTCCCGTGTAGTTCTGGGCTGATTTCTCACCTTCCTTAGGATCACTGAGACCCCACGAGGTGAGATCTTGCATGGAGCCCCAGTCCGAGGGAGATTGACAGTCATGTTTAGCTTCTTCCATTTTCCAATGATTGCTCCAACAGTGGACCTTTTTTCACCAAGCTGCTTGGCAATTTCCCCGTAGCCCTTTCCAGCCTTGTGGAGGTGTACAATTTTGTCTCTAGTGTCTTTGGAGAGCTCTTTGGTCTTGGCCTTGTTAGTAGTTCGATTCTTACTGATTGTATGGGGTGGACAGGTGTCTTTATGCAGCTAACGACCTCAAACAGGTGCATCTAATTTAGTATAATAAATGTAGTGGAGGTGGACATTTTAAAGACAAACTAACAGGTCATTGAGGGTCAGAATTCTAGCTGATAGACAGGTGTTCAAATACTAATTTGCAGCTGTATCATACAAATAAATAGTTTAAAAATCATATATTGTGATTTCTGGATTTTTTTTTAGATTATGTCACTCACAGTGGACATGCACCTACGATGACAATTTTAGACCCCTCCATGATTTCTAAGTGGGAGAACTTGCAAAATAGCAGGGTGTTCAAATACTTATTTTCCTCACTGTATATATAACCTCCTCCAGCCTAAAGAGGAGAGGACAGCTTGTTTATAAGGTTTGGAAATCAGTTCAAAAGCTTGCATCTCTGATGGTATAGGGTGCATTAGTGCTTATGGAATGGAAATTTTGCACATCTGGAAAGGCACTATCAATGTTTAAAAGCTATATAGAGGTTTTAGAGCAACTTATACTGTACGTCTATCCAGGCAATATCTTTATCAGGGAAGGACATGCATATTTCAGCAATATGAAGATAAACCACATACTACATTTATTACAACAGTATGGCATCTTAGTAGAAGAGTCCAGTGCCAAACTGGCCTGCCTGGAATCCAGACCATTCACCAGATGAAATCATTTGGTGCATCATGAAATGAAAAATATGGCATAGAAGCCCTAGAACTGTTGAGCAGCTAGCATCCTGTACCAGACACAAATAGCTCAACATTCCTCTTTTAAACTTTAGCAACTGCTCTCCTTAATTCCCAGATGTATGTGACGTGTTATGGCCATCAAATTCAAAGAGCCTTATTTAATTCATAAAATGGTGCATATTCTCAGTTTAAACATTTGATATTTTCTGTGTTTTACTGTAAATAAAGAATGGGTTTATGGGGTTTGCAATTTAATTCATTATCTTTTTAATTTTTTTCCCTTACGAGGGAAATATCAAGGTCCGTGACGTCGGAATGACGTGGGGCCGCCTTCCCGTGGGCTCACCACCTGCAGGAGGGACCGTAAGGGACGGTGCTGTGAGGATTGGGCCGTAGTCGAAGGCGGGGGCCTGCTTAGACTGCTGCCCCCGCGACCCGAATTACGGATAAGCGGGAGAAAATGAATGAAAAAAAAATTCATGAATGATCTTTTTAATTTACATTTTACACAGCAACCCAACTTTTTTGAAATTGGGGATGTACATTACTCCATTATATAAAAACTTCTTTTACGATTTTTTTTCTTTTCTCTATATATCTGGCTGTGCTGGTGCTTTTTTGGAAAAATCTGTAACATTCATCTAAATTAATTTACAACTGAATTTGGAGAATTGTCAAGAACATTCACTGTCTTGTTTAATTATGTAATAGAAAAATTGTACAGGAGGCCAATCAAACAGAATCTGAATGGTTTTTGGTTCAGAATTGGTTTATTAGCCGAGTGTGTTGGCACACGCAAGGAATTTAGTTCCAGCTGTTAGTGACTCTCAAAGTACAGAAATAAATAACACTATATATTACAAACGTTTATATTGATTATATTACACATGTACATGACAATGACCTGTACCAGTAATACATTACTCCAGTATAGAAAAGAACTCCAGTGTGGAAAATAAGTAACCGTGTTTATCCTTATTTTATTTATTGTGGGTTTATTTGCTCAAAGGACAATTATTAACTGTGCTTAAAAATTGCAGATTGAGATCAGGGATGTTAAAGGCCTGTTGAGTAAATCTGTTAAGTAAATTGCTGACAAGAGCCCAATCAAGACACAAATAGGCTTTCTGGATTCTCAGAACAGTTTTCCATAAAGACTTTCTCAGTAAGATATTATACTTATTATACTTTTATACTGCATATACTTTTATCTGCATATCTTGCTTTTTTTTTTTTTTTTGTGAAAATAAATAAATATTGATGGTTGTACCTTTAAAACAGCCCTATATATTGAGCCCTTGTTCTGTATATAGCATTTGTGTCACTGCTGCTTTATGTGTCTGTTGAAAGGGCAAATTATCTGATGGATAATGAAAAGCGTTCATGCTCACTGAACTCTCCAATTCATTAATTAATTCCAGATAATGATCTGCGCTTTACCTTTCATAGTTAAGGATGACAACATTGTCATTTGCTCAATTACTCGCTTTTAATGTGAGTGCTGGGAATCAGAGGTGGCAGTTCAGTGCGCTGAGATTGGCTACAATTAGCGTGATTCGTGTCTGGCTGTAATGTCAGCACAGAATAAAGCGTTTTCAGGTGAAATGGAGACAAAGCATTTAAAAAACTGTAGTCAGGGCATAATCCTTGACTGACAGCATGGCTACCATTTTCATCAAAACAGCTCGTTCCAGGGTGACTCAAGCATTTCTTCTGATATTTGACCCTCCTTTGTCCTTTCCTCATGCAGATTCGCATGATCCCCCTGCTGCATTAACATACATAAATCTGTGGAGCAGATTTGTCCATTACAGCCGAGCATCCTTAAAGCAAGGCCTGAGGGTCCAGGGGCTAATAAACCATGCGCTGTCAAAGCAGCAGCGCATCATTATAAATTGTGCATGAACTCAATGTTTTAAACATTTTGACCACATCCCCCTTTGCACAAACATTGGCACAGGCTCACAACAGAACTGCCAATCCCAATGTGAATAAAGTGTGTGCAGCATCTGCATACAGTATATTGAGCAGAACTCGGGGATGGAGCAAAACATGATTGTATGGGGTATGAGAGAGAGAGAGAGAGAGAGAGAGAGAGAGAGAGAGAGAGAGAGAGAGAGAGAGAGAGAGAGAGAGAGAGAGAGAGAGAGAATTTGATAAAGCCCATACTTATCAGGCAAAGGTACACTGTGTTGGGAACTGGTTTGGAAATAAGGCCATGAGGGGGCTTGCTACTGCATGCATATATAAATGTGTATGTGAATGTGTGTGCATGTTGGTGTGTGTGAATGCACCTTATAAAAATCCACATAGAAACCTCAACCTATCATCCCTTCAGAGTGTGAAGACAGAGCTGATACATTACATTAGATGGAGAGATTACATTAATCTGTAAATGCCCCAAAACAAAAAAACCAAATAAAATTACAGCAGTTTTTTGTATAATGACAAGAAATATGGAAATATATTAAATGCCTCAGTATTAAAACAGACATTGTTTCTGAACCAAACCAACAACCTTTATCACAATTGAATTATTTCCGTACAGTAGCTACACACCCTTAACCCCCAAAAAAGATCAATTAACAAAGCATGTACGGAATCGCATTGTTGAAAGGTAATAATCAGGAGGGGGTGTAAAATAATTTCTCTAGTCAAGATAAAGGAAATCATTGAAACAGGAATACAGGAACGCTACTGTAATGGAAATCACAACATGGGCTCAGGAATACTTTCAGAAAACATTGTCGGTGAACACAATCCACCGTGCCATACAGTGTCCCAACTTTTTTGGAATCGGGTTTGTAAATGTACCTTAAATTAATACTTTTCAAGTTTTTAAAACTCTAATCAATATGCACATGGATAAAAATAGATGCTTTATGTAAATGTATGTTTATTATTAGTAAAACCATCCTCGACAATAGAGCATGAAAACAAAATATTAGTGTAAATGTTTTAAAGAATTTATGGTGCTTTAAATTACGTAAATCATCAGGACACAAACGGAACCTTTGCTATGTTTACTCATAGATGGTTATTGAGGTAATACCAGGGAAACTGTACCTCTTCTAACTTTTATGTGGATTATTTAACCAAAGAATATTTGTTTTTTTCGATGTGAATTGGTTTATTTAAAAGTAGACATTTCCAGCTTATATTATGTTTTTAATATACTTTTTATATATATATTTTTATATATATATATATTTATTATGTCAGTGAAGAGAAATGACAGAGAGCGCTCCCTGTTTGTTTTCTTTATTTTTGAAAAGCACAGTATTTTGTTGTTATCGAGTGTATATAAATAAAAGTAGACGTTTTACAGATTCGAATTATGTATTGCTCTGATCTTTATGATAAAAAAAGATAGCACTTTAAGTTTGTTACAGCGTTTTTGAGAAAAATCCTACAAAAACGCCCGGCTTTGTCGACCCCAGAGGGTTAATTGCTGAATGTGTGCATCATGGCGGATTTTGGTGTTGATTTAAGACTTTGTGCTTCACTGAAAGAAATGTTTTCTGATTAAAAAAAAAAAATTCGGTAGGTTTTTTTTATATATATATATATATATATATATATATATATATATATATATATATATATATATATATATATATATATATATATAAAAAAAAAAAAAAAAAAAAAAAAAAAAAATATATATATATATATATATATATATATATATATAAGGCCAAGCGAACTGCAGCCCGGGTGGTTATCGAGGCAAAAACTCGGGCCTGGGAGGAGCTCGGTGAGGCCATGGAGAAGGACTATCGGCTGGCCTCGAAGAGATTCTGGCAAACCGTCCGGCGCCTCAGGAGGGGAAAGCAGTGCCCCACCAATGCTGTTTACAGTAGAGGTGGGGAGCTGTTGACCTCAACTGGGGATGTCGTTGGACGGTGGAAGGAATACTTCGAGGATCTCCTCAATCCCGCCGTCACGTCTTCCATTGAGGAAGCAGAGGCTGAGGGCTCAGAGGCGGACTCGTCCATCACCCAAGCTGAAGTCACCGAGGTAGTAAAGAAACTCCTCGGTGGCAGGGCACCGGGGGTGGATGAGATCCGCCCTGAGTACCTCAAGTCTCTGGATGTTGTGGGGCTGTCTTGGCTGACACGCCTCTGCAGCATCGCGTGGCGGTCGGGGACAGTGCCTCTGGAATGGCAGACCGGGGTGGTGGTCCCTCTTTTTAAGAAGGGGGACCGGAGGGTGTGTTCCAACTATAGGGGGATCACACTTCTCAGCCTACCTGGGAAAGTCTATGCCAGGGTACTGGAGAGGAGAATACGGCCGATAGTAGAACCTCGGATTCAGGAGGAACAATGTGGTTTTCGTCCAGGCCGTGGAACACTGGACCAGCTCTATACCCTCTACAGGGTGCTGGAGGGTTCATGGGAGTTTGCCCAACCAGTCCACATGTGCTTTGTGGATTTGGAAAAGGCATTCGACTGTGTCCCTCGCGGCGGCCTGTGGAGGGTGCTCCGGGAGTATGGGGTCGGGGGCCCTTTACTAAGGGCTGTCCGGTCCCTGTATGACCGAAGCAGGAGCTTGGTTCGCATTGCCGGCAGTAAGTCAGACTTGTTCCCGGTGCATGTTGGACTCCGGCAGGGCTGCCCTTTGTCACCGGTTCTGTTCATAATTTTTATGGACAGAATTTCTAGGCGCAGCCAGGGGTCGGAGGGTGTCCGGTTTGGTGACGACACGATTTCGTCTTTGCTCTTTGCAGATGATGTTGTCGTGTTGGCTTCATCAGACCAGGACCTTCAGCATGCACTGGGACGGTTTGCAGCCGAGTGTGAAGCGGCTGGGATGAGAATCAGCACCTCCAAATCCGAGGCCATGGTCCTCAGTCGGAAAAGGGTGGCTTGCCCACTTCAGGTTGGTGGGGAGTTCCTGCCGCAAGTGGAGGAGTTTAAGTATCTTGGGGTTTTGTTCACGAGTGAGGGAAGGGTGGAACGGGAGATTGACAGACGGATCGGTGCAGCTTCTGCAGTAATGCGGTCGATGTACCGGTCTGTCGTGGTGAAGAAGGAGCTGAGCCGCAAGGCGAAACTTTCGATTTACCGGTCAATCTACGTTCCTACTCTCACCTATGGTCATGAGCTCTGGGTCATGACCGAAAGGACAAGATCCCGGATACAGGCGGCCGAAATGTGCTTCCTCCGCAGGGTGGCTGGGCGATCCCTTAGAGATAGGGTGAGAAGCTTAGTCACTCGGGAGGAGCTCGGAGTAGATCCGCTGCTCCTCCACATCGAGAGGGGTCAGCTGAGGTGGCTCGGGCATCTGTTCCGGATGCCTCCTGGACGCCTTCCTGGGAAGGTGTTCCGGGCGCGTCCCACTGGGAGGAGACCCCGGGGAAGACCTAGGACACGCTGGAGAGACTATGTCTCCCGGCTGGCCTGGGAACGCCTTGGTGTCCCCCCGGAAGAGCTGGAAGAAGTGTCTAGGGAGAGGGAAGTCTGGGCATCTTTGCTTAGACTGCTGCCCCCGCGACCCGGCATCGGATAAGCGGGAGAAGATGGATGGATGGATGGATATATATATATATATATATATATATATATATATATATATATATATATATATATATATCTGAGTAGAGAAAGGACGTTGTGAATGAACGTGTGTTTCACTGAAGGTTTTAATTGCCCCTCTTTTATATTTATTTATTTATATTTTGAATAAAAATATTCAAGCAGCATCGCGCATTAAAAAGATTTTTACCTATAAAATGAATTTGCGTTGACACATTATTAACACGTAACTTTTGACATACCTAATTGATATATTAATACAAAATGAATTTCGAATTTTGTTACGTAATGAGTCCAGGCAGAACAACCACCATGAAAAACACAAGCAGAGAAAAGATGATGATATTAGGGTGATCAGGAATGTCTCTGTTCTCAGTCATGTTTACATCGCTGACTCCCTCTGTCTCATCCACTTTAACTCCATACTTCTTGTTGCCTTCTTCCCTGCTTGTTGTTATCTTTGTAAACTAGCCTACATCTGTGGTGTGTGCGAGCCAGCAAATGACACCAGTGCTAGATTGAAAAAGCCACACAATGACAGGAAATAGGTTGATGGGCTGAAAACAGTGCGCAATGAGAAGAAAAAATATTGATCATGACACCAAATAGAATTAAAACTAAAGTAACGAGCCTGGTGTAAAAATGTAGGAAATAGAAAGTACAGATATTTGTGAAAAAAAATGTATGAGTGAATGTAAAAAGTTATAATAAATGAAGTAAAGTACTGATACCAGCAGAAATCTACTTAAGTACAGTAATGAAGTTTTTGTTGCTCTGCATGTTGCCCCTTACAGTACAAAAATACACATTAGCTTTCTCACTAATCTTTGGCTTCATACCTGCCAAAAAACAATATCTGACATAACTAATGCATTTTGTAACATGGCAGGCTTTACAGGGATTTTAGCCACTCACACTTGTGTTTGTTTAATGGTTTAGCTGTGCTATTTCTCTCAGATTCTAACTAGCAAGCTAGTTTTTTTTAAAGAGAGGCATTCACAAATAACAAGTTCTTCAAATATTAATGCTGAAAAGCCATCAAGATTTTCTCTGGGTAATTGTTCTTGTCATGAACATAAATGAACATGTGTTGTTGTGCATTATGTGTGATTAAAAATGCTAAGACTGGTGCAAGCAGCATGGCGTTTTCAGGGGAGCTGTAGATGATCGAGATCAAGCACGTGTATTCTTGCTAATGTGTCAAGCATGAATTTTTTATTAAGAAGCCATGTATTTCTTTGCTGTGTGTGCATGTGTGTATGTGTGTGTGTGTGTGTGTGTGTGTGTGTGTGTGTGTGTGTGTGTGTGTGTGTGTGTGTGTGTGTGTATATATTTTAGTGTGACTTCTAAGCCAAATAGTGTTGTGTGCATGTGTCTTTCCCCTTGTTTTTTTGTCCTCTGTTTCCTCCTCACTCCAGCTCTTTTCTCTCCCTCCTCCTTTCCACTCGGCTAACAAATCCCTCCCTGTCTCCTTCTCGCCCGTTCCTTGAATGTAGCGTTTAGTGATTAATGTGAGTTTTAATTGTGAGGCTCACTTTTATGCTCATTAAAGTGCATTATGCAGCAGTTAGGGTATTAAAGTTCAGTGCGAAATTTCATGCATACTAATCAGAATGCAAATGAGTCTGGCATAAAAGGATCCCTAGGTGCGAAGCGAGGTGTCGTTAGTTATCTCTTGCCGTGGCTGTCTCGAGCAAGTGGGTGAAAAAGAAAAGAAATGACTCGGGCTAAATAGATTTTTTTTCCTGGGAAAAAGTGCATGGAAAGCCAATGGTAGCTATGACAGGAATCTGTGTATGGAAAAAATCCCACTAAATGCACATGGCAATTAGGACAATGAACACGCTTTCAGGTAGAACCTGATTTCATGGTGTGCACTCATGGATTTAAATATGCATAGATACATTTACATACACTTTTCTGATTGGCCTGAGATATGTGCAAAAAGTGAGTGATACACTGAAAACAAAATGCAAGGACAGTTACTGTATATAATACATAGTTCTTGTAAATGAAACAGTCTGACCCATTATGAATATAATATTGGGAGAAATATGTTATATTCTCCCACGGACATGCTCACAATGAATAAAAATGATAATATATTTTGTGTGTTATCATTATGCAAATTCATATGCTAATTATGGACAGTCTTCACAAACATGCATATGATCAACAACATGAGATGTGTCTGGATTGAAATGGGACAAACCGTAATTCCTCATTAAATATGTATTGCTTTGTTGAGGGAGAAAAAAAAGCAAAAGTGTGTGTGTGTGTGTGTGTGTGTGTGTGTGTGTATGTGTGTGTGTGTGTGTGTGTGTGTGTGTGTGTGTGTGTGTGTGTGTGTGTGTGTGTGTGTGTGTGTGTGTGTGAGAGAAAGAGAAATAGAGAGAGAGGGAGAGAGAGAGAGAGAGAGAGAGAGAGAGAGAGAGAGAGAGAGAGAGAGAGAAAGAGAGAGAGAGAGAGAGAGAGAGAGAGAGAGAGAGGGCCCTCCCTTTGCACAGTGGTCCCATGCAGAGAACAGATTCTGTCATCACACACTCACCATATTTCTGTCTGCAGGGCAAAATGAAACAATAATAGAGTTATTCAAATGAGTTTTGTATATATTTAAACCCAGCATGATGCAAGTGTGCTGTGATAACGTGGTCATTGGATCACATAAGGTCAGTAGGTGGTGATGGTATCAACATGCATGTATGTGGACCAATGGGAAATATACTTATTCAAATGTAGTATGGCTGTCTGAAGCCTAAAAATAAAACAAAACAGCAAAACTACAGGGAATTTCCTCCTCCCTCACAAGTCTGATTAAAATGATTATGATTTTTTTTATTTAATGTCACTGCTATAAAAACCAAAAAGGAAACTAAAACTAAGATGACCTAGTCTAAAAAAATCATGGAATGCTAACCATTAAACTCAAAGTCATGGTTTAGATGACGTCAGTGGCGGGCCGTGCATTTGGTACCTGGGCCTTCAGTGGGGACTTACTCGACTAAATTGGCTGTAATATTTCCCTCTGACCAACCAATCAGAGAGGGGAAAAATGCTGACGCTATTCTGGGCCAGCTAGCTGGCCCTGTGAGGCGAATTTAAAATCTGATTGGTTGAAGCAACGGACCCATTGCTAATATTTTCTATGGTAAAAACGCCAGCAGTACAGACTTTAAAGGCCCTGGGCAGATTAGATACACATGGCAGCACATAAACTGAAATCTGATTGGACAAAAAATTTTACATCCACATACACGTACTGGAAACAGTGCAGCCAAGAGAAACGCTACGAAATGAAGAGAATAGACTGTTGGGAATAAATTAATACAATTTAATGAACAAATATTAGAATTTAGGTTGTAAATGTAGGTCAGTGCTTCTGATAGTGTTTAGGCAGGCAGAGAAGGCTTTGCTGGCCCTGACGGCCCACCACTAGATGATGTAAAGGTAACTGTGCAGAAAATGTACTATTAAGTGACAAGTCAGTGAAGGTACCCAGTTAATTAGTTTGAGAATTTCTTTTTAATGAAATGGCAAATTAAATGAAAGGAAAACACAGTTGTTTACATGTTGACCTGGACATTGTCCTTATCGGTTTACATTTTTAAATCAACAGAAGGTTTTTAATGTAAACTATTTTAAGCTAAGAAAGTAAACCCAATATCTGAAATATATAGTATCTCACAAAAGTGAGTACACCCCTTACATTTCAGCTACCATTTTAGTATATCTTCTCAAGGGAAAATACTATAGAAATGAAACTCGAATATACTTTAGAGTAGAAAATGTGCAGCTTGTATACAGTGCATCCGGAAAGTATTCACAGCTCTTAACTTTTTCCACATTTTGTTATGTTACAGCCTTATTCCAAAATTGATAAAATTCATTATTTTCCTCAAAATTCTACAAACAATACCACATGATGACAACACAGCTAACAGTGCATGTCAAAGCATAAACCAAGCCATATCATCCCTACAGTGAAGCATGGTGGTGGCAGCATAATGCAGTGGGGATGTTTTTCAGTGAAAGAAACTGGGAGATGAGTCAGAATCGAGGGAAAGATGAATGCATCAATGTACAGAGACATCCTTGATAAAAACCTGCTTCAGTGTTCTGGACCTCAGACTGGGGCAATGGATCATCTTTCAACAGGACACTGACCCTAAGCACACAGCCAAGATAACAAAGGAGTGGCTACGAGACGACTCTGTGACTGTCCTTGAGTGGCCTATCCAGAGCCCAGACTTTAACCCGATTAAACATCTCTGGAGAGATCTGTAAATGGCTGTTCCCATCCAAACTGATAGAGATTGAAAGGTTCTGCAATGGAGAGAATAGGAGAAACTGCTCAAAAATTTGTGTGCCAAGCTTTAGCATTATACTAAAAAAAGATGTAATTGTTGCCAAAAGTGCTTAATCAAAGTATTGAACAAAGGCTGTGAATACTTATGTACATGTGATTTTTGTTGTTTTCTTATATTTAATAAACCAGCAAAGATTTAAAAACACTTCTTTTAAGTTGTCATTATGGAGTATTGTTTGTAGAATTTTTTGGAAAATGAATTTAACCAATTTCGAAATAAGGCTTTAACATAAAATGTGGAAAAAGTAAAGCGCTGTAAATACTTTCAGGATGCACTGTAGCAGTATAGATTTACTGTCCTCTGAACATAACAACAAACAGCCATAATTGTCAAAATATTTGGCAACAAACGTGAGTACAGCCTAAGTGAACTGTGTCCAAACTGTAAATATTTTGTGTGAGCACTTGTTATCTAGCAGCGAATGTGCATGGAATTTACCAGAGCTGCACAGGTTGTTGCTGGGATCCTTTTCCCTCCTCACATACCTGCTGGATGTTCAACACATGGTGCTCCACTGTGTGTGAACATAAAGCCCTACAATGGGTGGTCAAAACCGCCTGGTTGGTCAAAAAACGGATCACTGGCACCCAACTACTGGCCAACTACCGGCTAATCAAGGACTCTTTACATCCCAGTCACAAACTATTTAACCTCCTTCCATCAAGAAGGAGATACGCACCAGAACCAGCATTTTTAGAGACAGCTTTTTTCCATCCACCATCATCCTACTGAACTCTACACTACACCGTTAAATCACTGTATAAACACTGTATATAACTTCTATAAACACTATATATAACTTCTATGTACATGTACATATATATATATATATATATATATATATATATATATATATATATATATATATATATATAAATATATATAAATATATATATATATATATATATATATATATATATATATATATATATATATATATATATATATATAAGGGGTCGCCACAGCGGATCATCCGTCTCTATACCCCCTGTCCTCTACATTGCCTCTTTCAAACTAACTACCTGCATGTCTTCCCTCACCACATACATACAGTGAGGAAAATAAGTATTTGAACACCCTGCTATTTTGCAAGTTCTCCCACTTAGAAATCATGGAGGGGTCTTAAATTGGCATTGTAGGTGCATGTCCACTGTGAGAGACATAATCTTAAAAAAAATCCAGAAATCACAATATATGATTTTTAAACTATTTATTTGTATGATACAGCTGCAAATAAGTATTCGAACACCTGTCCATCAGCTAGAATTCTTACCCTCAAAGACCTGTTAGTCTGCCTTAAAAATGTCCACCTCCACTACATTTATTATCCTAAATTAGATGCACCTGTTTGAGGTCATTAGCTGCATAAAGACACCTGTCCACCCCATACAATCAGTAAGAATCCAACTACTAACATGGCCAAGACCAAAGAGCTGTCCAAAGACACTAGAGACAAAATTGTACACCTCCACAAGGCTGGAAAGGGCTACGGGGAAATTGCCAAGCAGCTTGGTGAAAAAAGGTCCACTGTTGGAGCAATCATTGGAAAATGGAAGAAGCTAAACATGACTAAGACGTCATGGTTTGAAATCATGCATGGCACGGAAGGTTCCCCTGCTTAAACCAGCACATGTCCAGGCATGTCTTAAGTTTGCCAATGACCATTTGGATGATCCAGAGGAGTCATGGGAGAAAGTCATGTGGTCAGATGAGACCAAAATAGAACTTTTGGGTCATAATTCCACTAAACGTGTTTGGAGGAAGAAGAATGATGTGTACCATTCCAAGAACACCATCCCTACTGTGAAGCATGGGGGTGGTAGCATCATGCTTTGAGGGTGTTTTTTTGCACATGGGACAGGGCAACTGCACTGTATTAAGGAGAGGATGACCGGGGCAATGTATTGCGAGATTTCGGGGAACAACCTCCCTCCCTCAGTTAGACCATTGAAGATGGGTCGAGGCTGGGTCTTCCAACATGACAATGACCCGAAGCACACAGCCAGGATAACCAAGGAGTGGCTCCGTAAAAAGCATATCAAGGTTCTGGTGTGTCCTAGCCAGGCTCCAGACCGAAAACCCAATAGAGAATCTTTAGAGGGAGCTCCAACTCCGTGTTTCTCAGCAACAGGCCAGAAACCTGACTGATCTAGAGAAGATCTGTGTGGATGAGTGGGCCAAAGCCCTCCTGCAGTGTGTGCAAACCTGGTGAAAAACTACAGGAAACGTTTGACCTCTGTAATTGCAAACAAAGGCTAGTGTACCAAAACATTGACTTTCTCAGGTGTTCAAATACTTATTTGCAGCTGTATCATACAAATAAATAGTTACAAAATCATACATTGTGATTTCTGGATTTTTTTTTTTTAGATTATGTCTCTGTCAGGCACGGACGAGGCGGAAGCGGAGTTGAGCAAACACAGAGTTTTAATGAAAAGCGAAACTGAATCCCAAGAGCACACACACACACACACACACACACACAGCCGGAGTGAAGTCAACAGGTGAAGCACAAGTCTGGTATGAAAAGTACATGCGCATGAAGCGATAGTACGGAGAGCTGGCAGCGGAACCGGGGAATAGAGACGCTGACAGTTCGAGTCCATAAACATAATAACGGACGGCGTGAGTGGGAAGCGGAGCCGTTTAAATAGGAGGGAGTCTGATGGAAAACAGGTGCGCCGAGTTAGTAATCAGGCGAGGTGCTCCGAGATGGCGGGGCATGAGCGGCTGAGAGCGCAGGGCGCTCCCTGACAGTCTCTCACAGTGGACATGCACCTACGATGACAATTTCAGACCCCTCCATAATTTCTAAATGGGAGGACTTGCAAAATAGCAGGGTGTTCAAATACTTATTTTCCTCACTGTAAACCTCCTCCTTGGTCTTCATCTTTTACTCTTTCCTGGTGGCTCCATCCTCAACATTCTCCTACCGATGTACCCCATGTCGCTCCTCTACACATGTCCAAACCATCTCAATCGTGCCTCCCTCAACTTGTCTCCAAAACGTCCTACATGTGCTGTCCCTCTAATAAACTAATTTCTAATCCTGTCCATCCTCGTTACTCCCAACGAAAACCTCAACATCTTCAGCTCTGCTACTTCCAGCTCCACTTCCTGTCTTTTACTCAACGCCACTGTCTCTAAACTATACAACATCACAGGTCTCACCACAGTTCTATACACTTTCCCTTTCACTCTTACAGATACTCTTCTATCACAAATCTCTCCTGCCACTCTTCTCCACCCACTTCACGCTGCTTGCACTCTATTCTTCACTCCTCTAACACACTCTCCATTTTTTTGCACTGTTGACCCCAGATACCTAAACTCCTCCACCTTCACCACCTCTTCTCCCTGCAACCGCACCACTCCACTGCCCTCTCTCTCATTCACACACATGTACTCTGCCTTACTCCTACTGACTTTCATTTCCCTTCTCTCCAGCATATACCTCAAGCTCTCTAGGCTCTTCTCAACCTGCTCCCTACTCTCGCTACAAATCACAATATCATCCGCAAATATCTTAAGTCCACGGAGACTCCTGTCTGACCTCGATCGTCAATCTGTCCATCACCACTACAAACAGGAAAGGGCTCAGAGCCGATCCTTGATGCAGTCCAACCTCCATCTTGAACCAGTCTCTCGTTCTACTGCACACGTCACTGCTGTCACACTGCCCTCATACATGTCCTGCACCACCCTTACATACTTCTCTGACAAACCTGACTTTCTCATACAGTACCACAACTTCTCTCTCGGCACCCTGTCGTTCTCTTTCTTTAAATCCACAAACACACAATGCAACTTATTCTGACCTTCTCTATACTTCTCCATCAACATTCTCAAAGCAAATAATTCATCTAATGCTGTTTAAAATACTCCCGCTACCTTCTCAACTCTCCTCACTAGTCAACACATCTCCATCCTTTATTGCTCTAACTTGCAGCACATTCTTCCAAGCTTGGTCCCTCTGCCTGGCCAATAGGTATAAATCCTTTTCTCCTTCCTTGGTGTCCAACTTCTTATACAGCGCCTCATATGCCTTTTCCTTGGCTTTCACCACATCTCTCTTTACCTGCTGCCGCATCCTTTGTAATCCTTCCTACTTTTCTCATCACTCTGTTGATCCCAATTCTGTTTTGCCAACCTTTTTCTCTTTATGCTCTCCTGCACTTCCATATTCCACCACCTCTTTGTCCACCACCTTTCCACAGTCTCTTTGTCTTCCTTTCTATTCCAGGTTTCACACCAAGTACCTTTCTATCTGTCTCCCTTATCACTTCTGCTGTAGTTGCCCAATCATCCAGCACCTCTTCACCACCACCGAGCCCCTGTCTGACCTCTTCCCTGAATCTCACACTACAGTCTTACTCCTTTAGTTTCCACCATCTTATTCTTCTTTCAGTCCTCACTCTCCTCGCATTCTTCTTCACCTCCAAAACCATCCTACAGACCACCATCCAATGCTGTCTAGCTACACTGTCCCCTGCCAACACCTTACAGTCTCCAATCTCCTTCAGGTTGCATCTCCTACACAGAATATAGTCCACGTGTGTGCACCTTCCTCCACTCTTATACGTCACCCTATGCTCCTCCTTCTTTTTTAAAAATACGTATTCACCACTGCCATTTCCATCCTTTTAGCAAAATCTACCACCATCTTCCCTTCCACATTCCTCTCCTTAAGGCCATACCTACCCATCACCTCCACATCACCGCTGTTCCCTTTACCAACATGCCCATTAAAGTCTGCCCCATTAATCTTTCATTCCTAGGTACACCTTCTACCACTATATCTAACACACTCCAGAATATTTCCTTCTCCTCCATCTCACAACCCACTTGTGGAGCATAAGCACTGATGACATTTGTCATCACCTCTTAAACTTTCAGCTTCACGGTCATCACTCTATCAGAAACTCTCTTCACCTCCACTACAATCTTATTAAACGCTTCCTTCAGAATCACCACAACAACATTTCTCTTTCTATTCACACCATGATAGAACAGTTTAAACCCACCTCCAATGTTCCTGGCCTTACTCCCTTTCCACTTGGTCTCCTGATCATACAACATATCTACCTTTCTCCTCTCCATCATATCAGCTACCTCTCTCCCTTTACCAGACATAGTATCAACATTTAAAGTACCCACCCTAACCTCCACTCTCCTACACTTCTCCTTTCACTGCTGTCTCTGTAGATGTCTTCCTCCTCTCCTTTTCCTCCTTCGCCAACAGTAGCCCAATTTCCACCGGTACCCTGTTAGCTAACGGTACTGTCGATACCTGTGACTGTCGTTGGTAACCTGGGCCTCGACCGATCTGGTTTTAACGCTGGATGCCCTTTCTAATGCAGCCCTCCCCATTTATCCGGGCTTGGAATCGCCACTAAGAGTGCACTGGCTTGTGCAACCCTAATGACTGGGTTGTCTACACCAAGTAAAGATTGTTTAATTAATTAAAGGATTTCCCATTGCTCCAGTTATAAATGGCAAAGTTATAGCACCACTATTTCAGATATCCTTACCAAC
Source organism: Silurus aristotelis (assembly GCF_946808225.1). Taxonomy (NCBI): domain Eukaryota; kingdom Metazoa; phylum Chordata; class Actinopteri; order Siluriformes; family Siluridae; genus Silurus; species Silurus aristotelis. The sequence continues at coordinate 13,395,367 of NC_139591.1, forward strand.
TCTAACATATACACTGGTGTTTTGGGGCACAGGCAATATTTCAATATGAGATTCAAAGACGTTTCGAAAAATAAATAAATAAAACACACACATACACACACACACACACACACACACACACACACACACACACACACACACAATTGTAACAGGTTTTGATATTCACTGTGATTTTGGTCTGGAAACAGAGACATCTAAAAGTTTAAGTAACGTTTCAGTTAAATTCTTCAGGGAGAGAAATCGCTTCTTTTCTCATTTCTTCCCTATTGAAACACAATAAAGGTCTATTTATACAATTCCCAGTGAAACAAATCTGAAATGTGCAGCTCCCAAATGAAACACCTGTGTGCATGTGTGCGTGTGTGTGTGTGTGTGTGTGTGTGTGTGTGTGTGTGTGTCTGTGTGTGTTTCTGTGTAAAACTCATGGAGCGGATTAGAGTGAGAAGTGTGGGGCAAGAGTAACTCTCCAGACTTGCTGTTACGCCAGCTGTCATTAAAGCAATGCCAGAAAGTTGTCAGATCACGCAGATTTGTTTTGGCTAAGCCTGTAAGGATTCTTTGATAAATTATCCTAATCAGAAAGAGGCACCAATCCAGGATTGTATTTTACACGTGCTATTACTCACTCTGTAACAATGCTGTTTAAACACGGATATGGCCACTGTGATAATGTAGTCCATTTTAATCATACTGCGTGTTGTTAAAGGAACAAACTTGCCAAACACACGCGACATACAGTATGAACCCAGCAGAAATTATGTCTATATGTATTCCGGTAGTTTCAGCAAAATGCATTGCAAGCAAAAACCCTTACCTGAATCAGGAACCATCTGAGACCTGATGAATAAACAAGATAATATTGTTGAAAGTTTGAAGACTACAATTAGTTACATCACCTTTTTAAATTTTTTTTTTTATTAAAAGAGTACCCTTAGGCTACATACTGCTTGTAAATCACTGCTGAGACTTCATTATGAAATTAGAGTATGTGTTTACTCAATAGGTAACCTTTATCTCTTAGATCTTCTGCTAAAACGTGTGGCTTACTAGTACGAAAGTTCAAATCTGTCTATCTGAAAGGCTGCTACAGGCTTGTGATGCCTGCTTCCTGTTAGCACGATACAGCAAATCTAAACCCAGTTCATGCATCATAGTGTAGACATTAAAAACACAGTACTAATAAATTCTCTGATATAGCAGAAATCAGATTTATTGTAGATGACAAGTGCTGACATTGATTCAAATCGTAAGTCCTGGTTTATATCAATGAGATGGTTTTAATATGTTATTATGACATGACTCATGATTAGTAAACTAATAAAAAAAATAGAAAAATGTTGAACAAAAAAAAATGTATACTTGCTAATTGTTGGTTTCTGTATTGAAGTATTTTTTTAAAGGCACTCTTCAGTGCCATTGTTTTGCAAGTCTGCATTGGAAAAGACAGTGGACAATGGTGATGATCGAAGATAATAGACTTCTTATATTCAGTAATGAGTTTAAAATCCCAACAATGCCATGCTGCCACTACTCTTAGCCCTCAACTGTTCTGTTATATAAATGAGAAATTGTAAGTTGAGGATTTAAAATTGTAAGATAAGAGTGTCAGCCATTAATGTAAATATAAATTTTTTTATCTTTCTAGTTTTGTTTAGTGTGAGCTCAATATAGGCTCAGATTTCAGCTCTTTGCTAACAGAAGTAGGACCACAATGTCGCCTTCTTCTGTTGTAGCTCATCTGTCTTAATCTTTAAAACATTGTGGCTTCTAAGAAACTTTTCTAATCACCATGGTTCTACTGGATGGTTATTTAAGTTACTGTAACTTTTCTATGAACTCGATCTAATTCTGCTCTCTCATCAACAAGGCGTTACCGTCCACAGTACCATTGCTCACTAAATGTTTTTTCCCCCCTCAGTTTTCTGTATAAAGTCTAGAGGCTGCATCACTGCAAAAAATCATCTTCACAAATGGAAATATCTTGAATATTGTCAAATCTAGTATTCAATTATAAGATTGCGATTAACCAAATATTATGTCATTATATCTTTTTTTGGATATCATGACTCATTTCAAGCTTGTGGTTTTCTTATTTTAACCAGCAGATAACCTTGCCTCTTATTAGAAATAAATGCTTACAATTAGCAAAGTTGTCTGCAACAAGACTGGTCAATAAGTACAAATGGCTTGGTAATAAAGAAATACTAGATAAATGTGACTATATTCAAGATATTTCCACTTGCTAAGATGAGTAGATTCTAAAATACTTAAACAAACCAATCCACTTACATTCCCCCATTTATGTATTTAATGTGAACAACAGCTGAAGACCCGAGTCTGCATCTGTCTCATGCACATGTGCTGCTGTTACATAATTGGTTTATAGTGTACATCCTTATAAAGACAAAAAGTGTTAATGTTCATGAATATACTGTTTTACTATGACATTTAAATGTTTAAATATAGATATTCCACAGTTATATTAACTAGGTTAAGAAATACTATAGTCAGGCCACATATTTTTATGTTAAATGGTGTGGAAACATTCATTTGTTTAAAATGTCAAGCAAGACTGTTAAAATGGTTTGAAATTATCAATTTAAAGCTTTAATTTACCATCTATTCAAAGTGTTGTTGAAGCCACACCTGTGTGAAATTTCAGCAAGCATTCATTCTTGTATATTTTCAACAGGTTTAATGTTGAACCCATTCTGTGTGTATTTAAGGTCTGGAAAATGAAAACTCTATGTTTATGTCTGTCACATAGACCAAAAAAAGAAGGTCTGAGAAAAACTGTTACTCATTTCTAATTCAAATTCCACACATGCTGCTTCCTAGGACACAGAAAAATTAAAGTAATAGTAATTAAAAAAACTTCCCTTCCCTATTTTGAACATCTAGACATTACTATTCCAAACTAGACAATACAAAAGAAACAAAAACAAAAACAAAAAAGAAATAGACAGAATCGTCATTTTATTATTTTAAATAAATAAAAGTTGAAGCTGAATAACAGAGGGGGGAATGTTGTTTCACTGCTAAGATAATTGAAATTATGTTATACAATTATATATATATTATAATATATTGTTTCACTGCTAAGAAAAAACTATTATTTTTGCATACAGCTATAAATTTGTGAGTGTGCATTTTATGAAGCATTTTGTGTTTCATTGTGGAATGATATTTATTTTGTCTTCTACATATATGCGCAGTAAAACTTTTTTTTTCAAATGGTGAGACGCCTAGAAATATCTACCAAAAGACAGCAGGCCACAATGTATATTAGGAATGCAGAACAGATATACAGTGGGGCAAATTTTTAAACATACATTGCCAATGTTTCTTGTTTTCCCCATTTACAAAGAACTGAGAGATCTGTAATTTTCATCGTAGGTACAGCTCAACTGTGAGAGACAGAATCTAAAAAAAAATCCAGAAAATCACATTGTATGGTTTTTAAATAATTAATTTCCTTTGTATTGCATGAGATAAGCATTTGATAGAATAGAAAAATAGAACTTAATATTTGGTACAGGAACCTTTGTTTACAATTACAGAGGTCAGATGTTTCCTGTAGTACTTGACCAGGTATGCACACACTGCAGCAGGGATTTTGTCCCACTCCTCCATACAGGTCTTCTCCAGATCTTTCAGGTTTTGGGGCTGTCGCTGGGCAACACGGAGTTTCAGCTCCCTTCATAGATTTTCTATTGGGGGTCATTTCAGGAGACTGGCTCGGCCACTCCAGGACTGTGAAATGCTTCTTATGGAGCCACTCCTTAGTTGCCCTGGCTGTGTGTTTGGGGTCAGTGTCATGCTGGAAGACCCAGCTACGACCCATCTTCAATGATCTTACTGGGGGAAGAGGTTGTTGGCCAAAATCTTGCAATACATGGCCCCATCGATCCTCCCCTCAATAGTCATCCTGTCCCCTTTGCAGAAAAGCACCCCTAAAGCATGATGTTTCCACCCCCATGCTTCATGGTTGGGATAGTGTTCTTGGGATTGTACTCATCTTTCTTTCTTCCTCCAAACATTGCAAGTGGAGTTTATACCAAAAAGTTCTATTTTGGTCTCATCTGACCACATGACCTTCTCCCATGGCTCCTTTGGATCATCCAGATGGTCTTTGGCAAACTTCAGACGGGCCTGGACATGTGCTGGCTTGAGCAGGGGGACCTTGCGCATGCTGCAGGATTTTAATCCATGACAGTGTAGTGTGTTACTAACGGTAACCGTTGAGACTGTGGTCCCAGCTCTCTTCAGGTCATCGAGAACTTGCATGGAGCCCCAGTCGGGGCGAAATTGACAGTCATCTTGAATTTCTTCTATTTTTTAATAATTGCGCCAACAGTTGTTGCCTTCTCACCAAGCTGTTTGCCTATTGTCATGTAGCCCATCCCAGCCTTGTTCAGGTCCACAATTTTGTCCCTAGTGTCCTTAAACAACTCTTTGGTCTTGCCCATAGTGGAGAGGTTGGAGTCTGATTGAGTGTGTAGACAGGTGTCTTTTATACAGGTATCAAGTTCAAATAGGTGGAATTGATACAGGTAATGAGTGGAGGATAGGATAGGAGGGCTTCTAACAAACTAACAGGTCTGTGAGAGACAGAATTCTTGCTGGTTGGTAGGTGATCAAATACTTATTTCATGCAATAAAAAGGAAATAAATTATTTAAAAAACACACAATGTATTTTCTGGATTTTCTTTTTAGATTCTGTATCGCAGAGTTAAGGTGTACCAGCGATGAAAATTACAGATCTCGTCGTTCTTTGTAAGTGGGAAAACTTAAAAAATCGGCAGTGTATCAAATACTTATTTGACACACTGTGTGTGTGTGTGTGTGTGTGTGTGTGTGTGTGTGTGTGTGTGTGTGTGTGTGTGTGTGTGTATGTGTGTGTGTGTGTGTATATATATATATATATATATATATATATATATATATATATATATATATATATATATATATATATATATATAAAACAATTATATACACATTGCATCTGATACTCATACATATACACTATATTGACAAAGCTTTGCGGACACCTGGTCCTAAGTATGTGCATTTTGACCATGGCATTCCACATGTGGTACTAATTTGCTCTTACAATTCCCTCCACTCTTCTGGGAAGATGTTCCACTAGATTTTGGAGTGTGCTTGTGGTCATCAGCCACAACGATGTTGTCAGCTACTGATTTAGGGTAAGGAGGCCTGGGGTGCAGTCAGTGTTCCAATTCATCCCAAAAGTATTCAGTAGGATTGAAATCAAATCTCTATAGCAGGCCACTCAAGATCTTCCTTTCCAAACCAAGTAGACCGTATCTACATGCAGCTCGCTTTGTGCACAAGAGCATTGCCATGCTGGAACAGGTTTGGGTTTCCAAGTTCAAGTAAATGCAAAATTTCATTACAGCGCATCTTAAGACATGATATACAAAGGTGTGCCTTCATCTTTGTGGTAACAGTTTAGAGAAGAAACACATATAGCAGAAAAGGTCAGGTGTCAAGGTGCAAATAACAATTAAATAAGAAAAGTTGTAATAACAGATAGTTGCAGGACCAGCACAAGTGTTTAGTTACTGGGTGGAGACTGGCAGTTAATGCTTAGTAGCTGAGTTCAGCAATAGTGTGGATGAAGGGCAAAAAGATGTTCTTCAGTTTTTAGAACATATAAAATGTACAATCCTGTATTTCATTATAAAGAAGGAAACTGATTTTAGTCTATATTATATGTTTTATGGGGGTTTATCATATTTGTTGATAAACATTTTAATTTTTCTGTAACATTTATAATTGGAACTCTGATGCAAATAAAAAGATAATATAGCTATGTTAGTATAGATATATTGTTGATTTGAGTTATGTTTTTAAGTTAGTAAAGCAATACCTTTGTGATATTTTCATGTGGAAGTTACCTATTATTACAAACCTAAAACTGCTAGTTGATAGTGTTGCATTGCATTTTGTCGGAAATCAACATTCAGTCACGGTAAGTTTGCAAAATTTGCTATTAGCTAGAATTTGACTTGGTGCTTATCCAAATTTGATTGTGACTAGAATCGAGATCTGCAAAGAAAACCTGCTGACTAATATAAAATATGGCTAGGTAATGCTAACAAATGAGTGAAACTTACCTCAAGATGCATTTAGGTCTTCAGAGGAGATGCTGTTTTATATTAATCTTTGCTGATTCCAGAATTAGCTATAGCACTAACAACATTGTGTAGCACAAGAAGCTTGGCATGACAACGATCTACAATACTGAGGTGCAAGTACACATGTACAATTTTGATAATAGTTAGGCAAAGAAGATATAGCCCAAATTGTTACAATGGTATAGTAATGATGCTTTGTAAAAAAGCTTTAAAATTAAAGTGCTATAGAGCCATGTAAAAAATAGAAATGATTTTACATTGTATATCCCTAATACTGAATGATTATGGGATAGGTACACACATTCAGATTCAACACAAACTTTAAAATCATAATGTATACAACAGCAGCAGTTCTGTTTTAAGCTAGTTTGCTTACACATTAGAAAATACAGGTTTAAAAATAAGTTATCTCTCTTACCACATCATCTCTGTTATTATACGCTTGGCCGAAAAAGCCACATATGCTACTCTGCCCTTAGGTGCGATGTAGTCCAAATGTCTGCCACTAAATGATAGCTTCTCTTAAGGGCTTGATTGGCATCTTGTGGCTATAGTTGAGTGGCAAAGTAATTATAATGACACCGTAATTAGTTAGCGAGAATGACTGCCTTCAGAGCTTTGTACAAATGATAATCAGATGTGGCTGGTCTAGGATACTAGCCTCAAACAAGACGGACACAACTGTTGTATGCCCATTAGGGTCAAAATTCAACAGCTTGGTATCCACCTGATTTCAAATGGGCAAAATAACTCTGGGGAAATTTAGCTAAGGTGAAACAGTGTTGATTTAGGATGTTGGTGCTTCGTCACTCTCTGGGGTTTCATCCTGTTTTGCATGTTCTCAGAACGATTGCATGTTTTTCTTCTAAAATTCTCCCAAGGCATGCAATGTTATTAGATGGACACCATTTAACCCTGAATTGGGTATATTCCTGCTATGTAGCTTGGGATATCTAGTATAGGCTCCAGATCCAGCACAAACCCTGACCAGAATAATGTATTACTTGAATAAATGAATGAAAGAATAAAGGAATTAATGAATGAATGTAATTAACTGGCCCACAGCACTTGTGGCACAAACTATTACATTTCTGCTCTGGTCATCCTGCTTTGAATCTATACTGGAGATTTGGTGTCATCTCTATAGATAAGTATAATCAACATAGCTCACGTTTTCTAAATAACCCACTCTTAACCCATTGGCAGCCTGTTAAACCTCACAGCCCTAGACAGTCACAGACAAGTGGTTTGTGGTGTTCTAACTGACAGATGGGGCTGGCACTTAAATAGGCCATAAAACTGATCTTTACCTGCCATTTTCTACTTCTCTTTGAATGTATTTTAAGCCACAATGCTCAAGTAACTCACAAGCAATCCTTCTGATGTCTTGTGAAGGTAGGCCAAACAATGTTCACTCAATTTCCTGGATGTGCTTAGCCAAATCATTCTCAAATGTTGTGGAGCAGACTCGGGTTTTGGATAAATAGCCTGACCCTTGTTTTGTTACTGATTTGGATATGGGCCGCCTCAGGGTTTGGATTTGCGTGCAGCCTTTTTAATGCTTCTCTGTTCTGTCTGGCACTGCTCTTCTTAACATCTTGTAAAGCCTGATCACCATAGCAGCAACAAATGGATGCTCACTTGTACATCCACAGCTAAAAAAGAGAGAGCAAGAGATAATTAAAATGCAACATAAAAAAACTTTGGTCAGCCTATATTTTTTTTTTTAAAGGGCTACTTCATTGTATCTCATTAATTAGTTTTTACTTGACTCATATATTTATAAAATGAAATAAAATTAGGTCTGAATCTATATAGCTATACATATACAGTGGGTCAAAAAAGTATTTAGTCAGCCACTAATTGTGCAAATCCTGCCACTTAAAAAGATAAAAGAGGCCTGTAATTTAAATTTTTAGAAAAAAAATCCAGAAAAGAATTTATTTGCAAATTATGGTGGAAAATAAGTCAATAACAAAAGTTCATCTCAGTACTTTGTTATATAACCTTTGTTGGAATAACAGAGATCAAACGTTTTCTGTAAATCTCCACAAGGTTTTTACACACTGTTGCTGGTAGTTTGGTCCATTCCTCCATGCAGATCTCCTCTGGAGCAGTGATGCTTTGGGGCTGTCGCTGGGCAACACGGATTTTCAACTCCCTCTAAAGATTTTCTATGGGGTTGAGATCTGGAGACTGGCTATGCCACTCCAGGACCTTAAAATACTTCTTACAAAAACACTCCTTGCTTGCCCGGCCGGTGTGTTTGGGATCATTGTCATGGTGAAAGACCCAGCCAAGTTTCATCTTCAATGCCCTTGATGATGGAAGGAGATTTTCACTCAAAATCTCAAGATATATGGCCCCATTCATTTCATTCCAGTCATCCTGGTCCCTTTGCAGAAAAACAGAACCAAAGCATGATGTTTCCACCCCATGCTTCACAGTAGGTATGGTGTTCTTTAGATGCAACTTAGCATTCTTTCTCCTCCAAACACGACAAGTTCAGTTTTTACCAAAAAGTTCTATTTAGGTTTCATCTGACCATATGACATTCTCCCAATCCTCTTCTGGATCATCCAAATGCTCTCTTGCAAACTTCAGACGGGCCTGGACATGTACTGGCTTAAGCAGGGGGACACGTCTGGCACTGCAGGATTTGAGTCCCTGGTGGCGTAGTGTGTTACTGATGGTAGCCTTTGTTACTTTGGTCTCAGCTCTCTGCAGGTCATTCACTAGGTCCCCCCGTGTGGTTCTGAGATTTTTGCTCACCGTTCTTGTGATCCTTTTGACCCCACGGGGTGAGATCTTGCGTGGAGCCCCAGATCGAGGGAGATTATCAATGGTCTTGTATGTCTTCCATTTTTTAATAATTGCTTCCACAGTTGATTTCTTCACACCAAGCTGGTGCAGGTCTGCAATTTTGTTTCTGGTGTCCTTTGACACTCTTTGGCCTTGGGCATAGTGGAGTTTGGAGTCTGTTTGAGGTTGTGGACAGATGTCTTTTATACTGATAACGAGTTTAAACAGGTGCCATTAATACAGGTAACAAGAAGTTACAGGTCTGTGAGAGCCAGAAATCTTGCTTTTTTGTAGGTGACCAAATACTTATTTTCCACCATAATTTGCAATAAATTCTTTAAAAATCAGACAATGTGATTTTCTGGATTTTTTTCTTCTTATAATTTTGTCTCTTATAGTTGAAGTGTACCCATGATGAAAATTACAGGCCTCTCTCATCTTTATAAGTGCGAGAACTTGCACAATTGGTGGCTGACTAAATACTTTTTTGCCCCACTGTATGTACATTTAGTAAAATCTGTTAACACCACTGTCACTTCTAAAATTAATTAAATGTACCTACTGTAACTCTTTTCAATGGCAAGGTAGTTAGCTAAAGTAGTTTGCAAAGTTTGCTATTTAATTTAGCCTATGTTTCTGTTTTCTGCAAGCAAAGTAGATTTACAGTGTAGTGCTGTATTGTTGTTTATGTAGTACCTTCAGTGGCGCACTGTGCAATCCAGTTGTATGGCTCCTATTTACGGGTCTGGAAGTGGTGAACAAACCCTTTCCTGGGCTGAGACAAGCTAGCTAGCTTCGGGGTTGGCCGACCTTTCCTTACGATGTCTAGCTTTTCTTTAAAATTGATTATTACGTATGTCTGAGACCAAATAAAATTCTCTTCCTCCATAAGCATAAAAAAGTATAAATCAGATGTTTTAATGTGTGCAGCGCACTACACACGTGTTTTGCCAGTCGAACTTGGCTGTAACAGTTTCCCTCTGACCAACCAATCATGCTAACGCTATTCTGTGAGGCAAATATGAAATCTGACTTGTTAAAGAGACTTTGAAGGCCCTGGGCAGATTAGATTGACATGGCAGCACATAGAGGCTGAAATCTGATTGGACAAAAAATCTTACAGCCACATACAAGTACTGAAAGCAGTCTAGCCAGGAGCTACGAAATGAAGCGAATAGACTGTTGGGAATAAATTTATACAATTTCATAGAACAAAAATTAGAATTTAGGTTGGTAATGTAAGTCAGTGCTTCTGATAGTGTTTAGGCCAGCAGAGAAGGCTTTACTGGCCCTGACCGCCCGCCACTGAGTACCTTATCTTTAGCCTAACATAAAATCTTAACAAAACCCGCTGGATGTCACTCCACACTCATAATTTATAAATGTATTTCAAAATAGTGTGGACTTTGAAATTTTTGCGTAGTTTTAAATGTTTACATAACTTCATAAACATGTGAGAAATTAAGCTAACAAAACAAAACTCTTTGAACCAATCAGCGATAAAGTCAGTGATATTTTGACACCAGTGGCATTTACCACTTTATCAAAAAATGAGCTTTCTCAGTAGGATGTGCTGTTCATATATATAATAACTAATTTCAGGCTGCAAGTCTGCACTGACATGAAATACATTACCTGTAAACCTGAACCAAACGATCATAAGATTGACAAACAAACTCACAGCAAAATCAATCACCAGACTTCTGATTAAACCCTCTTTACAAACACAATCAGTCATCGCAAAGTCTCACTCCAGCTATTTGGTCTGTGATGTTACTAGGCTTTAACATTTGCTTGTCTGGTGCTCGGGTTTCTCCTGTTTTGCTTGCTTCAATTTCTTTCAATGAAGCCCAAAACCTTGCCTCTTCATACTTGCAGTTTAAAAAAAAAAACAGGCCTGCGTAAAGGTAAATGTCCATGTTAAACAATTACAGTTAACAGCTCCTAGGTCTGTTCAATCAATGCCCATTCCTGATCATTTAACCAGATAAGTACAACCCCAATTCCGTATAAGTTGGAAAAAATGTAAATAAATACAGAATGATTGCAAATTTCATAAAACTATGTTTTATTCACAATAGAACTTAAAAAACATGTTTTACATAAACACTGAAAACATAAATTGTTTAAGAATGATAGATTCTGATAGAATTAACCGTTTTAAGGAAAAAGTAAATATTTTTTTATTTGATGACTAACACACCTCGAAAAAAAAAGTTGGGAGAGGGACAACAAAAGGCTGTAAAAGTAAGGAACATTTTGCAACTAATTAAGTAATCAGCAACAGGTCAGTAACATAATCGGGAATAAAAAGAGTAAAAATCAGAGCTTCACCAATCGAAAAAAATTGTGTCTACAAATGATGTAACAATTTCAGAATAATGCTCCTCAGCATACCTTTGTAAAGACTTTGAACATCTACAGTACACAACATCGTCAAAAGATTCCAAGAATCTAAAGAAATAAAAAAATAAAAAATAAAAATCACATTGGATGATCGTGATTTTTGGGCCCTAATTTGGCACTGCATTACAACAGGCATGATTCTATAATGGGAATAATGCATGAGCTCAGAAAAACCTTGAGGAACCATTGTCTGTAAACACAGCTTGTTGTGTCATCCACAAATGCAGGTTAAATTTCTATCATGCGGAAGTCATGTGTGAACATAATCCAGTAATACTGCCATTTTCTTTGGGCCAACGCTCATTTAAAATTGACTGAGACAAAGTGGAAAGCTAATCTGTGGTCAGTGAAATCAAAGTTTGGAATTCTTTTTGGAAACCTCCTGACTAAAAAGAGGAAGGACATCCAGCTTAGTGCTCTGTTCAAAAACCTGCATTTCTGATGGTATGGGGGGGGGGGGGGGTATTACATTAGTGCCTATAGAACAGACAGCTTACACATCTGGAAGGCACCATTGCTGAAATGTTTAAACTGGTATATATAGGTTTCGGAGCAAAAAATGGTTTCATCTAGACACCGTTTTTTTTAAAGGAAGGCCCTGCATATTTCAGCAAGAAAATGTTAAACTGCATACTGCATCTATTACAGCAGCTTGGCTTTGTAGTAGAGGAGAACGGGTGCTGAGTTGGCCTGCCTGAAGCCAAAACCCTTCACCAATTGAAAACATTTGGTGCGTTATTGAATGAAAAATACAACAAAGAAGACACAGCAATAGAATCCTGTATTAGACACAAAAAGGACAACGAAAACTTTAAGACATGTTATGGCCATCATATTAAAAATTATTTTATTTCTTTCTTATAATTATACATTTCCTTAGTTTAAACATTTGATGTGTTCTTTTATGTTCTACTATGAATAAAATATGGGTATATGAGATTAACTATCATTGCAATCTGTTTTTATTTACATTTTAAAATTGTACCAATATTTTTGGAATTGGTGTTGTATGATGCCAATCTTAATGTCATTGTTTTTGTACAGTGCTGTATATTTTACTTCAAGAACCTTAAGTTTTATATATGCTGTAAAATTGGACTGCTTTTTTGTGCTAAAAAGAAGTAAAAACATGCACAACTACTTTGTTGATCTGTTCCATAATGTCTATACAAGACACAGGATGGCAAGAAGGCAAGGGAACATCTTTTGATGCTCAAATAGGGACTACGCACATCAGCAGAGTTTAGTTTGGAGTTCTGCATATTAAATATCGGTCTTCATAAACTCCTGGCTGCAAAATAGAAACCTGGCTTCATGCCTTAGTTACCAGATAGGAGAAAATCGAAAATTCAGATCACCAATGGAACAAAAACATCTAGAAAAGGGTCTCTTCTTATATATTGCTCCAGGAACTGGGTATGGATTTCTTGAGACATGTCCCTCCTATTAGAAAGGGTTGAAAATCGATGGCCTTTTGGCTAAATAATCTGTTTTATTACAGATTCATCACTCAAGCACAAGACTCAAAACAAATAAGCTCTGTTATTACTTTAATTGTAGTAGCTGTAAATAGACACCAAGTAACCGACAACTAATTTCTACTCTTGAAAAGACAATGAAAACGAATTGAATTCCCTGGTCTGAAGACTGTTTTGGAAATCAATTTCTGGATATGCACTGTCTGTTTAAAGGAACCGATATCTAAAACTCCTGGGATACATGTTAAATAAATAAAAGATTTTGTACATTTCAAAGGTTGGATATTTTTTGTTAAATAACAATACATTTCAATCGGTTTGTTATTAGTCTTACATTATGTAGAGCATCAGAATACAAGTTTTTCCAAACAAGCTGTTATATGGAAATAATATCCTAGAGCAAGTGTGATAATGTAAAACTGTGATTTGTCTCATAACCGAAACTACTGTCAAAGTTGCTGTTATAGATAATCAATCAACTCCTTCTGACCAAAACTTTTTAAAACTATAATGTGAGTTTATAGGAAAGATTTGCATTTCTTCAGTGACTTGCATTGGCTTCCATTCAAATTTAGTCATTTTTAATATGGAGGATGCATTAATGTACAAGGTAACTAATGCCAGTGACTAATGCGGATCTTACAGTACTTTTCCCAGCAAAGTGGTTTAGATTACAGCAACAAAATGCTAAGTGGTATTTCCCCCTTTAAAATAACATCACATAACATTGCAATTACAGCAATTTAAATCCAACATTTTACAATCCAAATTTCAGAAAATTTGCTGTGTAAATGTAAATAAAACCAAAATGCAATATTTTGCAAATCTCATAAACCCATATTTAATTTACAGTAAAACATAGAAAACATTTTAAATGTTTGAAATGTACCATTTTAAGGAAAAGGATTAGGTTTTTTGAATTTATTGGCTGCAACAAAAGTTGGAATAGTTTTCCACTTTGGAGCTTCCCTTCTTCCTTTAAAACAGTCCGTATATATCTGGGAACTTAGGAGACCAGTTACTGAAATTTTAGAAGAGGCACATTGTCATATTTGTGTCTGATACAGGTGTCTAGCTGCTCAACAGTCCTGTGTCTTCTTTGTCGTATTTTTTGTTTCTTGATGAGCCAAATGTTTTTAAATGGTAAAAAGTCTGGTCTGTAGACAGGACAGTTCAGTGCCCATTGGGGGTGTAGATGGTCATTGTGGATAGTTTAAATATTTTTTTTTTCTTAGTAAATTCTTTCTATCCAAGTTTAAATAATTTCAGTGTTTGGATGACAATGAAAGACACTTGACCTTTAGCAGTAGCCCTATACTGCATGTTACACATGATACTATAAAAAGTAGGCCACTAATTAATTAGCCTATAGCTAGTATACATACATTGCAAATGCCAATTAAGGGACTGACTATTTGATATAATAATGAGATTGTCTTTACACCTACAGTACTTACCTAAAAATTACAATAAACCCTCTCATAAAGGTGAGCTCACTGACAGGTAGAAAATGTATCCATGGCAACAGTAGAATGGACATACATTTCAACAGTATGAAAATACATTTTAAAATCTAAAGTGGTTCAGGTCTGTGTTTAGTCTTTTTTTAATCTCACTAAAGATTTGTACTTAAGTATGACTGCTTTAATCATAAAGACTATCTTGTGCTTATCCTAGGGTATTTATTCACAAGATCCTTATGGTGAACCTACTTCCAACCTTAAAAGATTATACATAAACGTCGGTAAACGCCCGCTAAATAAATATTGCCTCTGAAGACAGTAAACAAAATATAAATGATTTAAATACCTCTCCTATTCTTATCTTACACTATAAAGGTCTAAGTCTGAAACCGCACACTACCCTATGCGTACTCTCTCAGAATAGTGCGCTACAGACTCCGCCCACGCCCGTTTTCGATTCGTTCACACTTGACAACACGCGGAGGCTCCGCCCAGTTTGTCCAAATAAGGACTCGTTGCCCATACACGGCTTACAATCGATCCGAAAGTAACCTTTTTTTCCCCCTTCCTTATTCCTCGTTTATATGGCACAGCGACTTCCGCTCTTGCCGTTAAAGCGGAGTGGAGATCATGGCGGAGCGCGTGCAGCAGCCCCCAGCTAAGCGGTTCTGCTGCCGACCCGGTTATAGCACGGCTTGTCGACAGGGGCTGCGGGCCGGCGGAGCAGTATGCGGCACTTCGGCTTCGGCTCAAGGAGGATCGGGCAAGTCCCCGGAGTCGCTCTTGGACATTGCGGCGCGCAAAGTGGCCGAAAAATGGCCCTTTCAGAGGGTGGAGGAGCGCTTCGAGCGTATTCCGGAGCCCGTTCAGAGGCGGATCGTGTACTGGTCTTTTCCGAGGAGCGAACGGGAAATCTGCATGTACTCTTCGTTTAACACCGGCGGCGAAGAGAACGCGGCGGCCGGGGAAGGGAGCGACGAGACCCGTCTGCCGTTCCGTCGCGGCGTTGCGCTGCTCGAGAGCGGCTGCGTAGACAACGTACTCCAAGTCGGTGAGTGGAACCGAGGAGAGGGGAGCAAATGTTGCACTTAATTCACACGTCGCGAACAAAATAAACGTAATCAACATAAGTATATAGAAATGTTTTAACACGCATTCGACCCCGAATGACGGGAATCGATTGCGTTTAGGACGAACAAAGAAAGCGAGCACAACGACAAAGGACACAGCGGGTTTAAATCTCCCTATAGGGCTAACGTTACATCTGATAGGACCTAATAGGATTGTTCAGCTGGGTGCTCTGTTTTTCTCTCTCCATACTCGAGTATAAACTAATTTCAAACCTTTGGGTAGAAATGGTTGTGCGAGCTGTTTTTAGACCCTTGTTTTTATTATGTGTCTCTACTGTTTTTTTTTTTTTCGTTCTGCTCGGGGGAGAAAACACCACCACGGAAGTGGAGCTACCTACCCATTACACCATAGTCTTACCGCTGGGGCTTTAAAAAAACCTTTCCCTATCCGAATACATCCATTTTTTTGCTCTTTGGTAAGACCCCGTGCGTTTTTGAGTCCGAAAACGAGAAAGACGAGGCCGAGGGATTGTGTGTTGTGTTTATTTTTCAGAAGTGAGGCATGGGGGAGGTTTAGCAAGTCTGCTCTGCTCGACTGGACGGATAGCCTTAATGTCAGAGAAATGACAAGCGATCATGTTCGCTCGTTCGGGTTTGTTTTGTCGACAAACTCCGTTTTATTAAATATGAATTCATTTTTCTTTTTTTTAATTAAAGAATTTAATCTAGCTTGTTGTGCGTGTGGGTGTTTGTTCCTGAAGGAGTCTGTTTGGTTTTGCATTTTAGCCAGTACGCATATCAAATAGCCGTCAGGCATCTCCCCCACTCTTCCCCCATTGAAACTGGCACTTTGTTCCCATTTTCATGTTCATTTGTGTCTTTTCAGCTTTATGTCACCCTGCGAAAGGAAAGGCAAACAAAAGCGCCTTTTTATTTCTTTTCACTGCTTGTTAAATAGAAGAGATTTGGAAGGAGGAAGAGAGAGAGTGAGAGAGAGAGAGAGAGAGAGAGAGAGGGGGCTGGGAAGAGGAATGGCGATTTAAAGCTGCAGCGCCTCATTTATTATTATTATTTTATTTTTTTTAATGGACCTGCGTTCAAAACCCGCATCCTGTCATACTCAATAGTGTGTCTAAATAGTGCGCTGCCTATACCCTACTACAGTATGTAGTTTGTAATGCAGCCATTGTGTTTAGTCGGGTTCCAGCTGATCCGATTTAGTGCTGCTTGTGCTGCCATGTGCTGCCATGTGCATTCAGCACTCAACTGATGGGAGACTTGTTTGAAAAATAGCACTGCAGAAAAGAATTTTGCATCTGTGCAATATGTCGTGGGCTTCCTCGTGTGCTTAAAAAAAAAAAAAGACCCTCTTTGTTTTAGAGTTGCCAAGACTGGCTTTCCTGATGCCACGAACCCTTGATCTGGTTTGGGAACAGTGCAGGGTTTTGAACCTCATTCCACTGTATGGTCAATTTGAATTGTAATACAATCTGCAGACATAATTTTCTGCATGACCATTACTTCTCCCTCTCTCCTCCCTCCTCCCTTCATCTCCTTTCCTCTGGATGGATGAGCGGCGCCTCATCTGGGCTTTGTGCCCTTCTTCCTGAGCCAAGATGGGTGTCTGCTCGCAGTAACGCACAAAAGGTCCAAACCCATGTGTGTGTTGAGCTGTAGCCTCCTCCCCGGACCCTTTTGGACTGGATCGGCGGCTCAGAGATCAAGAGCCTCTGCCCTGTTTTTCATTATGTTTGTGTGGAGAGTCTTTTCTCTGTCAGTGAGGAGACCTTATTCCTTTTGTGCACGTGTGTGTGTATGCACATGCTCATCGTTCTGCATTGTGGTGATGGGAAAAGACAGGAGTGAGCACACACTGGGAGGGTTTTCTTGGCTGATTGCATGCCATTCTGGAATGTGCTGCAAAAATAAAGCCAAGGAGGTGATAAATAAAAGATGCAATCTTCCAATACACCATTCCTAGCAAACCTGGGGGCCATGGCGCAGGACAGGAATCTGTTTGTTTTTGTTGTTTCGGAGGTGGAGGCAAGCAGCGTAGGCTGTGACAGGAAAATAGCCCTATCTAAATTTATAGATTTCCATACGTATTTGTCTGTAAATATCAGAACTTCACGGTTGCTCTGGCAGGTGGCCATGATAGGCTATATTTACATCCCGGCTCTGTAGCTGAACTTCCTTACCTCTGGGATATATCTTCCACTTTCATTAGAGTTAACGTATTCAAAGCGGCGGGGGTGCCTTTGACATCAAGGCAAAAGTTTTCTGCCTCTTCTTGCTTGGGCGTATTGATCGCACAGGCAAATGGCCGCACCGTAGCCTAGGGGTCACTGAGGTCAAGTTCAGACTCCTTTTACAGCTACATCCACTTATTCTGGGAAGAATCTTTTCTTCTCTTCTCTTTCGGTTTATCACAATATTACATACATTTTTAATTCATTTCCATAATAATAGTATCTACAAAATAACTGATTGGCCACAAAGTAATCTTATTTAATAATCATAACACTGACATTGTACTACAGTAGTTCTGTTTGTAATTAATTTAACTTAAATTAAAGTTCTGGATCAAATCGACTATAAACTGACATGTTTAACAAAAGTCTTCCTCTTCTTTCGGCTTCTCCCATTATGGGTCGCCACAGTGGATCCTCTTTTCATTATCCGCATATTTGATTTGGCACATGTTTTACGCTGGATGCCCTTCCTAATGCAACCCCCCCATTTATCCGGGCTTGGGACCGACACTAAGAGCGCACTGGCCTGTGCAACCCTAATGGCTGGGTTACGTGTTCTACAAAAGTAAATCACAAAATGGTCCGTACAAAGGAATGTAGATTATGTTGTAGTTATTTATTACAATTGAATGACTGACATTTTAATGAACCTAATATAAGGTACGATTAAGGGGGGACACACGTGTGACCTATACAAAATTGTTATTTAGTGGTACTTTAAGTTTGTGCACGAACACTGTCAAGTCAGTGTGTACCTTTTTTTTTTTTTTTTTTTTTGCGGGGGGTGTTGGTTGTGAGTTGACATTTCTTACATTTTATATGTGGAAGTGAGAAATTTTTAGCTCTGTAGCCTAAATGTTGCACCGGGATGCTGTTTTGGAAGGAAAGACTTGACACGAAGGTTTACAGAGACCTCTGAAATCGAACACCGGGGTTTGAAGGGTTGTTTTTGCCTTCTGGAATAAAAGAAAAGCCACAGGATTTAAATAATACATTTCTTCATCATTTAAATAAAAGTTTAAAGCTGACCAAAATACAGATTGGGAATAAGATTGGGTCTCTGGAGAAAATCACCTAGAAACCATGCTGATTCAGAAAATAGCCTGGGTTTCGCAAGAAATGCTGAAATATCTCTCTCTCTCTCTCTCTCTCTCTCTCTCTCTCTCTCTCTCTCTCTCTCTCTCAGCTGATAAATAAATAATAGACAGCATTAGAATGAGAGCTCTGCAAAGAGGACGCCACATTCCTGCTTCTTTAAAGTAAACTGACCTTCTCGGTTTGTCACCAGTCCACCAGATTTTGTCCACCAGTGCTGTCTGGTATGGCATGAAAGCAGCAGCAGAACGCTAAGCAATGGAAATGCCTCCTGGCGTGTACAAGCAACTTGTGTCTGCCCTTTTCCCTTCAGAGCACTAATATTCCGCAGTATGGTAATTTCCACCAGCACTTCAGTCCGAGTGCTGTGACCTCATATGTCAAGTAAGTCTAGAGGCTGGTGCAATTTTCCTTTAGAGTGCATCCTTTTCTTGGGCGATGCTGTACAGACCCAATATCCTTCCATAATAGACATCCACTTTTGTTTTCTTCCAATTGTTTTTAGCTCATACAAGACCCATCAGTAAAGCATCATTTTTAGAGGGGGGGGAGATGAACGTACTAGATTGAGATTTTCCTCATTCTTTATTTCCAAATGCTTTATCAAGTGCCCTTATGACCCAAGACCCATTCCCACTCATACCTAGACTCTGATCTAGCTGTAACAGGAATAATACTTAATAGCATCTCAGGAACAGAGATGCTAAGAGATGTGAGACACGCAATGTAAAGAAATTTTAAAACAAAAAAACCCACATATAGTGAAAATGATTTGCTTCAAAATGGGCTCAAATGTGTTTATATATGTTTTTTATATATATATATATATATATATATATTATACATACAGTACAGACCAAAAGTTTGGACACACCTCATTCAAAGAGTTTTCTTTACTATGAAATTGTCATCAAAACTATGAATTAACACGTGGAATTATATATGGAATTATATACATAACAACAAAGTGTAAAACAACAGAAAATTGTAAATATTCTAGGTTCTTTAAAGTAGCCACCTTTTGCTTTGATAACTGCTTTGCACACTCTTGGCATTCTCTTGATGAGCTTCAAGAGGTAGTCACCTGAAATGGTCTTCCAACAGTCTTGAAGGAGTTCCCCGAGAGATGCTTGGCACTTGTTGGCCCTTTTGCCTTCACTCTGCGGTCCAACTCCCCCCTAAACCATCTCGATTGGGTTCAGGGCCAGTGACTGTGGAGGCCAGGTCATTTGGCGCAGCACCCCATCACTCTCCTTCTTGGTCAAATAGCCCTTGATGCCTTCAGTGTGACTCTACAATTTTCATAGTCATGAAAATAAAGAAAACTCTTTGAATGAGAAGGTGTGTCCAAACTTTTGGTCTATACGGTGTGTGTGTGTGTGTGTGTGTATGTATATTATGAAATATATATAATTTCATAATATACATATTTCCCCCCTAGTCTACCGATTTACCTTTTGAGATTATAGGAACAGTTATAGCATCTTATAAACGCTTTTGATTGAAGGTATCTTTAACCCTAGGGTTTCGTAAACAGACTTTAATTTGAAGTCAGCTTCTTTGTTCTTGGTTTTAAAGATACATATGGAATGCTGACCATAATGCTTTCCGTCTGTCCATATGCTCGGTTCAGATCAAATGGTCCACTTTTTCTTTTTTCTTACATGAATGCCTTGAGATCAAACATGAAGCACCGAATAGTTCCAAGTTGTCTTGTTTGGTAAAGAACATAACAGTGTATTATGGCACAATACTGATTTATGTATTTATTCTTATTGAAGCAGTGAGATTTGGTGTGCATGCAGAATAAAGATGGCTAAGGACCTCAAGCAAATCAGACTTTGCTTAGTGATTTTATTAGCCTGTATTCTCTCATTTTCTTGCTGTTTCTCAGCCTGTTTATGGTGTCTCTCTCCTGGCAAAGATTGTGGCGCTGCAGGCTAGGGTTGAGGAATAGCGCTTATTGGAGAGGACTTCTGTCATGTTTATCATTTTGCCCTTGCAACGCAAATGGGAAGTTTTTATTTGTATTTATTAGTTACTTGTACAACTGTTATTGGAACAGAAGCAAAAACAAAGCATTGGGTAATTCTTGTGTGTATTGGTTCGAGAGTGTTACAGTGCAAAGGATTCATGATCGCTTCTTGCAAGGAAAGTCTTTTACGTTTAATTTTTTTTAGCATTTTCATGATTTTGGTATACTGGTGGTTGTGGTCGGTAGGAAATGGGTTGGAATATTTCCTCACTGACTACTGCCGCTGGAAACCTTGCCGTCCCGCTTAGGTATTTTCCAGGTCATAGTCTGCTTCCACTCAGGAGACAGATTTGTATTTTCTGGCTCTGGCTGCTCTACTCCCTCTTTGAACAGAGGGGGTTTCTTCTTCCCTTTACATATATTTGCTCCTGTGTTTGAGAAGGAGGGGGAACCCAGATATAATTGGCAGTTTTTTTGTTTTGTTTCATGAAGAGATATGAATTTGATGGAAAAAAAAAAAGGGCTGGGGAGTGCATGTAATTGCTTTAAGGGCAGCAGCTGTATGGGTTTTTTGGTTAGTTAATATTTAGTTAATCTCTAGACTCCAGACCTGCGGGATTGTTTTCTTCCAGCTCTCCATCCATCTTTGCCTGATCGGTATTCAGCCTTGTCCCCTCGTGCCATTAACCTTCATCGAGGGTAAGAGGAGGGGTAGGAGAGAGAGCTGATAGGGATGTGGGGGCAGGGAAAAGCAGGCTTACCTTTGCTCAGCCGAGGACTCACCTTTTTTAAAAGCACAGCTGCTGTTCTGGCCTACCTGAGCAACGAACATCAGGGCTCACTGCAGGTCCATACGGCACCCTGAGCGTTTCAAAAGGCCAGGCCGCAACGACCTGGTTATTGTGCGCCTTGGCCGTGGCCCCAAATTCTAGGAATTACCTTAAAGGCCATATTGCAGCTTTGTCAGCCTTGTCCATAATCCAGAGTACAACTAGTTGCTGGCAGTGGGTCTGTTTTTCAGGCAGACCCCCTGATGCGTGATGACGCACTGTACCAGCTCGTCCCGCACAGGAATGGGCTTCAAACCAGTGGAATGTAAGAACTTGGTCGTGCCACTTTATGCTCCGTATGTCGTGAATAAGGAGATTTAAAAGGAACAATGGCCTGGTTATTTATTCTGTTCTCTCTATGCACTGCCGGCGCCTCGGCAGGGTATACCGAGGACCCGATCTGTCTTCATTATCTGAGCTGCGGCGGAGACCTGGAAACGGCGTGGTGATGAATGAGACCTTTAAGTTCACATTAATGGCTAAGTATTGCTCGTAAGGAGCTGTAGACTACGCTTCTGTTTGATTGGTGGGCTGCACTTCTTTGACGATTCTTTGAAGAGGCTGGGGGGGGGAGGGTGGGTGTGGGATGGGGAAGGCGCAGAGGCAAGGAAAGCGTACTCTGCATTATTGCTGTTTGGTATGGCATGATAGAAGATTTGCACATGGCCGGAGTTCTTCAAAGCTCATTCTTGGAGGCCCGCACATTGCTGGGCACACAGCCTGCAGCTGGCCCCATGTGGACTGCAACGTCAAAAAGTCCAGCCCTAAATGAGAGAGAGAAAAAGAAGAGCTGGCTAAGTTTGTGCATGTTTGATGGTGCTTGCTGGTTGCTGAAGGCAACACCGAGGGAGTTATTTCCTCTTTTTTTTTTTCTTTTGTTTTTCCTTCTATCGTTAACCCAGCTGTGCTTTTCCGGACGAGACAAAAGCAAAGCCGAGTCAACATCATTTGCCCCTTGTTGTTCTGACTCCCCTGATACCTACATGTTGGATAGGGCTTCTTAACATTTTTTTATTGCAGGCCAGAACAGCAAGCAGCATTGATGCCTCATAGCACCAGGGTTCCCAGCTCGATCCTAAGCTCGGCTTGGTGACTGTGCAGAATTTTAAATGTTCCCTGTATTTCCATATGGATTCAAATAAACGGAATTGAACCAGGCACACAGTGTGTACATTTCCTTGTTGCTGTAAGTGGGTCACATTGGCTTGAAACAAAGCACAAGGGTTAAGGTAAACAAAAGTATGCCGCATGCTCACACAGGCCCGCAATGTTGCTGTGCATGCCCCTCATGCTGTATTGTTCAGCCCGCCTCCAGCCACAGTCTCGCCCGTCTAAACCGCCTGGCGTGTGTTGAATTGCGAGAACCAGAAGAGCTTGAAGGGAAACAGGTTCAGAGACAGGTTCATGAAGCACTCATGAAAGCGGCTTTAAGCGTGCTGATGAATGTCTAGGAATCTGCCCTGTGTGTTTGGCAAAATAGCATAGCATAGAGAGAGAGTAAGTGAGCGAACGAGCTGAGCCGTGCCATCAATGGATGTGGAGTGAATTCGCATAACAAGCTCAATTTTTGCGATGTTTGTTGTTTAATTTCGGTTAATCACTGCATACTACTCCAGTTGGACTGCAGGCCAGTTCTTTTAAATGTATGCTTTTACATTTTATATCCCACCTGTTACAGATACCTGTTCTAGTCAAATCCCTTTTCATTATTACTTTGGACTTACAACCTGCTTCACATTGCAAATGACCTCTGCCATTTTTTTTAATAAATGAAAGAATCCAACAATCCCTAACAATAAAAAATGATCACGGCAAGGATGTATACTTTACATATCATTCTCGTAGCTTAAAACCCTACTTGGTTTTCCTATGTGAGCGCCTGCATTTTGTTAAATTCAAATGTTTTGGGATCATGCATTTCTTCGGAATGAGAAAGTAGTGCCCGTGTCAGTTTGCAGGCGAAGCCCAAAACCAATCAAGATTTATTGAGGCATAAGAAAGATGAATGGATTGCATGGCCTTCTTCCACAGAGCGCCATCTAAAGAAAGAATATGCCATAAATGACATGTTTAGCACCGTGGGAATGGGGGATAGTGATTAATTTAATGCAGAGAGAGCAGTGATATTGACATCAATTTGGGGAAAAAAGGCAGAGCGTGTGTGTGTGTGTGTGGGTGGGGGGGGGGGGATGCGCTGAGCTTTAATAGTGATCATAATTCTATCTGCAAGCTGCTGGAGGAGAGGAGAAGAAGAGGCCTCTCTCTGTATTCCCATGACACAGAAATGAACAGGAACAATGACAACTCGCCTGGACCAGGTTTGAAATGTAATGTTCAAATCTAAATCAAAAAAAAATTTTTGTTATTACTAATGGGCATACTTAAACCATATCCGTTTGCTAATTACCGAATGGTCGTCTATGTAAAAGATGTATTCCGTTACGCCTTTGGCGGTAAACGAAATGACAGTGAGTCACCCTGAAATCAGTTACGCAGACCGGTCTTTGTCTCAGAATTAGTCATTAAACAGAATATGCTTGCAATCATTTGTGCATAACTACTAACAGCTTCTTATAGAACATGGCTGCTGAGTCAGCAGCTCAAAGGCAGTTTCGAGAGGCTTGTATGATTCCTCAAACCTGTTTTGTTGGATGAAAATTTGAAAAAAAGGCAGAAACGATATCGCATAGATCCACCCTTCCTTTAAAGCACACGCAGGAAAGGTGTATTTATTATTCCTTTTTTTTCCCCCATTTCTTTTTTTGGAACAACCCAATAAGCATTTCTCTCATCCTCTTACATAAAGAAGTAATATGTTTTGTGATAAGGGGGAAGTTGGCTTGTGGTCGGGGGTCACGCAGTCACACAAGTCTACTGTGACTGGCTTTAAAAAAAGTTTGTCTGTGGGCCGTGCCAGTTTTGAGTTTACACATACTGGCACATGGAGACAGTTGCCATGAGGAGGCATTTACATTGCTGAAGTATCATCACCTCCTTGTTTATCACAAAAGGATTACATGAGGCTGGTTTGTGGCTTCTGATTCTGGGACTGCAATTCAGATTTAGATCAAATGTAATTGTTGCTCAAACGTTTTAGACAACATGGTGTAAATTTAGTGTAGTTGTTAATGATGAGTGATCAACATTTACATTTCCGAACCTCTTCCCCGTCTTCTTGCTGTCACACGCTACTCATTTCTGTAACATAATCCTACTGTACAAATGCCTGTCCAGGTCCCCCAGCTCACCATGTTGCTTTACCATGCATTGTGTGTGTAATAATGATGACCAGTCAGCAGCCCCCATGCCCCAGCTGGTGTGTATGGCTCTATATGCAGGGCCTCGGGCACATATAAGGGGAAGAGGAGGTGAACAGAAACCAGCGCAAAGGGGGTGAGGCCCTGAAGGAGCTTTCCAGGCTCTAGCTGTCTCTGTGTGACACACATTCAGATTGATGGATCTGTTTGTGTATGTCCTCCAAATGGCACCTTGGGGCTCAATGTACAAGAAGCCTTTCTTATAGTTCCTTCTAGTTTCATGGTCTTAAAAGCATTTGTACTAATCCATTTCTCAATATTTATTTGTGCTCTGTAAAGCATGTGTTATTGAAGATGGTACTTGGGGCCCCTGTGGCCATGCCTATGCATGTCTAAGAGCAGCTCCTCTTTGTCTTACACTGGCGTTTGGGAAGCAGCCATGTGTGCCTCCGGCGCTGATCCCTTGCTGAGAATCAGGTCTGACGTGCACATGGCTGACTAGCTCTGCTTTTCTCGCCAGCATCCCGCAGGGGGGGAGGTGCAGGCTGAGGCGGATCTTGGCAACAGTTCATCCCTCTTTTGTGTCACAGTGATGGGGGCCAGCTTTGTCTCAAGTTCATATCAGATGGTATTTTTGATTGTAAAATAAAAAAGTGTGCAACATTTTTCTTATGTAGCTGAAGAGCTGTGGCACTAATAGGACCAGTTCTTTAGGCTGGCAGGCTGTGCCATTCCACTGACATTGTTCTGTGTTTCAGTGGGCACAAGGAGGCCTTGGCACAGTCGCTTATCACGTGCCATTCCTGCCAGTGACTCCAGATGTGTGTTGGGCCTGGTCCTGCTATGCGGGTAGGTTGTTCCAGATAGTACAAAGACATGAGCCTTAGACAGAAATGCATCTCTGCTGCACTCAGCTTTGCATCCTCCATATTCACCCTTTGGCCATTAACCTCCACAGGCAGCTGAGAAATAGCCGTCTTTGATTAGCCCAAGTGAGAGCATATGTGCTCCACTGGCTTCTACTTTCAAACATAAGGCCCGTATATTGCTTATTATTACTTGCTTTCATTATTGCATTACTTCC
Organism: Silurus aristotelis; assembly: GCF_946808225.1. Taxonomy (NCBI): domain Eukaryota; kingdom Metazoa; phylum Chordata; class Actinopteri; order Siluriformes; family Siluridae; genus Silurus; species Silurus aristotelis. The sequence continues at coordinate 13,421,241 of NC_139591.1, forward strand.
TTTCATGGAGCATATGTAGTCAATCATGGATGTAAACCGAGCAATAATTCTTCAGCTTGTATAGTCATTGCTCTTTGAAGAGGATCTTGTTCCTTTTGCAGCTGTGTTGCTGATACCCTTTTTACAGAATTGAAGAACCTATTTGAGCTAGACTCTCCCAGCTTCACTGTTTTAAAGGAATTCTCAATTGGCCTCCAGGTGATTGAGTGTGATCTTCTGTTTGCAGAAATTGTTCTGTGTTTGCACTGGTTACGTAGTCTCCAGAGCACCTGTTCGGAGTTCAGAGGTCAGGGTTTGGGCTTATCTTTTCTGTAGAATAGCTGTCAGACTCCTCTATTATTTGTCCACCAATATCTATCAAGCAGGTTCTTATTGGTGCAGGTGTAGCAGAGCAGGAGGTTCTCCGAACAACAGACAAACTTTTTGCATGCAGCTCACTCTACTGCATTTGCCAAAAAAACAAACATTTTAACATAAAATAATTGAAAATAGTGGATTACAAGAGTCCGGTTATGACCATGTTCATGTTTTTCATCTTCAACATGGTAGTAGGTTACCCAGTTGACTTTTTGTTGTTATCGTGGGAGTTTTTTTTTCTTTTCTTTTCTTTGTTTTTCTTTTTTTCTTTTTATTGTGCATGTTATGTATCCAGCAGCTTTCAATCAGATGCCAGCTCTCCCCTTTGCCACTGCTTTTCGAATTTTACAGATGCTAAGGCCTGATGGATTAATATTCATATGGTTTTAGTTTCGCCTGTTAATCCCAAAGTGCGGGAATCGGGAGGCCCTTTCCCTCTGATCTGTGATCAGCAGGGGCTGGGGGGTAGAGGGCCTGTCTTTGCACTTTCACAGGAGGATAGCTGCTCAAACCCGCTGAGTATTACCGAGCTCAGAGGGCTTGGGCTCGACCCTCCAGCTGATCTTGACCCTTTTATCTCTCACGCTTCTTTCTTAACAATGAGATTGTTATGTGCATATCTTTCTTTTTCCGTTTAAACAACTCATGCTTGGTCTGTTGCTTGTTTGTCCGCTTTCTGTTCTCTGACAATGTTTGTAGAAAATTTGCCAATTATTATTTTTTTCCCCATATAGATGTTCTCTTGCTCCATCTTATTTTCCTGATTCAGCCACCAATCCACATATTTATCAACCCAAATGTTTGCCTTAACCATGCAACGTAAACTACATTTTCTAGCAGTGTAGTTGGTTGTTCAGCAATACAGTGACCACTGTTCGAAGATCTTACTGTCTGATAATATGACTGGTTAGAGGCACAATAAAAGTTCCCTGTGTTGTGTTCTGCAGCTTTCCCTGGTTCACCCCTGCAGCTGGTCATGGGAACAGCTGACAAAACCTGAGCCTGAGAGGCTTATGGGAAGCCTTGTCCTGTCTGTCAGTCAGTGGGGACAACCAGGGGCCCTGGCCACGGCCTCTGTTTTTTTTGCAGTATAAAGTAAGCAGGAAAGTAGGAACAGCTGGAAGCACACAGTGTTCACATGCACAGAGAGGCTCCTCTCTCCTCACAAACCAAAGTAAACCAAGAGAGCCTGTAAACTGTCCGAGAGTCGAGTTCAGAAGGAACGCTGCCCATTGAGGCTGACAGGAGATAGAACTTGTCTCACTTTAGCTCTTTAATTGAGCAGACGTTGAATCTTAGACACATCATGGCCATGAAACAAAAATCCTGCTCTGCAGTGGTTTATTTTACTTTACTTTACATCCTGTCGCTCTTGGATACTGTAGGGATATTAACGATTGTCAAATGCAAGGGTTCTTTCTCTTTTTAATCACAGTGGTAGGAACAAGCAGACAGTTCTATTCAGTATTTGTTCATTTTTATTTGTGTACGTTTTTGCTGGCAGTGTAAGAGCGCTCAGCCGCATTGGCCTGATAAACCAAACAGCTTGGACTGTGAAGTTTGGGAAAAACGATGGGAGGAGGGAGGGGGAGGGGGGCACCTCCAGTGCTCAAGCATCAAGTCCTGCCAAGCCTCAAATGTGGCTCTCTGGCTTCAAGAGCCTCAGTGCTTGCATCGTCTTTTTCAAAAGACGGTCGCTAGTCCAGCTCGATTAAGTGTGTTTTCATTCGGAAGGCAGACAGTGGCGCTTGGCTTCTTTTGAGCTGAACAAAGCAGAAACCCATATGCTTTAGTTTGATCAATTGCTACTGGCTGTATGTTATGTTGCAACTTTGATCGAGACTAAAATTAATTACCCTCTTGCCCTTAGCCTGTCGTCTGTATATGGTTGTCTCTGTTGCTTCTTTCACAGATCTTCTCCCAGTGCCTTTTCTCCTTTCTGGTCGAAGAAGCTGACTTTTAGAGGAATGTTTCATGTTCATTTGTGTAAAATCACGCTAGACATATTTAGGTTACGGATTGTTGCGCTCTAATTAGAATTATGCTCTTATGACTTTAATGTATTGTGTACTCCTCCATTCCCTCTTGTTTCCACACCTCTTTTTTTTTTTTTTTTTTTTTAAGTCTGTATTCCCTTCAGCTAAAAAAAACTCGAGCACTATCGTCAAGTCTCCCTCTGAGCTTGTGTCCTTGATAGTCAAAGGAGAGGAAAAGAGCCTTTTGAAATTCAAGGTTGAGTGTCTGTTTCTCTCTAGTTCTTTGGAGGCATTGTCTGCAGCCTTGGTGAGAGTTTGGAGCCAGGCTCCCTGTTTGTTGACGTGTGTGTGTGTGCCTGGTTTTGTTCAACTGCATCCAATCAGATCTGCCTTTAACTGTAAGATGACCACATGTAGCTCTGATAAACCCTGCAGTTCGTCAGCAGATCTCGGGGGTATGATAGCGCTGGCACCAGCAGCCCATACTCCCGATAACAGAATGGAATGGAGTCCCAGGCCAACTGCTGATTTGATTCCCTTCCCCCTTATAGTACCAGGCCAGAAGGGGGAGGTCAGAAGCACAGATTTAGCCCCTTTTTTTTCTTCCACTATCAGCAAGAGAGGCTAAATATGAATGTGTCAAGAGAGGAGTCCTGGCCCAGTGTGCGTTCCTGCATATAGATCACCGTTTGAACCTGGGACTGAGCCGAGATCTGCTGATATAACTACTTTTTCCCCCTCTCTCTTCCTCATTGTGGCCCTCTACGAGGAAAGTTCTCACCCCCCATTCTGGTCATTTACATCCCTCTAGGCCTGGCTTTTTTTAATTGAACAGGAACTGAATGCGTGTTGCCATGGCAGGAGGCGAGTAGTTTGGTTTTCCCTATTGTGGCGCCGACTCCACTCTGCGAAAGAATTCGGAGGGTTTAAAGGTGAAAGGCCTGACCATGTTTACTGCATTTCGATCATCTAAATGTTTTAAATCAGTGCATCAAATCACCATGACTGTGAACTAGCATGCTATCCTGAAGTGACTGGTGCCTGCCAACCCTTTTCCATTTGAGCTGTTGCGTTTGAATGTGTAGAGGACAAAAAAAAAAAGCAAGTAGCACATAAAATCAATATCTTGCCATGCTTTGGCAACAAAAAAAAAAGCAAAAGGGGGAAAAAACATTTGCAGTGTGTGGTTAATTTGGATGGTTGTTTTGAGTGCAGCCCTTTTCTGCAGGGTTGTTTAGACAGAGGAGGGGGAGGTGTGAAAGTCTCACATGTTCCTTTGAGGCCTTGGAATCATTTTCTGTCAGCAATGTTTAAAGAGAATAAAGTGAGCTGTCATCACAAAAGGTTAAAAAAATCTGTCTTGCTCAGCCGTTTAATGAAAGCAGCCGAGTAAGAACCACAAACTGAAATCCATTATTTAGAGAAGTGGCATTAAAAAAAACGACATACGAGGATGACTACCCCGTACCGATGTGCTTTGCTTACATCAAAATCAAGACGTGGCCTTTTTTATGGAAATATGAACTACCTACTATTGTAGGGAGTATTGGTTTCTCAACAAATCCTTTTTTGGGGATTGTGTTCTGTAATATTTTTGTCTGGCTAGTTCATCTGTAAAAAGTCTTTCTAAAGGCATCTCATAGAAAATATTCAAAATTGATTCATTAGTGGATTAATCGTTATTATTGGAATTGTACACCGTTCCAGCTTCTGCCAGATGTGCAAGTCTGTGTATTTATGCATGTATAACTACACTGTGCAAAATATGTAGCATTCCAGACAAAAAAAACCCACTCAGCTCAATGTACCAAACCACCGAATGATAACTTTTATATTCGTTATAATAGCTAATTAGTTATTTATTTGATACCACTATGTACTGTTGCTGAAAATATCATTTAATGTCGTGGCTCAATTTAAAATCTACCTGCAATCAAATCAGCATAGTTTGCAGGTAGGGGGTATTTTGATAGTTATTAATTTATTACCCAAATAAAATAAAATAAAGATTTACTCAACTCGGGCTGAAACGATTCCTCCAGCAATTCAAATAATTCACATACAAAAAAAAGTTAATTTTAATTCATTTCACTACTCGTGGAGCACTGAGTTTCCCCACGGAGGGTGGTTACTAACGCACCACCCTCTATACTCTGGACCGCTCTGGAGTCTCATTCGTAAATATGGCGTACGCACAAAATGGGACTGAAAACGTGCGTACTTTCCACGCAAAGGTTGTGCTCGCTATTTATATCCCCAGTTCCCCTACTCGCCTTCTGCGTGTCCACACAGAGTTTACTTACAGGTGCGCACTTTCTTTCGCCAAGTTTGTGGTTTTTTTACAAATCGCAACCTTTGCGCGGAAAGTGGCGCACGCACGTTTTCAGCCTCGTTTTGTTTATAAATGAGACCCCTGGACAGGTAAACACTGAAGACGCTGCAGGATGAAAAATGGAGGAATGGAGAGAAAACAGCAAGGGGCGAGGAGAAGATTCAGGCCAAAGAACACAACAAAAAGTTTGGGATCATTTCAAACTAAAACGTACAGGGAGTCCCAAGTGATCCGAAATCGATTTTTATATTTTGATTTCTGACCCAATTACTTGATTGATCGATGGATTAATCTATAGAATACTCGATTACTAAAATATTTGATAGCTGCAGCCCATATACTCCGCTTCTATCTGTGTGTACTTCAGACTACACTGCTGCTTTCACTGCAGCAAGTAGCCAGATGTGTCCGTGTGAGTTTGAATCATGTCTTATTTGTGGTTGATTGCCTGTGTCATGTGTATGCACTCAGAAACAAGGTTTTGAGTATGACTGTATTTGCTGAAACAACTATTAATTTAGCGAATAAAAAGAAAAATCTCAGCATTCCCAAGTCATACTTCTGATTTCTGAACACCTCATCTGATGAAATGCACTCTCTTCTTAATCAGGCTTAGAGTCTGTCTGTCTGACTTGATAATACATGGTTAGATGCAGTTTTTGTCTTGGACCACCAGACAGTTTACCAGCTGAACAGCAAAGAGATTAGTACCTTTCATTTGACTGCCTCTAAGGGTCTGCTCTTTTCGTAATGCCGAGCGTATGCTCATTTCCAAGCTCTCGTCTTTATTTATTTATTTTTTAATACACCTCTGTGTAGTTGAGCTGGCAACCGATCCTTCTTGGCAGGGCTTAGACAAAGCTAGAATGGTCACAATTAGACTCAAAGTGTCACTAGAGGTCTTTTTTGTGTGCTTGGAAGTGTCGAGCAGTAAAACCGTTTTGATTGTTGTGAGGATTGCGTCGCTATCTGTTTGTGCTCGGGTAACAGTTCCATCTGTACGATGGGAGAGTCTTTCCAGTAAGTGTTCGAGAACATGGTTAATTAGTGCCATGAAAAGTGAAAGCTCTGAACAGCCGCCTTCCTCTGAAACACCCCACCCCTTGTTTTCTGTCTCCTCATGCTTTGTTGAGCAGTTGGAGATTACCTATGACTGGTTTCAATTGACCCAGTTTGGCGGATATCCTCATTGACCTAATTTGCTTGTCGACTGGTGCCTCCCTTCCTCCTCCCTATGCTCCACTACCTTGCATTGTTATTGTCTATTGAGAATTCTCCTCTCGCACGTTATTGGCTTGTTCGCCACGAAGGCTCAGAGCGTTCCTTTGTGGTTCCTGTGCGCATATAATGCTTTGGAAAGAAGGTTGAAGGGTTTTTTTCCCAAAGATTTAGTCCTTCCAATGAAACACCTTCTTTTCCTTCCAAGTCTTTATGACTCCAGAGGCTTGCCTTAGCATCCAGTGCATTGATTGGGTTCTCAAATTTTGCCTGAGCTTACTGCATCTTACTGTGCCTAACTAATCTTTCACATTGAGAGCTACACAGTGTATGATAAAAGGGGATCCAGAGTTGGCTTCGTTTTGTCTCTTCAAATGGTTCCTTGGCATTTTGCTCTTCTTTCACTTCAGCTTTCCATCTTCAAACAAGACTCATTTGGCAATGTGTTTTTTACTTGCACACTTAAAATGTTTTTTTTATTTATGACATTTTTGAGAGATATCTGCATATCTCAATCAATGCAGTGTGCAGTGTTTTATTTTTTTATTTTTATTTTTTTTTATAAACATATACGAAAGAGCATCTGCCGATCAGGGAAATGAGACTGCCTAATGTAATTTACAAGCTGGGAAACTATCTCCCTGAAGGATGGCATTTACATCGTCTTTTAAAGACCAGCATTGACATTTCACCTTTTAAAACACGATACTCGCCCTCCTTTTGCCTTCAGAAAATGGAATTCTCAGAGTCCCTTAGGAATAAACCTATTAAAGGCTAGGCTTGACCATGTTCATTTGAGCAGAACATGATTCCAAGAAACCTTTATTACATTTAAGAACTGAAATATAAATTCTTTGTAGTTTATTAATAGAATTAATTTGTTTAGACATTGCTTGGTGCTAGTGTTTTCATTTTTTTATTAATTTATTTATGCCCATGCAAACCAAATTACAATAACCTAATTGTGTCCGACATCAGAGAGGCTGCAGCAATGCACAGTTTGCATTCTATCTTCTTTAACACACCTAATTCATCTCATCAGTCTATTACCCAGCTCTTTATAGGCTCTGTTTTGTATGACCTAAACCAGTTCTCAACAAAAAAAAAAAAACCCTCCTGTCTCCTGTAAGACTAGTCTTATATCTTTGTGTTTTGTTTGATGAGATAAATGATCAGAAAGATTACACTGATTTAAACTGACAATGTTGTCACCGCCAAAACATTTTGGCAACATTGTGTTGATCGTCACAAAAACGATAGAATTGGGCAGAGGAACGGTGAATGAAGAATTATTGTTCCTGTCGTCCCCTAATAGCTGTAATTATCATAATTATAATTACTTTAATTATCATCTGACTACCATGTACCTCCTGAGTTTTTCAGAGGTGGTCAATCCTCGTTTACGAGCCGGCCCGGATGCGGATTTAGTTTTCCAAATTCGAGCTTCCAAGCTTGTTTCCTTCCTCCCATCAGGCACGGCAGATAGCCCAGGAAACAAAGAGTTAAAGGTTGATGACTGTGGCTGCTGGCTCTATTATGCAAGCTGCTAAGCGAAAAAGGAAGTGCATTACAAAATGCTGAGCTCAGAGGTCTGGCGTATGGCCAAGCCTTTTCTTTTTCTTCTCCAGAGCTGAGGGCTTTCTAAGCTTCCAACTGGTGGGCATGTCTACTGTTGAGGAATTCTGTCTCAGTCCCGCCCCCTCTTGCTCACTCGCTCGCTCTGTCTCTGTTCTCTCGCTCTCGCTCTCGCTCTCGCTCTCCACAAATTTAGCCCTGTCTGCCTCGCCCCTTCCAATCCTTTGCAATGACCTCAGCAGCAGTTGAGCAGTTCAGCCCAGGGCCAGGCACGGTCGGGGTTGGGCCATGCAGGGGAGAGGCGTTTGTTGATGTTGGATGAAATATGCACGATTTAGCCAGCTGAATGGGGGAGGAGGCAAAATATATGTGGGCGGATGTGCGCATGCGAGCGAGAGTGAACGGGCGTGGAGAGCAGCCAGTGTGTGGAACGCATCCCTTGTGGCCGCATCGTCAGCTGACTACAGAGCATAAGGAGGAAATGGGAGGGAGGTACGTTCTCTTGCCAGGCCTCTCTATTTCTCTATTCCTCCTCTGTTCATTATTACTTAGGTTTTCCAGTTAGTTAGCCCGGGTGTGAATTCCAGGCATACTGACCGACTAAGCCGCATAAAAAAGAGAAGTGAAAGCCGTTAGTGTGCTGAACACTGCATACTGTTGTACAGTTTTGTAACTTTATAGTATATTAGTTCATTAGATCAGCAGGCAGGTTTTGTGTGTATAAGTGAAAAAAGGATGTCTGTGAAATTGAGCCATACTGAACTGTTCTTGGATCTGATTTGCCTCCCCTTAATGTGCAAGACAAAGCCAACTCAACACCAGCACATTAATTTCCCTACAAATCAGAAGCTTTTGTGGATCAACCTCAGACGAAAAGCTTTTAGCAGTCTCACTGTGGCTGCGTCCTATTTTTAAACGCCATTTTTACCCTCACCACTGGGGCCTACAGTGGGTTGGGAGGGGTCCTGAATAAAGAACCACATCCACCCCACCCCTCTACTCCTGGGATGTGGACTGGCAGGCCAGCAGATGAGAAAAGGCATTCTATCCACAGAGCTTTGGCCCTATCCAAACAGTGCAGCGTTACCCATGTACAGCATATCTGAGCATGGTGGCCATATTTCTCACACTGTGTGTGTGTGTGTGTGTGTTTGTGTTTAAAAAAAACCCACACAAGTGGCCTGTTTTAGTGTCAAGGCTGCAATGTGTATGTCTTGGCTCTCTGTGGTCATTTGGCCAAATCAGGCAGATACGTTATCCCAGTCGAATTGGCAAATCCCTTACAAATTACATTACCGAACCTATTCTGGCTCGAATTGTGCTTTAGAAGCATGTTTTTTTTCCAGCTAACTGAATTTGGTCTTTTGCTTCATCCCACTCAGTGCTGGTGCGGAAGGCGCTTGTGTTTTAGACAGGAAGCGTCTGTCCCCATCCTGTTCCCTATACAACTGCACGTGGAACTGAAACTGTTCCACATGTTCTCATTGTAAGCCTCAGCCTAAACAGACGTCCAAGGCATGTGGGATGGAGACGTGGTCCGGTTTTAGCGCGCCCACACGTGTTTTTGAGGCCTGGTTTCCGATTTCGTACTGTAACGTAAATCGAGGTCCAACTGCAACCTGCCCACATTGTATTGTGGTGCTTTGGGGACCAGTCCAGGAAGCAGGTGTGTGTGTCTGTTTTTTTTTATTTATTTTTTTTTGTACACGCCTTGATGGGAGGGGTCTGAGGCCTGTTCTTTAGTAGTCATCCTGATTGCTTCCTCCCTCTACTTTACCCGCATTTGTTATTGGAAAAGCGGAGGCTGGAGGTAGAGGAGGAGGCGGAGGCAATGCCTGGTCAGTTGTTAGCACCCAGCGTGGCAAATGACTGTTGGGAAAACATGCCTGGGTCCCAGCTGTGCTTTTGCAAGCCTGTGGCACGCTGTTTACTGATGGGACCACACACAAAGGCGCTCTATCTGCCCCATCAGCATCCAGTGCCAGAGGAGTTCACAACCATACACAACTGTCTCATCAAAGAGGGTTTGGCTCTGTAAGGCTTATTTACCAAAGCTTATCTACCAGCAGGGTGGGGGGTCATAGCACATGGCTTAACATTTCTGGTGTGCACAGTTCCACCATTGTAAGTGAGCTGATTGGAGGCATATCCAGTTAAGCGATATACTGCTAAACTGCTCTAAACCAGTACCTTTTGGCAGTTGTGCTTTGCCTGCAGTGTTTTCGTTCATAGGCTAACAGTAGGGTCAGATGTAATTTCAGCCTGGAGGACCCAGAGCCTTTTTTGGGGTATTATCAAGCCAATCTGCTGTGTTGCTGCCTTTCAGAGCCACAACATTGTTAGCGTAAGCCACAAAAACCAGTGCTAAATTTGCGTTCCAATGTTCCTCTTTCTAACTTGTGCATGAAATTTACAAATTGTTCTGTTTATAAAGCTGAATGGTTTTTTTTAAACATTTTTGGATTTGAAATGATTTTCGATCTGCTTCAAGTAGAAATTCAAAGTCTTTTATTCGTATTTGTTTATTATTTGCTGGAAATTTCCAAATTCGATTAGACAAATATTTGAGAAGGGGAAATTACATTTGATCAAAGCATCTGCCCCCGAGATACCTTCTATGAAGAAATTCCTGCAGATGTAATCATATATTGTAGAGCCCATATTTTATTAGTATCCACACTGCTGCATGAATTGCTGTAGCAAACCTTTACATTGGAGAACCTTTATTGAGCAATGGAGCGTATTTTTTCAGTATGTCTGGTTTTGTATTGGGGCTGATTATCTATATTTGGTTGCTGGTGTTTCATTTCATGCTGACATTTTCAGCGTTTTTGTTTTCTTGGCTAAAAGCGAGTGGGCCCAGAGGAGCGTGCTAGTAATCACTCTGTCATCCATTTTGGCAAGAGTCGGAACGACAGTCGCTGAGAAATGCTTTTGATCGTCTCCCTTGTGTTTGGGTGGTCTTAATAAGAAAACAAATGCAAAAAACAAATTTATGTAGTAATAGCATCAGCGAGCAGGGGTTTTAAGTTCAGCCGGGTCGGTTTCTTGAACAACGCAAACCATGGTTTGAAATTGGTAAATTTTATTTATTTCTAAAGAGCTGCAGCTTTTTTGATTTTTTTTTTTAAAGAAACCCTCAGGAGGATAACCTTGGACAGGACAAAATGTCAAGAGTTTAATAACTAGCACATGGCATCCCGAAGGTTAATTGCTGGTGTCTTTTAATAGTGGTCAAATATGAAGAGATGGCCGGGATCGGGGGGTGGTGGGTTAGAAAAAAACATTTCCGTTTCTTAAACAGCAATGGATAAGGTGCAACATGCTTTTTTTTTTTGAACAACCCAGAAAGTAACTAGTAAATTGTCACCTAGTCTTCTGAATGCCACTTTTTATTTGTTTGTTTATTTATATTTTGGTTCTTTTATTGTTATAGTTTATAAGAAAGAAAGAGCTGTTTCACTCCTGTCCAAACACATTGTTTACATCTTCAGGTTGTAGCTTCAGGTCATTGCTTGTTTCCCCAAAACAATTTCAATGCTAATGGTGTGGGGTGGAATTTCTGTCAGAAATATGAGCTGTCCATGGAGTCTGCTGGCCTTTAGCACCTTTATGGAATAAAGTAATATAAATATAACATTTCTGTAATGTAAAGCTAATGGTCATTTATTTTTTTTGGATATTCTTTCAGGAAAATACTTCACATACTGGAATTAAACAAATCTTAGTCTTATTGCTATAGTATATAAATTCTAGAATACCAAGCAGGAAACGAGGAATAAAACAGTTGAAAGGCAGGGGGTCACCTTATAGGAAACTATTTAAAAAATAATTGCACACATCCTAAAATGTTTTATTGTAACCAGTCATTTGCAGTTGCAACCATTTTGCATTCATTAATGATATGGTAAGTCATATGTTTTAGCGATTTATGGTTACATTTAATATTCTGGATTGTTCTGGAAAATACTATCGATGGGTTAGGCACTTCTTTGTAAAACAAACAAAAAAAAGTTTCAATTAGTCATCTTTACTATATAGACTATCTTGTTTCAGCTATCCACCTAAAACAAATGTGTGTAACTTGCTACGGTAACATATCTAACCAATCAGAATCGAGTATTGTAGCTGTAGAGGTGAAGTAAAGGGAGTAAACAAAGGTGTTTAGCCCTGCTCGTGTTTTTACTTCAGCATAAGGTCTACAAACTAATGAATAAAAGCCTCGATGTGTATTTTTGAAATCGCTGTTTGTTTTTGCCTCGTTGCCATTTCCAGCGCCTGCTACCGATCTGTCTTTTGGGTCAATGTTTAGGTCAAAGCTAATTGGACCTATTTTTAAAATGGTAATATTTGGAAAAGGGCACTTGTGAATGAGAGGTTATGAGCCTGTCTTTCGAAAAAAAATACGTGGTGAAAGAAAGGGAGGAGGCCACTGTTGGTGCTTAAAGGGACGGAATTTACGGTTTTTGAAAGCAGGCCATGTCTCTCTGAATACCAGCATTGTCTCTATACTTTGTCACAACCTGTTTGTAAATGGGTTTGGGGTGGGGGTGGGGGAAACCCATGTGGTCATTTTTCTTCATTTACTTTGTCAGCGTGTGCAAGAGTGACACACACTGCTGTCAGCCAGGAAATGAAGCGTTATCCATCTCCTTAACTCAGGTTCCTCATGTTTCTTGATGAAAGTTGAGGATCTAGGCTTACATCTGCTGCGGGGGTCGCCCTCATCTTGCCCACCGTTTGTGCATTCTACCTCTGAGCATATAGTAAAAAAATGTTTTACATTTTTCATTCAGAAGCCGGATGTGTCTTTGGGTCAGGTGCATCCTTAAATATATCCTTAATTCTGTGTAAGTAGTGTTTAACATTAGCACGTGATCAGTCTTGACAAGACATGACTTCAATGTCACTTTGCATGTCTCAAGATTGTTTAGTGCTGAGCTTATGTGTGTATCATTAGCTTAATGCTGGTTGCCATGTCCACTCTGGTAGTTAATTTCGTTTGTTTAGAAAAGTTTTCTTGGCATTTTTTTCAAACCAATTGAAGTACTGAGCGGCGAATACAGCGACTCACTGTTGTGTTTTGGGTAAACCGAACACATCGACTACTGGCTTCCTGCTGCCACTGGAATGAACGAATCCTTGTAACCCAGAAGCATGGATAATGTTTCAGTCTTGGAAAGGTGTGTGTTTAAATGGTAAACAAAATAACCAAGCCTAATGGAAGCCACTAAATTGCGTTACTTCTCATATACATAAAGTGCAAAGTTTAAGTTTGTCACATTGCGTTAAGCCTAATAAAACTCTTTGAAATCCAGTGTATAAACACTGGAGAAGGGATATTTTTAAGCCTAGTATTAATGTTCAAAAACCTCGTTCCTAACAGATACGTTTGTGTACGCCACATTTAGATCTTCACTGGTTGTGTTTTTTTTTTTTTTTTTTTTTTTTTTTTTTTTGCAGTGGAGTAAGCTTAGTGTAAGTAAACTACATTTTACTCATCGTAATTAGTAGAAAGGTTATTTTCTTGTCTTTAAAAAACAGGACTAGATAATAACAGCAGGTTCTTGTTCTCTGCCAGTATGAAATTGTGAGCTCCGGTGGGCTTTTCTTAGCTTAAATGCCTTAATAACACTGACCAGTGAGAAGATATGTTAATTAAAGTCCTACTAATCGTCTTGTTGCACCAGTCTTTCCATTAAGGCACTGGGCGTTAAGGCAGTAAATCCCCACCGGAAGCCAGGCTGATGCAGGTTTTAAGATTCTGATGTAACTCCTACATGATCCATCACCACACGTGTTACTACCTGCCATCCACAGCCTATAAAGACGGGATATATATGGCAGGGAGTATAATTATTTGTCATATAACGGTGATGAACATCTGCAGCTATAAGTCAGACATCCCGAAACACTCTGGTGTTCCGCTTTCACTGGGCAGTCAGGAGACAACACGTAGTGGATGGTGGATTTACCTCCTCCTGTCTTGGATTCGATGTACCTTGAATGACATGATGCGAAATAATGCAAATGTCATTTTCCAAATTCAACCGTTAGTCTAGCATCATAAAGAGAAACTGCAGCTTCGCTTCCCCCGCAGAGTACAGTAGGAGGTATGGCTTAATGATTTACCAGCGTGTCTGAGAATAGCAGGCAGCACACGGGCATGTCTTTAACCCAAGCTAACAGATGGTTCAGGGCTGATGAACTGTCCAGGAGATGGGAGATGGAAACACTGGGAAGAGAAGTGTCGCTCCCTGCACGGGCTTGTCTACCCATAGCAGCCTGCTCATTAAAGAGTTCCCCTGCGTGGATCACCATGCTTAGAAAATCATTAAGTCTTTGGGGGTGTGTGTGTGGTGGGAGGTGGGGTGAGTTTATGGGTGCCAAAAAAAGTGTACAGGGTATCCATGTTTCCTGTCATGGTTAAGTTTTAAATGGCTCCTTCTGTCCTCAATAACCTGTAGTTTATTCTCAATCACATCTGGTCAGAGGTAGTCTATTTTTGTAACATTAGTTGGTATGGTGTATTTTAATATTATGGATTTTGTTTAGTTTCACTAAATCTGAATGAAAAACAATTTGTCATGACTCCTCCAATCGAATAATCTTCACTCCTGTAATCCCAGCCGGGAAAAAACGTATTCATTAATGACATTCGCCTTATTATAGAGTGCGAATTAATGCCTCGCTCATTAGCACACAGTGCTACATATACATATATACATACATATGGTAGGTTAATATGGGCATGCTGTTGGAGCGATACCACCTGATATACATATCCCAACCCCTTACAATATATATATATACTTAATATATGGTACAATCAAATTAAAATGCAAATATGAATGCAATTTCAACAAATATGAAAGGGAATGGATATCACTTTTACACAGCTCTGTTAAAATGGCTGGACCTAAGATCTAAAGAAATTATACCACGATTAAAAAGAATTCTATTGATTTAATTACATGAGAAAAGATACAGAACATTTTAGGGTTAGTGGAAAAAAAAACCTTACATTAACCAAGTGGGGATTTTGCCTGTGCTTAGAATAAACCAATCACATTCAATTGCATATTCAAATGTAATCATTACAAACCTGTAATCAGTGAAACACCATATGAATGTTGCATTTTTCTGTTGGATTTTCTTCACATCATCCATGACATGCATGGTATCTCATCTGTTGGATGGAATTTTTCCAGAAAGGAATTACATTAGATAGTAAAAGTTTAGATTGTGTCATCTGTTTCAAGAGATGAGCAATACTGATTAGTTCCAGAAATCCACGAATTTTGGATGCACCCCCGCAGCCCCTATGGTACTTTTGTGAATTCATCTAGACATTGTCACTGTAACAGTGTACAGTATTTGACCAAATACATAGTTTAAAATGTTATTCCTAAATAATGCTAAACAAAAGTGCTGGCACATTACCTAGGGCACTGTGTAGGGTTAATCAAATATATATATATATATATATATGCGCGCACTGTGCAGAAATTCACGCGTGTTTACGTTGTTATTTCGGCACCTATGTTCACTACATGCACAATACAATTGCTAGAGAATGTAAAAGAGACTCCTACACACTGCTCACCGTGTACACCATCAGAATCCGCCTCCTTTTTTTTTTTTTTTTTAAGGAAAGCGGTTTGGAAATACAAAGCGCAGTATTGGGCACAGTCGAAGTGCTCAGGCAAAATCCGATCATCAGTTTGGGCCAAACCGTTTTTTTTCCTTCGTGTGAATGAATAAGAGCAAACTAAACCACTTACACAGTCTAGACGCAAAGTGTGAATCTCTAGTTCGCGTGCTACATCTGGAACGAAAGGTCGATTTGAGACAAGCCCCAGGGAATCCAGGCTGCCTCAGATGCAAGGCAGTTGAGCTGAGCCAAGAGGAACATTAGTGAGCGTGAACTAGTAGTGTAAACCGCAAAAATGAAAAACAGCAGACTGATCACCGTATCACGTTCAATATGTGACCACCAATAGTGATCTTGTTAAACACACAGAATTTGATTGTATTATTATTAGTAGTAGTAGCAGTAGTAGTAGTCTTTTCGAAAAAAGCTTGTTCTTTTTTTTCTTCTCTTTTTTTCTGCCTGCCTACAAGCTGAAGGCTTTTATTGAGAGATCAAAATATTTTTAGCATCACAAAGAGGATATGTGGCTAGTGCAAGGTCAGCATCTACAGAAGAGAAGTGAAATGAGAAAACTTGCAAATCTGCATCCCCCACTCTTTGACTTTATCCACTCTGGCTCTAGCCTTGTTGTTGTTGTTCATAGAACCGAGTGGATTTAAAAGCAGTGTTACCTTGTGAAGGGGAGAAAATAATGCAGCAGGTAACCACATCAAGAAGTTTTCCTGAAAGGGTTGAGGGGGCTGGTTTCCAGCCATTTTTTTGTTGTTTTTTTTTTTGTTGTTTTTTGTTTTTCCCTCCTTTTACTTTCAATAACCATTTTGCTCTACGCAAAGATTCTTAACAGAAATCAGAGTCGCCGAGACGACTCTGAGTCGGCAGTGACTCATTAGTGTCTACTTCACTTCCTAATCAGCATGTGACTTCTCCGCCTCTCTTGGACTGACATCAAATGCTATTCAAATGAGCAGCCGATTTTTTTTTTTTTAACCCGGCCCTTTGTAGTGGCACACGCCAGTCATCTCGCAAACCTTCCCAGACACACACGCGCACATACAAACACACACATCTGTTCACCAACAGGGAATCAGAGACCTCACTTCCTCTTCCTGTCTCTTTCTGCTTGTCTGGAGCTTTGTTGTATAGTTTGTATTTTCTTGTTCACAGTTTCTCAGCACAATAACTTTAAAAAATAAGGATTAAGATTTTATATATGTGTGTGTGTGTGTGTGTGTGTGTGTGTATATATATGTGTGTGTGTGTGTGTGTGTATGTATATATGTGTATGTATATGTGTATATATATATATGTGTATATATATATATGTGTGTGTGTATATGTGTGTATATATATATATATATATATATATATATATATATATATATATATATATATATATATATATATATGTGTGTGTGTGTGTGTGTGCGCAGTGGTGTGTTTTGGGGGATATTGGGAAAGACTGTTCTATTAAAATTAGAAAAGAAAGGTATCTGCAACGTTTCATGTTCCACAGTGTATTGCAATCCATCAATTTAAAAAAACAACAACATTCTGTTTAAAACTAATTTTAATGTATTTTAAACTGTGAAACATACTTTATACTTTTTATTATTATTTTTTTTGTAAGACGTTATTTTTGGGAGGAAAACACATTTATGGAATTTTCTTGTTTGTGCCTGACCCTGATGCTTGGTAAGATTGTAAATAAGGTGAAATGACTGAAATCTTTTTAAAATTTGATTTTCAAATTAACAGCAAGCATTTTTTTCCCCCCATTTTCTCTCTGCTTGGTTACTCTTGGGTATAAAATGGCCCAGACATGCTCTCTGGTTTCATTTCTAAAATATTCATCATTCTATTTAAAGCACCTTCATGTTTCAAACAGTTATATTTCAACAGTATAAATAAAACAAAATCTATATTAAGAAGTCCTTCTTTAAAAAAATATATATAAAAAAATCCTCTTCCTTTTTATTCCCACTCAGGTTTTCATCTCAGCGGCACCGTGACGGAACCAGCCACGCCGTCCGAACCAGAGATGTTGTGCAGCGTTGCCATCAGCTTTGACCGCTGCAAGATCACGTCAGTGACGTGCAGCTGCGGCAACAAAGACATTTTTTACTGCGCGCACGTCGTTGCGTTGTCACTGTACCGCGTTCGGCGGCCCGAACAGGTCAAACTGCACTTGCCGATTTCCGAGACACTCTTCCAGATGAATCGCGATCAGCTCCAGAAGTTTGTCCAGTACCTCATCACAGTGCATCACACAGAAGTGCTGCCCACCGCTCAGAAACTCGCCGACGAGATCCTCTCGCAGAACTCCGAGATCAACCAAGTGCACGGTGAGACCGAGACGCCTTGTATCTTGATATCTCCTGATAACATGGTTTCCAGCGCTGCCTGATATCTGCTCGGTTTAGAATCCAGTTTATTTTATATCATGTCCACCCCGAAGTTTTTGTTTCTATAGTTAAGACTAACAAAACCATTTTGTTGTTTGTGTCATTGGCTTTTTTTTTTTTTCTTTTATAATATGTTTGTCTAATTAACTGTCTAAGCAAATTTGTCTAATTAACTTTAAGATTATGATTGTAGAAAAGTAATTATTTTTTTATTATTATTTGATTTAGTTGATTTTTATTTATTTATTTTTTTTATGCAAAATAATATATTGTGATACTTGATAGGGTTTAGGTGTTTAATCCTGACAAAGAGCACTTCTTATACATTTAGAGGACACTAAACCAGATTTTTTTTTTTTTTTTTATTATTTTTTTTTTTTTAATTCCACTGGTGTCTCTGGCAGTGATGATGTAAAGCTCAGGGGTTAAAAGACTCTCATCATGCCGGCATGAGGCACAATGGCCCATATTATATTTCCCTTTTGTCGGGAAAGGGAAAATCTAAAGCGGATGTTTCAATTATGCAAAAAAAAAAAAAAAACAGTTAACTGGCACATTTTGGAAGCGGTTAGGGGGTTGTTGGGTTGTGGGCAGGTCGGGGGTGACTGGGAGAGCTTTCATCAAGGCACTGCTGTGTGAGGTCATGGTTGGAATGCAGGAAGTTGACTTGATGTGATGCTTTGTAAATCTTTTATAACAAGACTGTAAGCATTTAAGCCATCAGAGCCGCAGTTTGAGTTTTTTTCGATCTCTCTCCGGGGGCTTCCTCGCCACCCTGCAAACGCTCCGAATTACACTTAAAAAAAAAAAATAACTCCAATTCTCCAACCAGCATCACTGTCATGATTGGATTAGGACTGAATATATTATTGGCCATATGGAATCCTCTGATTCGACAATCTGGTCTTTCTCTCTCCATGCAGCAAATGATCTTTTCTTCCTTTTTATACGCAGTTCATTGCGTATTTTTTTTCCCCTTGTTTAAGCGTTTGTGTTCTGAAGTTTATGGCTTGTGTGTCAGGAGCCCCGGACCCCACAGCTGGAGCCAGCGTGGATGATGAGAACTGCTGGCATCTGGACGAGGAGCAGGTTCGGGAACAGGTCAAACTCTTCCTGTCCCAGGGGGGATACCACGGCTCGGGCAAGCAGCTCAACCTCCTCTTCTCCAAGGTAATATGACTTTCCAGATATCCTTCAGTTCATTGCATTATAATACGCAATCTATCTTGTATCACCTAAATCTAAATGTATCTTAATTACATTTACACCCCCAAACCCTCTAAAAGGATGCTGACTTTGAGTGTGTGATTTGCACAGGTGAGGGAGATGCTGAAAATGCGCGACTCGAACGGGGCTCGCATGTTGACGCTGATCACAGAGCAGTTTATGGCTGATCCAAGGCTGGCGCTGTGGAGGCAGCAGGGGACCACCATGACTGACAAATACCGCCAGCTCTGGGACGAACTCGGTGAGTGTAAAGTCTGACTTTGCTTTCAATCCTTTGTCCACCAAAATGTCTGAACCCTGGGTTATGTTAGGAATAAATCATGGCAGTGGCATGTAGAAGAATTAGGGGTGTAACACGTAATTCACGTTTCGGAACGTACCTCGGTTTTTACGTCACAGTCCCGTTCGATTTCGGAACACTTAGAGGGGGGAAGTAATGCAAAACATAAAACCGCTTGTTGGGGTTTTTTTTGTTTTTGTTAGTTTTTTTTTTTTTTTTTTTTTGGAATAAATCAAATTAATGCAATACATTTTTTTTATTATTTTCTTATTTTATTTTTATTATGATTAAATTGAGTAATTGATTAAATAAAATTTAAAAAATGTAAAAATTGTATTACATAATTTCAGTACGAATACCGTTACACCCCTAATCAAAATACTTAAGGTCACTCAGGATATATATATATATATATATATATATATATATATATATATATATATATATATATATATATATATATATTCCCCCCCCCCCCCCCCCATTCGGTTTCAGAATCGCTTCATCCCAAAGCCGCATCCGTTGCCGCCCTTCACGTTTGCAGCGTCCGCTCCTGATCAATATTGCATATTCTTTTACCACTTAAAGCCACTCCAGGGCTTTGTGTCTGCAGTATTATAATGTAGGCTTCAGAGGCTGGACAGTTGGTATACTCAATCCTTACAGTTCAATGCGGTCATTGTCTGTAAGAGTTAAAACAACAACCCTAGCTCGAAGCAGCACAGGAATGCAAGAGGCACAAATTGGATGGATTTGTAATCACTTAAATTGTGACTGGCTTGCTCAGACCATCACGCCTGCCAATGCTGTAAGCGGCGTCATGTTTCGCCAGCGGGCACATTAAAGCGAGTCTGGATTCCTGGGCATGTGGAGAGAGAGAGAGAAAGAAAATTCAGGATTCACGATGGGGTGAAGGGTGATTTTATTTATTTTTTATTATTTATTTCTTTATTTTTCTCCTTAACGAATAAAATAGTGTTGTCTTTTCATGTGTCCATACTGCGGTAAAATATATTTTGTACAGTTGGGCAGTGTTTCAAAAAAATTTATGTAGAGCACATGAAAATTACCATCTGATCATAGTGTTCAAGCTTTCAGGCTATGACATCATTATCTAAAGATTTTTTATTTTTATTATTATTATTTTTTTACAGTTTTTTAAATCATTAAAATGCTGTTTATCAGTATAGCAGAGTGGCGGTGAACCTGTTTGGCATGATGAGGCAGAAAAAAAATGTATTTAAAAGAGCCAAACAACAGATGTGCAAACAAATGTCTCACAATAACTTATGCACCTAATTACATAAGTTTTCCTTAATTAGAATATCAGCCAGCCTCCTTTTTCTTGACATATATGCAAACTGTGGCTTATCTTTAATAGCCCAAGTCTCATCCAATGCAATACTGAAATACCAGCACTTCTAAAGATCTGAATATAAATGTGTTTCAACTGAGTTGTAATGTCTGGTGTTTCTGTACCATGACAGTTAAAGGTCCATTACTAAAAGCTCCAAATTATATATTTTTTGGAACAAAGAATAGAAATAACATCACTGAAGCACAAATTCCCCTTTACAGTAGGAATTATTTATTTATTTATTTATTTATTTATTTATTTATTTTTTGCACTAGCAAATTTCTATGCTAGTTGATATGATGCTTATCTTAAGGTCTCTAAAAGCTCCATACATTTTCAAAAAAAGCTGAGTTTGCATCTCTGTCTGACGTTTGTGTGTTTACCTTGTGTTTGCAAAGTTCGCTGCCTTTGGGGAATTTCAAGGCCACGGTAGGAACGAGTGAAGTAAAACGGCGCTCCTGCCTTAAAATGCAATGACGAAGCGCGGGATATCGAGCAGCATGGCTTTCCTTCCGCAAATTTCTTTCAACAAAAAAATCGATATCCTCCCATTCAAATTGAAAAATTCTGTCTCGTCATCATATTTGCACTTAGCTGTACGCTTCCATGCTTCTGCCATGATGAATCATCAACGAACTTCACGTCAATCGGGTAACGCTAGCTCATGTTGTTCAATAGGCTAGCATACTCGAGTGAGAGGTTCATAAAACTACGACAATTAATAATACATTTAAAATATCCAAATTAGATTCAGCAAAGACATTAAAATGCATTCCTATTTATATAAAACTATTTAAATTTACATTTTTAAATATAAAATCCAATTTTAAACTCAAAACCTTTGGATAGATTGACGAGCTGCAAAAGTGCAGTCAATCAGCCGCGTGCGGCTCGCGATCCGTGGGTTCGCCACCTTGCGTATAGCAGACACAGATGCTTATTTTCGTCTCTGGCAGCCATTTTGTCTCAGGGCAAGTCTTTGGAAAAGGAGAGGGCCCCGTTCTCATTAAAGAGCAGGAAAAGGGAGTAGTAGAAGGCCGTGCCCGATCCACCTTTGTCTCTCTCTCTCCTGTCTCTTCGCTGTCTCTGATGAATCGCTAGTCCTGTCAGCTCCGTAATTGGAGAGGCCTTCGTTATGAAGGCTGCTCCCCCTCTGCCACCTCCAACCCTCTGACAGGAGCGATAATGCTAAGACCGTTTCATTAAATCCTGGACACTTAATGTGACACTGGCGATCAGGCTGGTTGAAGCTACGGGCGGGGGAGAGGCTCGGAAAGAAGTACTGGAAAGATTACAGTGCAGATTTATACAGCCGTGCATGTTTTTTCCCCTCTCTCATTTCCCCCTCTTTTGTTGGAGAGAACAAAAGCACGTTTGCCGCAGACAGGCCTGCGTGGGTGGGTTTGGTGAAGGACGCCATGAGTCTGGGTGTAAGGGGTAGAGATAAGGGCCTCGGCAGTTTGATGAAGACGGCGAGTGAAGGCTCAGGTCCGTGAAAGCAGCAGCAGCTCAGGGGAGAAGGAAGGGGGTGTGTTTGCGTGAATATATTCAGGGATGCTCGATATTGTTTCAATTAATCTGTGCTGCTCTGAAACAGAAGCCTTTTCATCTAACCAGTGTCTAAGTTTCATTAGCGTACAAGAAGATGCAAGACAGGGAGGGGGAAAGGGGGGGTGATTTAGGCCACGACTTGTCTCTGTTGCCATAATTACAGCAGCCGGGTCTAATCCTTTACATTGACCCTGCCTCGCAGTCGAGAAACTCCACTGAGCGAGACGGTGTGGAGGTAAAGGCATGGGAGATGCTCGAAACGATTCAGCACCTTGTTTAATATTCTCCTCGCTGCATTTTTCCCCTAACACGGCGGCTTATCTTGATCTCCATCATAATGAATTACAGCTGCCTTGGTGGCCTGCCCTGCCTCGCCTCGCCTCGCCTCGGCGTTCCATATGCAATGCACTACAATCCTCCTGTTATTATGGGATTGCTGGCAGGGAATGATGGGAAAGAGATCAGAAATATATTAACAGTGTTTAACAGACACCACCAAAAGTCAGAGCAGTGAATCTGCAATATTTTCTGTTCATTTATTTTTTGAACAGTACAGCCTCTTTATGAAGTGTTGATTATAATTTTTGAATGAGTATTTATTTAAAAAAAAAATGTTTATTGAAGCAGTTCCCTAAAGCAAATGCTTGAACATTTGCACAGCTGCTACACTATTGTGATGGGGTGGGGATAAAGAATGATTTAGAAAGGATTTTTTTTATGAAACATTATAAGGAAAAAAATCATATCCATAAAGAAATATTATAATTTTTAATAAACAAGGAAGACCTCAATAGCGCAAGACAAAACAGGACAAAATTTGAAATACATAAAATGAATGAAAAATGTAAAAAGAATAGTGTTAAAACAGTGCTCTAATACTTTAGTACTTAAATACACAGTGTAAATACATTATTAAAAGAATTTTTTGTGAGAACTGCTTTAATATTTGCAGAGAGCATATTTTATCAAATATTTTGTAATGAACATTTTTAATACCCATACCAACATATTTTCTTTGAACCTCGCCCTCGTGGTTTGAAAAGGGTTTATTCTGGTGTATGGACCGGGGTGGCGTGTCCTGATTACACTCTCTCTTCCTTCTGTTGTCCTCGATGCCCAAACAAAAGGCATGCCAGATTTCCTCTTTTTTCTTTTTTTTTTTTTTTTCTTCTTCTCTCCCTTCCCCCCCATTTCTCTTCACGTCATCTCTTTCTATATTTCCTCGGTACATCCTCCCTTCACACCTTCCATATCATTCTCACCCCTTTTGTCTGCCTTTGCTCCCCCCCCCCACCTCTAATTCCTGCTCTGACATGGTATTTCTCCTCCACCCATCTCCCCCTGCATGCCCCCCCGTTGCAGGTATTCTCTGTATGTTATTGTGGTACGCTCAGGGAGTGATTAAACCATCGTACATGATCTGTATTGCATGGGCCTCTCGCCGGGGTTCATCCATCACAGCCTAATGCAGCCAGCCCTGTGACTTACAGCTCACACGGACGCTCACCGAAATGGCCAGCCCGAGAGATGTGGCCAGGATTTTATACCCTGAGAGAGAAAGGCTCTATCGATCCAGCGCTCACTGTGAACGCTTCCTGTTATTTTTGGTTTGTGTGAGTCGGTGGGATGCAGAAATTCTGAGCTGCCCACCACGGGAGAATTTTAGGGGGATAGTAGTTTGTGTGGCTGTGCATCCCATCTGTGTTTTATGGAAGAATCCAGAATTCTGTGGAATACCAGATAATCACGCCATTAGGTATTAAAGCAAATACAAGTTTTGCCCGATTACATTTGTGAACATTTTTTTTAAACAGGGTTTATTTTTCTCATTAAAATTAATACATTTCTTTTGAGGGGGTTTTCTTCAATTTATTTCCAACTTCCTATCAATTATATAATAACCAAATAGACCTACTTCCTACTAACACTACCTTTTGTTAGATATATGAAATATGCTTTATAGATACATTTTATGGCCATTGTCTCTAATTGACCCTTTAAAAAAGAATTTATGACAGTGTGTCAGGCCTCGGGAACCTTCAGAGAATACGTGCAGAACACAATTATGCCGGGGCCGCTAATGAGCGCAGCACAGATTAGCATGTTTAGAAGAGGAGCGAAATGAGAACGGCGGGGGATTCGGGACGTTAGCTTTATCACAGAAGCTATGGGCTTTGTGAAAACGGTTAAAGGTAGATCTTCTCATTCCAGTAGTCAGGTGACCTATTTTTTGTTTATGTATGTGTCTGAAGTCGAAGAGAGTCAGATAAATGGAATACATTTTTTATATATCTATATCTATCTATCTATATATTTATATATTATCATAGAAAATATGTTCTATATGGACCTGGATACTCATCTTCAGCTTTCTACCTTCCTCCCTTCTTTCTGCTTTGTCTCTCCTTTCGTTTCTTGGATTTATTTTTGTCCCCAGTTTGTCATGCCTCTGTGTCACTCCATTATCTGTCCATCTCTTTCAGACGTAATAACTGTATGTCTTCTGTCGTTTTCTTTCTTTCTCTGTCTTGTGTGATAAGACTCTCTCTCCCTCTCATACACTTGCTAACTCTCTTTCCTACTCTAATTTGTGTGTTAACCTCCTTCTCTCTCTCTCGCCCCTCTTCCCTCCTCCCATATGTGTACTAACCATCTCTTTCTCGCCAGGTGCACTGTGGATGTGCATCGTGCTGAATCCTCACTGTAAGTCCGAACAGAAGGCCTCTTGGCTCCGGCAGCTCAAGAAGTGGAACGGCGTGGACGTTTGCCCCTGGGAGGATGGTAACCATGGCAACGAGCTGCCCAATCTGACCAACGCTTTGCCTCAAGGTGCCCACGCCAACCAAGGTGTGTGTGTGTGTGTGTGTGTGTGTGTGTGTGTGTGTGTGTGTGTGTAAGAGAGTGAAAAAGAGAAATCAGCCTTTAATCACCCCAGAAATCTGCCATTGCCTGACATTTTATTGGGCTTTGTGGGACTAATTGAATGGAATAATGACGCTTTCTCCTCTTTGCAGTTTTGTCTTTACTTTGCAGTTCTTAACCCATGGCATAATTAAACAAAGAGCCTCTTGTGGAACTTTTTTTTGTGTTTTGTGCTTTTGTAAGGTCCAAAAAAGTCTGTAAGGAGTCTTTTGTTATAAATATTCATTTCCGGTTCTCTAATAATTGAGAAATGATATCTCCGAGGCAGTACTTTGCTTTGTTCTGAGTTTTCGGCGCAGCGCCAGGGGCATGAATATAGAGGAGTGGTATTACAGGACCATAATTATTATTGTTTAAAGCTATTTTGTGCTTACATCGATCACCACTTTAATTTCCGCAATCTGCGTTATCCAATATATCAGTGTGCTTTTGATAACCTTTACAAACGGAAAAATGAGCACTAGAGGAAAATAAAATGATTCGCAGTCTGTCATTTAAATGGGAAAATGATTCATTCATTTATTTAGTGACACTACACCAGTAACTTGCAGTATGATAGATGGAGTAGTTCACAGTCTACTAATATAATGTGTTATGTTACTTTACATCAGTACCTGGCTAGCTAGCTAACTGGTTCGTGCTGGTGTTGTTTTTCATTTCGGTGTACAGTCGTACAATGCTGGAATAGAAATTTGTGAACGCATGTCAGTCCGCCAGCATGAAACTGCGATTGTCTTTTGTCTGCATCTACCTAAGGACAAAACGGCAAGCAAAACAGCAGCGTTTTTCCATGATTCCGGACATTATGACTGCAGACTACTCCTTGCTTGAGCACTTGAGAATAACACTGCCATGTCCTTTCCACTCACCCTTTTCTCTCAGATTCAAGCTCTAGGCCTCACAGGACAGTGTTCACAAGGGCCATCGAGGCGTGCGACCTCCACTGGCAGGACAGCCACCTGCAGCACATTATCAGCGATGACCTCTACACCAACTACTGCTACCATGACAGCACTGAGAACTCCCTGTTCGACTCGCGTGGCTGGCCCCTCTGGCACGGTAAGCGTCTCGAGCCGGGGAGAAAAGACATCTGTGCTGACTTGGTCCTTTGTCTGCAGTTTTCTGTGGAATAAAAAAAAAGTGCAAAGTTCGGGCACAAGCTGAGGAAGGAGAAGTTTTTTTTTTTTTTTTTGGTCCCACCCCAGGTTATGCCTGGAAAGTTCATGGTTTTAATACTATTTTGCAGGCTGACCACAATCACACTGAAATTTTGTAACTCCGACGCCCTTTACCGCCTTCTCCGTATTGCTGTACTGACCTCAAACACAGAAAAGGTTCAGAACAGAAACTAGCTGCCTTACTAGTTACCACCTCACACAAAACATTCAACATGGGGGCATATAGATATAACTACACATCACAATCGTGGCTAAATACTCAAAGCAGTGTGCTGTGGAATGGTCCAATGTGAAATAACTGTTCTTTTGCAAAAAAAAAAGAGTTTTTACAGGATGTTGGTTGTACCAGAAAAGCATTCTGAAACTTTTTTTTTTTCCGCATGTGTGTCCTTCCTACAGAACACGTACCAACGGCATGTGCCCGGGTGGACGCCTTGAGATCACATGGTTATCCGCGAGAGGCTCTGCGGCTGGCCATCGCCATCATTAACACTCTGCGCAGGCAGCAACAGAAGCAGCTGGAGTTTTTTAGGAAGCACAAAAACGGTGAGCTGCTCCGCATTCTGCTTAATCCTCAGTCTGACTTTCCTCCCCACCCACAACAAAAAAGTTGTGTGATGGCGAGAGCGCCGGTTAGCGCCATGCAAATGAGGTTGTGCGTCGTTAGCTGTATTTACATTTTGAGCGTACTGTTCTCTTAATTCCCGATTCTGTGTCGAATATTCGGATCATGTGCTCTCCGCTGAGATGCAATGCGCAGCATCCATCAAACAAGGAAGCGTCCTGTAAACGTATTACATTCTGACACCAGGACAAATTGAAGTCGGCTTTGCAGGGCAACTGAGCTGAAAAAAATTACTCTTGATCTCAGCCTTGTGTAATCCATCATTCCTTTGGATGTTATGTACATTTGGAGGGATTTTATTTTTTTGTTAGTGTCGTATTTTTTTCCCTCCCTTTTAGCTGCAATGTCCACTTATGCCCACTGTTGCTGGGGTCAATTGCATTTAAATGCAAATGAATACCTGTTGTGGGACTAGCGCACGAGCACTATTCACATTCAAATCAGCAGGCTCTGTGGCTGGAATGGAAAGTGCCATTGCAGTGATTTGCACAGGAGCTGTATGGACAGAGGCGTTTGCAGCTCTCAGGTGTCCGCCATTGTCCTTTCGCAACAAAGAAGTCATGCTGAAAGTCTGTGCACGCCAGAAATGTGGAAATCTTTCTCTCTCGAAGCAGCTGCATGGCGTGACGAGCTAAGATTACGACACGCACAGAAAGTATTTAAGCTATGTACATCCTCACACACACCAAAACCTGACTGTGTGAGTCCATGCAGACTCACTGAAGCGTTCTGTTCTAGGAAAATAACCAACGACAGGATGGTGTGATGTTACCATGGAACAGCATACTTTATGATTCAGCCACGTTTGCATACCTGTGAACTAGAGCATATACACTTAACTTGTGTATCCATACAGATGTGCAACAGAGTAACACAATCTCTCCGTCTCTAGAAACGCTCTATAAAGGGATGACCTCCATCACCAATTTGGAGGGCTGGGTGGGCCACCCACTGGACCCCATTGGCACGCTGTTCAGCACGTTAATGGAGTCAGCTCGTGGTGTTGAGGAGAGCTCAGCGGACTTCTCAGGTAAACACACGCACACACACGCAAGCAGCTCACCGCAGCACCTGTGTGTATGTTTGCATGTAGAAAATTCACATGGAGCATTTTACAGCAGAACGTATTCAACAATTCAATGAATTCTATGAATAGCTGTGATTAGTGCGATAAAAGGATCTTGTAATTCTAGTATTTATGAAGTGAGCTGAGCTGATGAGGGTCAATGAGGGTTATTCTTTTTCTATTATCTCACGTTTGATTATTTTTCCTGCATTACCCAGTTTTACATGATTCTGTAGTTGAGTACGGCACCTCGGTAGTGATACACACTACTCCACTTAACCCTCGTGTTTCCGGTTCAGTGCACATTTGCGTGCCACTGTGTAACCAAGCCAAACTGAGAAGAGGCTCTTTGAATCCAGGCACACAAGTCAGTGACTGCATTCTTTCCCCCTGCATTTTTAATGCTTTTTAATTTTAATGTTTTTCTTTTTTTTGTTCTCCATCTCTTATTCATGAGCTTTGATTGGAGAGATGGCTGTATAACGATCAGCAGCACCGTAATTACGCCTTATTGCTGCCTTCGGGGCCTTCTGATTTCTTGGCTGGCACCGTCCGTTGGGTACAAATGTTATCTCCTTGCTAGGCACGTGCTCAAGCAGCCGCCACGTTTTACTGGCTCTAGGGCATAAAAGTCAGGGTTTTACTGAGGGTCCACTTTTGCTGTATTGCTCTTTGTTGGACTAGAAAGGTCTATTCTATTACCAAACCCTGGCATCATGTCCACAAACTCACTCAGTCACTGGCTGGCTAGCAGTTCTGCCCAAGGCATTTGCCGCTTAATGTTCTGTCCTCTGCATGTTGCTTTGAAGTGAAACCATGGTTTATTAGCACTATAGGGAAAGGGTAGGTAGAAGGCATGGAGGAAGGGAAGTAAGAAGAGGAGTGTGTGTGTGTGCAGGTGTAAGAGAGGGAGAGACTGATGTGTGTGATGCCTTGGTGCCCGGTTGTGTGCCCTTCTTTGTGATTAGCAAGTTAAACCCTCCTGGGGTCAAGCACCCCGAATCCAAAGAGGCATCATTAAAACATTACGATCTTGCTCAAAATTATCCCCAAATGATCTAGCATCAGTGGTAATGAATAATCTAGCATCCAGCACTTCTTATAATAAAGATAATGATCATTTACATGAAGCAGACGGAGGGAAAAAAAGCCATGCTTATTGGATACAGTTTGATTTTCTGGGTGTTTAAAGTGGAATTTGCTGTCTTATGCTGCGAAGCTGATCACAGCAGAGGACTCTCAGGTGATCCAGGCCTAATTTCAGTGCCAGCCTGAAGCTCTGATCTCATTCACCAGTCACTGACACACTGGAGAGGTAGAGTCTCCACGGAGCCGAGGCCTTTCACAGCCAATTAAAAGGGTGGCTTTTAAATCTGCCGAGGCGTTCCGAGAGAATGCACGTGACGCTCTGGAGTTGGCGGCCATGTAGCTAGAGAGCAGTGGAGGATGAAGAACTGGGCTTTAGCGTCTTCCTCGAAATCTAAATCTAGTCCCGGTTCTTCCTCCCACAAGAAACACCCTTGCTGCATTTAGGCCTTTTCTGTCTGGCTCTATTTGGTATTTCATAATCTTCAATAGCAGTCTGCCCTGTGCTGTTGAATTAGTATTATTTTTTTTTTTTTTGCAAGTCCAGCAAAACTCTTTCCTTTGCTCAAAGGGGTAATTGAGTGTGGCTCGTCCAGTGTCCTGGCAAAGACAGCTGCTTCATTAGAGAAAGCTCGGTCCTCTCCGGTGCCTCATTATAATGCACCGAGGCCAGGCACCAGCTCCTGCGAGGCAGATCTCAATGCAGAGGTGAAGCGGTGTCAAAATACCCGGCTGCTTTAAAGAATGCCTAAAGAAGGACTGTTAATTGTTAAAGTTTTACACTTCGAGAGTAGACTTTACACAATATAATTTTTACACTTCGGTTTAGATGACTCAAACTACATAGGAACATCTGTTCTTAACGCGATTTTTCAGTTTTTTTTTATCTTAAAAAAAAAAAAAAAACAGACATTAAAAACGCCCTCAATTTCATTTTTATCCCATCTGTAAAAATAGTTTCCCCATAAAAGGCAGAGGCACGTCAGCAGACATTACACAGTGCAGTCAGTATGTAAATCATATACTACTGTATATACATAGCACCATTTTGCAACCTATTTTCAAGGAATCTCCAAATTATAGCATTGCTCAAAGTCCTGTCATCTCCCCCAGCAGGCACGACGAGCTCCGGCAAGCACGGGGATGTACATATGTTCCCCACGGCACGTCGTTTCCTGGAGGAGGGAGAGTCCTACCTGGCACTGGCCGTGGAAACGGCTCTCATGGGCCTCGGGCAGCAAAGGATCATGCCCGAAGGCCTGTACGCCCAGGAGAAAGTGTGCCGCAACGAGGAGCACCTCATCGCCAAGCTGCAGGAGGTGGAGCTGGATGACATGCTGGTCAAGATCTTCCGCAAGCAAGCCGTCCTCCTGCTAGAGAGTGAGTGGTGGTTGTTTTTCTTTTTTGCTGAGCAGCTATCAAGTAATGTGTGACAAAAGAGAAGGCAGAGAGGGAGACTGATGTGAGGAGGAATTAGCATGATCACATTTTGGCAATTGTGTAATTTAGTTTTATTAGCATTAGCGGGAATTTTTGGCTGCATTCTGATAG
The DNA here is from genome assembly GCF_946808225.1 of Silurus aristotelis. Taxonomy (NCBI): domain Eukaryota; kingdom Metazoa; phylum Chordata; class Actinopteri; order Siluriformes; family Siluridae; genus Silurus; species Silurus aristotelis. Next base: position 13,451,598 of record NC_139591.1, read on the forward strand.
CAAAGCATGTTTTGCACAGAACAAAATGGAATCCTGCAGGGCCTCAGAGGTCTTTTCAGCAAAAGCTCCCCAGCCTCCTACCTCATGCAAATACCTTTCAAGTTTCCGGCAAGGTTAAACCAGACCGCCAATTGATTCCAGGAACGTGCAACAAACTCCCTTTGGTGCTTTTTTGTTTTGTTCATACGTGTATGCATGTGCCTGTATATCATTTCTTTTACTTTAAAGCTGCTGAATTTGAAACCATGCATTCATTCTTTGAGTCATTCACAGAGTAAAGTGTGATGTCAGGGCCGCTTGCTGCACCAGTGGCGAGTGTGGAAAGAATGCAAAATGGCCACTGCAGGCAGCTTTGCTCCGAGTGCCACCGCCTCTTTTTGAAATAGGGAAGGAAGCTGATAAGCAGGCCGTGCTGTGTCCCTTTCTCCTTCCTTTCATGCTTTTTCTTCTCTCCCTCCCTCAAACTTTCCTGCTGGCCCATGCCAGGAGCTGTCACATGGGCAGTGCAAACAGGAAAAGCATGTATGAATGGAGAGAACCTATTACCAAAATCTTGCTATAATATACTCAGCATTCTCAGGTGTGTGTGTGTGTGTGTGTGTGTGTGTGTGTGTGTGTGTGTGTGTGTGTGTGTGTGTGTGTGTGTGTGTGTGTGTGTGTGTGTGTGTGTGTGTGTGTGTGTGTGTGTGTGTCTGCTAGATCTCGCACTGCCTTTGTGTTTGTGTTTTAGCTTGGACATGTGATTTGCTCTTGTGTATTTATTTCACAAAACTTGGTTGTGCATGTTTGTGTGATGTGGCGTGCAGGCGAGGGCCTTTACTTTGTAAATAATCTAATGAGTGGGGAAGTAAAGCCCTCACATATGGCTTCTGGCATGCCAGTTTATCTTGTATGCCAGTGTGAGGGGGGGGAAACAAGACTTGAAAATGAGCTCACACTTTCATCTGGTTTGGAGAAGAAAAGAGTAAATGAGCCTTGAGCAGATTAGCACTGATGTGTTGACACCAGAAACGGGATGCATTTAGGTTTTGGCTCGGACTGGGAGACTTTTATTTATTTATTTTTTTGCCTCTCCATGCACGTCTGAATAAGATTAAAGAGAGTACAACTGTGACACCAGTATGCATGTATGGTTAAAGTTGGGGTGCAGATTATAAAGTAGCTTAGCCAGTCTCCGCCCACGCCTAAAGGAATTGTGACCAGTAGTCCTTAAATTTCTTCTTTCCGGATCCACCTGTTTCAAAACTGACGTCTAGATGGCGTTCTTATCAAATGGAGACTCTGTGCAGCTTGAAGCATAAAAAGCTTAAAGGTCCATTAAGTTTCTGGGCATCTCAAGAACTATTGAGGATGGATTTGGACTGTAATTAATACAAAGTCTGCTACAATTTCTTAGGACTGGCATGAACATTTTTGCATTTAAGTGCCCATCAATGAACAGTTCACTGAACAGCACACTGTAACAATGATAAAACCATAATGAATGGACATAAGCTGCCACCCAGATGAAGATAGCTTCCCTTTCTGACTCTCGAGGTTTCTTCCTCATACCATTTCAGGGAATTTCCTTGGACCCGTCACCACTGGCTTGCTCATTAGGGATAAACTTAATCTTATAAATTTCAATTTTACAATCTACTTATCTCTGTAAAGCTGATTTGGGACAATGTCCAGTGTTAAATTTACTCTAAAAAATAAAAGTGGTAAGAGTTAATTGAGATCTGACCCATTTCTCATCCATTTACATAAATTCTTTTCACCAATCCTGCTTATTCCTATACATATTGTTTTCAGCCTAACTACCGATTATTCAGTGACATTGTATGTTTGGGTCTGAAGTGTACAAGTGTGTATATCTGCTCATATGCGTGTCTGTATGAATTTCTCCTTACAGGTGGGCCCTACAGTGGTTTGGGGGAAATCATCTGCAGAGAGAGTGTTCCAATGCACACATTTGCCAAGTACCTGTTCACCTCCCTCCTACCTCATGATGCCGAATTGGCATACAAAATTGCACTGAGAGCAATGCGGTAAGTGTGTGTGTGTATATATGTGCACTCACACAGCCAACCTTCCCTTTTCTTCCTCTGGAAGATGTTATGTATGCAGCACCTTGAGGAGAAACAACATGGCTTCTCACCCCACACCACCCCCCTGTCTTGTCTGTCTGTCTGTCTGTCACTTAGCCCTACCCCCCTCCTCCCCATCACCATTTTGTGTGTGGGATTCAGATTGTCTGGCACGCTGTTTAATCAGAATGGTGCCATTTGCTTGAAAAACGTGCTAAATAATTCATCACTGCTTAAAATGAGTTTCAGTTTCAAGAAACAAATTGGGAATAATAAGTAAAGAACCACATTCTAATTTGGGACCAAAAAAAAAAAAAAGGTCTTATTTCCCATCCTATGAAAAAATATGGTGTGAATGTATCTGAGGATATGTGTAGTCCATTGTTTTAAGTCTTTCTTCATTTAAAGTTCACCATGAAACAAACAAACATATGTTAAATACATGAGCAATTTAAAAAACACTTATGGTTAGTTGTGATTTTAGACAGATTTCTGACATTTCCAATAATTATTAAGCAAAACAGGACATGCCCTAATAATTGACTAAATAAAAGATATCTGTATTATTAAAGCATGAGTACCTGTACATCATAAACCAAAAGAGCACATCAAGCTTCAAATGTTAGACTTTGTATGCGTGTGCAAACCTTATTTTCTAGATTTATCTTTTGACCCTCAAACTGTAAACTAATTGGCTTGTTGATTATTAGATTAGCCCCCCCAACCACCAAACCCCACCCCACCCCACAGAACACATTGGTATAAGTTGATATTCTTTCTAGTCTACTTGTTTCAAGGTACATTCAGTAGTCCAACAGGATAATAACTATGTCAATCATGGCTATAATAAATTTCACAGTGGTAGATTGTATTTTCACCACTGTAACTTTTTTTTTTAATCACAGACCTCCTGACCACATGATAGAAATAGATTTCAAAAGGACAGAGCAGCCTGAGCAGCTTAGTGCTTATAGTGGTTTTAATGAAATGGTTTTCGATAATGATTGATTTCTTTATGTGGAAGCCAAAAACGATCAAAGATATTTTACTCTAATTTCAGTTTATTCATCTAGTGTCTAGTTGTTAGCAATTATGTTCAAAATCTTTTTTTAACCATAACATTTCTATCCCAGGATCCCAAAAATTCTATTACTTAGGCTTTAAATCAACTATGTGTAATAATGCCCTCCTACTTAGCCACTCTTCTCTGTACTTGCCCTCAAATGATGGGTCCAACAGGATCAGATGATCCTATACAACTGCCTTCCAAGTCATGTTGGCCTGCTGAGGAGGCCTATATTAAACATCACTCATTTTGTGGTGCAGAGGGTCTAAGTGCCTAGATATATAAAGGTAACCAAAACCAGGACAGTGCAAGTTTGTCTTTTTATTTAAATTTTTTTCTCCCTACAGTATCAACCAATTTCTGTTCTAAGCGTAAATCCCAAACCAGAACGTTATTGTACAGAGATTAGATTGTGTTTACTGCAGCTTTTGCAGCTGAATCAAATCAAAGTAATATCCACCTAAATTTAGGTGCAGCAGCAGCCCCGAGGCTCAGTATTGACTCGCTCTATAAAAAGAACCTGCCGTCCAAAAAACAGCTTCCTGATCTGCGTATCCCTTTTGCAGAGCACCAAAGAAATTAACACCATACTCCAGTATATGTTTGTTGTATGTGGCGCCCTGGGTTCCGCACAGTTCGTCTTGCTCTGATACACCATTATTTATAGCTCAGTGCATGGGCTACGTTATAGTTTCGTACAGTAACCTCTTAGGCTGTTGTGTCAGTATATTTAAAGCTCCCTCCAACCCCTCCCCCTTTTGCGATTTAGAAGTAGGTTTTGTATATGGAGCGACCCAGCACATCTGAATGATACTATCTGGGCCAAAAGTGTCCAATGTAAACATTTTTATTAAATTATTATTTTTTTTTTTTTTAAGTGATCCACACAGCCTCTTAACGTCATGATTGTAAAGCAGGGGTGCATATCCAATTGGCTGTGCATCAAGAGCAAATTACTATTGCCCTCATAGCGATATTTGATAAAGGATCAAGTACCCGGACATACGGCCTCGCTGCTGTGGTTCCTTAAAGGGCCTGGCTCTTTGTGCGGGTGCTGTGCCCTAGGCCACCTCCAGGCTAAGTAATCCCCCCTCCCTTACTTAGAGATTTAACTCTGCAGTAATAACCATGGAAAAGGGACAGCATGCCCTTTCAGAGCCAAGGGGCCTGTGCTGTGCTTGTGGTACAGGTGAAAAGTTCAGCGTTTTCCTTGAAACCATTTCTAGAGCAAAGTATCGAGCCATGACCAGGAAAAGTATTTCCACTTTCAGGCGTTTATTTTATTTTATTTTATTTATTTTTTTTGGAGGGATACATTTAAGACAAACAAACACACCATTTTTGATCCTGTTTAAATTAAGATTACACTTGGGTTCATTTTCCACAAGAAGGAAATGCAATAGTGTTACAGGTTTTTGTATTTTTTATTCAGGTTACATTTATACATTTACATGTCTTTGAACAATCATCAATATTATAATGTATAATCAGACATAAGTATAACTCAGACCCATAATGGCACTTAGCAGGGGTCTAAAGGGATTAGATGTGTGCTTTCATGAAGTTTTATCCATGGCCTGAATTGTTCAAATCTTCACATTTCCTATAGAGTTTAGTGAACTCAGTGGCCTTGTTCAGTTCCAGTCTCAGGCACTAACTTTCAAAATGCTGCAGTTGTAAAAAAGACTGTGCTTATTGATTTCTTCACTGACCTTATTTTTTTTCTCACCCCCACCCAGGTTACCAGTGATGGAAGCCGTTGCTCCTTCCGGAGACATATCCCGGCCTCACAACATAGTGTCCGTCGTGCCCAACCGCTACGCACGATGGTTCACCATCAGCCACATCGAGTCTCAACAGTGTGAGCTGGCCTCTACCATGCTCACTGCAGCCAAAGGTTAGACTCCGCCCCCCCTGTAATCACAGGTTGACTATTTGGTGGTAAACTCCCACCACTGAGATATGCAATTCCACCCTTAAGTCACAACAGATGAGTCGTGTTTTCAAGCAAACTCCCAAACCTAGAAACTTGAACGCAGGTTCTGAAACAGATCAACAAACCTCCGAATCCTCCATGCCTGCATGCCTAGCGTGTCGCTAGTGCTTACTCACTGTAATTATGCAGAAACGTGTGTGTGAAATAAAGTGTCTCGCTGTCTGAACGAATTGAGGTGGCTTTACACGCCATGGACAGGAAAGAAAAGTCACTTGCTGTCGCTTGCAAATTCTGGCTAAAACAACACACCATTTGAATTTTAAATTGTAGAGTGGAATTTAAATTTGTTTCAGTCGAAGATGTTTGACGGAGCAGTGTGTACCATCAGCCTTCTGCTTATGGTATTTTTTTGCAACAGATACCGTTTCAAAAAGCGTTAACTTTACTCCTGCTATTGTTCCATGCATTATTCCTTTTCAGAACTTGTCACTCGGATGGTAAAATGTTTTCCTTATGTTCAATCTGCTTCTAGGTGATGCTCGAAGGCTGGAAACAGTATTAGAATCAATCCAGAAGAACATCCACTCATCCTCGCACATCTTTAAACTGGCACAGGATGCCTTTAAAATCGCCACGTTAATGGACAGCCTGCCTGACATTACTCTGCTGAAAGTGTCCCTGGAGCTGGGCCTTCAGGTACACGCCCACTCACCTGCTCATCTCAGTGTATTTTTTTTTTAATCATCAATGTTTTTTGTTTGCTCATTTCCCCCCCCCTCGGAGTCGTCAGTCAACACAGTGCATTTTGTTTTTAATGAAGGTCATGCGGATGACTCTTTCAACTCTGAACTGGCGAAGGCGAGAGATGGTACGATGGTTAGTCACATGTGCCACAGAAGTTGGTGAGTTCTCGATATTTGAGGTTTTCAATACAATCAATCTGAAGTAGGAAATTTGAGAATGCTCCTACAAAGGGGAAAGGGAAATCTATTTTTTCTTTTAGTTGGTAATCATCTCAAGATTTGTGTAGTGATTTAATCTTGAAATGAAATTAAATCTTTTTATTTCATATTGTAGGTGTGTACGCACTGGACAGTATAATGCAGAGCTGGTTTGCGCTGTTTACTCCGACGGAAGCAACAAGCATCGTGGCAACAGCGGTGTTATCGAGCAGTACAGCGGCGCGCCTGCGGCTGGATGCGCGGCAGCAGGAGAAGCTTGCGAGCAGCGCGCGGACGTTGGCGCTACAATGCGCAGTGAAAGACCCTGCAAGCTGTGCGCTGTCTGCACTGACTCTGTGCGAGAAGGAGCCAGCAGCGTTCGAGACGGCCTACCAGATCGCCCTGGATGCAGCTCCAGCGGCCATGACGCACGCACAGCTCTTCACAATCGCGCGCTACATGGAGCACCGGGGCTACCCGGCTCGTGCCTACAAACTGGCAACACTGGCCATGACGCACCTGAGCCTGGCCTATAACCAGGACACGCATCCAGCCATTAACGATGTGCTGTGGGCGTGCGCCTTGAGCCACTCTCTGGGTAAGAGCGAACTGGCATCCATCATCCCGCTAGTTGTGAAGAGCGTCAAGTGTGCTACAGTGCTTTCGGACATTTTGCGGCGCTGCACACTGGCCACCGTGCCGACCCCGCCTCTGCACGGACGCCGAAACCCCACGCCCAAGTTGATGTCACTGGACAAGGCGCCTTTGCGCCAGTTACTGGACGCCACAATCGGAGCCTATATCAACACAACGCACTCACGACTCACGCACATCAGCCCACGCCATTACGGCGAGTTCATAGAGTTCCTGGGGAAGGCGCGTGACACTTTCCTCATGGCACACGACGGCCATGTGCAATTTGCACAGTTCATTGACAACCTGAAACAGATCTACAAGGGCAAGAAGAAACTCATGATGCTAGTGCGCGAGAGATTCGGTTGACACCCGAAGATCTCCCTTTCCCTTTTTTTTGACTCAAGTCTCCCTCTTTCTTAACGAAAGCAACCAGAAGGAAAAAGTGGAACACAGACAAACAGAAAGAACATTAAAAGCCACACCGGTATTATATGTATAGACTTTCATTAGTTTGCGGAAAAAAAGGAAAAAAATGTCTCATTGTGAAAGTTTTGTGTGTTTCCCTTTATTTGTATGGAAGTACATGAGAGTAAACAGTAGAGAGAGAGAGAGAGAGAGAGAGAGAGAGAGCGAGAGCGAGAGGGAGGAAAGAAAGAAACGAAACGTTTTGGTTTACACTGAGTATATGTTGTTCAGTGGCAAAAGCCCACATAGCACTCCAGATATCTGTCAACATTCACAGCCTCAAAGAGAAAGAAATATGGCTTTAAACCAAACAAAGCACCTCCATCCTAAGTGAAAAGTACCTCGTATGGCTCCAGCTTTACCCCGTTCCCTTCCTAATCCATTTAAAATGTTATCAGTGTACTAAAGTGTTCAATACGAAGAAAAAAACAACTTAAAAACCAGTTTGGGACTTTTTCATTTCCTTCTTTGAGTTTTTTTTTCCTTTGTTTTTTTTTGTTGTTGTTCTTTTGTACCAGGCTCATAGTGTGGCTTTGCAGTGCTGTTCCTCCATAAGCATGTCACATATACACAGATGCTCACAGAACCTCCTTTAAAAAAAAACCCTGCTGTGCTTGCGCTTGTGGAAACTTAGCGACTGTCGACATACATTCTCAGGGATTTCTCAAGAAAAAAAAGGGAAAAAAAAAAAGAGAAAAATGAACATGGAAAAAAAGAAAGAATGAGAGCATTTTATTGTACTGTATATATATGATAGTATATGTCTGAATATTGAAAAAATGTATACATTAACTAATTTATAAAAAAGAATATTCTATGGAATGCAAAATACTTGAAGCTGCAGTACCTTGGTTTTAAATTAAACATATCAGAAGAGGGACGTTCAAAAAAAAAAAAGCGCGCCTTGCTTCAGGGGCTGAATTTGGGCAGTGAGCTTGGATGCTGGTACCTATGCAGAGCCACTTATCCAACCACATGATCCAACCGGTATGTCGAAACCATGAATGGATTTGGTTTTGTATGTATATACACACATTTGTGTATCCAGCAAACAGCAGAACTGTCCCCGGGGGCACCAGTGTTTATAGAGCGGCGAAGCCAGAGCAACAAGCCTTAGCATTAATAAAGAATAGAAAATAAAAGAATTGCAGGCCGTGTGCCTCCAAAAAAGTTCGCCTAGAAATGTAGATCCAGCAGAAATGGACTTTTTAGTAATTTAACGTTGCAAGCAAACCACACGCGCGTGCAGTTAAAATTTGCCTGAACACGTTAATTTCTTTCCACTATCAACTCACAAAGAAGCTCCATGTTTATGCACAATAACATGTACATGCCTCTTCTGCTGACATCTTGACTTTGTGCAGGACAGAAAGTTGCTGTGTAGGTCTGACTGTTCCGACATTTGTAATGCTTTTTTTGTTTTGTTTTGTTGTATTTATTCTTTTTTTTTTTTTACTTCGTTGTTCCTCTAGAATTCCTCCAACAAGAACAGCCTTCTTTCTTGCCTTGTCTTAACGCTTTAAAATAACCAAACTGGAGTTCTAACTACCAAACCTGTTTCATTAAAATGAAAGCCAACCGACTTTGGTTCCAACTTTTAGTGTCTTTAATTTTTAGCTTGAATGGTTCTGTACCTTTTGTGCTTTAAAAAGCCGTTTTTTCCTATGGTTTTTTTTTTTTTTTTTTGTGCAAAACATTGTCAAGTGTCTCAAATTCCCTTCCCTAGAGGTATGTCTGTAGCTCTTTTTTATTTTATTTTTGATTGTTTAGAAACAGAAATGTTTGTTTTTATTTATTATAAAAGTTAAACGATTGTACTTCATCACCCGTGTCAACATGCTCATGAAGTTGAATTTAAGATTTGATACACCGATATCAATTTATTTATGTAACTAAATCACTGTTTTATAAACTTGTTAATGATTCGACTTTTTTTGTTTGTTTTAATTAAAGTTAGTTTTTTGAGAGGAAGACACTGTCTGATGTCATCTGTGAACCCAAAAAGAATAATTCAAAGGATGTTTTAATTGTTGTGATTGTACCATGAGTATAGACCACCTCTCTACCCTTTCTAAATCTAAAAAGTAACTAAAAGTAAAACGTGATGTGAAATAGGTAACAGCTGGAAAACCTCTTTACAATCTCTAGGCAAATTAAGTAAGACTACAATGAATTTATGCTTGATGGAGGTAGTGTTCTGGTATGATCACTGGTGTTTATTGATGTGACTGCTGATAGACATTAGGATAATTTCTGAAGTGTACATTTTTGAAGCTATACCTTTCACTTTAGATTCTGAAATTTCTAAATCTTCACATTACTGACCAAAATATATCACAAAAGCAAGCCTTTAAGGCTTCTTCTATTTCTTTCGGCTGTTCCTGCTAGGGTCGCCACAGCGGATCATCGGTCTCCAGCCTATAGGCTTTTAAGGCAAAGAAAGGAAGTGAGCATGCTTTGCACTTACTAAAGACAAAAAGCATAAAAACCCACAAACAAGCAACAACTAAAAAGTTGCAGTAAATGTTTGCATAAAAGTGAAAAAAAAAATCTATTATAAATAATATAAAATGTAATATTTGTTATTTTCCAATTTCAGCATTTGCTCAGTTTTGGTTGGTTTTGAGAATATAATAATTTTGAAATATTGGATCTATTAAGTGCTTCAAATATTTCTATATGTACATTTTCTGCAAGATCCCTCCCAACATAAAATGACAGGATTGTTAGTTTAAAATAGGGTTAATTAGGAATTGATGATTCCTCGAGTAACTTGAAAACAAAACAAACCAAAAAATCAGAGTAAAATGATTTGCCTTGATGCTTTGTTTAGTCCATTTAACTACACATGAGGCATTGTGTTTCCCCACGGACCATTATTACTGACGCCCCACCTGCTAAACCGCTCTGGACAGGTAAACACAGAGATGCTGCAGAATAAAAAAAAATGGAGGAACGGGGAGAAAACAGTGAGGGGTGAGAAGATGATTCAGGTCAAACGAAACGACAAACTTTGTGATCATTTCAAACTAAATCAAAGAAAACACTGCAGTGTGTTTAGTTTTATTATTATTTAATTATTTAATTATTTATTTTGATGTAATGGCAATTAAACAGACTAAATTGGTTTTGTTCTCACAGAAATTCTTGTATGCAATTTTAGCAATAAAAACTTTAATTTTTCTAAAAAGGAAACAAATCACTTGCTCATTTTAAGAGAACTGTCTTACTTTCTCTTGTATATTTAGTATTGCGCTTTAATAAAGAAAAAGTACTTCTTAACTGATTACTCAATTAATCGATTGAATACTCGATTACTAAAACAATCGATAGCTGCAGCCCTAGTTTAAAAACCCCGCCCTCACTGTGTATTTGAACATATGTGATATTTGCTATCAAATTAAGTTGTGTATTTTTCAAAACTGAGACAAACTAGTAGACTAATGTAAAACCCTGCAACCCTGACCTGGCAGTCACAAAGGATGAATGAATGTATAATGATCATTCTCATTCACATTCATATATGTTGTCTCCACCAAGTAAGCAGCCGCATTATAGTAAAAGCCTCCTTGCTTGCCTGACTTTTTGTGTTTCACCAAATTATATCCATATTCATTTTTGTTCATTTTGAATATTGTATTCCTCTTAGGTTACATCATATTATTCTGAAACAGGAGACACCACAGGGGTTTCTTGGTTCCAATTTTGTGGACTCACTGTTCTTCACAGTTTCAAGTGTTTCCTGCACCAACACCCCCGATACAAATCGTCAAGTCTGTAGTCTGTCATGTGCTGGAGGAAGTGTGTCAGTGTGGGAAGAAAATTGCAGGACCATGAGTCGTTATGACTGATCACTGTCCCTTCTGTACAACCAAAAATCACAGCCTGCTCACTATATAGCAGTCTATTGTGCAAATCAGCTATTTTGTAGTCATTTCTGAGAGCATGCTGGAAAAAATAACCCTTGCAATCAGTAGTGAATAGGTACAGAAAAGACATAATGCACAGGCTAAAGATGACCAATCCCAGGGTGCAGTTCGCACTGATGACAGCCAGACACTGAAATGGTGTCTTATGTGATAGAATTGGACCTTTCGTCCGATGATGAGCAAGGCATGTAGTGTATGAAATCATATGCTTTACAAACCCCATTTCCTGGATTAGTGTGGTAAATAGTGCTACTGGTTTTCTGATGTAGGGAGCCATTTCCATTATACTGTAGTGCTTGTGGTCCTTCAAGCCTTTATCTCAGAGGCCCTGCAATCCACAGATACCACTGGTATTTAGGTTGCTGGTAGATTTTAAATGATTAGACTATAGAAAAATAATGTTAGGTATGTAAAGTACTATCTTATTATACCCTTGAATATTTCTTCTCAAGGGACAATGCTACCGAAATGAAATTTGGTTATATTTTAGTCATTGTGCAGGTTGTATAGCAGTATAAATTAGCCGTCCTCTAAAAACGACATGTCAAATAACTGCCAACAAATGTGAGTACACCCTCAATGATAACAGCTGTACATTGTTTAAACATGCAAAGCCACATGTCCTATTTATCATGTTCATGTTTTTGTCTGCTTGACAGGGCCATACAAATGTGTGTATCTTGTATTAGAGCAGTTAAATTTGGTGCTTTGAGTACATTTCTCTGATACTGACCACTGGATGTTCTACATGGCACCTCATGGTAAAGAACTTTCTAAAGATCTGAGAATTTAAATTGTTGCTCTCCACAAAGATGGCCTAGGCTATAAGAAAATCGATAACACCCTGAAACTGAGTTGCAGTACAGTGGCGAGGGTCATACTGAGGTTTCCAAGAAGGGTTCCACTCGGAACAGACCTCTCAAGGGTCGATCAAAAAAAGTTGAGTCATCGTGCTGTGAGTCAGGTGCAGAATCTGGCTTCAAAAAACAGTTCTCCCAGCTTTGCTTTAAAGGTTGCAGAAGTGGAAGGTGTCAGTGCTCAGACCAAATGCTGCACACTGCAACAAGTCGGTTTGCATGGCCCAGAAAGAAGCCTACTCTGGAGCTGGCTCACAAGAAAGACTGCAAACAGTTTGCTGGAGACAACCTGTCCAAGAGCATGAATTACTGGAACCATTACTGGTCTGATGCGACTAGGATAAACTTGATTGAGTCATATGGTGTACAGCATGTGTGGCCACGCCTTGATGAGGAGTACGGTCCTCAAGCAGAAGGTGAAAAACTGTCATGTGTCCAACATCCAGCAGCTCTGTGATGTCATTAAGGAGTAGCGGAAGAGAATCCCAAAAACAACCTGTGCAGCTCGGGTGAAATCCATGCCCATTGGATTAAGGCAGTGCTACATAACAATGGTGCTTATATGAAATATTGACACTTTGGACACAGTTTGACATGTTTACTTCGGGTGTACCCACTTGGGTTGCCAGTTATTTACTGGTTATTTAATGGCTGTTTGTTGAGGTGTTTTTTTAGTGGACAGTAAATCTATCCTGCTATACAACCTGCACATTGACTACTCTAAACTATATCTACGTTTCATTTCTATATTCTTCTATATTCTTTAGAAGATATATAAATAAATATATCTTTATATAATAAAATGGTTGCTGAAATGTGAGGGATGTACTCAATTTAGTGAGATACTGTAACTGAAGGCACACAGATGCGTTGCACATAACTCCTACATACAATCAGTTTGATGTAAAACCCTGCAAAGGTTAAATTATCAGGGTACACAGTCTACATAGAACCCCTTTAGGTAGCAAAGACTATTACAATCCAAATAAATCTTGTTAAAAAAAAAGTATACATTTTAATTGCAGGATTACATACGCTATCACTTATCTTATCCTGTAGCCATGTTTTGTAGACAGTTTTGAGGACAGCCTCACATGGACACCCTAGAAATACATGAGATTACCGTAGATGGTACAACTTGGTAGTAACCATAAAAAATGAGGTACAAATAAGGATACACAAAACTACAGTATCATGCCTTTAGGAGGAAACAGGCAGCAGTGGTTCATAAATGCACTGTATATTCTAAAATTAGCTTTCATTAATGACCTACAACTCTCAAAAACACATTGTTTTATACACAGGGCAAGACTCTTTAATTAAAATGTTATATACAATTGCAACACACTATGGATAATGCACATGGCCTCTCAGCCAAAATGTCTACACAACACACTCTTGGGATAAAAAAAAAGCTTGGAGTTTCCAGCAACTCCAACTAAAAAAAAAATATATATATATATATATATATATATATATATATATATATATATATATATATATATATATATATATATATATATATATTGAAGGTTTATAAACCTTCAAAATATGAATGCTATGCAAGCTGAGGCATAGATATTAAAAATGACTAATGGTCTCAGCATACTTAATGCAGAGGCACCCAGTGCAAGAGTTGTGAGAAGATAACATCACCGTCGAGAGCTCACAAAAGTGCACACGCTCCAATTTCACCCTAGTGTTGCACACAACTGCTGCGGTACTCCAGGTGGCATTTCAACACAAAGAAATATTTCGCTCCTAAAAGTCATGGAACTGGCTTGAAAACGTCTTGCTTTTTACAACCAATCTCACATGCATGACAGCATGATAAGCAAAGCCTCATAACATGCATTCAGAACTCAGTTACAACCATTTTTGTTTGTAGAAACCAGACAAATTTTCTCCCAGCAGGAAGGTGTATTTACACTAGACATACACTCGATTTATGACAACACGGATATGCTTTTAACAAAAAACATGACATGTAACTCATCTGTTAATCATCAGGCATAAGCCGAGCATTACCTTATTAAAGCTAGGGGTTTAAATCTAAACATAGATTTGTTTGAATTTACACCCTCTTAAACCTGTTAAAAAATAAAAAGGAACTGGGAAAATGGCTGCAGTGCAAGATTATGAGAGCATCATTGCCCTTTATATTTGAAGTGTAAAGATAAGGTTGGCTGCACTTAAAAAACGACAGAGCCACTTCAACCTCTTACCTCTGAAGAACCTCTCATGGTCAACGGTTTTATGGCTAACTTCCTGGTATTAACAGTTCAAGGGGTTCCATCTATTCATGCGTCAAGAAGGTGGATTTTACATACTGTAGGATGAAGTCGACATTTTGTTTTCCTGTGTTCACATGCACATAAGAATGTGAATCACTTGCATGTTTTATTAGTGAGCTTGGTGCTTATTTTGGCAGGAATTCTATAAGAGGAGGACAATACCAAGGGGGACATTTAAATAAATCTTGCCATTTCTGATTAGATCAGAGCTGATACTAGATATAAAAGTTAAAAGTTCTTAACAGTGTAGCAGACAGATGGATCACAGACATGTGGTAACCACCATTTCATTCCTAAACACTGAGATCTTAAAGTCAGGGGCAATCCAAGATGGAGAACTTTGCCCAGCACCATCAGTCCCTCAATGCTTTTTGGAAGAACAAACGGTAATAGCGGCAGGGATAATACCATAAACCAGCCGAGGCCTGTGCACTCTGCTTGTGCCAAAGTACAGCAAAGCTGTTTGAGAAAAGACAGGCAAGTGCTTGAATGTGACACTGATAGATTTTTCTTCCTCTGCTGACATTTGAGCAGATAATTCAATCTTGCGCAAAGGAAAACATTCGGCAGAGCCCATGCTACAACAAAGACTTGTATACGAAGAGGAAAGATATTAGTGGAAAGTTTCTGGTGAGGTGTATTTGAGATTTGAGATAATCTACGTAACCTGAAAAATATACAGGACGTCACAAACAGCTAGAGGACAGGTGAATATAACATTTAGAAAAGTATATTTACATTCAAATCTGATGTGAACATCTACCTATTGTACCTACAGTTGTTTACAGGAATGTTTATCAGGAACAACATCGAATGCGACTATAAACGAATAAAAAAAGCAAGAGGTGTTTGGTAAATTGCTAGCATAGAAGTGGAATAAAACGTTTTGGGATGTGTTGTCAAATCTAATGAAAGCAGACCATATTGATTAAGCCCTCACAAGGTCATTTTTAGTCTGGAACCCTCCTGTATTAAATATGGAAAAATAATAAACATATATGCGTGGGCTATAAGGAATAGCTAGATTACATGGACTAAGAAGAACAGGAAAAACCTAATAAATGTAACACTTAAAGGATAAAAAGTATGATGAGTCATTCGTCACGTAATTAAACATGAAACAAATAAACACTTCTAAACCATGCACCGTTTTTTTCGTTAACACTCGGTCAGCACTGTTATCTTGATAAAGACTGTTTAACGTGACTGTTTGGAAAAGATACACTATCTGTCCAGTGTAACCGGCCATGCCATGCACTTCCTCCGTTGCAGGAAATGCTGGTTGTAAAAGTCACCTGGTGACAAGCCCTGCCAGCACAGACCATTAGTTCTCAGCAATGGCAAACTTTGATCCTTTATCACAGAAGCCCAGACTGTGAACTCCCTACAATTACCACGGGTACTACTTGGCTTTTGCAGGAGGATCAGAAACTGGGGGGGAAAAAAATTGCCACTGCACATGGGAGCACCCAAAACCCAGAGTGCTGGCATTCACACAAACCCTACGACAAACCCAGTCTAAATATAAACATTATTCTCTTACAGTGACATGGTTTTTGGTTTAAAGTCAAGTCCTTGGCACCATAACCCATGCACTAAATCCTGCATCGACCCAAAGCTCTGGTTTTATGCTGCCTGGCCCTTTCTTATTTGGCTGGGCTACTTCCAAGCTTTGCTTTGCCAATGTGAACACAGATGAGAGGAAACATCTGGTTCGAGAGACATGCCTGAAGTAAGTCTAAGCACAGCATTAAAAAAAAATAATAATTGGCTCAAATTTTTCAAATGGGAGGTTAAATGGTGAAATTCACAATGTGGAAAAATTAAGAGGAGGCTTTTTGATAAAGCTGTATGGAGGATATAATGGACGCTTTGCTGTTGCCTTTTTTGTAGTTTTGCAATGAAATTAGCCATTTAGCTACTGCTGCACAAGCACCGATTAGTATTTTGTATACTTGTATCCAGCTGGAAACCTTCTGCAAACCTCAATCCATTTGTCCTGATCTACCAGACAGTAAATATAGCTGATTTTCATTTAAAATCCAAAATGTTCCACACTGCTTTTATCACTAAAAGTGGGTTTAAAAAAAAAATGCTACACTGCTAAACCAGGTACCCAGGTGAGTACTGGTAAACAATAGGCTTCAAGGTGAACCAAATGGTCATTGTTTGTCCTTTTCTGACCAAATGGGCCTCTCTGAACCCTCTTAGTTTCTTAATTTTTATGCTTTAGTGTTTTGTGGCCTCCATTGTAAATCTAGGGCCTTTTTGAGTAAAACTCAAGAATAAACATTAGTATGTAATAACAAGCCTTTATTTTACATGAAGGATAAAAGAAAAACATACATAGCTATAAGAGATATAATGTACTGTTTTTCATCTTTGATGATAAAAATGGCACCGCTCCACTTCAAAATCACACCATCATGTTGTTGATCTGCTACAGATAATAATGTAATGTAATAAATATTAATCATGAATAAGTTTTTAGCATAACATTGTGTTTTAAATTTTTTTGGACAGAAAATACTGCAAAACACTTCAACACTTCAAGAACAGGCTATTTTGTGGCAATTGTTTGACAAGGCTTGAGAACATGTTAACTGGCTACACACAGGCAAAGAAACTACTCTTGGAACTTTGAAGACCTGATATACATGTAACATTTGTGTTATTCAGACCGGTGGCTTAACACTATTAAATGCCTCTCAAATCCTGTTATTTATTGTTTACCCAAAGTAAATGGAGGAAAAAACATACAGTATTTTTATTTTTATTAGTTGATTTCTTTGCTTGATGTTTAACATAGCAAACTGAAGTATATTTGAGTCAAACTGGCAGTAGTATGATGGCTTCCATGCTCCCATTAGTATGATAGAGACAAAAGTTATTTCAGACAATTTGTGGCAGTCTGGGAAAACCCTTCACACACTGACATTCTGAAAACTTCATAGATATAGACCTCTTTGGTATGGATATTCACCATGTGTGCAATTAAGTATTTTAAACCATGAGGTTGACTGAAAAAAAATTAAAAAGAGTAAAAAATTACATTTAAATTAACCGCAGCACAAGAACATCGCTGACATTTTGAAAAGCTGTATTTGAATACAAACTGAATTCATTTGGACTTGTGCCTGTTCTGCTTTGGCATGAATTCTTACAACAACAAGGAAGACATCCAAGGCAAGAACTGACTGTATATAAATACCTTTATCCCTTTAAATGTCTTCTTCTTCTTCTTCTTTCGGCTGCTCCCATTAGGGGTCGCCACAGCGGATCATCTGTCTCCATACCACCCTGTCCTCTACATCTGCCTCTTTTACACCAACTACCTGCATGTCTTCCCTCACCACATCCATAAACCTCCTCCTTGGCCTTCCTCTTTTCCTCCTTCCTGGTGGCTCCATCCTCAGAATTCTTCTACCAATATAATTCATGTCCCTCCTCTGCACATGTCCAAACCATCTCAATCTCGCCTCCCTCACCTTGTCACCAAAACATCCTACATGCGCTGTCCCTCTAATAAACTCATTTCTAATCTTATCCATCCTCGTCACTCCCAACGAAAACCGTAACATCTTCAGCTCTGCTACCTCCAGCTCCACCTCCTGTCTTTTACTCAATGCCACTGTCTTTAATCCATACAACATTGCAGGTCTCACCACAGTCCTATAAACTTTCCCTTTTATTTTTGCAGATACCCTTTAAATGTATTCCACTAAAACACTAAACAAAGTATGCGATGAAAAACCCACTCTGGTCCAGATTTTTTTAAATGTATTTCCACATATTCATAAACATTCATCTGAAGGATTTTCCAAAATAAACACACTTACAAATATCCCTTACCGACATGTGCTAATTTGTTTATCCATGTACAGTAGAAAGTGCATGTGCCTAGCTTTAAAGCCAGGATAAAAGGGTAAATAAATAAAAAAGTTATTTTTAATTGGCAGCTACATATTAATTATGCTTACAATGATAAGAATGCCACAGAATGATCAGCAATCAATAGGTTGATTTTGTACTTGTATAAAGGTTATACAGGAAATAGCTTTTAAAATGTCCCCTAATGGTCAACTAATATTAAAGTAGTTGATTCTTCTACAAAATATAACAGGCAGTCAGACAAAATGTAAAAGCTTATAAACGATTCAAGGCAGAATAATATGGAAATTTAACACATCCTAAATGCTTTAATGGTCCCCACTTTTATTTTTTTTCTCTGGCTGGTTGACACATTTTAGGTGTGCCATTTGCACAGGTCCACATGGGTCTTCTTTGTTTTAATGGCTTTTATTAACCTGGGTGCACAGCATTCAGAATCAGCAAGAATGAAAAACTAAGGTTAATAATAGTTATTTTTCAAATGGGCACTAATATGTTGTGAAGTGCAGCAAACATATAGGGGGGGTCCCGTTGGAGTTTAGATATAGGTTCTGATTAGATACTGATTCCTTAGTAAATGTTATCAATGTTTAAAGTCTCAATTCTGCCACAGATACGCAGTTTAAAACTATAAACAAACGCTTTTTGGGTCTAACATCTGAAAAATCTATCGGAATCTGATACAGTGCACAAGGGTATCTGTGACCTTTTCCCTACAGATGAAAGGCCCAAGTCAGTCTTTCATCTGAAGTAACATGGCTTCCAAGATTTGAAGTTGCTGTCAGGTATTTTTTTTTATTTTTTTTTATTTTTTTTAATCCCTGGTGGCTACAGTAACACACATTTGTGAACTTTAAAGGTGATTTAAAATGTCACTTGGAATAAAGTTTTCATAAATGTCATTACTAAACATTATATATATATATATATATATATATATATATATATATATATATATATATATATATATATATATATAGGAGCTGGTGATGATGATAAACGAGCACCATATGTGCGTGATTGAAGCCGGGAGCTTCAGAGAAAGCGGCCGAGAAAGCACCTGCCACGCTGAAGGGGGCCGAAGGGGGCGTGGCAGGTGGATTCCTGACAGATAAACATGTACTGTATGTATTTTTATAGCATGCCTTCATCAAACAAATCGCGGCAACGCTGTTGTGTAAAAAAGCCCTTTAAAAACACGTGCATGCACATTCTCATTTATTAACGCACATCATGTACATAAAGAAATTTCAAGCACGTTAATATACTGCCGCCATTTTGATTTTCGTTTATCTCGATCATCAGTTACCTCGATGCTTTTTGGCGACCCCCTAGGACATCGACATAACCGGGTTCCACTGTATATTATATATATATATTGTATAATTGTGTAGAGTGTAGTTTTATTTCTGAAGTCAGAAGAATGCATTTCAATTGTAGATGAAGAAAAGTTTTTAGAGAAGAAATTAAGTGACAGTTGGTCTTCTATTATGAAAGCATTACACAGGAGCTTTATAGAACAGGGTTTTATCATAGGCATAAAATTATTGCTCAGACAAAAGGCACTTACAATTTAAATGATAGATGGCCAGTCATGATTGAAACAAATTAAATATCTAAAGAAGTAACAGACATAACGCTATCTTGAATAATAGTGGATGAAAAATACTTTCTCAAATAGCATTTGAAAAAACGATTTATGCAGAGAATAATGCACCTTGTCCATGTCTATAGAGTATGTGACTGTACTTATTTATAGTGCTCTTCTAAATCACTGCTGCTGATTTGTTATGCCAGAGTCAGTGCAGCAGCATTAATCATTGATTATGGACGTGATTGAAAATAGTCATAAATGAACTATCCCGAGTAAGCATGAGGATTTACTTGTAATAATATTTAATTCTGTTATTAGTTCCATAAAAAAATAAAATAAATAAGCCACTCAAAGCCATTTATAAAAAGCAAATAAAACGTGTAAGTTAAAAAAAAGGACGCGTTTTTTTTTTCTTGCATTTTGACACAAAAAAAAAAAGAAAAAAACTTAGATAGCCCATTTATACAAGTTGCCCAGCTTCTAATATAATATACTTTTAAAAGCTTTCAGCTCAGAGCAACTGACTTTTGCCATGATGAATAATCTCAGGCCCCAAACTAAAACTGCATCAATCCTCCTAGCAATACAGAAACAGAATGTAAACTAGTGTTTTGGTTTTGTGCCAACTCTGAAACTCTTTAAAGACGTAGTAAAATCTTATTTTGCACACCATTCACCTTCACTGTTGTTTTCTGTAAAGCTGCTTTGAGACAATGTCTGTTGTGAAAAGCGCTATACAAATAAACTTGACTTGACTTGACTTGACTTGACTTATTGTAATGCCCTGGGCCTATTTGCTTGGGATTCAAATGTAGCAAGGCCTAATTTAAATGTGTCAGCAAGAAACATTGTTTAGAAAAGGATATTTGCATCTCAGATGTACGTTTCAAACATGACTTTCTCTATGATTGGGCTACTTTTGTAAGTTGATGCTTCTGCTTTTTCTTCTGATATGATGTGTTTATGTCTGCCAGTTTCTTTTAGGTTTGTTTTTTGGGTCCTTTAAATTTTCAGAACTCTCAGACCCAAGAGGCCAGCTTAGTGCTCTGTGATTTATCTATCTCACGAAAATGCCCTTGTCTCCCATCCCTGGTGAATTTCCATAAATGCCTCATGAATACCCCCTTTTATTTTTATTTATGGGCCAAGGTTTTATAATTAAATAGTAATTAATACTGCCAGTGTTAAGGCCTGTGTCATTTTTCTCCTCTGCCATGGTCTTTTTTGATGAATGGGTTCCATCTATTAAGTTAGCGAACAAGGCCGGGCTTTTCACGACAACTCTGATTAAGGTATCATTCCATGGCGCTTATTAAAATGCGTGAAAGAGAGAGAGAGAGAGAGAGAGAGAGAGAGAGAGAGAGAGAGAGAGAGAGAGAGAGAGAGAGAGAGAGAGAGAGATGCAATTTCATTTTTAAAATTGCCCTCGATAACGCCAGACCATTTTCACAAAACCTGACCACTCAGTAAAATAGATTTATAAGATTTATAATGAATGAAGAAGAATAGGAGGACATTAATAAAAATGATAACTTCATTTAGGCGTTGTGAATTCTGCAGCATTTTAGCAAAGGGCTCCCATTACCTTTTATTGTATTTAAAAGAGATATAATTAATGTGCTTGACCGTCATAATACTAAAATACCTTGACATAGCATAATGTAAGGCTTCTGCATCACTCATGCCCATAATTACCTCCTAAATTATTAAATAACATTTTAATCGACTTTATGAGTGACATTGTAAATAAAGAAATGGACCTAAAGTTGCTGTGATTCATTGGCTTTTTTAACAATGACAATCCTTTATATGCCATTTAGATATGTCTTTTTTATGCTTATTAAAATCACTGAAATCACATAGACAATGTGTCTTTGTATGCAGTGAGTACAAAAAAAGTAATAGTAATTCCGTTACTAATCTTATTTTTTACTTGCACTTTACACAATGCTAGATGTTATTGATGCTAGGTTGAATTATTGATTCTAACTGGTCAGATGTTGTTGATTATATTTTTTGAAAGCTTTGTCAGTATTTTTTTGCCTGAAGGGCACTTCACAGGTTTGTATTAATGTGTAAATGCTGATATGGTAAATTTGTATGCACTAAGGCTTTAGTGTCAGCTCTTTGTAACAGTCACAGGAAAATTCATTCTTCAATGTCTTTAAAACAAGGGACATCTTAGCTGAAACAGAGTCCAGATCAAGACCATAGCCTATGAAGTATGAGTCAAGATCAAAACCAACAGAATCTGAGTCAAGATCAAGACCATAGCCACAGGAATCGAAGTCAAGACCAGGACGATAGTAAATAAATTCTGACTTAAGATGAAGACCACAGATGGAGTCTGAGTAAAGACCAAATATGAGAGGCAAAACCAAGCCAAGATCAACCCCACACATGTCGAAATCCATATCAAGACCAAGACAACCTGCTTGAATGTGGTGATTTGCTGGTTGTAGTTTTTTCCAAACATGAAATATAAATTCTCTTAAATAAACTAAACTAAACTACTGTTTGCAACATTGCAAGCTGTTTAAAATGTTTCTCTCACACACACACACACACACACACACACACACACACACACACACACACACACACACACACACACACACACACGCACACACACACACACACACACAAACACCCTGTTGTGTTTTATTCCTTAATTAATGTCATACTCTATAAAAGTTAAATGTCACACACCCACATCATCCCCAATGCTCATGCACCACTACTGGCTTCTACACCATGCAAATGTTGTTCTGTACCTTGTGAGCGTCACAGTTTAAGATACATATTTGTACACTTTGTTTCTGCCTGGATTTTCAATGTGTCACTTGAAAAAGATCACTCAAAATCTAGTGTCATAAGGCTACACTGTGGATTTTATAATAACGCTTGGGTTGAAATTATATTTACCAGTTTTGTGGAGCTGAGAGCAACAGAAACATAAATTAGGATAAAAAAAAAAAACACAGAATAGAACAATAATCCGAGGCTGTGTCTTATTTCCAGCACAGATTGAGATTCAAGCAGCCTATCAGTGATGGTCATGTCAGCTAATCACGCAGAATAAAATGCCCTAGATGTGCTGAAATCTTTCAGTTTTTAGGACCATAGCTTTCTTTTTATTTTTGGTTGAGCATGAACCCAGAAGAGCACAACAGACAAAGTTTCTAAAATAAAGAAGCAAATATGATTGGTTAGATTTTAGCTCTAATGTGACATCACCATCAGCTGTCATAGCTTATCAAATGCAATAATGGCAACATTTACAGCTGAAAATCTGAATAAGCTTTTGTTCTGTTTCATATAGAAAGGTTTATTATTTTGCTTAGTATAACAAATTCTGGGGAAGTTTATTCTCAAACCAATATACAGTACTGCCATAGTTACTTCCAGTAGGTAAACCTGTGTGACCCAAGCGTTTCCCCAGTGACCCAAACATTTATTCTGTATACATTAGTCTGTAAAGTGACTAGAGGCTCTTCTGGGAAAGTCAGTACCTTTTACTGGTTGGTTTTCACACAAACGCGAAATCATCAAATGTAAAAATCTCCCGCAAATGTAATTGCATATATCAATTCTGCTATCTGAGCATTTTTTGCAAAATAAATAAAAAGACAACAGATAGATACTGAACTCCATTGTTAGAAGCTCTTCAGTCTAATCTACTCAATTTATCCATGCTATAAAACCATGTACAGCCTTTTTTCAACCAGTATATCTAAAAGGATTTATTTTTATACTGCAGACAATGACATTTCATTCCCTGCCACTATGAAACTTGAAACAGGACAGAACATGACACATTCAACCAATCATGTCATGTGCCTGTCCCAAAAGCATATTGCATTTACACATACAGTGTGTGTATCTGCTTTCACTTGTAGTGAACCCAAGACCAAGCTTTTATTTAGATAAACATGAGATTATCCAGTAGCCAAATTCAGACCTGGGTTTGAAAATCAAACAGCACCAGTTACAAGTGTAATAATGACTTCATCTGGGTTTGACATGTAAATGTTTGTCATGTTGATCTCCAAAGAAAAAAAATGTTTAACTATTTTTACTCCTGCTACTTATGTTTAGTTTGTATTTAGTTTCTGATGTGTGCCCAAACCTATGCTTATACTAGACTGTAAAAAAAAAAATCGTGTCAGTATTGAGCAAATAGTTGCTGCCCAGCAAGCTACTGTTGATTGGAAATAATACTTTAAATAGATTACACCATGCTCTCTTACAACCAACGTTGTTCAAATATATTATTATAAGTCAAATACATACATCATATATAGTCATGGCATCCCCAGCTTTTTATATTACTGTAAAACCAAAAACTACTCGATCCTAAAAATGTTCCCAATGTTACAGCATTTTCTTGGAATGTTATGAAATCTGCTGGCATTGGAGACTCCAAAATAAATACATTTCCATAGAATGTTAATAAAAACCTCTTCTCAAGGTATCAACAATTACAAATAGCGGGTCAACCGATCAAATTATGGTGTTACCTTTCTAATCCATTACTTTAAAAAACAATAACAGATTCAATTAATTTGAATTAATGTAAACTTTTGCAGTCTTAATTCAACCCCTGCTGACCAATTATAATTGTGCTGTGGTATAAACACTTATTTTGACAGACACACACACACACACACACACACACACACACACACACCTTGCTGATTCAGTTTCTCAGACTTTCTCAAGCTAAATGTGTCCCCATGTGAAGCTTGCATGGGTTTTGCCCCCCAGGGCAAATTTGAAACGGTTGACACATATGATACTGTTTGCAAAAACACAGCTGTGTCAGACTTGCACACCTCAATACAAAGCATCCAAACTGTTCTGTAAAACAGGAAGATAATTCATTCTGCTTTTTATTTATTTATTTATTTTTAATTCAAAAACCCATGCACTGTACTTTTTTGTGTGGTTTATTTTTTGGGTCAGTTTTCAGCTTGTGAGGTTTTATTTTCTGCATGGTTTGGGTCTCCATGCATGAAGAGAGCAGTGAGGGATTGAAACCTGAAAGCAGGAGCACCTTCTGTTTCACTCCACCTGTTCAGTGACAAGCAGCTGGGCAGGTGTGGTTATGTGTGTGTGTGTGTGTGTGTGTGTGTGTGTGTGTGTGTGTGTGTGTGTGTGTGTGTGTGTGTGTGTGTGTGTGTGTGCCACGCAACACGCTCTCAATGAGGTATAAATTCTGCAAATATACCACAGCACACATTTATGCACCACAAACATGCACAAGCATACACACACGCACGCACACACACACACACACACACACACACACACACACACACACACACACACACACACACACACACACACGCCTCAATTTGTCTTTTTCTTCACACACTAAAACAGCAACAATTCATTTTCTTAAGTGATAATATCTCACATTTGACATGAGTAACTGTCTTAGGAGTCATTTCTTAAGCAAACAGTCCTAGCAAAAAATATTAAAAAAAAGGTTCTTCCCCAAGCATTTAGTTTTATGGCTAATACATTTATCTTTTAAACAAGGAATCTTTTCTAATAGAAGGAACTCAAATTCGAAATCAAACTGGATAATCAAACTGGATAAATTCATTCCAATTTCAACCTTAAAAAATATGATATCATATTTGTTCACGGACAGATGCAGTTGATTTTCTACATAATTTTGTTTTAAAATGTATTTATGTAATTGTTAATTTTTTTATGTATTTTCTTTAATTTTTGTATTTATTTTATCCCTACTTCCCTTTCCCTAAGTGGTTATTCCACATGTCAGGCCGCCATTGTAAATAAGAACCTGTTCTTAATGACTTGCCTGTAAAAATAAAGGTTAAACAAACAAACAAACAAACTGTTTTAGGGTCATTGGATACAATTTTAATTGCAATCATGTAGCAATCTTAGCATTTGTGCTTGTGTCAGTATCACTAAGCATTGCTAAAGACCTTCTCAGAAACCTGAAAAGTTGCCTTATTCGCCACCTGGAGAGTGAAATCCCTCACATTTATGTATAGATGGTGTAAAATCTTCCCTCAGAATCTCTGACACTTGAAGACTTAACGCTTATGTGGTTGACTAAAAATGAGTATTTATGAGTAAGCTGCCAAGCTTTACACAAGATTAGGAAAAGTTCTAAACAATTCTATTAGTTAGGTGTCAAGCTTTAGTAATAAAGGTTAAACATATTTATGAATAAAAATAAGAATAAATTAATAATTTAAAAATCCTTAAAATGTCCTTCTCAGAAACTTTGCCAGGTTAGCACGCTAGCAAGCTAGCAGGCTTTAGAAGTTTACACATTCAAAGGCTTAAGGCTTATAAACAGTTCTGAATTCTATCTCCAAATGTATTCTATGTAAAATTGATACAAAATATTACTGCATGTAAAAGTCGCACTTCTACATGCAGTAATATTTTGTATACATTTACATAGAATACATTTGGAGATGGAATGAAAATAACATTTAGAGAGAGAATCAGAGTAACTGTACTTTAGGCTACAGGTAAAAAAAAGAAAAGGTAACCATTGCACTGATTGTTGAGGCTTGTGTTGTTCAATAAATGTAATTTAAGCCATTTTCTGTATCAAGTCTTATTAATTAAGAATTAGATTTTATGGCATGAAGGGGGGAAAAAAAGGCCAAACATATTGTCCAAAAAAGTCAACATCATATATCGGCCATCCGCTTCCCTGATTTCTAAATATCGGCATTGGTCAGAGAAATAAAACCCAAAAATTCTGTATCTCAGAAAAATAGAATATTGTAAAAAAAAGTTATTTATGCTTGCCTCTGCTGACCAGCTTCATGGAGATGCTGATTTCATTTTCCAGGAGGATTTGGCATCTGCCCACACTGCCAACAGTACCAAAAGTTGGTTAAATAACCATGGTGTTGGTGTGCTTGACTGGCCAGCAAACTCCCCAGACCTGAACACCATAGAGAATCTGAGGTATTGCCAAGAGGAAAATGAGAAACAAGAGACCAAAAAATGCAGATGAGCTGAAGGCCACTGTCAAAGAAACTTGGGCTTCCATACCACCTCAGCAGTGCCACAGACCGATCACCTCCATGCCATACTGCAATTGAGGCAGTAATTAAAGCAAAAGGAGCCACTACCAAGTATTGAGAGTACAAATACAATAAATAAACGTCCTTTTTTTATTGGTCTTATGAAGTATTCTAAATTTTTGAGCCAGTTGGAGGAGAATTGGTGGGTTTTTGTTAATTGTGAGCCAAAAACATAAAAATAAATAAACACTTGAAATATATCAGTCTGTTTGTGATAAATCTATATAATATACAGGTTTCACTTTTTGTCTTGAATTACTAAAATAAATCAACTTTTTAATGATATTCTTATTTATTGAGATGCATCTGTATGTCTCCAGACCTGAACCCTATTGAGCACCTGTAGCGAATCCTTAAGTGTAAGGTGGAGAAGCGTTGTTAGTCTAAAGTCCAGCAGCTCTGTGATGTCATTATTAAGAAGTGGTAGAGGATACCAGCAACAACCTGTGCTATGCCCAGGAGGATTAAGGCAGTGCTAGATAACATTGGTGCTCACACAAAATATTGACACAGTTTTGACATGTTCACTTGGGGTGTACTCACCTTTGTTGCCAGTTATTTAGACAATAATGGCTGTATGTTGAGTAATTTTCAGAGGACAGTAAATCTGTACTGTTATACAAGCTGCACATTGACTACTCTAAAATATATTCCAGTTTCATTGCTACTTTCAGTACTGTCCTTTGAGAAGATACACTAAAATTGATGCTGAAATGTGAGGGGTGTACTCACTAATATGATTGATATATATTGAGATATATATATATATATATATATATATATATATATATATATATATATATATATATATATATATATATATATATATATATATTCATATGTAAATCCCATTTACATTTTATTACAGTTCTATATCAGTTCTATTGTAAATAATATTATCACATTTTTATTTTTTACAATAGAACTGGTATGGAATTTACACATTAATAATAATATTTACATATATAAAGGAACATGCAATACAATAAGCAAATGTGAGCTGGCTGACGTACAATTTAAAAACAGACAAGCCAAAGAACCAAGTGATATGTTGATTTTTTATTATTAAATTTTTATAGAGAGTGAACCAAGCAGAGCATTGACTTAAGTAACAGTCCTTCTGATTTCAAACACATCTTACTAACACAAGTCATACCTGATCTCTTTTTTCTTCACCTTGGCATTAGAGCATGATTTCTCATATTACTATACATGAGCTTTTAGACGCTAACTGTCCATATAAAACTCAAACCCAACCGAACAGATCGCAGTGGGCCTCACTAGTAAAGCCGTTTCTGAGTGCAAAAACATGATGCAGGCATTAAGAGAAGTAGGCTAATTGCTGCAAATTAACCAAACATCTGCTCGTGGGCTTGGTTTACCCTGATAATTAAATAAGAAATGGAGAATTTCTGATTCAGATGCACAACGTGAAAAAAGTTTTAAGATTTAACGGATCCATTTTCTAGCTGTTTTTTTGTAAATCACGTCACTAAACTGAACAATTTGCTAAATTAGAAAACCGCAGCGAGGCTGTATGGTACGTCACTTCAGCTACATTTCAAACAGAAGCACATTATGCTCAAACCAACTGTTGGTTTCACTGTTTTTTTTTTCTAATCCAATCAGACTTTAGTAGATTAGACAAGCCAAAAGCTGGTGAGGGCTGGAAATGAAAAGAGATATGAAAAGTAATATGAGAGAAAGGATAAGCAAAAAAAAAAATAAATAAATACAAAGCTTATATACTTTTTAAATCAAAGTGCTCTATGAAAAATAAAGGCAGCTTTAAAAAAAACCTACTTTTTTTTTTTATGATAAGAAACGTAAAGAAAAAAATACAAAATGTTACCAAGGAAGAGAGTCTCTGTTACCAGTGTCCTTAACTTTTATACAACAATAAAGATAAATAAATAATCCATATGTTCCTCTCCCTATCACACATGGGCATTCGTTGCAACCCAGATGAAAATGGGTTCCTTATTCAGTCTGGTTCCTCTCAGAGTTTCTTCCTTATGCCATCTCAGTGAGTTTTTCATTGCCACAGTCACCATCGGCTCGCTCATTAGGGACAAACTTACACTAAAGAACATCTTATCCATTCTGTCTTACCACATTATCAGTGTAAAGCTGATTTGAGATCATGTTCAATGTTAAAAGCACTATACAATAAAAATAAAAATAAATTAATCTGGGTAAAGCGTCCAATGACATTCTGGGCAAGATACCAGTCCCCCCCAAAAATAATGCAAACAGCTCAGAAAAAATAATTCAGAAATGCAGAAATGTACTATGCCCTTTGTATATATTGTGCTTGTAAAATGTTAGCATTATGACCCAAAATGGGGGATGGAATAGTAGCAGCCTGCTTCTCCAGTGATCCTCGCTGATAATAAGCTGGAAGGAAGAGCCTTAGCAGTGGGGCTGTTTCTCCCTCACACACACACACGGAAGGAGGAGGAGGAGGCTGAAGAGCCCCAGAAGGTCCCAGTGGCACTGATGGAGCTGTCAGCATGCAGCCTGACAGGTGCTACCTCGTCTGTTCTCAGAGGTGATCATTCGCTGCCGACACATAATGGACCATTGTTCCAGTCTGCACACTTTCACAGTCGTTCTCTCGATCATGATGCCACCAGCCCTCACTCTGTTTGCTGACAAACATGCCCTTATATGCCTCAAGCAACAGTCAAAGACATTGTCTAACCAAGCAAGGCTAATGGAAATAATAAAGCGTGAAAGTCCAAGTATTGCCAGTTAGCATGATTTCACGCAAAGTGGTAGCCATTTTTTACTGTGAATATTTAGCTGGTGATTATTTCGTTGACATAGAAACCTGTCCAGCTATTCTGTAATGATACAGAGATGCCACTAAACGAGGCTAATGTGGCTAGTAATGCTATGCCTTAGGCTCTTAAAATTAGTGGCTAGCATTTTAGAAAAGCATAGCGGAAACTAGGTGCAAGGACGTTTTTAGTCATCTGGTAAGTAGAATATGGCGCAAGAATATGACGCAATGTCTGATTTCAGTTTTAAAGGTGAACAGATGAAGCTGCTTAAGGGGGTGTGAAGTCTTGTCAGAAGGCTGGAGGATGGGAATACAGCAGGAAAGAGAAAGGCCGAGGGTGAGAGAGAGACAAGCATGGAGGAGGGCGATGAGAAGGTCTCGGGTGAGATACAGGCAGATCACAGGCAGTCCACAGGGACCAGAACTGGGAATATGTCATGCTTCGAGCTCGGTGTCAGCTGCCTTCATCTGGGACTCTACGCTCGCTGCGCCATGCCGAAAAATTCCTGCTGCGGGGAAGCGAACAGATGCAGTGTAACTGCTTTAATGCAATGTGCTGCCATCTCTTCCATCAGCTATTCCTTGTTGCCATCAAGAGGCACTTGCTTTATGATCACACATCCAGACGTTGTTTCAGCAGTACTCACTGACACAATGGAGCAACTATGACAGTGATTAACAGTCATGAATGTTAATGGAAGTGTCTTTTGACTCACACTGTAGCAAAGCAGGAGTGTTTTAAATCATGCGGCAAAAGTATTTGGCAAAAAAACCCTATAAAATATGCTTTGACATGAGTTATGACTTGTCACAAGAAAAGATTTGCTTAATTATCTGATTTAAAATAGTGTATTAAATAAGGCTGTCAATAGATAAAAATATTTTATTGTGATTAATTGCAACTTAATCTCACATTTTTATCTGTTCTAAATGTACCGTAACTTTATACTTAAAAAAATATATATTATTCTAATCAACATGGGCATGGATAAATATGATTGCTTTATGCAAATGAAAGTTTATTATTAGTGAAACCAAACTCAACATAGAGCATGAAGTCAAAATAGTCTAATTAAATGTACATTTAAATGTAAATGTAAATAAAAAATTAAACAAGTAAATGTTTTAAAGTAGTTATGGTGTTTTAAATTACATAAATCATCAGGACACCCAAGGGAACTTTTGATATGTTTGCCGGATGTGTGCGTCATTATGGTAATATGGTGTTATTATTTAAGACTTGGTGCATCAGTAAAACAAATGTTTAGTGATAATAAAAAAAAATTTAAGGTTTTTTTTATCCGAGTAAAGAAAGGACATTGTAAATAAATGTGTGTAGCATTGAAGGTTTTGAATTTTGCCTCTTTTATATTTATAATTATTTTGTAAAAAAAAAATGCAAATATTTGTGCCGTTAAAATACATTTAGGTTAACGCGTTATTAACGTGTTAATTTTGTCAGCCTTAGTATTGAAGATACTAGCCAGAGTATACTAATAAAGTCGGTCGAATCGAAATCCAGGGTATGTATAGGAAGAAACCAAATAAGAGACTATCATGAGACAAAATACGGAATTTATTATTGAAAATCACCTCCTATTGATCTAATAATCACCCATCTCCAGTGCATTATTTGTACCACAGGGGAGAAAATGGAGGTGTAATTTTACACATTTCATATAAGTGTTACAAGCAGTAAAGGGAAATGGCAGAAGCTTCTGCCACTCTTTTACGATATGATCATTTAATAACATCGCTATAAGTCCCATAGCTAAGTCTTGTTCTGAATGTGAAATTTCAGGATGAACTACTCCACAGTGCCAAACGACCTGCCATAATGGAGGGTTACCTAGTTATCTCAGGAATCATGCATTTTGGTAATAAATATAGCATAATAATAATAATAATAATAATAATAATAATAATAATAATAAGTATTATTTATGGCCTGTATTTCATCTACTGTAATTATTAGGTATTGTTATTATATAACAATGACGTGTTTTATAAAAAAAATAAAATATAGCTGTAACGATGCACAAAATTCGATGTTCACAAATATTAATAATAATAAATTGCATTAATAAAAAATGGCAAGCAAAACATAAAATTGCTTGGCATTTTTTTTATTAATGCAGTTTATTTGTGAACATCGACAGTTCGTCGACATTTTTTAAACAATTTTAAATATAATAAGATTTTACAGAAATAAAATAAAATGTCAAATTCATGCAATACACTTAAATTGCCACAAATTATAGTGATTAAATGAAATGTAATAAATAGAAATTCTTTTTTATTTTTTATTTGTTAGACCCCATTTGGGTAATACAGATGTGTATGCAAGTGTGCATGTTTTACATTTAATAATACATTTTCTGAAGATATGTTCTACTTAACTGTTTTACTTATTTTAACAAATGTCTTAATTTCTTCTATCCTTCATTTATTCACTCCCTTAATATGTGGAGTCGTCAGGATTTTTTCCTTTTAAAAGAAATTCTTGAAGCTGGACATAAAACGCTGTAGAATCCATAGTGATAGCGTTAGCCGCTAGCCACTTCCTGGTTAGTGGCTAATGCAAGCACTATGGATTCTTTTGCGTTTTCATGCATGCGCAATTTTTTATTACCAGTACGAAGTAATTAGCCACAGTGACACTGCGTTAACTTTGGTTTCTTTTTTATAAACCTGGCATTGTTGTGTATGTTTTTAAGTTTAATAATAATTAAATAGGTAGAGGTAGAGACTAAACAAAGGGTTCGCCACTTAATACGTTCCTGATGGAATATGCGCCGCATGTAAAAAGGATTACATGAAAGCCCTCTACCGAAAATTTCCTATACGTATACCATATGTACCGTTACACTCCTAATAAAAACAGAAGTATTATGTGCTCTACAAGTCTTTGGAAAAACCCATAACTTATGCCAATAAATAAGCATATATAAAGATACGGCAATCATTCCTCTGTAAGGCCTTGTCCATCCATCCATCCATCCATCTTCTCCCGCTTATCCGATGCCCAGACTTCCCTCTCCCTAGACACTTCTTTCAGCTCTTCCAGGGGGACACCAAGGCGTTCCCAGGCCAGCCGGAAGACATAGTCTCTCCAGCGTGTCCTAGGTCTTCCCTGGGGTCTTCTCCCAGTGGGACGCGCCCGGAACACCTTCCCAGGAAGGCGTCCAGGAGGCATCCGGAACAGATGCCCGAGCCACCTCAGCTGACCCCTCTCGATGTGGAGGAGCAGCGGATCTACTCTGAGCTCCTCCCAAATGACTGAGCTCAGACTGAGCTTCTATATAGTCTCCCCCACTGTCACTAGCTTTCACTATTCATTTTCTTCTACCAACATCATTATCATCATGAATCTCAAGTTATAGGAAAGCAGTCAGTAAAAGCGTGGTGGTTTAATGAAAGCCCCAAAATTATTATTTTATTATTATTGTTTAATAATCAAAGTGCCTAATTCTTATTATACCACAGCAATTTGCAGTTGATTTATTTTATTGTTAAAGATTTACATCATATGTTTATGGTCACATTGCCATACATTCGGTGAAATCACAAAACACTCCATCCTAAAGACATTTTTATGCCAAGAAACTAAAAGTGGAGGCTTTTAGTTCTTCCAAAAAAATTCCTAACAATCTTATTTTTCTTTTTCATTTGCCTAGAGCATTTGCCACACAATTCCCAATCTAAGGTGCTTTTATATAACCTATAATGTGTTCATACTGTATAAATTACTGAGGGCTGCAGTAAGAAAATTTATGTTTTGTCCAATCAAAAAATGTACAATTCCTCAGCACTGTGGTTTAACCATATTAAGATGTATTATGCTGTATCAAAGTCTACATTTATTTTTAGCTACCTATACATATGTGTATACCTGCAATTGGGGGGCATTTTAATAGGTATACCTGCTATATAAATACATTTCATTGGTAAACAATCAGTAAGCTTAGTCTAACAGCTGCTATGCATCCCATCTCTACACCATCTATCGGTGGAAGGGGTTTATCACAGCTTATATTCGGGTAGTGGATCATTCTTAGCATAGCAGTAACACTGATATGGTCCTGGCATGTTAACAGGTATGAGTGTGTAAGGTGAAGACACTGATACTGAAGTGCTACAGGACTAATATAAATCGTGCATGAAATATGAGCTTGATACATTACTAACCGCACCCCACGTACTATCATGGCACTAAAATGCAACGTAACATGGCTATATTAACGAATAGTAGGGGCAAATAGTAAGTGTCCAAATTTACAAAACGCATTTTCATTATTAAAAAAGACAAACATTATAAACATTGGCACTTTGATGTAGTAGAAGAAGATTAAAAAACACTCTTGAAGGAACAATTATCTCAGGGGTGTAACCATGCTGCTTTGCATCACTGACTTTTCATAACAGCACACAGTCACGTATTATTCCTTACATAAAATACAGAATGAATTGCATTGGCTTTTTTTTTTTCATAATTAAAAGATTTGTACAGCATTCGTGCAGCATAGAGGTACATGTAGAGAACTATATAGTATATAGACAGTATATAGTTATTTTATGAAGAGAATTTTGCTTGTTGGAAAACAAGTCTCAGGTGCCTGCAGTAGAAGATCTGTACTAAGGTAGTTTGGATGGAGAGCAGGGCTTTTGTCAGAAGCCTATACTCATCTCTCCATCACTCTGACACCTGCTGACAACACCAATTGTGTCTCACACTAAAATGGCCACCGAGAGCATTCATTTGTTCAAGAGTGTGTCTCGTGTCAGTGAGATTCTTAGAGCTCGCCTGCTCTCGCTCTCTTTCTCTCTCTCTTTCTTTATTTCTCTCACTAAGCCCCCACCTTCTTGCATCTCTCTGTGCGGCTGCTCTCTTTTCAGACTTTATTACTTTGAAACGCTTCTGACCCTGGCTATAATCCCCATTCTATTTCAAGGAGGGAGTTAGTAATAAAGCACCAATATAAAGGTTGGAATGAAATCCAATGGGGTCCCACGTAGTGAATGTCAGAGAAAGAGCAAACACAGGGGGAGGGGCTGAGGGAGAAAGAGGGGGGAGTGAGAGAGAGAGAGAGAGAGAGAGAGAGAGAGAGAAAGAGAGAGAGAGAGAGAAATAGCAAGTAAGTGATGGTGGGGAGGAGTGAAAAAAAAGAAAGAACTGGCAAAAACAGCAGGTGGAGGAGAAAGAGAGTGATAGCACACTCCGAGCACTGTCAGCCGCCTGTGTTCTTTCTGCTCTCTTCACATTACTAGCCCTCTGACATGTGAGTCCTGACTTGAAAAGAATTCAGACGCAAGCTTTTTTTTTTTAAACCCTCATTTACGCTTAAGAATTGCTTCTGGGATTGAATTAGGGCAAAACCATTATACAGTTGCCATGGAGACCCAGGCACAAATGCTGATAGTGTGCATGTGTGTGTGCGTGTGCGTGTGTGTGTGTGTGTGTGTGAGAGAGAGAGAGAGAGAGAGAGAGAGAGAGAGAGAGAGAGAGAGAGAGAGAGAGAGAGAGAGAGAGAGAGAGAGATTCTCTTTCTGGCCAAATAAGCTCAATGAAGCAAACTGCATACACGCCACATTTTGAGCAGGCTGACAGTGAACCCAGTGTGTCAGTGTGCTTGTGTGTGTGTATGTGCACGCAATTGTGATGAATCCAGTCTGTGATCCTGAATGCATAAGTAGCCTCCAGTCTGCCAAAGTGGCGCAGTTAGCCATACAGTTACTGCCTCTGTGAGGTGGACTTGAGATCGGGCGCCAATTAGGCAAGTGTTGGGCTTCTGCCAGAGAAGCCACAAATAATCTGTCACTTTCAGCAGGCTAGTACAAATGGCAGAGATGGTTATCATTACAAAAACAAGAGCATGTTCACTCCAAGGGAGAAATACATCACTGTGGACTCTATTCACATGGCACAAAGAGGTGGCGTGTGGTGAATAGGTTGAGCCATAACACCTGAATACAAAAAAAATAAAAAAATCAGCGGACAAAGGAAAAGATCCTCATTGTAACACTGATGTGAAAACTGCTGCATTGTAGCACAGCTTACATAGAAAAATGGCGTTCGAAATTACTACGATGAATACAAAGGCATCAAGTGATCCTGTGCCACACATAGTCGGATTTCATTACACAAAAAAAAGCTGGGGCTTTTCTCAATATGAATTCCATATCAAAACCCAAATGACCTTGCTGTTCAATGCCTACTGTACTTCAATGAATCCGTCCGAGCAATAAAGATCTTTTTATTTTACTGAGGCAAGCAAAAATGTATCTATTACTTTTTCTCCCCGGGACCACCATTGGACGTCATGGGAGCTCCTTCGAGCCATGTCATTATAATATATTATACACAAATTTGTCGCAGATCGCTTTTACCTGGGGCGTAGAGAAAAATGGCGGAAATGGGAGGCTAAGGCAAGCAAACCCCGTGCCACCATTCACCAGAATCCAATTTACAGAGGCAATGAGGGATATGACATATAATGCATCCTAATTTCATACTAGGCAAATATAGCTGCCGACGCACTCTCCATATGCAACATGCGACATAGCTTAAGATTTCAATGCTGTGATGGACATACTGCAGCCTGGAAACATTGACAGTTTTTAAGTAATACATTACATACGGGGTCTTTCAATTCCCTGCAAAATCATTTTAAGAAGTTAATGTTGCATTTGGAATCAGCGCAACAACCCCTTTGTAGCAGGTAAAACCAAAGATTTATGATAAACTGCATATTGTTGGACAACATGTATATTAAGGATATAACAGAACATGAATACATAATACAGATTGAACACATTGAATACATTGCAAACAGACACTCATATCCAGTTGGGATCATTCAGGGTGTAAGAAAAAAAAATCTGGAAATCTGAACTGGAGACACACTATTGAATTTTATTTATAGAGGATATAAAAAAGAGAATATGGCATTCAATTGTGGTATTGTATTTTTTTTATTCTGTATATTTTATTTAAATTTTTTTTATGGTTTATACTATTGTAATATTGTATTTTTAAATATATACATTTTTTATTTATTATTTTTATTTCCATAACTAGCTATAGAAGCCTACATCTCAACCTACCCTACATCTATGGCATCTTTTCCACACCGCCCCTATGTGGAAAAGAGTGGACACCCCTAGTCTATGGTCTTCTGATTTCTGAGGTCTACATACAAAATCCACAAAAGCAATATGCTTTAATTGAAACTGTAGAGCTGCCACAGCTATTGCAGATCATGTAATATACAAAAGGTAGCATCTTTTGTCTGAGGTCTCCTACAAATAATCATCGAGTCAATTAAAAAGAAAAACTAATTTGCACATTTTTCAATGTTCATTAAATGTTCATTAAACTGTCTCACTCTTAAAAGAAAATCTTGGAGCTTTATAATGGAATGCCAGTTAAAGGTCTGCAATGTGCTTCCAGCTTCCTAATTAGTTCTGATAGTGTGTCTGGTGTTCTTTCTGGAATGGAAAGTAAATCTGATACAATTAACTAGATATGGTCAACTATAAACAAGAGTTTATACCGATTTCAGAAAGACACTGTTGTTTTTAAAGCACATACTCTATCTTACCGAGCCATATAAGATCGAAACCTTGCACAATTTTATTTTAATTTCAGGATAATTTTTGGCTTTTAGGTGGTAATAAAGTCAGAAAATGTAACATTTATTCTCAGAATGAAACAACACAATCATCTTTGGTATATTTTTTCCACCTAGGGGTTGCATAGAGACTTTTTTTTAATCCTTCCCCTGCCTGCTCAGAAGGAATTCCTTCTGTAGTTTTGTTGTCCTTTAAGCAAGGATAAAATGAAAATAATCTACCACTAATAATAGTGTTACAACAGTGGTGGGCTGTCAGGGCAAGCAAGACCTTCTGTGCTGGCCTAAACTCAGAATCACTGATTTCACACTGAAATCACATATGTAAACAAATATTCCCAATAGTCTATTCTCTTCATTTCATAGCATTTCCATTGGGTAAACAACTGGATAGAGATAAAACCGAGTATCTCTATATGTTGCAGTTTCTAACCAATCAGATTTCAGCCATCATATTACGTATCTTATGTAAGGTCTTTAGCACCAGCACCTGTGGGGTGTCTGTCATTTTAAACAATCAGACTGTAAATCTGTGATTCGGCCCACTAGCAGGTGTCCAAACGTCGGCATTTTCATGTTTTTTGATTAGATGGTCGGAGAGCACACTAGTCAGACTCATAATCGCATCTGCAAACTGCACAAGCTCAAATATATTTGCGTGAATTTGACAGCTTTTTTTTTTTTATTCTACAAAGGCTGACAAAGGAGAAAAAACAGATTTGGTCGCAGATACATTTACAAGGACATTAACAAGATGGGCTTTTCAAGAAAAGCTGGACATCGTGAGGAAAGGTCAACCATAACAGTTTAAAACAGTTAAGCTTTTTCATAAACCATTTATACTTTTGTATTTTCATTCCTAACATGTGCCAAATTGAACATGCGGATCATGAATACGGATGATCCGCTGTGGCGACCCCTAATGGGAGAAGCCAAAAGAAGGTTTATTCCTATAGAATTTAAACAAAATGTATAATTTGCCTTAATTTCAAATCCCCATGAAAACCATAATAAAATGCGCAATAAAATGCACAAAAAACCTGGAGTCATTTTATGAGGTTAGTATTGATGCTTGTGCTAGATATGATCTATGAAAAAGTAGACTTGTTTAATTGTGTTCATTGGGTTACTTGCTTTAGTAATGGCATTGGAGATACCTGTCTGTGATGCAGCGCTCTGTTATACTGTGTTTCTGAATAATACTGATGGTTTCTATAGCTGTGGCATCATAATGATGGTATTAAGAGGTGGATTGACTCAGGAAGGACACCACTAAAGTCCTTTGTATGAAATGCAAAGCCTGACACTGTAATACAATATATCACAATGGAAAAATCTCACAAGGTGCATCATTGAAATGTGCAATTCACGTCACTGAAATAAGCATACTATTTCCAGAAATTCCAATCTGTGCATCCCATAGAGCATACTGGTTCAAATGTTGCATTTTTTCCACAGAGACCCGGAAATCAGTTCCTTTTAGTTAATTCATCAGCTTTTGAACAACACTGGCCCACGTACTTTTGCAATCCACAACATCCGAAAAAGACATTATGAAAGTTGGGCATCCTGAATGACTTTGGAGCTATATTCTCTCTTCTCCAATTTAGTCAAACTTTATTTATTTTTAAGGTTCAAGGTTTTAAATTGTCAATGCCACCATATTTGCAAACATACAAAGGAATCAAAATACCTTTTCTCCTCTCTCTCATTAAGTGTTTACATTATCAATGAAACATAAAAATTGTGTATAAAAACATCAGTCAGTGAAATTAAGAAACAGATTTTGTATGAAGGTAACAGCAGTATACTTCTACATCTGAGTAAATTTTGTTAATATGCGACTATACGTCCAAATCTGCTCTCAAAATGCTCTCAATGGTGCTCCAGTAGAAGGAGCACATGATGGGAGGTGGGACTCATGCTTTCCTCAGTTTGCAAAGGTGGTGTTTGTCATCCAGAAGAGGTCCTCAGAGATATGCATTCCCAGGAACTTGGTGCTACGCAACCTTTACACTGCGGCACTGTTGATCGTTAGTGGAGGGTGCGGTGGAGGTCCTCTCCTGAAGTAGATGACAAATTTTTTGGTCTTCCCCATTTTGACGAAGAGGTTGTTGTCATTACACCACTGGACCAGTTGGCTCACCTCACTCCTGTAGTTAACCTCATCATTGTTGGTAATTAGGCCAACTACAGTGTGACCTGCAAACTTGATGTGGTTGGTACTGTAACTGGAACCACAATCATGGGTTAACAGGGTGAAGAGCAACAGCCTGAGCACGCACCCTTGTGGTGCCTCTGTGCTTAGCGTGACAGTCTTATATGTTTTTTTCGTCTGCCTGTACATTTTGTGGTCTTTCTGATAGGAAGTCCAGGAAGTTGAGTCCCAGGTGTCTCAGTTAGTTTATTAGCAGCTATGGGATGATTGGGTTAAACACTGAACTAAAATCCAAGAACAGCATTCGCACTTAAGAATTTAACCTATATAATCTAGTATTTCTTTTGTTTTCAGTATTATACTTCTGAGTAGCTACTTTTTGTCTTAGTTATACCCCCAAAAATTTAAATTTTTACATATTTATTCATTTACATTTTGTTCAATATATTTTGACAAATAGTTGCATCAAGTATTGTTACATTTTTACATTACATGACAACTATCAGTTATACAAAAAAAAAAGATAATATAAAATGCTCAATGAAACTGCTCAATTAAAGTCACAAGGGAAGACTATTCCAATGTGTATGAGAACAGACAAGCAAATACAGCAACAGCAACTTTATCCAGATCTAATTTCAGAGTTTCCTAGAAACTGGGCACTAAACAAAAAGAGTAGCATTTTCTAATTTATTTTGCATGTGTTTGGCATGCACACAATATACGCCAATATACAGTAATAAGTGCACTGTCTCATTCGCCAGTGGAGATACAGACCAACATATGACCAGTTCCATCCCTGATGTCATTTACGACATTTTGCTATACAAACATGCCACGTACGTAGCATCTGTATAATGTCTTTTTGCCGCTTCCTCACCACTGCAAATGGAACCCATGAGAGAAAGAGTGCCACATGCTTGTTATAAAAGCTGCCATTGCTTGAAACTATTCCCCGCTCTCTGGTGAGCCACACAGCAAACAAACAGGCCTACGTTTTGCCAAACCCAAAGTTGAAGCCAAGTTAGACAAAGAAATCCCCTCTTACAGTTTCTCTGAGCCTTGAGCTTCCTTTTATTAGTTCACACATAATTAGTTACTTTTAAAAAAAAATCACCTAAACACACACTAACAAAAGCCCTAATGTAAACAAGAAAAACAGACTCCCCTAAAAAGTATTGCAAGCCAAGCATTTTTATAGGCATTCATAAGATAATTGCTGCATGCACCTCTATTGTCATCAATCAAATGTAGCGACTGTTATCACTCAACACCTCAATTCAGCATAATAATTTACAGAAGCATGCACAGCAGTGGCATATAAATAAAGTAGGCTAGGTGAGCTAAAATTAGTGCTCTTTATAACATCCCGTACACACAGCTATGACTACTGCAGGCATGCAATCCTTTTTCACAGGAGTATATGCAGGAATCTGTAATGCCTAGCTTGGGCGAACACCCTCATTCCAGCATTGAGGGGCCTGAGGGGTCAGGCAGTGTCCACATTATCTACATTCCCACACATCCTTGATGTGAAGGATTGTGAAACATCTTTTATCACCATTGTATGACGGGCTGCTTTGTCCAGATGGGGGGGGATAAAACATGCATGAGTCGCCTGCAGCTCCAAAAAATAATTATACTCATTTACCAGAGATGGAGAGAGTGCATCCAACCAAGTCAGCAGCCATCATACCGACAAAGCTCCCAGCATACTAATGAAGATGTGGGACAATGACCAATCACCCATACCCTCTCTCACTGTTTCTCTTTCTCTCTTTACATTTTGCTTGATGGAAATTTCACAAGTAGGAGAGCAGAAGAATGTACAGTAACTCACAAACTGCATATACCTACTCAGTAAAGCTGGAACAGTTCCCTAAAATTGAACTATGGCTTGAGCAATACTTACATGATTATATATACAACATTGATTTTATCATTATAAAGGCATCTGTCAATGGATTGGATGTATTAGGAAACAAACGAGCAGTCCATTTTGTGATCGTTGAAAGTGTGGAAGTGTTAGTGGCAAAGTGCAAAAGTGTTCTAAATAAGGTAAACCAGTGAACTCGTGACAGGCTCATGGGCACCCAAGGTTCATGGATGTGTGTGCAGAGTAAAGGCTAGCCTGTCTGGTCTGATCCCAAATTAAAGCTATTGTAGAACACAAAGAAAGTTTTTGCTGGCTCTGATATGAAGGTGGCAGAACACACCATGCATCATAGCTTGCTGCACGTCAGTAAGGGATGCAAGAAAATATCGAGAGTATCGCTATACTTTGCTTGGTAATACTGTATTGATTCTTAAAAACACAATATTAAAATAAAAAAATAAAAAATTCATGGCAGATCGATAACAGTCTTCTTATCTCTGAACTTAAACAGTGACAAGAAGTCCTAGAATAAGAGCATGTCACTAATATTAGCGTTAATATCCACCTGTTTCCAGAGGGCGCTGATATAAAAATGATTATGGGTATAACTTCTTATAACTTTTCCAGGTGGGAATATGTTAAAATAGTATTAAAAAGCACAGAAACAATATAGCAACATGTAATTTTAGATAAAAATTAATGCAAATGCTGATCCCACTGTGTTCTGGTTAAATGATTTTATTTTGCTATGATTTGCATATAGTGGTATGTTCTTAATGACAGCTTTTATAAATTTATATCTTATTCCTAAAATAAGAAATATTCCAATATATTACCTTGATTACAGTATCGCAATGTATCGCAACATATCGTATCACAACCCCCTGAATCATGATACGTATCGTATTGCCAGATTCTTGCGGATGCACAGCCCTATGCGGACCCCTGTTAACTCATCTACAGTTGGAATGTGACCAAAAGAGCATCAAAACTAGACCGTAGATAAATGAAAGAAGGCCTGGTCTAAAGAATCACGTTATCTTTAAAATAATGTAAATGGGTAAGATGCATGTGCTTTATTAACCTGGGTAACACATGAAACCAGGCTGCACCATGTCAAAAAGGTTAGGTAAAGTAATGCTCTGGCCATTTATGTGGATGTATCACCGAAACTTTGACCAAACACACTCCTTCATGGGAGAACTAAACAATATTAGGAAGGTGGTTTTTTTTTTTGTTATGGTTGATCAGTTTGGCCACATAAAAAAAGTCTTAAAATACACACATGAGCAAGGTTACAGATACCCTGCTGTGTGCAAAACAAATATATTAAAATAGACAAACTAACTCTCATCCTGCACCATTATTACCACACATAATTCTTATCCAAAAACCACAAAGTAACTTTCCATTTTGCCAGCATGATTATTTGTAATGGAATATCAAATTCTGTTGTAATCTGACAGAACAGTTAAATTCAAATCTACCCTGACTGATGCAAATTACCATGAATGTCATGGGAAAGAAAAAACCCATCCTTATGTGAGCAATCAATTCTCAGGCAAGCCAACAAAATTATGTGTGATCCCTCCCACACTCGCCATGGTGAATATGAACTATTACTCTCTGCTACAAGATACCCAATGCAGGCTGAATTGTCAAAAAAGATATATGATACACAGATAGTATTGTGTATTTGTGATATGAAGACAATATACCACACTGAAAAGCACAACCTTTATTGCATTGCACTTGTATCCATAGCAGAGAGAAAAAAATTAATAAATCAGGGGCTCATTGCTTTTTGAAAATTTCCTGCTGACTTTCGGTCAGAAACTAATGCAATTCCCTGTGGCACTGTATCTCACTTTCACTCATGCGCTGTTGTAGTGATAAACTGAAATGCAATCACTGTGCAATCGCAACCTTAAACCACGCTGGAAGTGGTGAATATAAGAAATGCCTGCTTGCATCATGCTATCAGAGTTCTCAGCATTATTTCAATGTTTGAACATGACAAACATGACATGCTGTATCTTCAATCATCACAGTTTTTACAGTTCATGGGATTATCCAATATGTTCTCAATGATTTATTAATTCTTGGTTATGCATCAGATTGTAGTGACAATATTTTATATTTTAACTTACATAATGAGAATTTTTCTGATTATGTAATTGATAATAAAGGGAATGTTAAGATATTATTATTAGACTATTTTCAAAGTCTAAAGACATTATTAGAAGTGGAACAACAGGAAAATATCTGCAGTTAAATCAGTTCCAATACCCTTAAGATCGATATTGCAGTTTAACATAAAGCATGACCATGATTTCTCTTGTAGACTATTTTCACTGCAACTTCTTTCTAAACCTTTACACATAGTCAATATACAATTTTATTTTTCTCTTTTTTCAGGTACATTGCTTTTTTTACCCTTTCACTCATTATATTCTAGTAAAAGAGCATCTGAAATATAATCTGTGCAGTTTAATTTTTAAATGAAAAGGACAATAGAACATTTAAAAGTAGACATGAAACATGATACACAACAAGAACAGTGTTCTTAAAGTCAACGAGACTGAATACTACACAATATGTCCATGGGCATGAACTAACATGGCATAAAAGTTCAGTTTTGATTTAAGGTTGTGTTTTATGTTGTTCCTTGTAGGTTGTCAGTATGTCTAGATCTATGGAGCTGATTAAGTGTTGACTAATGCAGTGGAATACCTGTACACTGTGCCATGGACGCTCCAAATGTTGGTATAGTGAAACTTAAAAATAATTTAAACAATCAATCTTTCTCCAGATAAATTTTTTTTTCTATACAGAAAGTCTATAGAAACCGGAAAGGAACGGTCTTATGTTTAATGTTATAAAGTGTTTTCATTGATACAACACATACAGTGGGTCAAATAAGTTTCGACATTTCAACTCCCTCCATATATTTTCTATTGGGTTAATTTCTGGAGACTGGCTCGGCCACTCCAGGACCTTGAAATGCTTCTTACAGAACCACTACTTAGTTGCCCTGGCTGTGTGTTTGGGGTCATTGTCATGCTGGAAGACCGAGCCACTACCCATCATCAATGCTCTTACTTATGGATGGAGGTTGTTGCCCAAAATCTCACGATACATGGCCCCATCCATGTGCAGTCGTCCTGTCTCCTTTGCAGAAATATGCACCCCCAAAGCACGAAGTTTCCACCCCCATGCTTCACGGTTGGGATGATGTTCTTCGGATTGTACTCATCCTTCTGCTTCCTCCAAACATGGCGAGTGGAGTTTATACCATAAAGTTCTATTTTGGTCTCATCTGACCACATGACCTTCTCCCATGCCTCCTTTGGATCATCCAGATGGTCTTTGGCAA
Source organism: Silurus aristotelis (assembly GCF_946808225.1). Lineage (NCBI taxonomy): Eukaryota > Metazoa > Chordata > Actinopteri > Siluriformes > Siluridae > Silurus > Silurus aristotelis. The sequence continues at coordinate 13,496,190 of NC_139591.1, forward strand.
ACTTCAGACGGGCCTAGACATGTGCTGGCTTGAGCAGGGGGACCTTGCGTGTGCTGCAGGATTTTTATCCATGATGGTGTAGTGTGTTATTCATGGTAGCTGTTGAGACTGTGGTCCCAGCTCTCTCCAGGTCATTGACCAGGTCCTTCTGTGTAGTTCTAGGCTGATCCTCACTTTTCTCAGGATCATTGATACTCCACGAGGCAAAATCTTGCATGGAGCCCCAGTCAGAGGGAGATTGACAGTCATCATGAATTTCTTCCATTTTCTAATAATTGCGCCAACAGATGTTGCCTTCTCAACAAGCTGTTTGCCTATTGTCCTGTAGCCCATCCCAGCCTTGTGCAGGTCTACAATTATGTCCCTAGTGTCCTTAGACAGCTCTTTCGTCTTGCCCATAGAGGTAATGAGTGGAGGATAGGAGGGCTTCTTAAAGACCAACTAACAGGTATTTAAGAGACAGAATTCTTGCTGGTTAATAGGTGATCATATACTTATTTCATGCATTAAAATTAGTTATTTAAAAATCATACAATGTGATTTTCTGGATTATTTATTTTATTCTGTCTCTCAGAGTTAAAGTGTACCTACGATGAAAATTACAGATCTCTCCGTTTTTTGTAAGTGGGAAAACTTGAAAAATCGGCAGTGTATGAAATACGTATTTGACCCACTGTATATTAGGTTGTAAAAATCTGCATTCAAAAGTTTATAAAACTTCACTTGACCATTAAGCCATTGTATTGTATAGAAAGGCCTAAACTTTGTCCATTGTTTAGCAAAATAAAGGGGGATTAAGGCACTCTGCTTTACAATGGGCCTAATAACACATCTCATAAAATCGATTCATGCCCTCGAGTGGCATTAAAAACACATTGGTGATAACTTATCAATAATCATACAAGTTTGTATTTGCTAGTATTGAGGAAAAAATACCATTTGATTTAGTATGTTATTATTACTCACATAACCCAAATTATAGCGATCCTCTCTCCCATATTACCCCTGGCTGTTGCTATAGAAACAATAACATATATAAACAAGAGCTTTAACAGAAACCTGTGACTGATCTTGTAGGTTACACTATAGTCAAAGCTGAGCTGTGTAAAATAAATATATATATATATATATATATATATATATATATATATATATATATATATATATATATATATATATATATATATATATATATATATATATATAACACTCCCAACCAATCAGGAATCGAAATTCAATTACTATGTGGTATCATAAAGCATACTTCCTAATCTATTCCTAATCCTATTGGCTGAACCAGATCGACAGCATCTCCCAGATTATTTCTTTTTTTATCCATATGGACAGTGGGTTTTTTTTCCTGTTAACACACTGCTGCACTCTGACAACACTGCAGCATGCTGAGATGAGCTGCTCTCATACGAGGTGCAATAATTGATGAATGCAATCTTGAAAGGGGAGAAAAGGAGTAAGGAAGTGTGCTCAGCAGTGAATTTATCAACCCATCTGTTTGGACCACCCCCACCTCCGAATAATGCCTTTAAAGCGAAGACTTTTAACGTTCGCTTATTAAATTTGTCTCCCATTGCAGGTGATCGCACGCAAAACCCCCGACTGTGTCGTGTTCGATCTACAGCACTCAGGGGAGAGACGAAGCGTTTGAAGAGATGCTCTCATTTCAGAGAAATTTTAGTAATTGTGAGGATTATCAGTCTCTTTAGTGAATAAGACTTTAGAAAACAACTCAATAAAACTAATAGCGATAACGATATAGCAGTCACAAGGGTTATGAAAAAAAGAAGCTGATTTCCTGTAAATAACAGGTGGCAGAGGATTTCAACAACATTTTAGCATTACATGAGTAGAGTTTATTGTATATTGAGTTCACAGTGTTGGTTGCCTTGGTTTTAACATCCAATCTTTACCTCTAAATGAATGCTTTATTAAAGAACAATGTGTATGAGGCAGAAGGTATCTATCCATCTATCGGCTTGTCTGGTCAAAGGTGGGCACCTGCTCGACGAGCTTTGATTTATGTCTTTCAATATTAACACATTTTTCATCTGTAGCTTGCAACGGAAAGCAAAGCTGATGAAGGATGGGAGGTAATCAGGAGCCTAATGTGAAGAAAACGCCTCACCACAAATGACTAATGAAGTCGCTAAGAATTCAAACGGCATTAGTTGAGATATTATAGATAGAACATTACGGTGACTTTCGCCTGTTTCAGAACGTCCCCTAATAAAGTTCTGTCAAAGTAACTTCACGTCCCTTCTCAAAAAGTAGTTTAGACCAAGTCTGTATGTGATGATAGCTCTCATAATTTAACTAAAGAGTTCACACAGCTCTGTAAAACTTGATAGAAATGAGAAATGTTTGTGTTAGGATTAAGCACATTCCTCAAAAAATCATCCATAAAAATTATATAATGTTTATATAACTATAACTGTGAAATAGTTATTGACTATATAAGACCTACAGTATAACACCATCTACTGTTCTATGTGGCAGGATGTTACAGTCACAGTTCAATGTGATATTATAATATATGCTACATACTGTACCTCTAATAATTCCATATTCATGTGCAATGTATGGACAAAAGCACAGAGACACACACTTTTTCCTGCAATACGTGGTTCTTCCCCAAACTGGTTGCACAAATTTGGATGCTCACAATTGTAAAGGATCTTTGGTTGCAGTAGCATTACATTTGCCCTTCAAGATCCAAACCTGTTCTAGCATGACAATGCCCCTTAGCACAAAGCCAGGTCAATGAAGACATGGGATGAATGAAGACATAGGATGAATGACATGCTACAGAGCTCTGACCTCAATTCTACACCTATGGAATGAACTGAAACACTGACACCTCAGGCCTCCTCACCCAACATTAGTACAGGTACTTTAATAATGCGTTTGTGGATGTATGAGCACAAATCTCCACAAGCACAAACTAAAATCTAGTGGAACATTTTCCCACATCTTTGTCCATATAGTGCAAATGGCTCAGTAATGAGGGGCAACATTTGTATACCTCTTGGTGTACATGTTTTTATATATTTTTTATCTTTAATTGTTTTTTTTTTATTGTAATTATTAAATGGAGTTTAATGTTTAAATGTGTAAAATTAAATGTTTTTTTGTCACAGTAACTTTCGTGTATTGTATTCAATCAGGGTTTGGCAAATATATATATATATATATATATAAATGGCCGAAAGGATTATTTAAGTAACTCGAGTAATTTGAATACAAAAATGCAAAAGCTAATTATTTTCCTTAATGATTCGCTTAATCCATTTAACTACACACAGAGCATTATGTTTCCAGACTATTATTACTGACGCACCACATGCTAAACTCTGGGCTGCTCTGGACAGGTAAACACTATGGAAGCCAGTTTCTGTTACATTTAAAAACGTTTGCCTAGTTCTGACTTTTTTTAGCCAATCGGGCAGCGTCACACCCTCTATAACGGCAGAAAGCTTTACACAGTAATATTCTACAATCAATAGAATCGCATGGTATCAAACTAAGCCTCTGATCCCTGGAGAGAACTCTGTCTAACAATCAGCTCAGGAGGAGCCAGAACAAGACAGATAAAGCAAAGGAGCCTCGTTCATACACCAACAGCTTCAAACTTCAGGCCGACAACATAGTAATTGGTGAATGCATCAGAAATGTTGCATGTTTATGAGAAATAAAGTTGGAATTGCGAGAAATAAAGTCCAATTTCTAGGAAAGAAATTTGCAAGAAGACGTTGAACAATAAAAAATTGAGGAACGGGCAAAAAAACCCGGAGGATTCAGGCCAAAGAAAACAACGTTTTCAAAGTTTGGGATCATTTTAAACTAAAACATACTAAAAAAAACCCATATAGGGCATTAAATTTTATTTATTTATTTATTTTTTATCTGAAATTAATTTTTATTTATGATCTTTTTTGTCTTGTATTTACATTTTGATACAATGGCAATTAAATGCACTAAATGGGTTTAGTTTTCACAGATATTCTTGTATGCAATTTCAGCAATACAAATGTACATTTTTCTAAAAAGGAAACAAATTACTTGTTAAGTTAAAAGACTCATCTTATTTTCTCTTGTATATTTAGTATTGATCTTAAATATATATATATATATATATATATATATATATATATATATATATATATATATATATATATATATATATATATATATAAAGTCTACAGGATAAAAAAGCAATTAGAAACACAAAGATACCTATTTGAAATATTAAAGGGGTGGCAATAATTTTGTGATTTGTTTTACTTTGCAAATCTAACATCATTCAAGCAATACGTAAATACTTCAAAAAAATATTTACTTTTATAAGTACTTCAGGAGACATTAATTATGCAGCACAGAACAAAATGAATAGCTCTTTCCTTTAGTGCACAGCTGTTACCACCCATCTAAGCAGACTGAAAAGGTGTAGATAAAGAAAGGCAAGCAGCAAAGGATGCATCCAAGTGGCCTTAAGCATCTGTCCTCTGAGACACAGCATTGACAAACTTACAAGCAGTAATTGGTCCATTATAAATCCCTTAGATCTCGATTGATTTTCTGTTTTTAGGGCCCGGTCGAATAATCATCGTCTAGACATGCCGATTTATATCACAGCCAGTTGCGTTGCGGAAAGCTGCTCTGATTCCACTGGCTTATTTTTGGAGATTTTAAAAGAGCAAAGTAAGTGCATTTGTAAATGGTTCATATTTACTGAGAGAAAGAGAGAGAACTGTGATGAATGCCAAGAACAGGCCTATCAAGCACATAAGCCATTAAGGATCAGAACATCAGCCGGAACACCTGCTGCATCATTAGATATATAACATAGACCCTAAAAAAGAAATCTAATTTCTTACAAGCAAAATGGACAATGTACACCTTCATCATTTACATCAAAAAGCTTTAACTGCATTAACAATTTCTTCAAAAAGCATCTACAGAAACAGAATTTTACAGAAGAAACAGGCCATGCAGATCAGTGAAAAACAAATTGATTCTGCAGTTAAAAGTATAAATAATTCAAATGCAACTATTTATAAAGAGTATAGATGCAGACAGTCCTGCCAGTGGTCCTAAACTCGTGCCAGCCATTTTCTATGCAACAAATACTGTAGACTTGGTTTGCATTCAATTTAACAAGCAATAAAAAATAAGTAAATAAATAAAACAAATAATAAATATGAGTAAGACACAATCAGTCTTTATAGCAGCTTTTATTACCCTATAGACTCACAGCCTATTCAGAAGGCCTTCCCAGCTCACATTTATTCCATGTTCAATAATAATAATATGCTTTATTTCATTATTTTACCGGTAACCATTCGTATTTTATTTATTTAAAATGATTATATTTATATGATAAATTTCATGAGTTATTAATAACACTGTCATCTTTTCTGTCTGTCTCTCTCTCTCTCTCTCTCTCTCTCTCTCTCTCTCTCTCTCACACACTCACTCACACACACACTCACACACACACACACACACACACACACACACACACACACACACACACACACATTTAAAAGGATCTTAGCCTGCTGATATTCATTTGGAGCTAAAGGTCTTTCTCGAGCAAACACCCCACTCACCTCTTCAATTACAAATGATTTCTTTTATCTTTATCAATGAGTAGTTTTTATGGAGGAAAACAATCACTTTGATCAACCATATTACCATATCAGTCATGTCTCAATTTCTGAGGTAAATTTAATTCACGCCATCTGATAAACCAGAGGTGTTTTATCATTTATGTTCTGCAGGCTAAATTTCATGCTATTTTTATTAGTATTGAAACATGACAATTTTGATTACTTGATATCAAAAAACATGTAAGTGATTTTTCAGTGCTAATTCGACAGAATTTTTTTTTTAGCTAGCTTTCTAAGACAAACAAGCCAGCACACTTGCGCAAACAAACTAAGTTTGTAAAACTGGGTCCTTAATTACCTAAAAGTTTTGAAAGTTAAATACAAGAGTTGAATACAGAGTATAGTGTTAACCCTTTAAACAGTAATGTACTGGATGTACATCAGATGTGTTTGAAACACTCCTAAACCTTGATTTTCAGAGCGACACTAACCTTAGCTTTCAAACTAAAATGACAGAATCTTGAGCTTCGGTGAACGTAATATAATTTATTAATGTAAATTCAGCTAGTCACTTAACTCTATTAATGATGCCACCAAAACATGGGCAAAAATAATAAAAAAATGTCTCTTTTTCTGCAAAAACAGAAGGAGAAGGGTTAAGGGTTGTACCAACTTGTTAAAGTTGATTCAAGTGCCACTGCCAGCCAGCAGTTCCAGACTGCATGCTAATATTATTAATCTCTTAAACTGAAATAGTGGACATGTTTCCCCCCCCCCCTGTGTTTGATCAGGTTGTTGGCTCAGGCTGATTAAATCACATTCTTTCAACCAGGTTAAAAGCTATACAAAAAATTTTTTACATACATTTTCAAATGTATTCACAACTGCGCTCGTTTTCATACGTCATTGTTTCTATAGTAACAACTAATTCACAAGAAACTGGATGGTGGGTGCTCCACATAATCCAAGGCTGATAATAGATTTTTAAAAATGGTTTGCCGTTGCTATGAAGTTCCATAAGTGATCATAGGATATGGATGTGCTTTGAACAGCCAGTCATTGATTACTGTCCTAAAACAGCATGCCTCAAAGTTTTTATATAAAACATGCCAGGTCTTTTAATTTTTACATGAATTTTATTAATTCAGATATTTTACAGCAGTTCAAAGAAATCTCATGCACCATTTATCAAAGTAGTCAATAAAGGGTGTGTGACCAGGGCGCTGACTTCCTGCTGGGTGAAATATTTCGTTGCTGGCTGGCTGTGGGAAACACATGCCCTAATGCCTACAAATGCACTGCCAAAGACTTTTTCACCCCGCCAGTCATCACATGAAAGGCTGGAAAAAGAGGCCCAAAGGGCTGTGTTCTGCTGAGAGCTGCCTTCTGGCCAACTGTTCTGCACACTAAAAATACACTGTTTTAGGATATTGTATTTAACACTCAAACACACTGCAAATGGTGTGCAAATCACTCAGTGGAGGGTTCTGCTGCAACTTATTCATCTTTTATAGCTGCTACCTTTTAGAGATGATGGCCAACATGGTCTACTGAACGTAAAGAAATGTTGCAGGATAAAAAAAATAAATGTATATTGCATTTACATTTATTGCAAAAGGAACCGATCAGTAAGATGCGTTCAAGGTCTGAATTTTGTGTCTTTAGTTTTGCACTATGTGCATTTTTCAGGCTTCTATTACTTGTGTGGTATTTTAAGGATTTTTTTTTATGAATTATTTCCTCTACAAGAATAACACTAAAAGGAATTCAAAGAAAACTGTAAATTTAGAGGAGAAACCAAGCCCCTTTTTCTTATATCAACCTGAGATTTTGGGCAACTCCAGTCTTGCACTCTGTGTCATGCAGTTCGATATGTTCCAGCATGTTTCCAAGATAAACTAACTGCATATCTGCATGATCTATTTCCATTAACAGTGCCAGGGAAGGGGAGATACAGGACAATCTGAACCAGAAAAAAAAGGAAAAAAGTTCAAGGCAAAAGTGCAATAGGAAATTTCATCTAATATTCTGAGATCCAGTGATTTCTATTTCCCCACTCTGACAGGAGGAAGGACCAAATGACACAAGATAGATGCGTCTCATTTGAGACGAGCCTTGCGTATTGAGGACTATAATAAACTCAGATGGATGGGGTGTGCGTCACTCATGAAAGGTAGGAAAAGGGGCTGAGGAAAGCCACTAAAAACAGAGAAAGAGATAGAAATGCAAACAGGGAGTGACACAAAAGGGTAAAAATATAAATTTTATAAACTCATATCCCAAAGGGCTTGCCGTGCCCTACCTGACAGTAACTATAATTCGGGAGATGAAATGATGATGCATTCTGAAGCAAGCATCACAGTCTTCATTTAACCACGCCATTGGGCACACTTTTCAAAGAAGTGATCATTTTTCAACAGTGATTGCGGCAAATCATGCATCTAAACATCAAAATGAATAAAGCTATCCCAGAAAACAAACCACATCGTTTTAGGTCTAATACTAATGGCAGGTAAATAAAGATGTAAATATCTAGAAAATGTAAGCTGAAAATCTGATCTCTCATCTCAGGGTCATCTTCTGTCTATCAAACACGAAAGCGTCTTTAGTCGATGTTTAGCAAAAAATAAAAAATAAAAATGGGGTTTGCGCTGCAATATTTTTCAGAGGGGACTGTATTTTTTGCACATTTAAGTGACCATGTCAGTCATTACTATTATATTATAAAAAAAATAGGAAATTAGAAGAAGGGAAATGATTTTCACTCAGACAATGAAAACAATGCAACATGTTAAATGCATTCCAAATATTTCCCCCGGCGTGAACGTTGCTGACATATTGCTACACAAACTCATTAACGAGCATTCAAACTAATGTTTAGGGAAATTCAATTTGCTTAAAATAATTTGTTTTAATTAATGATTGTTTTTTTTTTTTTTAAGATAATTTGACTGATACACATTTGTAAGACAGTTAATCAGTTAATATCACTGAGCATGAAGTTCAAAAGAATGAGAAAACACATTTTTCTGCTTTCCATGATCTTCAGGAAATGTAGATAATGTGACCTCCTTTATATTCCAATTCTTTCTTAACACATGCAGGGAACAGAGCTGAATGTTGTGGGACACTTAAACATTGTTGTACTTCGTTTTATACACTGTAATAGGTAAATGACATGGAAAAGGCATTACAATTGCAAGTATTTACAATAATATAACAAAGACAAGTGCAGTTAGGCTAAGCTGGTGACATGATGAATGTGCTATAACACTACACCTGTGTATAGAATTAATTTTATTTCAGGTTTGCACACAAATGAATGGAACCAAAATAATAAAATCACCTACTGATCAAGTTTTGGCTCATTTCGATTTTGGTTTGACCTCAGTTTCACTGGGGTGAAACTGAAAAAGAAAAAGAAAAAGCATAGATTTGCTTAATGCTTTGAGTGCATCTCTTAAAACAACCATTTGTTTTGAAAAGTGCACTTTTTTCAGTTAAACTGCATGACTTTTTAACTCTTGAACATGGCACTGGAGTGGGTTGAACTCCACCATGTCAATAAAGCACGTGTTTACAATGTTATATTTTATTTATTTACTTATTTGCTTTCACATTCGTTTACCTTTGGCAATCTGTTCCGTGGCACATATTGAAAATAGTTGCTCCAAGTGCTGTAAAACAAATAAACAAAAAACAACAACTTGCTTCTCTACCTTTTTTCGTTCTAATTTGCCTTTCGAGACCGCGTGTTGATGCGCATCCTGCCGGTGTGTGGAGAAGTGAGACACCCTGTGGCCAAGTACTGCAACTGCAGGTTAACACAAACAGGGCGAAAAACTATGCTGTTTAAAACTAATCCATTACTGGCAAACATTGTTTTAGAAATGTAGTTCGGTGTACACGGTCCTTGGTAAGAGAAAGTGTCACTCATGTATATAAAGTGGCAGTAAAATAATAATAAATATATATATATATATATATATATATATATATATATATATATATATATATATATATATATATATATATATATATATATATATATATATATATATATCTTTATTTACTTAATGATTGATTGATAGGTTTCTGTGTGTGTGTTTTTTTTATAGTTTTGGTTATTGCACTTAATTTAAGCTCACATTTGATCAAAGTTTACTAAGATCAAAGTAAATTTGATCAAAGTGAAGTTTTATTAAGATCAAAGCAAACTTCAGGTTTGTTGCTCCATTACTTTAAACTGTGGTGAAAACCATTTCTTTAATAGAAGCATTAGGGGAGAAAAGGATTTAGAAAACAAAAAAGTATGCAAATAATCAGGTGATGGGGTTACTGATATTTAAATGTTAAGTTTCTAAAAAAAAAAAAAAATTAAAGGCTTTTCTTACTGCAAAGAGTTAAGAATCCATGATTTAGGCTTGTGTTCAGTCATGACCCCAATCAAATTCCTGCAACATGCCCTAAATTGAAAGTCCTGTGGAACTAGCACTGGTTTGTCTTATATTTTACTCTTTTGTTCCTATTACACGCACTGCACATGTTGGCACCTATAACATCTGTCCTCTATGTCTTAATTCTGACACCTTCTGCATGTCACTGATGGGGAATCAAATACATTCTGAGCACAATTTGATCATCTGCCACTGGTAAAATCTACACATTGGGGGGGTGACTTGACAGAATATTAATAGTAGCACAGAAGATAGTCATGAGGGAAAATTAATTGTGGCACATGCTGTGCTGAAGTATGACAGGCTTTGAGTGGCAGACATAATGGCTTTTTCATCATAGCATGAAGGAACACAGTGAGCTAAATGATAACCAGCAGGTTGGAAGAGGGACAAGTGGAAAAAAAAACAATAAATCAGGCCATGTACTAAATGCAACAAGTTGGTCAACTGTCCACTGTCCAGATGTCCACATGTGCAGGATATCCTCTGAGTGGAAGCTATCTCCTCCTAGCACTTCATGCTACTTCCTGTTTCAGGTTTTTTGATGTTTTGTAAGCGCTGTTATGGTCAGAGGAGAACATGAAAAACCATACTGATATAAAAAACTAGGAGTATTGTGAAAAACATATATATTCGTGTCTTCTTTCTGGGAATATCATGTGAGAATTTGCAGCATTCCTGCATGGTAAACCACTTGAGCAATAGCAGAGAAAAAAATACTAAAAGATGTGACTTAATGAGTAAAAATCAGTCCATTGTCCAGGAATTCTTAAATATAGTGGTAAACCTGCTAATAAAAGAATTAGTCAGAATCAGTCCTTAGTACTACCTGAAATAATTTAGCCAAGAGGGTTTCTTCCCAGCAACATCTGGCAACCAATGGTGACACTTTTATATCGTATACAATTCCTGTGGTTGAGGTGTGGGGCGTAGGTGGGGTGTCAGTGAATCTATTTCCTGGAAAAATTGACTGAAAAATGATTATAAATTGATTTTATTAATGCAGGGTGTTTTTACTTGGAAAACTGGTATAGCCTGTACTAGGACCTTTACAGTTTTATATATATATATATATATATATATATATATATATATATATATATATATATATATATATATATATATATATATATATATATATATATATATATATATATATATTTATATAAGATGAATCATATACACACAGCTAAGATAAGCAAAAGAGGAAGGAACGCAGAAAATGTCACTTCTAGCGACATTTTCTGCGTTCCTTCTTCTTTTGCTTATCTTAGCTGTGTGTATATGATTCATCTCAAGCAATATATATATATATATATATATATATATATATATATATATATATATATATATATATATATATATATATATATATAAATTAATGCATTAATATCGTGATTAAATACATTTTAATGCCACTAATTTTATCAACGCATGAATAATGCAGCATGCATTTCTGTTTGACCCTTTTTATAAAAATTCTTTATAAATAAATATAAAAGAGGCAAATTAAAACTTTCAATGCAACACATTTATTTACAACTTTATTCCTTGATATAAAAAATCTTCTACAGCTCCTTGCACTAGTAAAACCCATGTTCATGTATAGTTAGCCCATTTTTCATTACTACACATTTGTTTTATTGATGCACTAAGTCTCAAATCAAGCACCAAAATCTGCCATGATGCACACATCTGGCAATTAAACATATCAAAGGTTCAAAGTGTTGTCTTGTTGATTGACTATTTTAAGACACTACAATACATTTAAAACATTTACAAGAATATTTTGTCTTCCTGCTCTATGTTGAGTCTGGTTTGACTAATAATAAACATACATTTGCATAAAGCATCCATATTTGTCCCTGCTCATGTTGATTGGAGTATTAAAGACTTGAAAATTATTCATTTAGGTACATTTATAACAGATAGAAATGTGGAATAAATAACGAGTTAACACATGACAATGCGATTAATCGAGATAAAATATGTGATTAATCATGATTAAATGTTTTTATCATTGACAGCCCTAGAGTTATAAACATATAAACACCGACCAAGGATAACATTATGACCATCAACCAGGCATAACTTTATGACCACCTGCCTAATATTGTGTTGGTCCCCCTTTTGCTGCCAAAACAGTTCTGATCCAAAAATCCATCCTGGATGGAACAATTTTGTATTTTACAAATGCTACAAACAGTTTTGCACTCAAGTCTCTCAACAATCAATTCTCTAATTAATAAATATCCAGTGTTACTGGATTTATTTTTTATATTTATGGTCTCTTATCAGACCATAAACAAAATATGTATCACAAATGCCTTAAAACAATGACAGGGCCAACAAAGACACAAAGAACTAACTTTTTTATTTAATCACTGGGGCACGTAGAAGCTCCACTGCACAGAATTAAGGGCCTCAGAGCTGCCAAGCACGATTATTCCACCAATCTTTCCCTCTGTGCCCCCTTTCTGCTGTCCACACTTCATGCTGCATGCTTGTTTTCCAGATCCAAATCATTCATGTGACAATGTTAATTAAGCCTGGGATGCATGCCATGGCTCAAAGCTCGCCGGAATCTGTGTTGGCCATTTTTTCTGGAGCCAGCCATTCTATTGACCACAAAGCTATGCGCCACATGGACAGCGTTTCATTTTTGAAAGCAAGCTATTTAAGACAATAGATTATCTGCCAGTATTCCTGGCTTTGGTATCATTTAAGTAGACACAGAACAAAAGAGTTTCATTTTATTTTTTGCATTATGTATAGTGGTTTTAACAACCCTAATTCCAAAAAAGTTGGGATGCTGTGTAAAATATCCATAGTGCATTGATTTGCAAATTTTATAAAGCCATATTATCATTCACAATATAACATAGAAAATATCTGAAATGTTTAAACTGAAAAGTTGGGACGGGGCAACAAAAGGCTGGAAAAGTAAGTGTTACAAGGTTTACAATTTCAAAATGTTGAACAGTTTGCAACTAATAAAGTTAATTGGCAACAGGTCACATGACTGGGTATAAAAAGAGTATCTTAGAGAGGCAGAGTCTCTCAGAAGTAAGAATAGGCAGAGGTTCACTAATCTGTGAAAAACTGTGTCTACAAATTTTGAAACAATTTCAGAATAATTTTCCTCAAGAAATAAATTACAAAGACTTTGAATATCTCATCATCTTCTGTACATAATATCATTAAAAGATTCTAAAAATCTGAAGAAATCTCTGTGCACAAGGGACAAGAGCAAAAATCAATTTTGGATGCCTCTGATCTTCAGGCCCTCAGGTGACACTGCATTAAAAACATAAATGATTCTGTAATGTAAATGGTAGCATGGGCTCAGAAACACCTCCAGAAATCATTGTTTTTGAACACAGTTTGCTGTGCCATCCACAAATGTAGGTTAAAGCTCTATCAGGCAGGTCACAGAAACATGATCCAGAAATTCCACCATCTTCTCTGGACCAAAGCTAATTTAAAATAGACTGAGGCAAAATAGAAAACTGTTTTGTGGTTAAAATAATCGAAATTTGGTGCATCATCAGACAAAAAAATATGAAAAGAAGACCCAGAACTAATGAGCAGCTAGAATTCTGTTTCAGTAAGAATCCTGTTTCATTCCTCTCCCAAATCTCCAGCAACTGCTCTCCTCCATTCCCACACCTATAAAGACTGTTGTTAAAAGAAAAGGATATGCTACACAGTGGTGTGCTCATTAGGGACAACTTACCCTTTTTAATGTTGTTATTATTAATTCTTCTTAATCACATTATTTGTGTAAAGCCTCTTTGAGACAATGTCCATTGTTAAAAGCGCTATACAAATAAAAACTAACTCAATTGAATTGAGTGGCCCTGTCATGGTCTGGAATAGGCATTTATGCTTCACACCCACTGCATCCAAAGCAGCTGGAAAGTGAAGGTAAACGAATAATAGTCTATAGAATAAATTCAAGTTATTTTTAAAAACCTTTAAAAACCTGTGTAAAGTTTTGGATGTGCAGCAATGCTAAATCGGGTGTAATATTCTCTGTCTGGGGTGTGTGTGTAACGTGTGTGTAACGTAAATAAGCTGTATACTGAATATTATATTTATGGGGATGCTGGTAAGTAATGCACTACAATAATCCAAGCAAGAAGAAAAAAGTCTGACTCAACACCTTTGCATTTTGCAGTGTAGAGAATAATGGAGATGGGTAACATATTAAGGGAAAAGAAACAAAGTGTCCTAGCAAGGCCACTAGAGTAGCATCTGTGCACTTACATGCTTTAAGAACTTTTCTGGAGAAATTAGAGTTATTTTTAAAGACATTATATTCACTCAGTTTGTGTTTTGATAACTATGCTGTTTAACAATCTGCTCCAAAGTCCGAATCTTCATTTGGGAGATTTGGTAACTGTGAAAATAGGAGCATATGCTTTACATAATTTTCATCCTCATAAAACTTTTCAGAAAGCCTTCTTTACCTGTGTATGTGGGCAAAGTCTTCCTGGAAGAGACATTGTCAATCAGAAGAAAAATGTTTTATCGTATGATAACAGTAATTACTCAGAGGAGTTGTGTATTGATTTGCAGTGTTACTGGGTGTAAACAGTGCAGACAAGCACCGGCAAAAGGTTTTGGAATTGACCATATTTGTAACATGAATTTTTATTTTACCTTCACACTTTCAGTTTCCCATTCCCACTCAACACTCAAATATGTTACTACATACATGCTGTATAGTATGAATGTGGTATTGTAAATGAACTGGCAGAGCCTTCTGTTGTCTTTCAAACAATGTTAGGTTTCATCTGATCAGTCATCTGATTATTTGCTGTTAATTAATAAATCAAGGTGATTGAATTTTGTGTCTTTTGTGGAACCAAGTGCACCAGTTGACTTCTTTCTAGCTCAGACTGTAGAGTCATACAGCTTATCATTGACAGCTTTGCCAGGCAATTACACAGTGACACACACGCCACTGAATCTGATGCTTTTCATCTTGCTTTACTGAATTGTGATTGTGTGTAATTTGTAATTGTGTGTATGAGGTGTTTGTTCACATAAGAGCATATGAAACATACTTTTTTTTTTTACAGTGTTTGATATTCTGGTGCATAATCCTTGTAGAGCATTAAAGACGTGAACCATTTAAATTAAAATCAATCAATAATTCAAATTGTGATATAATGTCTGAGAGTTTCATTATCAAGCACATAATAATGCGCTTTTTCAAAGCGAATTAACATCGAGACAGGATACAATCCAAACAAGTGTGCTCAGTGGAATGTTCAATGTTTGTTAATGTTTTGTTTTTGTTTTTATTGAAAGAAATTTCAATACCTGTGTTGCTGCATATAGATTATTATCAGTCTTGAATAAAATTGCAGAATTAATGTGGAATCAACATAAAAGTTCTTTTTGTTTAAAGCTTTAATGTTGGCCTGGAAAACCAGACCCTTATGTTCTGATCAATTCCTCAAAACCACCAACCACTGAGCCAACACGACCTGATTATGACATTCAAATGCTTTAATATGATACCAAACGCAGAGCATCGGCTCTGCAGTTAAAATGTCTACTGTAATTCAACCCTGGCATTAGCAAAGCAGCTGCAAGGCAAGCTATACACTCATGGCATAGTCTAATACTCTTCGCTCGACTGCAAAGTGAAAGTTAAACCCTGCAATCCTCCAGGCCTAATAATCCTGCAGAAAGACAAGTGCTCCCTCAGTCTGTGACAGGGCAGGTAGCCGTTGCTGGGGTAACAGCTGATAAGCGAGTGATGGCAGATACCTCAGGGAGCACGCAGGGTGCTTTGAGTTGACACAGAGAAGGGCCTGCTCCATTCATCTCCACCGACGAATTGCCATTAGAAAGAGGAGTGACAGCCCTGTGCCTCTCTGGGTGCAGAGGAAGGGCGTGATGCCTGACAGATGTTCCTTGGCAAAGAAAATTTCTGAACATGCTCATAACGTAGAGGAGGGCCTCCGGTGTTTGTATTAAATATTATGCATTATAGTGGATCTGGGTTGTGCTTATTACAGGACATGAAGTGAAATGGGATAGATGAATGGAATAGATCATTTCCACTTTTCTTGACTGGAAGGTAGAGGCCAATATGTAATTAGAAGGAAGAGTTTACAAGTTAATGAAACATTTATTGCTTGCATTCTTCAATATGTTTAATATGGTTAAATGCATCATCATTGATGTTATCTGCAAGATTATGAAATGCCCTTATCTTTTTTATGCTCCTTAACTACAGCTACATAACTGGTCAGATTACACCTCACATACTTTGCAAAGGCCAATCAGTGAATGAGTTTTTACAACAGATGAGGTGGTTTACCAATTGAAAACAACTGCAGTAGAGTAAAAACCTTCTTTTGAAACGTACCCATGCAGTGACAAATAGCAAGAATATTTTTGAAACATTAAGTCTAAGCAAAAAACATTTAACTATTCAACTATTATGAAAGAAATAAAAAAAAAAAAAGCTGAAAAGCAACATGTACACGAGGAACCCGGGATAAAGCAGGTTTAACAATTTACTTGAATGTATCTAGTAGTCTGTCTGTCTGTCTGTCTGTCTGTCTGTCTGTCTGTCTGTCTCTCTCTCTCTATCTCACACACACACACACACACACACACACACACACACACACACACACACACACACACACACACACACACACACACACAGGCTAATATGGTTCTTTGCTGCCATCAAGTGCTTGAAATGAAAAATACTGCTTTTGCCCCTAATGTATCACAGTATAATATTTAAAAATAAAGGTGCAAATCCCTGTGTGTGTATATCCCCGTGGAACATTTTACTTAAAAAAAATAACCACTAAATGATTGTAGTCTTTAGGCTTTGTAAATTTATATGTGAGGTATATTAGGCCAAGATATACTGGAATTGCAAATGCTGAATCTCTAATTTAATTATAGATTATATGAGGCTGACATGAAAATGAGACATATAAATGGTGTTTCAGCACCATTTATAGCACAGTCAGTGCACTATGCAACAAATAAACAATATGCTTAGTCATTCTTTCATATTTAGTCAACATGGTTAGGTAGCTAAATAGTTTAGGGAGGAATTCTAAAATTGTAACACATCTGTAACTACCGGGGGGGGAGACAAAAAGTGAATGCGGGCAGTGGTATTTTAAAGTTACATGTTACCAAACGTATGTGTATTTAGATACCTAATAAGTAAGCAGAGGTTGCTCAACACAACATGGTACCAAAAAGAAACCATGAGATGAACCAGTATCCACACTGTGTATCCACGTTGTGTTTAAGGATTTACATTAGTAACCAAATCCAATTTGACTTGACATACATCGTTTAAGTGTAAACAACACAGATTCAATTCAATTATTATTGAATGTATATGTTTAGTGTCTATTAATTTGTTCCCTACAAATGTATCCCTAATGAGCAAGCCAGTGCTGACAGTGTCAAGCTAAAAACTCCCTGAGATAGTATAAGGAAGAAAACTTTATAAGAACCAGTCTCAAGGGAATCCATCCTCATCTGGGTGGCACTACATGTCCATTCATTATTGTTCCATCATTGTTGAGGTGTACTGTTCTGTGATACAGTCTTAAATACCGAACTGTTCATGCAAACTGCAGTCCTAAATCATTGTAGCAGACTGTAATATTTTTTACAGATTAATTAGGTTTTTTTTTATATATCTGTAAAACAATGTGGGGTTTATGTGAGATACTGAATCTGTAACATATCTAATATCTTGTTAGTTGACACACATCTTTCTTTTAATTCACAATTGTTCCTTGAAATCAGTTCAAGAGAAGTCTTCATTTGTCTGTGGGAGGTAGGGACAAAACCATTTTGCCCACAAGGACATTTTTTAAATCAAGGAGCTCAAGGTACACATTGATTAAAAATGCCAGATTAATTGCAGAATCACGTCTTTTTACAACCACTGTGAGAAAAAAACAAAACAATCTGAGCTGTGTCAAACTTTTGCCACAGTTGGAAGCATGCGACTGTATTGTATGCCCTTGTATGATGTAGGGATTTCCTTTGCTGTCCCAGTTTGACAATGCCCTATTGCATAAAGTGAGATTGAATGGAAGAACCCTTCTGGCCTGCACACAGCCCCGATATCAATCCAACCGAACAGCATTTCGTATTAAATAGAAATGGATGAGTGCTCCAGGCCTCCTCGTTTAACACCAGCACCTGACCTCACTTCTACTCTTGCAGATAAACGAACACAGATCCCCACATTTCCTCTGTGAAATACAAAACCTTTTGAACTCATTAAAGCTAATAAAAATTATGGTTTTTTTTCTGCTATTTAGTTAATTTTTTTCAATTTTTTCCTTTCTGTCTTTATTTGTTTTACTCTGTCTATCTATATTTTTGTTAAGTTTGCTTATACTGTATATCTTTTATTTATTTTTAGTTCCGTTGTCTGTGGATAGTGAATTGTATAACTAAAATTTTTACACCTGAATCTTGTAAGTTATACTTTTATCCTTTTAATATTGTTGTTGTAATCTTTGTTAATAAAAAGAGGATTGTTTTAGAACTGACTCTGGAATGGGATGTTCAACAAACACGTATTAGTGTAATACAAACTTTTGCCCTTAGACCAGAGTATCAACAGGGTCAGGGTCAGATTCACTTAACCAAACGCTGGTCTTAAATAAACATATATACACTGATTTTATATAATTAGGTGGTTCTAAATACTAAATTCAGTAACGTAATAATTGCATATATTAGTCGCAAACGCACAGAAAATCTAATCCTGCCGTGTCACTCAGTTACTCAGCGTGCTAGTCTCATTGAGGAGCTGGTGGGTTTGCGCATGCGTGGTCCTGCCGCTCCCTACCGGCTTCTGCAGCGTTGAACTACTTTAGCCCTCTTTTTCATATAGGCACCAAATAACCAGGAATAAAACCCACATAGCTCGTTGACACATGCAGCATGGCGGCTATATTTGGAAAGATCCTCATCGGCATCTACGTGGAAATCAAAAGAAGCGACGGTAAGTCACGCCCTGTTGTAGTTGGCTGGGTTGAATGAAGATGCGGTCAGTCCCCACTAGATCAGCTCCATCATCTTTGTTGCCGAGTAACCCTGCGACCCGGTGTTAGCATGCAGCAAGCTAACCGTTGGAGAAGACAAGCGCAGTAAAAAAAAAAATATAAAGACAAGCGAGCGGTGAGAAGCATCAGCTATACTGATATTAAGGATGTGAATTACCGTGAATATTGTAAATGGGCTTTTTCCTGCCTCCTGCTGCATCTCCATTCAGCTTGGTTAGCATAGAGGCTGAAAACGCCCAGATACACACACACACACACACACACACACACACACACACACACACTGCAGGCAGAGAGAAGAGAACACACCGAGAGAGCATCAAAGGGCTGAATGAACAGCCTGATAATGAAAATGATATAATTATTGTGGAGAAATTAAGCTAGATATCATTGCGATGAAGTCCATCCTTAAATCAACTAAAACCGGGGACAGGAGCATCAGTTACTGACACTTTAATCCAGGGATTCTGAAAGTGTGGACGCTCCCCTCTAGTGGAGAATAAAGTCATGACAGGTGGGGCGCAATGAACGGCAGGATTTATATATTGTTTGTGTACATTAATTTTTATTTATGATTTTCTACAATAAAAATGAAGTTCTTTCAGTTACTCAAAGCAACCGCAAAAAATAATACTAGTTAACCGAAACAACATCAGCACTACTACACTTTTATATGATCTATTTTTGAATTGGCTACTTGATGTTATTGAATTAGAAATTGTTATTTTTTTATTTCATTACAATTTTCTGGGGTGATGGACAAAAGGTGGGTCTTGAAAATCCACCCCTTCAAAGTGGTAAAGTGGGGAATGGCAGAAAAGTTTAGAACCACTGCTATAATCATCTTTATTGCTAGGTATCATGGGTTGCATGTACAAGGAATTTATAATGGTGCACTGGGGCTATAAAAATATATAGAAATAAAAAAAAATAAAGTAATAAATAAAGATATGAGCTGTATAATTTGTGCAGGGTTTGTCAAATTGGGGCATTGCAAATGATACTAAAAATAAATAATATTAATAAAAATAAGTCCAGCATGCCGGGTTATAATATGGTAGTCCTTGTGTTAATGACAGTGTTGGTTTACATGAATATAATGTTAGTGTTTGTGGGAGCAGTAAATCATCGCAAAAACACAGCTCATTAACACAGGATGTGTGTGAATAAATCATCTGTCTGTTCAGCAAAAGATGGACATTTATTTGCTTATTTGACACACACTGGAATATCTGACAGTTTTAGCTTGTGGGAACCTCTGGTAGGTCAGAATAAAGGAAGACATGAAGTTATATAAATGTAGCTTTTATTTTAGGTTGGGTTGGATTTAGGAAGAACAGCAATTAGCAATTGTCAGTAGATTGTTCTCACAAGTAAGGAAAATCTGTGTGAGTCATTAATAGGTGCAGAAATGTAACTTTTAACTTGATAAAAGCTCTCGGTTAAGTAAAAAAATTAAACACTGCCACTACTTTCCTTTTACCGCTTATCCAGTGGAAAATATAGCTCAGACATTCTATACATTTACAGATGTTCTCTGTTTCAGTTTCTCATCCCATTTTTTCCCCTGCCCAAACAACACTTCTGAACAGTCTGAACTCTCAAATGAATCAGAACATTCTAGCGATCCTTACTGTTTACTGTTAAATATGAATATTAAAGTGAATCATTTCGCATTAACCAGCCGCCAGCTCATCGGTGTGTTTGGGTTCAGTTGCACTGTTTTTGACAAACAGTGCCACTTTAAGTTGGCAGGGTCAAGTTGAAATTGTATTTCTAAAAAAGCACTGTGTGCGTCTGTTATTTAAAGTGACACTCCTTCACATTGTTCTATTTCTATTATTGTTTAACAAGAAGTTGATAGAAAGATTAATACAGCTGTGACAATATATTTTTACTTTCAATACCAAAATTATCACTTAAGCTTGTAGAGATTTCCCCAAGAAGACTTAAAGCTTAAAGCTGTAAATATCTGTAAATGCTAGAAACAGGCTTTAGTGTTCTCATTATAGATTATTGTTGTTATTGTTAAACTGATGGCTATCTATCTATCTATCTATCTATCTATCTATCTATCTATCTATCTATCTATCTATCTATCTATCTATCTATCTATCTATCTATCTATCTATCTATCTAAATGTTTTGATAGCAGTAACAATGAGTATGAAAAATTGCAATTACAATAGTAATAACTCTCTTTTAATAGGCAATATATCTCTTGAAAGGTAATATGCTCATTAGTCTATACAGTGCATAACAAAAGAATGACACTTTTTTTCTGGATTGAGCTTGACTCTTTAGCATTAAACAGAGGTGTTCATCCTGCTCGGCTTTGGTCTTTCCATGAATAAGAACATCATCAACTATGGCCATGACTCCATTCAAACCTTCATAAGTTTTAGCAATTTTTCTCTGAAAGGGATAGGTTGGACATGATAACACCCAAAGATTGTGTTGAAAGTGGTCAGTCTTCCAAATCCTCCATGAGCTTAACAGCTCAATAGCCTCATCTGGCAACACTAAAATATTGAGCACTGGCATGCTTGGATGTTATCTCTTCAGGAGTGGGTAGAGGATAATGAGGTCCCTTAGTGGCTTTTTGAGATCCCTTGGGTCCAAGCATACTCTTAGCTGACTTGTGCATGGCTTTTCAGCCACAACCATGGAGTTACCCAATTTGGTTGGCTCTGTGACTTTAATGACGACATCCTGTCTTTCCATGTTTTCAAGCTCTTCTTTAAGACGGTTTCACGATGCGAAAAGAATAATTCCTGGGTGGGTGGACTACTAGTGTTATGTGCAGGACCAATTGTATGGTACAATCACCAGGAAATAGTCTGATCCACTTAAAAACATCCGCAAACATCACCAAAATTGGCACTTCCATCTGTGATTCTGATGGTACAAGCTTGAGGAGGCCAAAGTCTATTGCAATTGTTTCAACTACATAAAATGTCATAACCATCCCAAGTCTTTGTGCTTGCATTCAAGGTCATATTTGCCTTTTAACACAAGGTATTCACCACCATAGACAAACAAGGGGCAAGGTCTTGGCTGCAGTGTGCACGAAGGTTTCAATCTGGTGACTTACACAGGGGAATGACAATGGTTAAAGATCCAGTGTCCAGTTGAAATTTGATTTTTTAGTTGTTTTAGATCGATTTTAATGTTCAAGAAGGTTTGCTTTGTGTTGGTCCTGTGTTACCGAGTCAATAAACAGATCATCACAATGATTTGGCAGAGGTCTGTCACTCCAGATTTGTGAAAATTGTTCATGCAATAAGACAAGAAAGTCAAGACCAGGTTAAACCTTTCTTGTCTTATTGCATGAACAATTTTCTCACATCTGGAGTGACAGACTTTTGACAAATCATTCAACTTCTTACATATTTTGCACCTTTCCTTATTCAGGACATTGAGATTGATGAACGTGATGCTTGTTTCCACAGTAGCTGCATCCTTTGGGGGGGCACTGGCGTAGCATTTCTCGGTTGCAAATTCTCACCGTATTTATTTGTGTATTTGGTGTTACATTGCTTTACGTGGCACGAGACTGTATGCACCGCATGCTCAAGTGCAGTGCTCATGCTTCTATAAGTGTTCAATGCACATGCTTGGTCCTGCAATCGGTGTTATACAGGGCTTTTTATTGAAATGAAATTAGTTTAGTTCAGCTGGACATGGGACGCCCTCATCCTTTTCCTTCAGAGGTCTGCTAAACATCAGCTCTTCTTACTGATGCCTAAACTTTGGCCATGCGTCTGGTAGGTTTCCCACTTCATCGTGAGCTTCGGGACTGCAGCGGTATCATCCTTGTTTGTTCAATCCCCTCACTCTGACACCATGTTATGTCTCGTTAAGGTGGAAAAGAGATTCCAGATGCACACTGAACTTTTTTTCAACAAGTCGCTCACACGTGTGGCTGCTAACACTTCACTAATGACAGCTCAATCAAACTTGTTTTAGGCTCAAATGCCTAACCTGTATTGACAAGCGATATAGCCAATAGAAACAAAATGTTGTCTTTGACCTGTGATTGGAACATAAAAATGGAAAGTGAGGGCATCCTTGCCTAATGCTACAATGAAATATTAAATCTTTGTGAGGTACCATGAGCAAGTTAGACAGAACTATTACACCCACTATACAATGTTTTAACTGCTTTCAAAAACATTTCTCCAAAACCAAACATTTTAATAACTTTGAAAACAAACTATGAATGACCGTATCAAATGCTTTATAGAAGTTCATTCATTCATTCATTCATTTTCTCCCGCTTATCCGTAATTCGGGTCGCGGGGGCAGCAGTCTAAGCAGGCCCCCACCTTCGACTGCTACCCAATCCTCACAGCACCGTCCCTTACGGTCCCTCCTGCAGGTGGTGAGCCCACGGGAAGGCTTTATAGAAGTCAATAAATAAAATAAAACTATCATTCTCAATTAAGTGCTTATAATCAATCATATCTAAAACTAGTTTGTTATTTATGATGTGACATCCTAACATAAACCCAGACTGTTCTATATAAATTATATTGTCTTAACCTTGCTTCAGTCTCCTAGTAAAAATAATTGCAAACAGTTTACTGTCAATATTTAGCAAACTAATAGGACTCCAATTTTTAAATGACTAACTTGTATTTATTAGGTTTGGGAATCAATGTTAGTTAGTTAGTTCATTAGTAATGTTATAACTAATTTTTAAAATAATTATTCTCTATTTTTTAATAATGCCTTTCATATTTTCCTTTAAACTTTCATTTTTAAGTAATTTGTTATTTCATTTCCAAATTATTATTATTATTATTTTTTTATGATTTATCTTGCACCATATTTATTTTATTAATATTCCTTCATGAACTGTCATTATGCAAGGTTCTATCAATACAGTGGTCACATTATTAATTAAATCCTTAGACACTAACCAATAGTCAAAACGAGAATGAAGAGATGAGTCCTTATTACTCCATGTATATTCTTTTCTGTCTGGATGCTTACATCGCCACACATCTGTAAATCCCAGTCTTAAACATACGTTATCCAATTCACTAGAAGGGCCCGGGCTAGCTTTATGAGGCCATCTATCAATGGTTTCATTAAACACAGTATTGAAATCACCACCCAAATAACTCTGGCTGAAGGATAGAGGGCAATGAAATGCTATATCCTTGATTCAATTTTTAAAAAAAAGTGTATTGATTCTTTTGTTATTAGTTGCATAACAATTGACTAATACAAATTGTTCATTATTTTTATCCAACACATGTAATATCCATTTACCACAATCGTCTTTTTCTTTGTGTAATATTTGCCCTGTAAATTAATCTTTAAAATAGCGACCCCCGCTGAGCGGTTGCTGCCAAATGACAACCAAATCTCTTTTCCCCACTTCTTGGGATGCATCGCTGGTATCTGTGTGATAATATTATGCATGTATGTAATTTCTGAGTAAGCATGTAAAAAGCATTCTATGAGGATGCTTTTTTATTATTATTAAAAACCAGCCTTATGAGTTTCAGACTCATACAGCTGCCACAGGTGAAAATCACACATTGTGAAACAATTCTTTTGTCTGAAATTGGTTGTCTTAGAACGCAAAAATATGACATGCTCGTTGTTGACAGAAATGGTGCCATTGTGTTTAACTAACTACAGTGTTTGGCAATGTCAGAATGCAAAACTCATGTGACAGCTATGAATACGTTGAAACAGACATTGGAACATTAACATGTTTTTTTTGCATAGCTATTTTCTGCAGCACTGCTGAAGGGCACTGACGGATGACACAGAACGTAGTAATTTTCTTTAATCACAGGCTAATAATTAGAGGGTCTTCGTGGTACATTCTGACACAGTGAACATGTTATTACACTGACTGTTGCGGAATTCAGCCACAATGTTGTCGGGATCATGTTGTAGAGTGTGATAAGTAATAATAAAAAATGATTAAAATGATTACACAGATTGTTTCTCTCTGCAGAAGACCATAAAATTGGCTGCAATTTCAAGGAAATACTGTTCCTGCACACCACGTTTGCATGTAAAGTCATCATCTGCTGAGAGGCTTAGCTGTGCTTAACACATAAAATAGCCCAAGGAGCTGGCAAAATGTTCTGAAATTTACCCAGCTATTAAGTAACCTTTTACACATTTTATAATAAAATCAGTTAATTTGTGCTTGTGATACCACAGATGTTATGCACAACATTGAATGTAAAAACAACTTTTTTCCATTCATTAAATATGTAAAATTTTATAATGGAGAAAGCAAATATTTCCAGTGGATTATACAGTGGTCCACTGGAAATCGTTGGGGTTACATTCTAAGATGTTACGTTCTAGGCAAATTTTGGACGCACCCCCCCTGCTGTTTTAATGGTTTCTTATTGAATTTATCTAGACATTATGTCACTTTAATACACTAATGTGTTTTAAAAATTTGTATACAATTTTTTTAGTGAAAATATAGTTTAAAATGTTATTCCAAACGTTCCTGAACATTTGGCCCCGCTGTGGATTCCCGTGAATTTGAAGATAATCCGCAATTTGCTGTTAGTTAGGTTCCAAACTTTGGTGGTTGTAAATGGACACTAGACAGTACATAGTAAAAAAGTTAAATTCTTGCTTTAGGTCTGTATGTAAAAGTATTTATTTTGCTTAATTTCTTTATTTCCCAAACCTATATGATTTATCTATAATTTTAACTTAAACAAATTGTAGGAATTATACACTTTAAACATGAATGTGGGAAGAGAAAACATGCACAAATAAAAATCTAACTACATAAAACTGAATCATGGATATAAATTACCAGACCAAAAACATTTTTGGCATACAGTATGGTTTAGAACAGTGGTCCCTAACTTTTTTTGCCCCACAGACCAGTTAAATGCCAGAATATTTTCACGGACAAAATAAAATGATACGACCGGCATAAAAACTGGTATTTTCTAAATATAATAATAAATGTGAATCCACTGTGTTGTTTGTTGTTCATTTTGCTAACTTGGGGGTTTGAATTTAACTGTTAGCGGTCGGAGCAGCCTCTTTAAGAAGGTAGCGGATGGAGGTAAGACATGTGACCGAGGCATCTTTACATGCATCAAGAGTAAGTCATAGACAGATGTGGTGGAGAGAATCCGGTAATTTTCCAAAATAAAACATCGTTTAAAATCATATAATAAATAAAACAGAAATAATGTAAGTTATGTATTCTTTCTGTGCGGCCGGGTAACAATTACCGGTGCCGGTCCGTGGCCCGGGGGTTTGAGACCACTGGTTTAGGAAGATTGGTCCCTTAAACATTCCATTAGTCCATTAAACATTACCGTGTACAAAACTGTTACAGTTAGAACTTTTAAAAAAATATGACTGCATGTATAATTTCTCAATGAATCAGGATAAAGTAAATGAATCCATGCAGAATGCTTAAAGAAAATGATGCCTGTTCCCATTGCAGGACGAATACACCAGGCCATGGTCACATCGCTTAATGAAGACAATGACAGCGTCACTGTGGAGTGGATCGAAAATGGAGACACAAAAGGCAAAGAGGTACAGGATTGCTGTGTGTGATATATCAGTCAACGTGACTGTTTGGAATGTAAATGCCAGTAAAGCCGTTGATATGTTTTGTCCAAACAGATAGACCTGGAGAGCATTTTTGCACTAAATCCAGACCTAGCACCTGAAGAAGAGATTGCACAAAGCCCAGAGACCCCGCCCCCAACTGTGTCAAGTTCTGTTAAAGTGAACAAGATACCCACAAATAAGGTATTGTTCCAGCTTGTGCTGATTTTCTTTTTGTGTGCTGGATCCATGGTTATGAACAGGCTATGATGATTAACATGGTTATGAACATGGTTATGATAAGCCCCTGATGTAAATTAGAATTACATTATAGACTATATACAATATTGTTTTTGTAAAAATGTGTACTACGGTGGAATTAGTGTATTTCTGGGACACAGCGTTTGGTAGGTTTTTGGCATATAAAATAATGTAAGTAAAAACAGGAATTCACTTGTTTCTTGGATGTTCCTTACCATTAAATGTAACAGTATAACAATGTAAGAATTTCTGTAACAGAAAACATCTCCATATAAATGATACACATTTAATTTGAGTGAAGTTCACACAAGTCCCTATATATAAACTGTTGCTATAGAAACGATAACTTATAGATGTTAATAATTGGCAGCATTGATGTGTCTAATGCCCAAAGCCATGTTGTTGGAGAAAATTCACCTTCTGACCAATCAGAATTTCCAATCAAGCAGTATTGCATTAAGACCAATGAATGAAAAGGTCTTTTTGACTACTAAAGTAAAGATTACTATATTGTACCATGCGTAATGATTCTGAAATAGCTTTTTAATCCTTTGCCTTTTTCTCTAGAATCGACGCACAATAGCACCACCTAAGAATGAAACACCTGCAAAGGAAAACCGAGGTAAGCTGCTCTAGAACAGAGAATTGAAGAGACCATTAGGGGTGATATTAGGGGTGATATTTTGTTTGGCGATACTCCTTCGTTTCTCAAAAAAAGCAATATTAATAGTTTTAAAAAGAATTTATATAAGATTTATGGCAGTGGTTTTGTTTTGATTTTATATCTTAACTGCTAGATTGATAGCAGTAATATCACTTAAACAGTTACAGAAAGTACTAGCATAAGGTATTTTTAAGTACAGTGATACTAATTGTGTTCATGTATTTCAATACACTTGATTCCACTTAGCTTTGATACTGGTAAAGCTGGCACAGGATTCATGGTATGGGAAGGTTTAAGGGGTTAGGATTAGAAGTGTATTTTAAATGTAATTAATGGAAATGCAGATCCTGTTGTGTTTTGGCTAAATCTTTTCTTTTTTTTGCTAAGATTTGCATATGGTGGTGTGTTCTTAATGACAGCTTTTTTTTTTTTATTATATCCTGTTCCTAAAACAAGAAATATCTCATTATATTGCCTTGCCTACAGTGTTGCCATATATTGTATCACAACCCCTGTATTGTGATACGTATAGCATTGCCAGGTTCTTGCTGAAAAACAGCCCTAGAAAACAGCTTGTGGAAGGTTTTATTAATGTCTAGAATAATTAGACAGTTCAACCATACCTTGACTATAAAGTTATCTTATATAAACGAATAATGTACTGCAATGGTTTTGCAACATTATCTCTAAAAGCCAGCAGATGGTGTTTCATGAATATTAGTTTAAACAGCCCTTCATTATCATAGAAGATCGCCCCCCAAAAATGTGTTTAAGTCATTAATTATTCCATATAAGCCAAAAGAGGATCCACTAAATAATTTGCCGTCAATAATAATAATTTATTACAAATGTACATTAGAACAGTCTGTAAAAGAATGATGCAAATGAGCAAGAATGAAGAGTAAACAGATCATAATATATACAGTATATTTAACACTTTCCTCTAGCAATCAGGAAAAATAAAAATTAATGAATTATAATAATAAATGAATATTAATTATAATAATAATGTTAGGTATACATGAGTACTGAGTCTCCCTGTGCTGAAGTCTCTCCCACTCACTTGTGTTTGTTTGTCATGCTAGTCATAGGTACAACGAGAACACGGCCAAGCCAGCAGGTGGAACAAGCGCCTAGTGCTCCAGCTCCTCCTCCTATCCAGCACCAGACACTGCAGCAGAACGGTACAGAAACCTACAACCGCAAAAGGAAGGGCCAAGGAAATTCTGAAATAGGAATCCAATTGACTTTAGTACAACCCTTGATGGGATAATCTGCCAAATTGGCATTTTTTTCTTTTCTTTTAAACCCTTATTGGTTTTCTAATATGTCTGTTTTAAAAAACGCAAAATACACAGTACAGGTGCAGTAGCTATCGCTCATAATGGAGTTTGTTATTCATCAAGTGCCATATTCAGTGGAATGAAAAGCTTTCCAACGCTTGAACAGAGCTACTATTTAGATGTTCAACAAACACAGGATTGTTTGGCTGTTTAGATGTTACGTCTTGCTACCATTGTTTTCAGCTCAGACTAACATACAATAATTATTACTATTTATTGTTATTATTTAAAGAAGTTAGGCCAATAACGTCTCAGTATTAAAATGTATACATTTTGTTTCCTAATTGAAATGACATTTTAATTTGTTTGTGCAGCTCGCAAGAAGTCAAACTGTGTAAAGGAGGTGGAGAAACTGCAGGAGAAGAGGGAGAGGAGGCGCATGCAGCAGCAGGAGCTCAAAGAGAAGAGAGCACAGGTACAGGGTTGCAGCTCACCACACATGAGGTTAATAATCCTGAACATTGTTTCTAAATAAAGTAACACCTTGAAAGAGCAATGAAATATCTTCAACATCCACCACTGTAGACTGACCACTAAGTCATCAGAAGTTCACAACCATTGTGTGGTAGACAAATGATGCATTTAATAATTGATTTATTGCCGAGCCCACTTTGCCCAGATTGAATAGACCAATGTTGAGTAATAATGTGTAGTGAGTATTTAAGCATTTAAATGGATTCACTGTGCTGAATTTTTATAATCAGTTTCATACTGAAATGTGGTACAGTGTCATTTAATTTCCTTTAGAACAGGATTGGTAATTATTGTTATTTTGAACACAGGAAGTAGATGCAGCAACTCCTAATGATGAAATTATGTGCATGATCCGAGACTTCAGAGCCAGTCTGGACTACAGGCCATTGACTAATGCTCATATGGTAATGTCAGGCTTTCACTGATTTATTTATTATAGAGTACTGTGCAGTATTTATTTTTGTAACCATGCAATTTTGTACTGTTTGATTTAAATAATTTTTTTCTCCAGATTGAAGAGCACAGTATATGTGTGTGTGTCCGTGCGCGGCCACTGAACAAAAAAGGTAAAAATTTGAACTATTGTATACTCATTAATTAAAACAGACTTCACAGATAAATTATTTTCTGTTCTTATTTTTAATGGGAGATCGAATTATATTCACTACACCACTGTAAATATGTCTCAGAGATGAGCTTGAAGGATCTAGATGTCATCACAATTCCCAGTAAAGACGTTGTCATGGTACACGAACCAAAACAAAAAGTGGACTTAACGAGATACCTCGAGAACCAGACCTTCCGCTTTGATTATGCATTCAATGATACCACCACAAATGAAATGGTTTACAGGTCAGTCCCTGAAAATGCTGTTTCAAGGAAAGAGATAAACAAATTTTAAATGTCAAATTTATTGCAAGAACTATTTCGTTTTTGTATTTTTTCAGGTTTACTGCCCGGCCCCTTGTAGAGACCATATTCGAGAGAGGGATGGCTACGTGCTTTGCCTACGGACAAACAGGAAGTGGTAAAACTCATGTAGGTGTTCCTATAAATTATATTCTATCAGAGTCTTACAAAACATTCTCCAATGCCCATTAAACTTGTTTTAACATACTAATTCACTTCTCCGTGTTGCAGACGATGGGTGGAGATTTTTCTGGGAAAAATCAGGATTGCTCTAAAGGGATCTACGCACTGGCAGGTATATATCAGAACTCTGGTTTAGAGTAGAAACTTAGGTTTAAAAAAATAAATAAATTAACAATTTATTTGCAGCACGAGATGTTTTTCTAATGCTGAAGAAGCCAAACTACAAGAAATTAGACCTCCAAATTTACGCCACCTTCTTTGAAATTTACAGTGGAAAGGCAAGTAGTATCTAACCTCTTCATATAAAGTATTGATCTGACCTTGGAGGAGTTTTTGAAACATGATTGTGTATCTGTGTGCACGCAGGTGTTTGACCTGCTGAACAGGAAGGCGAAGCTGCGAGTTTTGGAGGATGGCAAGCAGCAGGTGCAAGTTGTAGGACTGCAGGAACGAGAGGTTCATTGTACCGAGGACGTCCTCAAGCTCATAGAAATGGGAAACAGTTGCAGGTAAACTCCACCTTCCAAACTCCAAATGGATCACCAATCGAGAGATAACAGTACAGATTCTAGATAGATAACTGTGGAGATGATTTAATTCAGTTTTTACATTTGCATTCAAATAGAATTTCACAGATGCCTTTATCCATGGACAACTTACAACTAAGCAATTGAGGTTAAAGGGGTTTTGCTCAAGGGCACAACAGGACATCTTAGTGGTTTTGACCCAGGGGATTTGAACTCACAACCTTCCAATAAGAAGCACATCTTAACCAAGTATCAGGGTGCTTGGCCGTCTGGCTACTAGCACTGCATGTGCTAAGGATGACACATTCAGGCTATAAAATCGCACAAAAGGGTGTGGCGTAGCCCAACCGGCTGCCACACAAATTTCCTGAACAGAAACTCCCTTAAGTAGGGCCCATGATGTCACCATCCCCCTAGTAGAGTGGGCCCTCAGGCGCCTGAGAACCTCTGCATGAGTGGAATTCATATGCTAGAGATATAGCCTCAAAAATCCAGTGGGACAGCCTCTGTATTGACAACGGCTTCCTCTTGTGAGGAGCAGCCCAAGACACAATCAGCTGGTCAGTCTTCCTGACGCCTGCTGTTCTTTTGACATACATATGGGCATAAAGAATTCAACCTCTCCTTCTCCTGAGAAGAGAATGAAGGTTGGTGAAAAGCCAAAAGATGTGCAATGGGACATCTATAAGAAGAATCCACCACTTTAGGTACAAACGCCAGGTTAGGGCGAATGGAAACTTTTGTGAGCCCTGGGGCAAACTGTAAAGAGGATGGACTGACAGACAGGGCTTGCAGCTCGCTCACACGCTTATTGTCACCAGAGCTTTGAGCAGTGCTGTCTCAAGAGAGAGAAATTTCAGCCCTATGCCATCCAAAGGCTCGAAAGGGTGTTGATAAATTGCCTCCAAGACCATAGACAGATCCCACTGAGGCACCATCTGCCTAGACACCGGCCTCTTACAGCGTGCTCCTTTCATAAAACGATTTATTAAAGGGTGCCGACCTGCAGGTTTGTTACCAAACCCGACATGACTTGCAGAAATAGCTGCCAGATATACTTTCGGAGTAGAAAAAGCTTTCCGTTTATCCAGCAAATCCTGAAGAAAACATATGTCTCCCACAGAACACTGGAAAGAGACAATGTGACTATGGCCACACCACTCTTCAAAGACTCGCCATTTATTGTTATAAAGTGTGCAAGTAGATGAGGCTTTGGCACTCTGAATAGTGTGTATAACCGGTGGGGGTAAACCTGCCACACTCAAGTTCCACCTCTCACAGGCCAGGCCCAGAGAGCTATCCTGTCTGGGTGTGGATGCTAAATCCACGGATGTTCAGCTCATCTGCGCCAGTTGAGAACGCGCGCAGAAAGAAGACCCCTGTATACCTTCGCTCCTCTTTGGTCATGCATTAATGACTTCCCTGTAAAAGCGAGCAGACCCTCCCGCAGTGACTCTAGGGGGGTGCTTGATACTTTCTTGGTATTTTTGACCACTATGGGGCTCGGCTGTCCGCCTGGATGCGAAAGTACCACATTTATTGTGTTTTTTTAACTCGGCTTGCACATCGCCCTCAGCCCGGATGCCCAGCTTGGATGCAATGCTGCAATCTTTATTGCACAGACATCTGCAGCAAATCCCAGTCGCGTTGGCTGAGAGGGCGGTTTCTGCGTCAGCTTGCAAGGTAAACAGAGGATAAAGCTTTGTCCTCCTGTTTCCTGCTGGTTTCTCTCATTTTCTCGAGAGCTGGACCAAACAGACCTTTAGCGGGGTCGTAGGCAGCATCCATCACCTATGCTTTTTGTGTGTCGCCTAAGCCTGATGCTCTCCCACCTGACACAGCTCTCCCATCCCTTGAATCTCGAGCTTAGAGCACCTTTTCGCGGAAAGCTTGCTTTTGAAGGGGCTAGACCAATGGCGAGACATCTCTTTTATGCCAGCTGGCACGGCGGGCGGGAGTTGTCTAGGTTGAGCAGGCGGCAGCTATTTCCTGTCATTAAGGTCCCTTTCAGCTCCCTCCGCATTCTAGCCCGCCTAACTTAGCTGCAGCTCGCTTGCATACCTTGTACAGGTTACTGTCCGCCTGCGTGGCCGAGTCGCCCGCGCTATTGCGTCTCGTCTGTTGGGCCGGGAAGGAACCAATGTCATCCTCATCATTGTCCTCCATATCCAAGTCGAGAAGGTCAGAGTAAGCCTCGCCATCTGCGTCCTCGTCGCACGGTTGTTCCTCCTCCTCCGCGAGGAGGTTATCAAACAGAGGTGGCATGACCAGCGATTTGGCCTCCATCAAGTCCGTCCAGCTCGTGGTAGCTTGCGGCTGATGTTCGACGGCCGTTGACTTTGCGGCAGCACCGGACAGACATGGGTCTTGTTGGTTAGCCACCGCCACTCTCAGCCATCTCTTTTTATTACTCAGGTCGACCTGTCCGTCAAGCCAGACGTGGTGTCATAGGAGCTTCCGAAGTTGGTCACACTCAAAGTGATTCCCATAGTAAAAACACCGAACGAAGTTAGAAAAAGAACAGAAGATCCAAAACCGAAACCATAGGATCCGTGATGCCAAACGTGGGGCAGGAAAGTCTCAAAAAGAACAGGAAGCCGACAAGATGATCTAGCAGAGAACACGAGGAATCCTCGTCTATTTATGTGACGGGAAGATGGCAGCCGGGACGGTTGCAAGTTTGTGCTACCCTGGAAACGGAAGTAGTAGAACCGGAAGTGCGCGCAGCTGGTTGACACCAATGAGCTACCACTTTAACCAGTTTTGATTTTGAGCAAGGAGTTTGAGTATCTTACTTGGATTCTTCTATTGCTGTAATCTACATTATCCTTTCCCCCCAGCATTAGAATTTACGATTAATGAACAAAGGACAAATATTGGTGCTTACTTTTTACATTTCTCATGTGCCACATTAATTTGCCAGTTAGAAATTAATTTCATAAATGACAGTGTGTCCTTTTAAACCATTTACAGTGTTCAACATTCCCTTTCTCAAAGTTTAATAAGACATAGGAAGACTCCCGTTTATGTTTATTATTATGTTTAGGTTTCTGTAGAAATGAAAATGTATTTTGGCAAACTTATTAACAATGATTTAAATAATTTTTTTATTTAATCAATCACCTTTTGACCAATCAGATTAGAGAATTCAGCAGCGTTGTGCTGAAACACAGAATGCAGTCTCTAATGTTATTGATAATTATAATTTTTTTGTGGTGGACAGTAACAAAGTAATTGTAATTCGTTGGTATACTTGATTAGCTTTTTCGCGTATCTGTACTTTAATAAAGTATTTCCATTTGGGGAGACTTTAACTTTATTGAATTTCAAAGTCAAATATCTTACTTTTTACTCAACTACGTTTTACAAAATTCCTATTTATTCATGAGTAGATAAAAACATAACTGGTCAAGCACTCAGCAAGCCACCAATCAGGGTGCTCTGTTATGAACTTGTTTTGATTATTTCTTGGTGATAAGTAGATATCACCAACATACAGTTAAGCAACTGCAAGCAGAACATTTTGAGACAAATAAATAATGGAAGAAACTCCTGGCTCTACTTTGCCAACCTGGCCTTATTTGCGTGATTTAGTAGTTGAAAAGAAGGTTTTATACAAGGAAATGCGGCAGCAGGTGAAGAGGGATGTGGCGAAAGCGATTAAGAGGATGAAGAGTGGAAAGTTGGTTGAAATGGAGAGGGAGTGTGCTGGTACCCATCTTTAAGAATAAGGGAGATGTGCAGACCTGCAGTAACTACAGGGGAATAAAGTTGATTGGTGACACCATGAAGTTATTGGAAAGAGAAGTGGAAGCCAGGCTGAGAGAAGAGGTGACCATCTGTGAGCAACAGTATGGTTTCATGCCGAGGAAGAGCACCACAGACGCATTATTTACTTTGAGAATGTTGATGGAGAAGTATAGAGAAGGTCAGAAGGAGTTGCATTGTGAGTTTGTGGATTTAGAGAAAGCGTTCGACAGGGTGCCGAGAGAAGAGTTGTGGTATTGTATTAGAAAGTTAGGTGTGTCAGAGAAGTATTTGATGGTGGTGCAGGACATGTATAAGCACAGTGTGACAGCACTGGTTCAAGGTGGAGGTTAGACTGCATCAAGGATCGTCTCTGAGCCCTTTCCTGTTTGCATTGGTGATGGAAAGGTTGACTAACGAGGTCAGACAAAAGTCTCCCTGGACTATGATGTTTGCAGATGATATTGTTATTTGTGGTGAGAGTACTGAGCAGGTTGTAAAGAGCCTGGAGAGGTGGAGGTACGTGCTGGAGAGAAGGGAAATGAAAGTCAGTAGGAGTAAGACAGAGTACGTGTGTGTGAATGAGAGGGAGGACAGTGGAGTGGTGCGGTTGCAGAGAGAAGAGGTGGAGAAGGGGGAGGAGTTTAGGTACCTGGGGTCAACAGTGCAAAGTAATGGAGAGTGTGTTAAAGAAGTGAAGAAAAGTGTGCAGGCAGGGTGGAGAAGAGTAGCAGGAGTAATTTGTGATTTGTGAACTTTGGTCACTTAAGTACATTCGAAGGCAAATACTTTTGTACTTTTACTCATTTAAAGGAAGCACTTTGACTTTTACTGAAGTAATATTTTACCTAGTGTATCTCTACTCTAACTCACGGACATGGTTTGTGTACTTTGTCCACCACTGTAATTTTTTTTAATTTATTTTACTGCAGGACATCTGGACAGACCTCAGCCAACGCACACTCATCTCGCAGCCACGCCGTATTCCAGATCATTCTGCGAAGGAGAGGCAAAATGCATGGCAAATTTTCCCTCATAGACTTGGCAGGCAATGAACGAGGGGCGGACACATCCAGCGCCGACCGCCAGACTCGCCTCGAAGGGGCTGAGATCAATAAAAGTTTACTGGCTCTGAAGGTCGACCAACTCTTTCAAATAAACACTATCTTTTAGTTCAGAATTTTATTTGCATGTTCTAACAGAGTTGCTTTACTTTGCTCTTGGTAGGAATGCATCAGAGCCTTGGGCCGCAACAAGCCTCACACTCCATTCCGAGCCAGTAAGCTCACACAGGTTCTGCGAGACTCTTTCATTGGTGAAAATTCGCGAACATGCATGGTGAGATATTGCCAATTCTCAATTGTCACTGTAGTTTAACCAGAGTATCTTTAACCACAGGTTTATGTCTCCTGTTGCCAAAATATTTGAATATGGAATATGCCAAAAAGGTAGCCATTCTTTATAATAACGTGGTAGCTGAGTGGTAGCAATTCTTTACAAAAATGAAAATAGTTATGTTTTATGAACCAATCACAATTCCAGCCTGAAACAAAATCTCATATTAATACAAAACATGGCTCTTACACTCAACACTGAGCTTAGTTATAGCACAAAGGCATCTGCAGGGATGAAATTCCCATATCAGTAGCTCCTATTCAATTGGCTTCTCAATCTACAGGAATATAGTGTGCAGCATTGTCGCAAATCACTTACCAAAAAGAAAGTGCTGGTGTAAGTTAAGTGCAATGAATGATTAAGGAACTGTTAGATAGTGATGATAATATAAATGTATTCTGTCTGCAGATTGCCACCATCTCTCCAGGCATGGCGTCTTGTGAAAACACCTTGAATACACTGAGATATGCCAACAGGTTTGTACCAGATACTGTTTGTGTATAGACAACTGTCTTAACCACAATTATTATAAAATCGAAATGGGTTAGGTCAAGATTAGGTCTTTAGTCTAATTATTTTCAGAGTCCTCCCATCTTGACTTTTTTTTATCTTAATATAAATAAAGCAATTCCAAAAGAATTTGTGGTGTCATTTAAACGTCACTATCCTTGGTAATTAAAAAAAAGTGAGGATGGGTGGACTCTGAAAATAATTAGACTAAAGACCTAACAAACTAGAGACCTACAAGAGTCACTCATTAGCTAGATAAATATAGTTTGGCAGGCTTCAGCTCCAAATCAAATAAAGGAAACATGAACAGGTCATGTTGTAAAACCGGTTATCAGCACATGTCTGCAGCGTCATATCTCACTGTTTCATTTCTCTGTCTATCCTTCTGACAGAGTGAAGGAGTTTGGGATAAGCCCTTCAGACATCCCCTTCTCCCAGGGGGGAAGCGGCCGCTCTGAACTCTCCCCTACCTATGAGTACGATGACTTTGCTTCCTCATCCAGCAGGTCTTCCTTTTTTCTCCATGTCACACTTTTTTCAACATTCCTACATCAGCATGCTTTCTATTCTACATCAGTTATACTTAATCAGTTGCCTATATTTCAGTGTGGAGATGGGGTTTTTTTATTTATTTTTTTTATTAAACATTCTTTCTGATCACTCAGTTTATTAAATTTTTTATTATTTTTATTTTGCTATATGAGCATCTGAGAGTCAAAGGTCATGATGGTCCTTTTGATATGGTTTGCTTCATTACCTTTGCCATGGATAATGTCATGAATAGCATTAATTACTCTTTGTCTAAATAAATGTATGTCTGTAATTGTTTGTGTGTAGAGTAAAGGAGCTTACTATCAACCCGGGTGCAGTAGGCAGAACAGGTGGGGGCCATCAAGTGAGCCAGCTGGACGTTTTGGAGCCACAGTGGGGAGTGGGCAGCTCTCCTCAGAGAGACGATCTTAAACTGCTGTGTGAACAAAATGTAAGAAAAAACACTGGGTAGCAATTATGACCACCTCTGTTTAAATGAACATATTCGGATGCCCTGTTGATAAATATACAACATGTAGCAGTCTTCATCCCTGGTGTTCTCCATATACAATATTAGCCTGACCAGGATAAAGCACTTACACACACACACACATAGTAGTGGTGGACCGATATATAAAATGCAGAGCATCATAATAAACAGGGAAATAAACGACTCATTTTTGGGAAATTATACAAATATTTTCTTCTGGTATATTACCATTGGAATTCTGGCCGAACTCTATTTAAGAAATACATTTCAAATGTTTCTTTCTAATTGTTTAGATCATGTTGAGAAAGTTAAAAGGAAATGCTTTGAGCAGGTTGCTTGATAAATGTATTTTGCAGTCTATAGGAGGCCACTCAAAATCTTCCACTCTCTCCATGTAAACCATGTGCAAAGAGGCATTGACATCGTCACAGGTTTGGGTGAAGGGAAGATTATGTCAGTACTGCATCCAGAGACATCCTATACAATTGTGTGGCACAAACTTTATGCTAACAGTTTAGGAAAGAACCAAATAAGCCTGGGAAAGTAGGAGTCCCACTACTTTTGCCTATATCATATATTTAGCCTACTGGAGTTAAACAAAAACAATGCAGAAATGAATGCCTTTTTAAAGCATGTACATTTTAAAAGAAATTTCTTATTTTTTCTCCATCTTCACACAACTAATACATGCATGTTGTACAGTAACAACACATACATACATTTATCAATAAACATTCAAAAATTAGTGTGCTGAGTGTATATGTATAGTGTGTATGAATAAAGTCTGTATGTGAATGTGTGTAGGAGGAGGAGGTCTCTCCACAGCTTTTCACCTTCCATGAGGCCGTGTCTCAGATGGTGGAGATGGAGGAGCAGGTTCTGGAGGACCACAAAGCTGTGTTTCAGGTACAGCATTGGTGTTCAGCATCCCCTTTTTTCTGCAAGGTTTTTTCAGCACAGAAATTGGATCAAATCAGTATCTAGAATTTTCACTTAAATTTACAGCATGCATATTTATAGTTTTAAAAACACAATTCAAATGTATATACTGTGTGATGTCGTTATAAATATATCTATTGCTTTGGCAGGAATCTATACACTGGCTAGAAGATGAGAAAGTTCTTATAGAAATGACTGAGGAAGTGGACTATGATGTGGACTCTTACGCAACACAGCTGGAGCAAATTTTGGATCAGAAGATTGAAATCTTAACAGAGCTCAGAGGTACATAAATGCTGGATAATCCATAATAATCTTTGTAACTAAGTCCTGAAGCTCTTTTTCAGCTTGTTTCTGTTTCAGTTAGAGTAGTATTGACAAAAAAAACAGCTTGGAACAGCTAAACTGGGTAGATGAAGGAGAACCCTGACTAATTCCTTTTGTTGTACTGAAAAGAGAAGTTTGGTAGTGGTACTCTTTAAACAAATATGAACATATAAACTTTTACAAATCTCCAATGGGGACATGACAGTTAAACTCTGGAGAACAATGAAAACATCTGCACTAAATTTGGGAACATATGAGCAGTTTTGACATGTATCTGAGGCAAATTCATATTTCAATAATTATTACTATTGCTCTATTCTGATTCAGGAAGAATCAGTACATGCTTAAAACCTTTGTCATTTTTACTTAATGAGAGAAAAAGAGGCGGGTAACGGAATGATTATGTATATACAGTGAGGAAAATAAGTATTTGAACACCCTGCTATTTTGCAAGTTCTCCCACTTAGAAATCATGGAGGGGTCTGAAATTGTCATTGTAGGTGCATGTCCACTGTGAGAGACATAATAAAAAATAAAAAAATCCAGAAATCACAATGTATGGTTTTAAACTATTTATTTGTATGATACAGCTGCAAATAAGTATTTGAACACCTGAAAAAGTCAATGTTAATGTTTGGTACAGTAGCCTTTGTTTTGCAATTAGAGGTCAAACATTTCTTGTAGTTTTTCACCAGGTTTGCACACACTGCAGGAGGGATTTTGGCCCACTCCTCCACACAGATCTTCTTTAGATCAGTCAGGTTTCTGGCCTGTCGCTGAGAAACACGGAGTTTGAGCTCCTTCCAAAGATTCTCTATTGGGTTTAGGTCTGGAGACTGGCTAGGCCACGCCAGAACCTTGATATGCTTCTTACAGAGCCACTCTGGTTATCCTGGCTGTGTGCTTCGGGTCATTGTCATGTTGGAAGACCCAGCCTCGACCCATCTTCAATGCTCTAACTGAGGGAAGGAGGTTGTTCCCCAAAATCTCGCAATACATGGCCCCGGTCATCCTCTCCTTAATACAGTGCAGTCGCCCTGTCCCATGTGCAGAAAAACACCCCCAAAGCATGATGCTACCACCCCCATGCTTCACAGTAGGGTCTCATCTGACCACATGACTTTCTTCCATGACTCCTCTGGATCATCCAAATGGTCATTGGCAAACTTAAGACATGCCTGGACATGTGCTGGTTTAAGCAGGGGAACCTTCCGTGTCATGCATGATTTCAAACCATGACGTCTTAGTGTATTACCAACAGTAACCTTGGAAACGGTGGTCCCAGCTCTTTTCAGGTCATTGACCAGCTCCCCCCGTGTAGTTCTGGGCTGATTTCTCACCTTCCTTAGGATCATTGAGACCCCACTCGGTGAGATCTTGCATGGAGCCCCAGTCCGAGGGAGATTGACAGTCATGTTTAGCTGCTTCCATTTTCTAATGATTGCTCCAACAGTGGACCTTTTTTCACCAAGCTGCTTGGCAATTTCCCCGTAGCCCTTTCCAGCCTTGTGGAGGTGTACAATTTTGTCTCTAGTGTCTTTGGACAGCTCTTTGGTCTTGGCCATGTTAGTAGTTGGATTCTTACTGATTGTATGGGGTGGACAGGTGTCTTTATGCAGCTAACGACCTCAAACAGGTGCATCTAATTTAGGATAATAAATGTAGTGGAGGTGGACATTTTAAAGGCAGACTAACAGGTCTTTGAGGGTCAGAATTCTAGCTGATAGACAGGTGTTCAAATACTTATTTGCACCTGTATCATACAAATAAATAGTTTAAAAATCATATATTGTGATTTCTGGATTTTTTTTTTTAGATTATGTCTCTTACAGTGGACATGCACCTACGATGACAATTTCAGACCCCTCCATGATTTCTAAGTGGGAGAACTTGCTAAAATAGCAGTGTGTTCAAATACTTATTTTCCTCACTGTAGCAGCTTTGATGTGAGTGATAAAGTGAACTTACTTGTTTCACAGATGTTCCACAACATTAAAATGAACCATATTCTTTGATTAAAAAAAAACTTCTTGATACATTTTTAAGCATTAAACGTTAAACATTTGGGATGGAAACTACGTTCGGTCATATTGTGTTAAATCCTTAAAACTGTCCCCTCTCCCCTGAAACAGATAAAGTGAAGTCATTCAGGTCTGCACTTCAGGAGGAGGAACAAGCCAGTAAGCAGATCGACCCCAAACGGCTCTCTAACAACCCCAGAGCTCTCTAACACTGGGAGCTTGCTCAAAAGAGGATGAAAAAAAGTGGCTAAAAGAGGACACTGCAGATCTCTGGGTTTTCAGCATTGCACCCTCATCTAACTGAAACTACGAGTGTCTTTTAAATTTTAAAGCGTTTTTAGCCTAATTGTATAGTATTAAACAAATTCCAGTTCTAACTAAAAGTAAATTTTATAACACCATACAATTTAATAATGGCCACGATGCAATGTAAAAGAAAGACTGAACAATTGTGAAAAGAGAGTTTGAAAAAATTGCATGTGCACAGTGGCAACCATCATACACTCTCTTATACCTGCACTCACCTGTGTATAAAATATGTTTTTCACTGAATACGGCTGCTTTAAAAGGTGTACTGATGCTTCGATTTATGTAAAAGTGGCCTTCAATTTGGGTTGCAAAATTCTGGGAATTTTCAAGACTGGAAACTTTCCATTGGAATTAATGGTAACTATGAAAATATGAATTTACAAAAATTGCAGGTTAGCATATAACAGAGAACCTAAATGTAGTTGAAAGTAGCTAGCAAGCCAGTAAATCAGATATGCTAAATGTAAGCTATCAATTTTATTGACAATTTATGAGGCTAGCTAGCTCAAGCTTGTGGTGCTCTTTCTTCTACCTACAGCTAGCTAGTTTTCTGTAATCATACATAAGTACAGTACTGGCCAATGTTTGTGCACATCACTATTTGTAATGTTTTTAAAAGAAGTCGTTTATGGATGTGGTGAGGGAAGACATGCAAGTAGTTGGATTGAAAGAGGCAGATGTAGAGGACAAGGGGGTATGGAGACAGATGATCCGCTGTGGCGTCCCCTAATGGGAGAAGCCGAAAGAAGAAGAAGGAGAAAATAAGTCTCTTATATTTATCAAACCTGCATTTATTTGATCGAAAATACAGAACAAAACAGTAATATTGTGAAATACATACTAAGAAATCTCTATAATTGTTTTACTTACAATTCAGTCAAAAATTAATTTTTTTAATCTGTATTAGTTTGCATGCTTGCAAGCTTATAACCAAACAAAATGTTTGTTTGTAAATGATTGTTTATCTACATTTCCCTAAATTTCTAATTCCATACAATTCTAGTAAGTTTCCAACGTGGAATATTTTGGAAATTCCCCAGATTACTTTTCCATGGAAATTTTTCAGAAAGTTTTCTGAAATTTACTGGATATTTTAAGCCCCTTTCCAACCCAACATGTACCTTAAATGTGAAGTCCTTAAAAGATATACAGAGAAAAAGATGGCAAACTGCAGAATATTAAACATAATGTACTCTCTATATTGGCCACAGCACTGCAAAGGATGCAAATTGAAATCCCAGCCAGGCGCCAATATGATGTAGAACTTGAGTAATGAACTTGAGGCTGAGGAACAAGAGTTTTCACCAGGCTGCCAATTATACAGTTGTTGTTTTTTTTTTGTTTTTTTTCCCAGAGACATAGAGATAGGGTTTATATATAATCCATTAATGAGTTTACAGACATCACTTCCTGTTTGGGCCACACCCACTTAAGATATACATCAGATTTCAAATAAAAAAATTTTGTTTTAACAATATTTATATATATTTGCAGGTTCAATGTAACCAGCTGTACATTATGTGATCTCTTTAGCAAGCACAATTCTTATCTCGTTTTCAGCTCATGTTCACACTGATTTTATTATAAGGCCTGTGTGACTGTGTAGTTTGGATCAAATTGTTTTCCTGTACTCTCTGCCTCATTTCTTTTGAGCGCACATTTCTTAGACAAATAAGCATTTTTTTTGGTTGTTGTTTTGTTTTAGAATTAAGAGACAATAGACAAGGCCCACTCGTTGCTCTCATGTTCACCCTGCTCTAACACATCTGAGATTTAATACAGATTCACAAACTGAAATTAAAAACCATGACTGACATCACATTGTCACTTGGATATAAAAAAAAAAAGAGTAAAAAAAATAAGCATCATTTTAATCAATCTGAGTAAATAGCGAGTATGAAGTGGGCATTCTGATTGCAGCTGTTACTGTTTTTACCAGTTTAATGTTGTTGTATTTTTGTCTGTTTTTGTAGCTTCTAATTTTATATGAACAGATGTCTAATGTGTGTGCACTGTTGTCCTTTATGCTGTCAGTTATGTCCTGCTGACCTAAGCTTGTTTTACTCACACACATGCACACACTCCCCCTTCATGGTGTGATGTGGCCCTTAAGCAGCACTGCACCTAGAGAATAGTTAAGCACATAAGTGGGAAAACAATGAAACCATTCAGCAACCAGGGAGGGTATAGGTGCCCAGGGCCAGAAAGAGCATTCATACGCTTAGACACTCGTTAAAATTGTTTGGTGTGGGGCAAGAAATTATCCCATCCCTCCCACCCAGAAAGAACCCAGAGTCTAGAGAATTCTGCTCTCCTGGACTCTAGACTAATAACCATATACATACGCACTAATCCCTGAATTGCGCTATAAAAAAAGTATTAATTTTTTACATTCAGTTAGCAGTCATTTAATGTAAAGTAAATGTAAAATGTTCATTTACATGTCGCAATATTTGACTACCTATCCATTCAGGAACAGGGCATCTGCATGCGCAAACTGCACCACGTCATGCAGAGAGGTTGTTATTCTCTTCTGTTATCCACCTAAATATGTATTATATTTGAAAGCTGATTAAAAAATAAAAGAGAGAAACACTTGATCCAGAGTAGCTGGTGCAGCGCGAACATTGTGGCATTGAGTGTATGTTGTGAGAGAGCACGTATGTATGTGTATGAATGTGCACATCTGATGTTTTGCTGATGTAAAGAATAAAGAAATCCATAATGACTGGATCTGTTGCTGTATAATTTCTTACACACCTTAGCAACATGTTGTTCTCATGCTAGACTTGCAGAAGAAGAAAGTGCATGAGTGTTTTTAGATTATATTTAACTTTGTCATTGTGCAGGGTAAATGTACAGAGTCAATAAAATGCAGTGTGCATTACATTACATGTACACAGAGCTAACAAAGTTTTTATAGGAACTCAGATTTTATAGGAAATAATAAATGACACCAGGGATGCATTGATACTAATATTCGGCAATGGGTCTGATACGGTGGGGGTGAAGGGAGTTTTTTTTCTTATTC
This sequence comes from Silurus aristotelis, assembly GCF_946808225.1. NCBI lineage: Eukaryota > Metazoa > Chordata > Actinopteri > Siluriformes > Siluridae > Silurus > Silurus aristotelis. The sequence continues at coordinate 13,540,590 of NC_139591.1, forward strand.
AGCCACTAGGGTGTTAGTAAAGTCAACTACTAATGTAGGATGTGGAGGCCAGGTGTGCAGTCAATGTTCCAATTCACCCCGAAGGTGTTCATTAGGGTTGAGGTCAGAGCTCTAGAGCAGGCCACTCAAGATCTTACACTCTAACTCATGTAAACATTATTTTTATGGAGCTGGCTTTGTACACGGGCATTGTCATGCTGAAACAGGTTTGAGTCTTCTAGTTTAAGTGAAGCGACAATCGAATGCTACCACATCCAGATACATACAATTGTGTGCCTCCAACTTGGTACTAACAGTTTGGGAAGAACCCCATAAGACTGGAAAAATCTAGCATGTTTTTACAATTCTTGTTTGGGATTCTCCAATTAGGGATCGCCACAGCGGATCATCCATACCCACATGTCCTCTACATCTGCCTCTTTCAAACCAACTACCTGCATGTCACACCCCATCCATAAACCTCATCCTTGACCTTCCTTATTTCCTGTTTCCTGATAAGTCTATCCTCAGCATTCTCCTATAGATATACCCCATGTCCCGCTCGGTCCCTCTAATAAACTCGTTTCTAACCCAGTCCATCCTCGTCACTCCCAATGAAAAACCTCAACATCTTCAGCTCTGCTACCTCCAGCTCCGCCTCTGTCTTTTACTCAATGCCACTGTTTTTGAAACTATACAACATCGCAGGTCTTGGCTGCAGTGTGCCCTAAGGTTTCAATCTGGTGTACTTACACAGGGGAATGACATTGGTTGAGGATCCACTGTCCAGTTGAAATTTGATATTTGAGTTGTTTTAGATCTATTTTAATGTTCAAGAAGGTTTGATTTATGTTTGTTCTGTGTTACTGAGTCAATAAACAGATCATCACAATGATTTGACAATGGTCTGTCACTCCAGATGTGGGAAGATTTTTCATGCAATAAGACAAGAAAGTCAAGATCAGGTTGAGCCTTTCTTATTGCATGGACAATTTTCTCACATCTGGAGTGACAGACTTTTGACAAATTATTTAGATTCTTACATATTTTGCACTTTTTTTCTTATTCAGGAAATTGCAATCGATCAACATGATGCTTGTTTCTACAGTAGCTGCATCCTTTGGGGGGGCACTGAAGTATCATTTCTCATTTGCAAATTTACATTGTATTTCTTTGTGTATTTGGTGTTACATTGCTTGAGACTGTATGCACCGCATGCTACGTGCAGTGCTTATTCCAATAATACCTCATGAATATAGTTGATGCAATACCAGCAGGTTTTGTGAGACCTTTGCAGGGCTTCAGTGAATCTAAACAATCCTTCATTAAAAAAAAAGAGATCTTATTAAACGGTATTGATATTACAGATAAAACATTTTATAATACATTTTTCAGATCTTTGATTCATTGTCCCGCAACATTTTGTTATAAGTATTTCTGGAATAAATATATTGAGAATATTAACTGAAAGTTGATTTGGACTTTGAACAAATATTGTGTTACTATTATTATTACTAAAATTATACATAGAATTTATCGAACAAACCAGATACAAAACTGATCTCCCTGAATTATGCTTTTTTTGTGGAATGAAGACTGAGACTGTTATACATCTGTTTTTTAAATGTATGTATGTTAGATTTTTTTGGGTTAAGGTTAAATGTTTATTTACTATGTTGACTGGTTCTAAAATTGAGATAAGGAAATGTAAATATTTTTTATTTAGATTTGAAAAAAATACAAATAAGAGTCAAATTTTTATGCTAAATTTGTTAATATTATTAGGTAAGTACTATATACACAGATGTAAATGGTCAGAAAGATGCCCAATATCTCTTAATTCAAGGCTGAATTAACAATTTATTTTTTAATCTTATAAACAAGAACTTTCAAGCCAGAAAGCAATCACAACTTTGAATATACTCAAAGATTTAATCTCCTCCTTTTTTGTAACCATGTATGTATACTTGCCTTTTTTTTTATTGTTATTATTATTATTATTATTATTATTATTATTATTATTATTATTTGTTTTATTAGATTTACGATATTTCATTGAATGTAAACTTTTTTGTTTTTCAATAAAAGACAAAAAGAAAAAAACAAATCACGTGCAGTGCTCATGCTGCTATAAGTGTTCAATGCACATGCTTGGTCCTGCAATATGTGTTATACGGGGCTTTTTATTGAAATGAAATTAGTTTAGTTCAGCTGGACATGGGACGCCCTCATCCTTTTCCTTCAGAGGTCTGCTAAAAACATCAGCTCTTCTTACTGATGCCTAAACTTTGGCCATGCGTCTGGTAGGTTTCCCACTTCATCGTGAAATCTGGACTGCAGCGGTATCATCCTTGTTTATTCAATCCCCTCACTCTGACACCATGTTATGTCTCGTTAAGGTGGCGAGATAAATAAAGAGATTTCAGATGCACGCGTAACTGATTCAAACTTTTTTAACAAGTCGCACGCACTCACTAACGACAGCTCAATCAAACGTATTTTGTGCTAAAATGCCTAACCTGTATTGACAAGCGATATAGCCAATAAAAGCAAAACATAGGTTGTTTTTGACCTGTGATTGGTTCATATCCAGACATAAGTGTACTATAATACCCACAATAATTTTCCCAGCAACGCTCCCACGAAACAGGTGGGAACGTCACAGATGTGGGCGGGGCTTATACAGTCTATATAGGGGCTTGCGCTACCTAATCCGCGTAGGTTTCTTTTAGTAGGTCAAGCCGTGAGTTAGCATGAAATGTCATCCCAAGCAGATACAGTGGAGTACACTGCGAAACGAAACGGTGTTTCCGCAGCACCAAGGTGCAACATCAGATACAAAAACCAAGGTATAAGCTATTTTACATAGAATCTTTTTGGCATCAATGTCAACGAAATCGTTTTGAATAAACTCACTTTTCAATTCGTACATGCAAAAGATGCATGATAGGCAATATTTAAAAACATAAGCCATGTTAATGGATAACATCAGTTCATTGTTAGTTAATACTGCATAAAAAAAGAGATTAATGGCTTTATATATATATGTGTGTGTGTGTGTGTGTGTGTGTGTGTGTGTGTGTGTGTGTGTGTGTGTATAACATGCCTGTCGTTTTATTATTGTGGTATGCCATTTCAGGTCTTTTAAAATATCCTAGTTCTAAATATATTTTCTTAATATTTGTTTTCTATGGGAGGAGAACGGTTATGATGCAATTTAAAATGCGGATTGGGTGTAAATAACCTTTATGTCATAGGGTGGATTCCTTTTTCAACCCCAAGTTCCAAATGTGAGTTGGAGATTTCTTGCTTAAAACCCCACTCCATATTCACACTCCAAGTGCTCTGATATTGAGAAAGATGACATTCAATTTTTTGCCATTTCTAAAATCATGGTTCATAAGGTTCTAAGGCCATTCTGACTAACCTGTTTGATCTTCCAGTTATCTGGCTCCTCATTTTGGTGCTTTCCCCTGGTTGCATAAAAAGTCAACTTCATGTGTCCTACATTTAAATAGTTGTTTTTCTGTTTTAGTTTCCCTTTATGGGGTTAGGGTTAGCAGTGTCATTTTAGATGTAATTAATGGAAATGCAGATCCTGTTGTGTTTTGGTTAAATCTTTTTCTTTTTACTAAGATTTGCATATGTTGGTGTGATCTTAATGACAGCTTTTCTAAAATTATATCCTGTTCCTAAAACAAGACATATCCCAATATATTGCCTTGCTTACAGTATTGCCACATATTGTATCACAACCCCTGTATTGTGATACGTATAGCATTGCCAGGTTTTCTTGCTGATAAACAGCCCTAAAAAAAAGGAACAGCCCGTGGAAGGTTTTATTACGCTTTATTATTAATTATTACACTGACAGTTCAACCATACCTTGACTATAAAGTGTAAACAACCTTTGCAACATTATCTCTGAAAGCCAGCAGATGGTGTTTCATAAATAGTAGTGATCATTAGTTTAAACAGCCCTTCATTATCATAGAAGATCGCCCCCCAAAAATGTGTTTAATTGATCAATTACTCCATATAAGCTAAAAGAGGATCCACTAAATTATTTGCAGCCAAAAATATATATTTTTTACAAATACACAGTCCGTGTAAAGAATGATGCAAATGAACAAGAAGATACATTTCAGAATTAAGAGTAAACAGATTACATATATATATATATATATATATATATATATATATATACTTTCTTCTAGCAATCAGGAATGAATGAATTGTAATATATTTATAAGAAATTAATATTAATTATAATAATAATATTAGGTATAAATGGGTACTGAGTCTCCCTGTGCTGAAGTCTCTCCCACTCATTTGTGTTTGTTTGTCATGCTAGTCATAGGTACAACGAGAACGCGGCCAAGCCAGCAGATGGAACAAGCGCCTAGTGCTCCAGCTCCTCCTCCTATCCAGCACCAGACACTGCAGCAGAACGGTACAGAAACCTACAACAGCAAAAGGAAGAGCCAAGGCAATTCTGAAATAGGAAACCAAATTACTTTAGTACAACCCTTGATGGGATAATCTGCCATATTGGCATCTTTCCGTTTCCCCCCACTAATGCATACATTATTAACCTGTGAAAATATCCAGCTTGATATTTAGTAATAATAATCGTGTACTGAGTTGTGGATACACATCACATCAGTCCTTGTTTCTAAAGTTGAAGCATATTGCACTAATCATATTTAATTACATTCCTTATTGAATGTGCCGTGCGATTATGTTTTTATGTGATTGTGTTCCTGATTTTGGAAAAAAAAAAACACAATGCAATAACATTTTACTTAATACATCTACCAGTAATATGACTATAAATTAAAATCTGAAAATCATATTAGATTATCAACTGTAAAAAAAAAAAAAAAAAGATTAATGTTGCATGTATATTTAAAGACTGTTTAATTATCATTTATAAATGCCCATATTACTGAGTATATCACAACTGATTATTAAAACACAGGGTATACATCAAAGTTTAATGTCAAATGTGCACACACAGTTCAAAGTGCACATTGTTTAACAATATAATGGAAAAATAAAAGCATGGAACATTATTGCAACCATTTTGTGTTTATGTGCTATCTTTTTTTTCTTTTCTTTTAAACCCTGCTTGGTTTTCTAATATGTCTGTGTTTAAAAAAGCAAAACACAGTACAGGTGTAGAAGCTCTCGATCATCATCTATCATTCCCACAAAAGACCTTATTCAATCGAATAAAGACCCTTTTAAACTCTATTAAATGTTAAACAAACGCAGGATTGTTTGGCTGTTTAGATGTTACGTCTTGCTATCATTGTTTTCAGCGTTCAATAATTATTACTATTTATTGTTATTATTTAAAGAAGTTAGGACAATAACGTCACAGTATTAAAATGTATGCATTTTGTTTCCTAATTGAAATGACATTTCAATTTGTGTGTGCAGCTCGCAAGAAGTCAAACTGTGTAAAGGAGGTGGAGAAACTGCAGGAGAAGAGGGAGAGGAGGCGCATGCAGCAGCAGGAGCTCAAAGAGAAGAGAGCACAGGTACAGGGTTGCAGCTCACCACACATGAGGTTGATAATCCTGAACATTGTTTATAAATGAAGAAACACCTGAAATAGCAATGAAATATCTTCAACATCCACCACTGTAGACTGACCACTAAGTCCTCAGAAGTTCACAACCATTGTGTGGTAGACAAATGATGCATTTAATAATTGATTTATTGCCGAGCCCACTTTGCCCAGATTGAATAGACCAATGTTGAGTAATAATGTGTAGTGAGTATTTAAGCATTGAAATGAATTCACTGTGCTGAATTTTTATAATCAGTTTCATACTGAAATGTGCTACAGTGTCATTTAATTTCCTTTAGAACAGGATTGGTAATTATTGTTATTTTGAACACAGGATGTAGATGCATCAAATCCTAATTATGAAATTATGTGCATGATCCGAGACTTCAGAGCCAGTCTGGACTACAGGCCATTGACTAATGCTTATATGGTAATATCAGGCTTTTACTATTCTGAACAGCATTTATTTTTGTAACGATTCAATTTTGTACTGTTTGATTTAAATAATTTTTTTCTCCAGATTGAAGAGCACAGTATATGTGTGTGTGTCCGTGCGCGGCCGCTTAATAAAAAAGGTAAAAATTTGAACTATTGTATACTCACTGATTAATACAGACTTTACAGATAAATTATTTACTGTTTCTATTTTTAATGGGAGATCGAATTATATTCACTACACCACTGTATATCTGTCACAGAGATGAGCTTGAAGGATCTAGATGTCATCACAATTCCCAGTAAAGACGTTGTCATGGTACACGAACCAAAACAAAAAGTGGACTTAACGAGATACCTCGAGAACCAGACCTTCCGCTTTGATTATGCATTCAATGATACCACCACAAATGAAATGGTTTACAGGTCAGTCCCTGAAAATGCTGTTTCAAGGAAAGAGATAAAAAATTTTGAAATGTCCAATTTATTGCAAGAACTATTTGGGGTTTTTTTTCCCCAGCTTTACTGCCCGGCCGCTTGTAGAGACCATATTCGAGAGGGGGATGGCGACGTGCTTTGCCTACGGACAAACAGGAAGTGGTAAAACTCATGTAGGTGTTCCTATAAATTATATTCTATCAGAAGTGCTGGACTTATTGGAACAGATTTTATCCAATGCCCATTAAACTTGTTTTAACATACAAATTCACTTTTCTGTGTTCCAGACGATGGGTGGAGATTTTTTGGGGAAAAATCAGGATTGCTCTAAAGGGATCTACGCACTGGCAGGTATATATCGGAACTCTGGTTTAGAGTAGAAAATAAATAAAATAATAAAATAAATAAATAATAAATAATAAAAAATTTACTCCATTTATTTGCAGCACGAGATGTTTTTCTAATTCTGAAGAAGCCAAACTACATAAAATTAGACCTCCAAATTTACGCCACCTTCTTTGAAATTTACAGTGGAAAGGCAAGTAGTATCTAACCTTATCATATAAAGTATTGATCTGACCTTGGAGGAGTTTTGAAACATGATTGTGTATCTGTGTGCACGAAGGTGTTTGACCTGCTGAACAGGAAGGCGAAGCTGCGAGTTTTGGAGGATGGCAAGCAGCAGGTGCAAGTTGTAGGACTGCAGGAACGAGAGGTTCATTGTACCGAGGACGTCCTCAAGCTCATAGAAATGGGCAACAGTTGCAGGTAAACTCCACCTTCCAAACTCCAAATGGATCACTAATAGATAGATAACTGTGGAGATGATTTAATTTAGTTTTTACATTTGCATTCAAATAGAATTTCACAGATGCCTTTATCCAGGTACAACTTACAACTGAGCAATTAATGTTAAAAGGTTTTGCTCAAGGGCCCAACAGGACAGCTTAGTGGTTTTGACACAGGGGATTTGAACTCACAACCTTCCAATCAGAAGCACATCTTCATCAATGAGCTACCACTTTAACCAGTTTTGATTTTGAGCAAGGAGTTTGTGTATTTTACTTAAATTATTTTATTGCTGTAATCTACATTATTGGTGCTTACAGTTTAAACAAAAATGTTTTGTGTGGACATTTATTTTCTCATGTGCCACATTAATTTGCCATTTAGAAATTAATTTCATGAATGACTGTGTGTCCTTTTAAACCATTTGCAGTTACATATAATGTTGTTGAACAGTCCCTTTCTTAAAGTTTAATAAGACATAAGAAGACTCCTGTTTATGTTTATTATGTTTAGGTTACTGTAGAAATGATAATGTATTTGTATTTAATAAAGTATTTCCATTTGGGGAGACTTTAACTTCATTACATTTCAAAGTCAAATATCTTACTTTTTACTCAACTACATTTTGCGAAATTACTATTTATACATGAGTGAATAAAAACATAACCGGTCAAGCACTCAGCAAGCCACCAATCAGGGTAGAGTGTGCTCTGTTTTGAACTTGTTTTGATTACCATTTGGTGATATCTACTTATCACTAACATACAAATCAGCAATATAGAACATTTAGGGAGAAATAAAAAAAAATGGAAAAAACTTCTGACTCTACTTTGCCAACCTGGGCTTATTTGCGTTTTTTTTTTTTTAAGTAGTTGAAAAGAAGGTTTTGGGCTCATGATTTTAATAGATATCAATTGGTATTTTACTCTAACCCTAGATTAACAGTAACAGTCTTTTCACATAAACTGAGTTGATTAGGCAAAATATTTTGACAAAAATGATAAAAGGAACATTATAGCCATAATAAATCATAATACTTTGGTCACTAAAGTACATTTAAAGGCAAATACTTTTGTACTTTAACTTTTTTAAGTGAAAGTTTAAAGGGAGCACTTTTACTGGAGTAATATTTTACCTAGTGTATCTCTACTTTAACTCAAGGACGTCATTTTAAAAATTTATTTTACTGCAGGACATCTGGGCAGACCTCAGTCAACGCACACTCATCACGCAGCCACGCCGTATTCCAGATCATTCTGCGAAGGGGAAGCAAAATGCATGGCAAATTTTCCCTCATAGACTTGGCAGGCAATGAACGAGGGGCGGACACATCCAGCGCCGACCGCCAGACTCGCCTCGAAGGGGCTGAGATCAATAAAAGTTTACTGGCTCTGAAGGTCCACCGACTCTCTCAAATACACACTTTATCTTTAAGTTCAGAATTTTATTTGCATGTTCCAACAGAGTTGCTTTACTTTGCTCTTGGTAGGAATGCATCAGAACCTTGGGCCGCAACAAGCCTCACACTCCATTCCGAGCCAGTAAGCTCACACAGGTTCTGCGAGACTCTTTCATTGGTGAGAATTCGCGAACATGCATGGTGAGATATTGCCAATTCCCAATTGTCACTGTAGTTTAACCAGATTGTCTTTAACCACAAGTTTATTTCTTAAACAAAATATTTGAACATGATCAGTATGTGCATTAATATTATATTAATACAAAACATTGCTCTTATACTTAACACTGAGTCTAGTTATAGCACAAAGGCATCTGCAGGGGGGAAGATGGAATTCCCATATCAGTAGCTCCTATTCAATTGGCTTCTCAATCTACAGGAATATAGTGTGCAGCATTGTCGTAAAACGCTAACCAACAAGAAAGTGCTGGTGTAGGTTGAGTGCAATGAATGATTAAGGAACTGTTAGATAGTGATGATAATATAAATGTATTCTGTCTGCAGATTGCCACCATCTCTCCAGGCATGGCGTCTTGTGAAAACACCTTGAATACACTGAGATATGCCAACAGGTTTGTACCAGATACTGTTTGTAAGACAACTGTCTTAAACACATTTATTATAAAATTGACATGGGTTAGGTCAAGATTAGGTCTCTAGTCCACCGATACTCACTTTTTTCATATCTTTATTTAAATAAAGCAGCATCAAAAGAATTTGTGGTGGCATTTAGAATTCGCCAAGGATAGTAATATCACATGAAAATAAATTATTAGGTAAATTCAATTTAATTTAATTTAATTCATTTTTATTTGTATAGCGCTTTTAACAATAAACATTGTCTCAAAGCAGCTTTACACAGATAATGTGGTGAAAAAAAAGTGAATATGTTCTTTATAAGTAAGTTTGTCCCTGATGAGCGAGCCGGTGGCGACTGTGGCAAGAAAAAACTCCCCGAGATGGCATAAGGAAGAAACATTGAGAGGAACCAGACAACTTTATATATAAAAAAAAAAAAAAAAAGTATAGCCATTTATTAGTTAAACGCACAGTTCTCCAAATGTATTTCCTCAGCCACATAATGGACCATGTGCTGATGCTATTATTTTATTATTCTTATTATTTTATGCTAAATCTATTATTTTCAAAGTATTTTTATCCTTATACATTTAAGGTTTTTTGTACTAGTATTATTAGGAAATGTACAAATTCCCTCACTGAATGTTTTTATTTGTTGACACGAGTATGTTTGTGCACTTCATTGGATGGTTAGTTCATTGATACACAAAGTACACAAGTGAGTGTTACAACCTGACTGAGACTTTTAATGCTGGATTATTCTATAATACTATTTCTTTTTTACACTTTTGATTTTATTCTCACTGTTATCATGGAGAAGGAGATCTCTAGACATGGCATCTGCCAAATTCATATTGAAATTTAAGTCATTACTATTTGTTATGTGGACTTAACGACAATGATCATACACTGCCAGTCAAAAAATATTGAATCTGTAAAGATTTGCCATTTGACAATGTACACATTGTAAATTGAATAATGAAAACAAGTATGTCATTAAAATTTTTAAATATTTATATTTAAAGACTTAATTGTCTTGGTAGTCCATGAAGATAGATTAGTAATAGCATCACATGGAACAAATATGTGATGTGTATAGCTGTATAATTTAGTGATCTCGATTTGTTCTCCAAAAAATTTCTCACTTCTCTTATGCTTTTTGCTTCATTTGTGCTTTAACACTGAGTATTCTGTTTTTGGCATTGTACGTCATCACTTTTAGCATAATGTTCATCTGACTCATTAGCTAGCTAAACACAGTTTGGCAGGCTTCAGCTCTAAATCAAATAAAGGAAACATGAACAGGTCATGTTGTATAACCGGTTATCAGCACATGTCTGCAGTGTCATGTCTCACTGTTTCGTCTCTGTCTATCCCTCTGACAGAGTGAAAGAGTTTGCTATAAGCCTATCAGACAGCCCCTTCTCCCCCTTTATCTCCTACATACGAGTACGATGACTTTGCTTCCTCATCCAACAGGTCTTCTTTTCCCAGCGTCACGCTTTTTTTTAACGTTCTCACGTCAGCTCGCTTTCAGTTAAACATCAGTTATACTTAATCTGTTGGTTTAATTTCAGTGTGGAGATGGGTTTTTTTTTTTAACCACATTCTTTCTCATCAGTCAGTTTATTTTATTTTTTATTTTATATTTTGCTGTATGAGCGTCAGAGTCAGAGGTCATGATGGTCCTTTTGATATGGTTTGCTTCATTACCTTTGCCATGAATAATGTCATGAATAGCATTAATTAGTGTTTGTCTAAATAAATGTATGTCTGTAATTGTTTGTGTGTAGAGTAAAGGAGCTTACTATCAACCCGGGTGCAGTAGAAAGAACAAGTGGGGGCCTTCAAGTGAGCCAGCTGGACGTGTTGGAGCCACAGTGGGGAGTGGGCAGCTCTCCTCAGAGAGACGATCTTAAATTGCTGTGTGAACAAAATGTGAGAAAAAACACTGGGTAGCAATTAAGACCACCTCTGTTTAAATGAACATATTTTCGGGTTGCCCTGTTGATAAATATACAACATGTAGCAGTCTTCATCCCTGGTGTTCTCCATATACAATATGAGCTTGACCAGGATAAAGTACTTACACACACAGTAGTGGTGGACCAATATATAAAATGCAGAGCATTATAATAAGCAGGGAAATAAATTAAAACACAATCGGTACAGAAAATATCTAGTGAGCGGCAGTTCTGTGGGCGCAAATGCCTTGTTGATTCCAGAGGTCATAGGAGAATGGCCAGACTGGTTCGAGCTGATAGAAAGGCAACAGTAACTTAAATAACCACTCGTTACAACCAAGGTATGCAGATGAGCATCTCTGAATGCACAACACGTCGAACCTTGAGGCGGATGGGCTACAGCAGCAGAAGACCACACCAGGTGCCACTCCTGACAGCTAAGAACAGGAAACTGAGGCTACAATTCACACAGGCTCACCAAAATTGGACAATAGCAGATTGGAAAAACGTTGCCTGGTCTGATAAGTCTCGAGTTCTGCTGCGACATTTGGATAGTAGGGTCAGAATTTGGTGTCAACAACATGAAAGCATGGATCCATCCTGCCTTGTATCAACGGTTCAGGCTGGTGGTGGTGGTGTAATGATGTGGGGGATATTTTCTTGGCACACTTTGGGCTAATTAGTACCAATTGAGCACTGTGTCAATGCCAAAGCCTACCTGAGTATTGTTGCTGACCATGTCCATCCCTTTATGACCACAGTGTACCCTTCTTCTGATGGCTACTTTCAGCAGGATAACGTGCCATGTCGTAAAGCGCGAATCATCTCAGACTGGTTTCTTGAACATGACAATGAGTTTACTGCACTCAAATGGCCTCCACAGTCACCAGATATCAATCCAATAGAGCACCTTTGGAATGTGGTGGAACGGGAGATTCGCATCATGGATGTGCAGCCGACAAATCTGCAGCAACTGCGTGATGCTATCATGTCAATTTAATTTTTTCTTTCTTTCGGCTTCTCCCATTAGCGGTCACCACCGCGGATCATCCGTATTCATGATCCGCATGTTTGATTTGGCACGTTTTTACGCTGGATGCCCTTCCTAGCGCAACCCTCATCATTTATCTGGGGTTGGGACTGGCACTAAGAGTGCACTGGCTTGTTGGTTCCTTGGCCGGGGATCGAACCCGGGCCGCAGCGGTGAGAGCGCGGCATCCTAACCACTAGACCACCAGGGAACGATGCTATCATGTCAATATGGACTAAAATCTCTAAGGAATGTTTCCAGTACCTTGTTGAATCTAAGCTACGAAGGATTAATGCAGTTCTGAAGGCAAAAGGGGGTCCAACCCGGTACTAGTAAGGTGTACCTAATAAAGTGGCTGGTGAGTGTATACACCATGGGAATTCTGGCAAAATGTAGTTTTGCTGCCAAAACTTTCTACCTCTACTTTAAAAAATACATTTAAAAATGTTTCTAATTGTTTAGATCATGTTAAGAAAGTTTAAAAGTAATGCTTTGAGCAGGTTGCTAAATGTATTTTGCAAATGTAGCTCTGTTCTAGAAACACTGTAGCCTAGAACTAGCCTTAGCACTATGCTTTACAATATAGGAAACATTTACCATGCATAGAGTTTTCCAGGCCTTCTAGAAGAAAAAACTAGAATACAAACCACACCTTTAAAAGCAATGGGCCACTGCAGTGGCACTTTTGATTCTTCTGAATATGTTTTTTTTGCTTTCTTTTATCTTTTATAATAAAGGAAACTGCTAATTACTTTCCTAAAAAAAACCTGGTAGGAAGATATACATTATATAGACAAATATACATGGACAACTGTGCATCTGAGACTTTTGAACATCACGTTACACATTTATTCCACATTTGCTATTATAATAACCTCCACTGTTTTGGGAAGGTGTTCTATATTTTAGATTGTGCTTGTGGAGATTTGTGTTCATTCAGCTAAAAGGGTGTTAGTAAAGTCAGGTTCTGATGTAGGGTGAGGATGCCTGGGGTGCAGTTTCTGTTCCAGCTCATCCCACAGGTGTTTAATAGGGTTGAGGTCAGAGTCTATAGGAGGCCACTCAAAATCTTCCACTCTCTTCATGTAAACCATATCTTTATGGAGCTGGCTTTGTGCAAAGAGGCATTGTCATTGTCACAGATTTGGGTGAAGGGAAGATTTTGTCAGTACTGCATCCAGAGACATCCTATACAGTTGTGTGAACCAAATAAGGCTGGAGTCCAATACTTTTGCCCATATTATGAATTTAGCCTACTGGAGTTAAACATAAACAATGCAGAAATGAATGCTTTTTTAAAGGATGTTTCAGATTTTTCAAGACCTCTTCAGACATCTTCACACAACTAATGCATGTTGTTCACTAAATACACACATACATTTATCAATAAACATTCACTAGAAATTAGTGTGCTGAGTGTATATTTATAGTGAGTGTATATTAATAAAGTTTGTGTGTGTGTGTGTGTGTGTGTGTGTGTGTGTGTGTGTGTGTGTGTGTGTGTGTGTGTGTGTGTGTGTGTGTGTAGGAGGAGGAGGTCTCTCCACAGCTTTTAACCTTCCATGAGGCCGTGTCTCAGATAGTGGAGATGGAGGAGCAGGTTCTGGCGGACCACAAAGCTGTGTTTCAGGTACAGCATAGTTCATAGTTTTAAAAACACAATTCAAATGTATATCCTGCATGATGTCAATATAAATATATCTATTGCTTTGGCAGGAATCAATACACTGGCTTGAAGATGAGACCATTCTAATAGAAATGACTGAGGAAGTGGACTATGATGTGGATTCTTATGTAATACAGTTGGGGCAAATTTTGGATCAGAAGATTGAAATCTTAACAGAGCTCAGAGGTACATAAATGCCAGTTAATCCATTATAATATTTGTAACTACGTCCTGAATTCCAGCTCTTTTCAGCTTGTTTCTATTTCAGATAGATTTTATACTGACAAAAAAAAATAAAAAATAGCTTAGAACAGCTATACTGGGTAGATGAAGGAGAACCCTGACTAATTCCTTTCGTTGTACTGATGAGAAGATCGGTAGTGTTACTCTTTAAACAAATATGAACATATAAAATTCTACAAATATATCTTGAATGGGAATATGTCCAATGGGAACATGACAGTCAAACTCTGAAGTACAATGAAAAAATCTGCACTAAATTGTAATTTACTTCTTCGATGTAAGTAATAAAGTTTCACAGATGTTCCACAACATTAAAATTAACCATATTCTTTGGTTTAAAAAACTTCTTGATAAATTTCTAAGAAGAATTAAACATTTAGGATGGAAAATACGTTCGGTCATATTGTGTTTAAAACTTTAAAGCTGTAACTTCTCCTCTGAAACAGATAAAGTGAAGGCATTCAGGTCTGCACTTCAGAAGGAGGAACAAGCCAGTAAGCAGATCGACCCCAAACGGCTCTCTAACAACTCAAAAAAGGATGAAAAAAGTGGCTAAAAGAGGACACTGCAGATCTCTGGGTTTTCAGCATTGCAATCTCATCTAACTGAAAGTGTTAGTGTCTTTTAAATTTTAAAGAGTTTTAAGCCTAATTGTATAGTATTAAAACAAATTCCAGTTCTAACTAAAAGTGAAATTTATAATACCATACAATTTAATAAAGGCCGCAATGCAATGTAAAAGACTGAACAATTGTGAAAAGAGAGTTTGAAAAAATTGCATGTGCACAGTCTCTGCATGTGCATCAGGGTCTCTGCATTTTCTGTTTTCTAAAAACATTAAAACATTTCCACTTATTCTATCAAGTTGTTTTCCATCTCAACATCTTATGCTAAAGCATAAGTAAATGAGAATGTTATAACTACATACATTTTTAATAGGCAACCTATGCATGGTCATTTCTATTAAAATGTCCCTTCAAACATAAACTGTACAGGTGTTCCACATTTAATGCATGCTTTGACCCATTCAATCTATATTTTCAGTGTTTTTTTTTTAGTTTTATAGAACTTATAACAGTAATGATTATAACAATAAACACTTTTCTATGCATTATTTATGCTCACATAATGTAAACACGACTTAATTACAAGTTCAATCGGTTTTATGTACACATTCGAACTTATTAGCTCTTTGGGATGCCATCTGCATTTTTTAATACTGGAATGTATATGAAACTTTTTTTAATCAACTCTTACTTTTAGAACACACATTTTTAACTATTAAACCATTTTCACATTCACTTTTATCACCCTTTAAAGAATATCATTTTCATCACTCTTGACTTTAACACATGCCTCAACATGAATTTCATTCCTGATGAGGAGAGATGTGAGAATGATTAATAAAACACAGGACACAGAGCTGCTACCTTATCATTAGAGTCTCTGTATTTTCTTAGCAGCACGACCCCATCCCCAAACAGGTGAACACTTCCCAAGGAAGAACATCTCTAGGTTATGTATGTAACCCTAGTTCCCTGAGGGAATGAAACTCTGCGTCGAAACGCTTTGCGTTTTCCACGCTCTGAACAATGTGTGCAATCAGTCAAAAATTGTACGCTGGCTGTCACCAGCGGGGTGACATCACGACCAGGAAGTATAAAATGCACATGAAGTGAAGCCAGCACCAGCTTCTGTAAAGAAGAAGGAAGCGCGATGCAGTGCCGCCAGCAGTGTGGTTTAGAGACATACGTAACATAGAGTTATATACATAACCTAGAGACGTTCCCTTTTAGAAACCTGAGCTGAGTAGAAACGCCTTGAGAACGAGTGTCCAATTACACCAGACTGACCAGTCCCTGAACTAGTGTGTATAAGCACAGCTAGGTTGAAAGGACAGAAGGGCCAGGAGTGGCACTGCGGTCCAGGTTATAGAACCGGACGAAGGTCAGTGGGGTGGACCAGCCTGCAGCGTTGCAAATGTCTTGGAGGGGTACTCCAGAGGACCAAGCTTTTGAGGCAGCCACACTCTGGGTGGATTGAGCTCTGACCTCGAGTGGGGAGGCCATAGGATTCATAAGATGATGCAATGGCATTAATGATCGATCTGCTAAGGGTCTGCGTATTAGCAGAGAGGCCTCTCCTCTGAGGGCCGTAGCGGACGAGCAGTTGATCAGACTTTCTCCAGGGATCCGTCCTGTGGACATAGGTGTCCAGTGCGCGTACCGGACACAGCCGGTTCTCCTGGTCTGGGGCCTGAAACGGAGGAGGGTAAAATTATTGTAACCTTACAGGTCGTGGGACGACCGAGGGCACCTTGGGGATGTAACCTTAGGGTACAAAAAGGTTTTGGCCATACCTGGATTAACTCCAGGAAGGAGGGGTACACAGAAAGGGCCTGTAGGTCTCCTACTCTCTTGAGAGAGCGAATGGCCGGCAAGCACTCGGTCATGATAGAAGATGCCTCCAAAATGCCTCAGCCAGAGGCTCGAAGGGGGTCTCTGAGAGAGTATCAGCGGGATCCATCTTACTACCTTTCTCAGAGACAATCCTCCCAAAGTATCGCACTTCATGTTTAAGTGTTTCACATTTGCTGGGCTTAAGTTTTATCCTATGTTGCCTTAACCTTCGCATGACTTTCCATACATCATCCACGTGGTCTTTAAAGATTTAACAAAAAAACCTAAAGTGTCATCTAGTTAAGGAACGCATATGGTATCTCTTAACTCACCAAGACATTCCTCCATGCAATGCTGGAGAGAGGAGTGTGAGTTCATCAGGCCAAAATGTACCCAAATCACTCATATACAGTGAGGAAAATAAGTATTTGAACACCCTGCTATTTTGCAAGTTCTCCCACTTAGAAATCATGGAGTGGTCTGAAATTGTCATCGTAGGTGCATGTCCACTGTGAGAGACAAAAAAATCCAGAAATCACAATGTATGATTTTTTAACTATTTATTTGTATGATACAGCTGCAAATAAGTATTTGAACACCTGAGAAAGTCAATGTTAATATTTGGTACAGTAGCCTTTGTTTGCAATTACAGAGGTCAAACGTTCCCTGTAGTTTTTCACCAGGTTTTCACACACTGCAGGAGGGATTTTGGCCCACTCCTCCACACAGATCTTCTCTAGATCAGTCAGGTTTCTGGCCTGTCGCTGAGAAACACGGAGTTTGAGCTCCCTCCAAAGATTCTCTATTGGGTTTAGGTCTGAAGTCTGGCTAGGCCACGCCAGAACCTTGATATGCTTCTTACAGAGCCACTCCTTGGTTATCCTGGCTGTGTGCTTTGGGTCATTGTCATGTTGGAAGACCCAGCCTCGACCCATCTTCAATGCTCTAACTGAGGGAAGGAGGTTGTTTCCCAAAATCTCACAATACATGGCCCCGGTCATCCTCTCCTTAATACAGTGCAGTCGCCCTGTCCCATGTGCAGAAAAACAGCCCCAAAGCATGATGCTACCACCCCCATGCTTCACAGTAGGGATGGTGTTCTTGGGATGGTACTCATCATTCTTCTTACTCCAAACATGTTTAGTGGAATTATGACCCAAAAGTTCTATTTTGGTCTCATCTGACCACATGACTTTCTCCCATGACTCCTGTGGATCATCCAAATGGTCATTGGCAAACTTAAGACGTGCCTGGACATGTGCTTATTCAAGCAGGGGAACCTTTCGTGCCATGCATGATTTTAAACCATGACGTCTTAGTGTATTACCAACAGTAATCTTGGAAACGGTGGTCCCAGCTCTTTTCAGGTCATTAACCAGCTCCTCCCGTGTAGTTCTGGGCTGATTTCTCACCTTTATTAGGATCATTAAGACCCCACGAGGTGAGATCTTGCATGGAGCCCCAGTCCGAGGGAGATTGACAGTCATGTTTAGCTTCTTCCATTTTCTAATGATTGCTCCAACAGTGGACCTTTTTTCACCAAGCTGCTTGGCAATTTTCCCGTAGCCCTTTCCAGCCTTGTGGAGGTGTACAATTTTGTCTCTATTGTCTTTGGACAGCTCTTTGGTCTTGGCCATGTTAGTAGTTGGATTCTTACTGATTGTATGGGGTGGACAGGTGTCTTTATGCAGCTAACAACCTCAAACAGGTGCATCTAAATTAGGATAATAAATGTAGTGGAGGTGGACATGTTAAAGGCAGACTAACAGGTCTTTGAGGGTCAGAATTCTAGCTGATATCATAGCTGATATCATACAAATAAATAGTTTAAAAATCATATATTGTGATTTCTGGATTTTTTTTTTTAGATTATGTCTCTCACAGTGGACATGCACCTACGATGACAATTTCTAAGTGGGAGAACTTGCAAAATATTTTCCTATGCTGTGAATGTAAAGCATTAGTACCTGTAGAATTAGTTTGCTTCTTTGGGAGAGTTGAAAAAGTGACGATGGTCTCCGTAGGTGACCAGAAGTTTGGCAGGGAAAATCATCCCGTACTTAATCTTTCTCTCCGAAGATCTCGCTTTATGTCGTCAAATCGCCTTCGTTGTTTCATACACCTCGGGTGATAGATCGGGAAATAACATAATGCGGTGGTTCTGGAACATCACAGCATCCTTCTCCCGAGCTGCTCTCAATACTTTAGTACTTTAGTATTTTAGTACTAAAGTATTTAGTACTTTAGTAGAAATTTTAGTATCATTGTTTGTGGCCTTGTTGGTGTATTTCCAGTTTGATTACCACTGGGTAACCTGTGTGCCAATTCAATGATCACTGGTGCCGGGAAAGAGTCCGCACCCAGAACCTGAGTGAGCCAGTTTTCCAAAAAACGAGGTGGGATTATTTTCCTCAATTCCGTTTGGAAGTCCCAGAATACGAATATTAGAGCGCCGGCTTCTAAATTCAGCCAAGTCAAGAGCAGAAGCAAGATCAGATACAGTTTTCTCGAGTTTGGAAACCTTGCCATGAAGATTGCCAGTGTCGTCTTCAGTTTGAACTACTCAGTTCTCAGCCTTGGTAAGTCTTTCAGCAAAGGAAGATAAATCCTCTCTGACTTCTTTCATGGCTGCCAGAACCTCCTTGTATTAGAATAAAAATTCACTTTTCAGACCGTTTATAGCCGAGAGAATTTTGCTGTTATCGGGTTGAGTTTCAGCCTCGGAGTTAGCAATGGTGCCAGCTTGTATAGCATTTGATTCGAAAGTGGATCCTAGATCATCCACAGCTGAATCCATGGTATTTTTTTTTATCTATTCTTCTCTGCGGTCGTGATGACATGCTTAATGTTTTGCAGATCACAAGTCAAAAAGTAAAATAAGTATTTTGGTTGTCAGGCTTGGTAATTATGGGAATCCACAGAGAGCGTTGAAAAGCGTGACCGTTCAGCGACCCGACAAAACCGGAACTCAATAAACATACATTTGCATAAAGCATCAATATTTGTCCATGCCCATGTTGATTAGAGAATTAAGAAAATTGGAGAGTATTAATATAAGGTACATTTAGAGCAGATAAAAATGTGCGATAAAGTTGTAATGAATCGTGAGCTAACAATCGTGTGATTAACTTATTCTAATATAATGGTCCAGCTACCAGCGTGACACTAAAACAGGTAGTAGTAATGGTTACTTTTTTACGCAAGTTCTGTACATACATTTATCAATAATCATTCACTAAAAATTAGTGTAAATGAATAAAGTCTGTGTGTGTGTGTGTGTGTGTGTGTGTGTGTGTGTAGGAGGAGGAGGACTCTCCACAGCTTTTCACTTCCATGAGGCCGTGTCTCAGATGGTGGAGATGGAGGAGCAGGTTCTGGAGGGCCACAGAGCTGTGTTTGAGGTACAGCATTGGTGTTCAGCATTCCCCCTTCTTTTTCTGCAAGGTTTCTTCAGCTCCGAAATTGGATCAAATCAGTTTTTTGAATTTTCACTTAAATTTACAGCATGAAGGAGAGAATCCTGACTAATTCCTTTCGTTGTACTAACAGGAAAAGTTTGGTAGTGGTACGCTTTAAACAAATATGAACATATAAACTTTTACAAATCTCAAATGGGGACATTACTTTCAAACTCTGGAGAAGAATAAAAAAATCTACCCTAAATTGAAAACATAAAGAGCGGTTTTGACTTGTATTTGAGGCAAACTCATATTTCAATAATTATTACTATTGCTCTATTCTGATTTAGGATACCATGCTAAAAACCTTTGTCTTTTTTACTTAATGAGAGAAAAAAGAGGCAGGTAATGGAATGAATATGTATATAGCAGCTTCGATGTGAGTGATAAAGCAAACTTACTTGGTAAACATTAAAATGTACCATATTCTTTGGTTTTAAATTCTTTTTTGATACATTTTTTAAGAAGAATAAAACATTTAGGATGGAAAATACATTGTCATCTTCTTCTTTCGGCTTCTCCAGGCTCTTCCTAACCTGCTGCCTACTCACCACAAATCACAATATCATCTGCAAACATCATAGTCCAAGGAGACTCCTGTCTGACCTCGTCTGTCAACCTGTCCATCACCACTGCAAACAGGAAAGGGCTTAAAGTCGATCCTTGATGCAGTCCAACTTCCTCCTTAAACCAGCCTGTCGTTCCTACTGCACACTTCACTGCTGTTTTACTGTCCTCATACATGTCCTGCACCACCCTCACATACTTCTATGACACACATCTCCTCATACAATACCACAGCTACTCTCTCAGCACCCTGTCATACACTTTCTCTAAATCCACAAACACAATGCAACTCCTTCAGTATACTTCTTCATATACTTCCCCATCAACATTCTCAAAGCAAATAATGCGTCTGTGGTGCTCATCCTCGGCATGAAACCATACTGTTGCTCACAGATGGTCACCTCTTCTCTCAGCCTGGCTTCCACTACTCTTTCCCATATCTTCATGGTGTGACTGATCAACTTTATTCACCTGTAGTTACTGCAGGTCTGCATATCTCCCTTATTCTTAAAGATTGGTACCAGCACACTCTTTCTCCATTCATCAGGCATCCTCTCCCCTTCCAAAATTTTGTTAAACAATCTTGTTAAAAACTCCACCGACATCTCTCCTAATCATCTCCATGCTTCTACCAGTATGTCATCTTGTCCAACCAACTTTCCACTCTTCACCATCTCCACATCATCCAACCTTCTCTCTCTCTTATTTTCCTTGTTCATTAGTTGCTTGAAATTCTCCCTCCATCTTCTCAACACACTCTCCTAACTAGTCAACACATTTCC
This sequence comes from Silurus aristotelis, assembly GCF_946808225.1. Classification (NCBI taxonomy): domain Eukaryota; kingdom Metazoa; phylum Chordata; class Actinopteri; order Siluriformes; family Siluridae; genus Silurus; species Silurus aristotelis. The sequence continues at coordinate 13,561,956 of NC_139591.1, forward strand.
ATCTCCATCCTTTATTGCTTTAACTTGTAGCACATCCTTCTCAGCTCAGTCCCTCTGCCTGGCCAATCGGTATAAATCCTTTTCTCCTTCCTTAGTGTCCAACTTCTCATCCAGCATATGCATCTCATATGCCTTTTCCTCGGCCTTTGCCACATCCCTCTTCATCTGCTGCCGCATCTCCGTGCACTCCTGCTTACTTTTCTCATCACTCAGTCGATCCCAATTCTGTTTTTCTCCTTATGCTTTCCTGCACTTCTTCATTCCACCACCACACCTCTTTGTCTTCCTTTGTATTCTTCTTCTATTTCCAGATGTCACACCAAGTACCTTTCTAGCTGTCTTCTTTATCATTTCTGCAGTAGTTGCCCAATCATTCTGCACCTCTTCAGCACCACCATTGTCCATGCCCATGTTGAGCACCATGTTGTAGGGTGGAGGGCTGTGTGTGCGCACTTAATAAATCTTCAGAAGTTGCAGCAAGTCGTCGTCCCGTGGCATTAATAACATAAAATTTAATTAAATGCAGGTAAATTACGTTTGATAATTGAACATGTTTGAAGAAACAAAGCCTCCATCACAGCTCTCCATTAGTAGATTTTCATTAAATTTTTTACAAAAATGTTGGCAGGTCATTCTCTCAGAAAAACCCTCAGATTTGGTTCCACTATTTCTGGTGACCCTCAGCAAATTTGTTCTTTGATTGCTTGCTTTGTAAAGATGCTGCCTTGTTCAAGGCAGTAGCTCCACCTAGTGTTAAAACTAAGAAGTACAAAACATTTAAACCCAAATATTATGTGGGGTCAATAAACCATTATATTCTTTAGATGTGTACACAAAGAGCCAGAATGGCTATTGAGACGCTGTTTATTGTGTATGAATTTGTTTTGGATTTCATCTAATTTCATCTAACCCTTTGGAATGGTCACTTACCTGTCCAAAATCATTCCCCACCTGTCACCACATATCGCTTCACTCAGACCTGTTTGACTGAAATGGTAAAAGACATATCTATCGAGAAGTTGCAACACGTCAGTTGACATCTAGCCAAGCAGTCATTGCTTTTCTAAAGACATTCTTGAAATGACATGGATTCCCTGTGAAGTGTTTTTTGATAATGGCCCACAATTTTGCAGTACGGAGTTTGAAGCCTTCGCTAAAGAGTGGGTATTTTAACACAACACATCTAGCCCAAACTACCCTAGGTCCAATGGGCTGGCAGAGAGTTCTGTAAAGATTGTGAAGACTCTCGTGAAGAAGAGTCACGATGGAACAAACTTTCATAGGAGTCTAATGATTTACAGGTGTGTTCCACAGCCCAAATGCTGATGGGTCAATGGATATCCACTAGCTTACCCATCCACCAGGACCTGTTGACATCTGCAGGGGCGAACAAAACCAAGGAAGCAAAATATCCTGAACCATGCAACAGGAATGTGGATTTGACAAGGTTGAGTGGAAAGAGAATTACTACCGCTGTAATACGAGATTCAAACAGAGCATGGTGGAATTCTTAGAAGGGACAGAGGGAACTTAAGACCACAAGTGCGAGTTCAAGAAGCTGAGTTGCAATCAAATGAATAAGATGTGTCTGGTATTTCCACAAGCATACAAGACAGGTTTTGTGGATCACACTGACTCTGATCTAACAAAGGAAGTAACTTCTTCATCTGGAAAGTGAAGGCGACCAAAATACACTTAGATTCATTGAAATCTGTTGGCTGTTTAAAAAAAAAAAAAAGTTTATTGTGAAAGTTCTGTGATGCTTTGGTTAAAATGTTATTGTTGGCATAAGAACAAAATATTGCAAAGAAAATTTATTTAATTCAAAGTGGGAAGATGAAGATCAAAAGTTAACATCCTCCACCTTCTTTTCCTCCACCAACTGCTTCTCAACCATCTGCTCCTCCACTTTCCACCTGGCTGAAGGTATTCATTCTCCAGGGATCCTGGTTTAGACAGATAATTAGATCATTAGAAACACAAAAGAAAAAGGATTTGAAGATTCCCTATTTCAGTGTCCAATTCGTTCATGATTTCACCCCATGAACGATTCTCAAGAGCAGATGATGATTCCTGAAACAGAGCCTTAATAAAGAAACAGAGTTGGCTCTTCACATCAAAAGTGTTAGAGGTTAGCAAGAGGTGAGCTCTCCACATTCAGAAAATACACCAAGTGAGTACTGGGAGGAAACCCCAAGTTATTGGGAAAGAAATAAAATGTAAGGATTAGTATTTATAAATGACCTGTGCATTGAGGACAGTCCCAAATCTCAGGAACGCTTCGTACAGGTCCCTGTCATCCACAGTACAATCCAGATTTCTCAGCAGCAGTGTAACTTTCTTTAGAACAACAACATCCAGTGTGTTAATGACTTCATTTACATTTACATGTCTTAAACTGAAGAAGAATAAAAACACAGCTGTACAAAATAAACATTCAGCATTGGACTTTTAAGTAAATTGTGCTGTGTAAGTCATAATAATCAGATTTACGGTGAGATATAAACACCTTAAACAATGTCAGATTCCTAAATAATAATTTACTTCTCATCTACACAGTTAAAAATCCCCAAAATCCAAAATAATTGGCTACATTTCCGAAAATACAGCCGACTCATTGACACATGCAACCAGATTTTTCTCTTCTACCTTGGTGTTTTTGCTGAGCCTTTTCTTGGGGAGTTTATTTGTGAAAACAGGCTGCTGTGGGACTTTAGCCGGTTCTTTTTGTTCCTCCACCTTCTTTTTTACCTCCACCATTAGCTTGTCCACCTTCTGTTCCTCCACCATCTGCTCTTCCACATGGCTGAAGGTATTTATACTCCAGGGATCCTGGTTTAGACAGAATTAGGTCATTAAAAACACCACAGAAAAATGATTTGTTTAATGCATCTCCAACTTATAAAGAAGCTTAATGTCATACATATATGCAGAAAGGTTGGAAATTCTCCATTTCATTGTCCAATTCGTCCATGATTTCACCCCATGAACGATTCTCAAGTGCAGATGATTCCTGAAACAGAGCCTAAACAAAGAAACAGAGTTGCCTTTAAAGACAATCAGCTCTTGATGCACTGAAAGACACTTTGATATCTTTTAAAGTCTGAGAACTAGGTCAACTGAGGACGCCATTTCCACAGTGTTTCATTCTGCCCTTATTCAACTGGACAACCTGACACTTATGACAGGATGTTGTTTGTTAATTTGTTTGTTTGTTGACCACAGTGGTAGGCCTGATCAGAGGTAAAGATGAGTCGGCTTACAGGGAGGAGATCCAGCACCTTGTAGCATGGTGTGAGGACAATAACCTGGAACTCAACACCAAGAAGACAAAGGAGGTCATTGTGAACTTTAGATGGGCCGGCAATCACGCTCATGCTCATTCAATCACACTCGAGCTTGAAGTATTTGGGTGTCCTCCCCATCCCCAGTAAAGGCGTTGTTATGGTCCACGAACCAAAAGTGAACTTAACGAAAACTCGAGAACCAGACCTTCAGCTTTGATGATGCATTCAATGATACCAACTCAAACGAAATGGTTTACAGTTCAGTCCCTGTAAATGTTGTTTTAAGGAAAGAGTGAAAATTCTAGAAGTATTTAGTTAGTCAGGTTCATCCTCCCTCTCACCACTAGATGTCCCCCTGCTCCCTCTTCTTTCATTTTCCCGATTTTTCTTTGTTCCCTGCTTATTTTTTTGTTTTGTCTAGCTTTTTGTTATGCCACTGCTTTTGCCAGGTAGTTTCCTGACTGGTGCTTTAAGTTGTTGTCTCTGTTCTTATGCTGTTGGATGCCTAGTTTCTGTTGTTTCTTTGCTTGCATTTTACTGTTTGTTTATTTCTTTGCCTTGTGTACTTTCTGCTCAATCTGCTTTATGAACCTCGTGTTTTTGTTTTGTGTTCTTTTTTACTCTCTCTCCAAAATAAACACTTCGTCTTAACTACAATTGCCTCTGAGTCGGTCTCTGTATGCAGGTTCACTGCCACTCGTGTAATGTGCCGCTAGAGAGTCAGTCTCTCTGACGACCCTGGTTCAACCCTCGGTCCTGACAGAAGAACCAAGTTAGCAAAATGGACCCAGCAGAGAGTAGGGGTACTAGAGGTCTTGCAGCACCATAAAGCTATGTTGGCCCAACATATGCAGTTCACAAACCAAAACTCAGAATTGCTGACTCTCGCAACCACTGTCACATCAGGCCCCTGCTCCGGCACCCCCAGTGCATGAACCCCGGCTTTCTCCTAATTAGTTTTTTTCAGTAAACAGATAATTATGTATAGACTAGCTACCTCTAGCAAACAGGAAAAATAAAAAGGATTATCATAATAATGTCAGCGTCGGTCCTGACAGCAGTAAAACTCATTTAGGTGTTCCGGTAAATGATTTCCCACCAGAGGTGCTGATCAGGTTTTTTTTGTTTTGTTTTGTTTTGAAGTAACTCCATTTATTTGCAGCACGAGATTTTTCTAATACTAGAGAAGTCAAACTACAAGAAATTAGAACTCCATGTTTATGTTACAGTCTTCAAAATTTACAGTGAAATGGAAAGTAGTATCTACCCTCTTCCTATTAAGTACTGACCTGACCTTGAAAGAGTTTTGAAACATGATTGTGTGTGTGTGTGTGTGTGTGTGTGTGTGTGTGTGTGTGTGTGTGTGACCCTGCTGAACAGGAAGGCGAAGAATGGAGACTGGCAAGCAGCAGGTGCAGATTGTAAGACTGCAGGAAAGAGAGGTTCATTGTACAGAAGACGTTCTTAAACTCATAGCAATAGGCAACAGTTGCAGATGAACTCCAAATGGCTGATCATCTCTGGAGCGATAACTGTGGAGATGATTCAATTCAATTTGTACATTTGCATTTAAATAGAAATTGACCAATCGATTTATCCAGGGACGATTTACAACTAAGCAGTTAAGGGTAAAGGGCTTTGCTCAAGGGCCATCTGGGCAGTTTAGTGGTTTTGACCCAGGGGATTTAAACTCATCACCTTCCAAGCATAAGCACATCTTAGCCAAATAGTTTCCACACTGGTTTTGATTCAAAGTGAAGAGTTTAAGTATCTTATTTGGATTTTTTAAATTCTGTAATCTACATTATTCTTTTTCCCACAGTATAAGAATTTGAGGTAAATAAAAAATAATAGGACTAATATTGGTGCTTACTTTTTAAACAAAATGTTTTGTGTGGACATTTAATTTTTCATGTGCCACATTAATTTGCCAGTTAGAAATTAAATCCATAAATGACTTTTCATACTTCATATTTATATTTACATGTAATGTTGTCGAGCAGTCGAACAGACTCCTGTTTATGTTTATTATTATGTTTAGGTTGCTGTAGAAATGCAAATTTCTTTTGGCAAGCTTATTAACAATGATTTAATTTGATCAATTACCTTCTGACCAATCGGATTAGAAAATGAAGCTGTGTTGTGCTGAAACACAGAATGTCACCTATACAGTAGAACCTTAATGAGTAACTTAAAATAGGAGCAAATTGGAATACGAACATAAATCTTTAATAAACTTTGTAGTGGGTTACAAGTGTTGCATCGGCCTGCGAGCAAAAACAATTTTCGTTGGCAAGTACGAACGAGACTCTCAAGCGATGCATAAAAAGCAGAGTCTTTGGAACTGTTATTTGTTGAGTTGTAACCGCTATTGTTTATTCATAGACATTTTGCACTGCATTGTAAAGTTAACAGTACAGTTTAGTATCGTTACAATGGCCCCCAAGATGATTAAGAAAGATGAGAAGAATGAAAATGAAAAAAATGTTAAAAAAAAGGAAATGATCGCGAAGCGTGAACAAGGTATGCGTTTGGCAGAACCTGCAAAACTGTACAACATCTACAATTACAAAGAAGTAATCCACTCCTCTACAGCCATCCCTCACTCCAGCCACGACTCGACTCAAAGGTAAAGTGCGAGTTAATTTGTCAATTATTTCTATTTTGTATTGTGAATTATTAATTTTTATTCATTTCTGATGTTAGCGGTTATAATTTGTACAATATTCACCATTACAAAACCTTTAAAAATTAGTGTATATACTGCAAAAAAAAAATTTAAATGTGAAGATTTTACATTTGACAATGTACATATTGAAAATTAAATAATGAAAACAAGTATGTCATTAAAATTTGAAAAAATCTTTAGATTTAAAGACTTAATTGTCTTGGTAGTCCATGAAGATAGATTAGTAATAGCATCACATGGAACAAATATGTGATGTGTATAGCTGGTGCCAATTTAGTGATCTCGATTTGTTCTCCAAAAAATTTCTCACTTCTCTTATGCTTTTTGCTTCATTTGTGCTTTAACACTGAGTATTCTGTTTTTGGCATTGTACGTCATCACTTTTAGCATAAAAGTTTTCTAGCTAAACACAGTTTGGCAGGCTTCAGCTCTAAATCAAATAAAGGAAACATGAACAGGTCATGTTGTATAACCGGTTATCAGCACATGTCTGCAGTGTCATGTCTCACTGTTTCGTCTCTGTCTATCCCTCTGACAGAGTGAAAGAGTTTGCTATAAGCCTATCAGACAGCCCCTTCTCCCCCTTTATCTCCTACATACAAGTACGATGAACTTAATTGACGTAGCTGAGGTTAAGGAACAAAAGTCAGAATACATTCAACATGCTGCCAGTTATATGTTTTTTTGGGGTTTTTTCCGTTTCAGTATTTCAGAGGCACAGAGCTATGGTTCCCATTAACGAGATTAACAGAAAACCTCACTTCCTGTTGGGCCACACCCACTTAGGCTATAAATCATATTTCATGGTGAAAATTTTTTTTAATAATATTTGGGGAAAAAATGCAGGTTCTATGTAACATGATATAATCTAATAGCAATCACAATTTTTATCTCCTTTCCAGCTAGTATTCACACTGATTTTATTATAAGGCCTGTGTGACTGTATATAGTCAACACGGGTGCTTTTTTTTTTTTTTTTTTTTTAAGGTTTTTGAAATGAAAAAACTATAGAAAAGGCCCACTCATGTTTACTCTAGAGAGTCTGAGATTTAATACCGAGCACAAACTGAAATAAAAAACCATGGCTGACATCACATTGTCACTTAAGTAATAAAAATTAAATTATATATATATATATATATATATATTTTTTTTCCAGGAATAAGCATTATAATCAATCTGAGTAAATAGCGAGTATGAAGTGGGCATTCTGATTGCAGCTGTTACAGTTTTTACCAGTTTAAAGTTGTTGTCTTTTTGTCTGTTTTTGTAGCTTAGAATTTTATATGAACAGATGTCTAATGTGTGTGCACTGTTGTCCTTTATGTCAGTTATGTCCTGCTGACTTCAGCTTGTTTTACTCACACACATGCACACACTCCCTCTTTTCATGATGTGATGTGGCCCTCAAGCAGCACTGCACCTAGAGAATAGTTAAGCACGTAAGGGTGAAACAAGACAACCAATTAAACCGTTCACCAACCAGGGAGGGTATGAGGTGCCCAGGGCCAGGAGGACCAGGAAGAGCATTCATACCCTTAGACGATAGTTAAAAGTTTTTGGTGTAGGGCAAGAAATTATCCCATCCCTCCCACCCAGAAAAAAACCAGAGTCTAGAGAATTCTGCTCTCCCGGACTCTAGACTAATAACCATATACATACGCACTAATCCCTGAATTGCGCTATAAAAAAACTATCCTTCTTTTACATTCACTTAGCAATAATTTCATGTAAAGTAAATGTTACTTGCCCAATAACATATTTGTTCTTACAATTCAATCACCAAATAGTTAAGGTGTTCAAACAGTATATTTATTATAGAGTCTGAGGGCTTGTGACTCAAAACAAGCACTAAGCAATGTGCCTCCTTGTGCTTTTGCTCACCAGGGTTTTAACTTGAACTTTGTGGCAGTTGCACTCATTTTTAATTATCATATTCCCAGATTCAGCTCTGCACACTCACAAGCCTCATACTCCTCATACTCTCTATTACAATTCAAACATCCGGTATCACCTCATTAAACGTCCGTGTGGAAACATAGCAAAGGTTCCATTTTGTGTCCTGATGATTTACGTAATTTTAAACACTATAATTACTTGAAAACATTTACAAGAATATCTTGTCTTCATGCTCTATGTTGAGTGTGGTTTTACTAACAATAAACATATATTTGCATAAAGTATCAATATTTGTCCATGATAATGTTGAGCATTATGTTGTAGGGTGGAGGGCTGTGTGTGTGCACTTAATAAATCTTCAGAAGTTGCAGCAAGTCGTCGTCCCGTGGCATTAATAACATGAAATGGTGTCAGAAATAAGGATTGGCACATTGAGCACAACTGATTTGGTAAACTAAAAAAAAAAAAAAAAACAAGGAAAAAACCTCCACAATGGATTAATACTAAACTCAGGTTACTCATTTTAGTATTACGATTAACCATAAAATGTATTCGTACGCAGTGTGCAAAAAAACCAGTACTGATGCATCTATAATAAATACAATTTATAAATGATAGAGTTAACAGTACTATTTTCTCTGCACATATTAAACATTAGTGAAACATCATAGCTGTCCAACTGTATTTAATTCACAGTACATACAATAATACAGAATCGAGCACAAGTGGGTGGAAAAAAAGGAGCTGATAAGCCATTCAGATCAAATTTTTTTATACAGTGTTACAGTTTGTATTCTGAGGAAACAGTCAGAAATACAGGGGTTTCTGAGAAAATGGATTATGTTTGTACACCATCTGAACACAGGAAAAAATATTAAAAAATATAATTGCTGCCACGTCTTTGCTATAGTACAATGTGTATCAGCATTACATTCTCCAACTACATTCTTGCTTTCACAAGATCGCACTGTGCCATATATTTAGAAATGGGTGCAAATGCAGGATTGTTAGTTGTTTCAAATGTTACACTCGAAACCTGACCCCAGTGTAATATATAAATCTTTATTCTATAAATTATATTTGATATATATTATGTGTATAATGTATAATAAAAAATATATATATTTATATTCCGAACCGCGAATTATATATATACACACACATACACACAGAGTACTGTGCAAAATTCTAAAACGACCATCAGTTTTTCTTGTTTTATCAAAGTTTGCAAGACCGTCTATATTTTGCTTTTTGATCTCTTTATTAATATACTAAGACGAAGGTACAGTATTTAGTGTGACATTCCTTTACATCTTTTGAGGGGACAGTCCTAAATCTTCTGGTATATTATACCAGGCTTTTTAGCACCAAATTATCTTTTTTGGATTGTCTTCTTTCTTCATCTGTACGGGTGACCCCATACTTCCTCTATAATATTCAGCTATGACCTCTGTATGTAGGCCAGTCCATGACTGTCAGTGTTTTATCAGCTGTTTTCCCATTAAATATGATATCACTGCATTAGCAATAATTGAATCCTGTCTTTACAATATCGCCAATACTACTGGCAAAAATGCATTTATAGGACTGTGGTGAGACCTGCGATGTTGTATGGTTTAAAGACAGTAGCATTGAGTAAAAGACAGGAGGTGGAGCTGGAGGTAGCAGAGCTGAAGATGTTGAGGTTTTCATTGGGAGTGACGAGGATGGACAGGATTAGAAATGAGTTTATTAGAGGGACAGGGCATGTAGGACGTTTTGGAGACAAGGTGAGGGAGGTGAGATTGAGATGGTTTGGACATGTGCAGAGGAGGGACACGGGGTACATCGGTAGGAGACTGCTGAGGATGGAGCCACCAGGAAGGAGGAAAAGAGGAAGGCCAAGAAGAAGGTTTATGCATTTGGTGAGGGAGGTAGTTAGGTTGAAAGAGAAAGATGTAAAAAACAGATGGGTGTGGAAGAAAGAAGACGACGACTACTGGCAAAAATGCCAGAAATATCACCAATACCACTGACACATCCGCCACCATGTATATTGAAGGCCGCAAGCACTTGTTCTCTTTTCAACTACTCTTGTCACATATTTTCAACAACTGGACCAAAGATTTTATACTTGGATTTGTCACTTCATAATACTCTTTTCCACTGATCACTGAGTTGGTACTATTAGGAAGCTTCCAAGGAATTAAACTCATGCAACACATGTATGTAATGCTCAAGCATGTCTTGCACAAACCTGGTGTAATAGACCTTTTTCCACCGCAATCTTTTTGACATGAAATCTTGGGACAAAAACAGGTGTTAGCAATGACATTATTTTGAGTTCGATTTAATTTAGGTTTATAAGAACCAGGTTCTTGCTTAAGTGTATGGGGAGGTCACACTACATACTTGCCACTTCAGCCTATATTTTTTTTTTTCTTTTTAATACGGCATACAAATTTCTTGTATTTTCTTATTGTATTTTACAAAAGTAGTAAAAAGAAATAATGTATGGTCATTATACCACTGCTAAAACAATAAAACTATTGGTGGCATAAATCTTATGCACAGTACTCTCTCTCTCTCTCTCTCTCTCTCTCTCTCTCTCTCTCTCTCTCTCTCTCTCTCTCACACTATATATATATAATCAGCGTCATTTTTAGGTGCATATGAGAGATCTCTCATATGCACCTAAAAATGACACTGAATTTCCAAACTAGAAATTGCTGGTTTTAAAACAAAACAGATCAGTTTAAGACTTTAAATAAATTTGAAAATTGATTAAAATGATGCGTTAAAATGGCTCAAGTTCCTGTGGCTCCTAGTTACAATGATTGATTTGTATTTGTAAATGTGTTGGAGACAAATTTTAGATGGGGTACATCGTTTGGCTGGACTAAAAGAGAGAAGAAAAAAGGACAAGGCTGGCAAAAATAAACAGAACAAAAAAAAAAAAAATGAAAACCAGCTATTAGATTGTAGGACTTTTCTTTGATTGATACATGACAAGATTTTAAAAACATTTTAAATAGCAGTAACAAACAGCGAATCTTCTTAATCAAAAAGTACTTCCATAAGAGATTTTATCATTCGGTGGAGAAAAAGAAAAGCCAGACATTTTGGTATGAAACAAATCAAATCACGAGGACATATTGCACGTTTATTGGTCCAAAAAATTTAAATAAAATCTCTGCATTTTCTTGCTTGAACGTTGCTCACTCCCACCCTCTAGTGGACGGATTAAAAAACACTACGTAAAGGCATTAGATTACAAGCAGAAACACTTTTCTTCAAGAATAGTACGCTTGTGTGCTGTTGAAATTTTACTCACGTGGCTTAAATAAAATCCTTTAAAATTTGTTTAAAATTTAGTGAACCTTTCTCACCAACTAAAAAAGGAAGAAAAAACCCCATAAAACCTTCCACAGCTTAGTAAAATAAATCCCTTTACCTTCTCCGAAAAACCTTGAATGAGTGATGACTGTTTTCCAGGTGTCTTGCTTGTGTGCCCGAGACTGATTGTCTGTTCACTGGTGTCTTTTCTAGTCTTGTACACAAACTGAACTGATGGCATTAATTAATTAATGGTGTTGTTGGTCCTTAAAAGTAACTATATCAATTTATATAACAAATTTTTTAAAGCAAACATTAACACGCTAAAATCTGACATGACTGCGAATCTACATAAATAATTCCTGAACATACATTTCCTATATAAGTCAAATGTACATCTTTACAATATCTACACATCCGTTATTTGCTGCACGATTGGAAAACATTCTACAACCCCCTGAACAATTAGAAACAAGCCACTGCTGCATCCTATCTGCCTCACAATTCAAATATACAACCTGACAGAGTTCCTAATTAAATACATGTCCAGTGTCTTCCTGTTAACGAATAATAAAAAAAAACTTTATACAGTATATGGCTACAATGCATCATGCTGCTGAATAGAAAAAAAAAAACTAAACAAAAAAATTAAACCAAAGTAAAATCACAGCTTATAATTAAAATAATATCCTGAAAGAGTTCTATACATCTCACTTACATGTGAACAGTAAGCTAGAGCACTGACTTTTAAAGGACTTTCATGTTGACCTGAAATGATCTAAATCTTAAAAACGTTACACATGTGCCTGCCGAAGCTGAACTCAACACATCTTTACAGCTAGAATATTATACGCTCGAAATACTCAGTAGTATGTTACAACGGAAATAAAGCCTACTGTTCCGTTTTTGTAGTTTCCTTTGACCGTTCTAATTTTGGCACATTTCTTAATCCCGATGTTCGAGAGAAATACTACCGTCGTGCACACGCACACTCGAATCCTGTTCTATATTAATAAGGATCATGCACTACACAATAACAATATGTAGCCACATGAGATGGTAACAGGGTTCTCCACTATCAACTTGTGCAAAAAAAACGAACAATCAGGTTATACATTTACGTTAACTACAGCTTCGGTAAAAAGAATTGTTTTTGGCCGTCGGCTATGTTAAGTGTCACAAATTGTCCATATACTCTCGTTTCTTCCAATAAATTGAAGCTATAAATGGTGCACAAAATTTGGGCGAGAGACGACTAACTACTGCTTTAACTGTCTGAAGAAAGCTGATTTCTCCAATGTACAAATACGAATAGATCCCTGCTCTCGTTGACTTGTTCTGAGGAATGGAGCAGCAAAGTGGCTTTGCTCCAGAACCAGGGAGAAGAAAAGAGCGTTGTGGAAACGCGATAGAGCAGAGGCTCAGGAGGATTTGTACTTGGCTTTCTATACATGGCATGCTGCACCATAGAGATGAGGAAAGTTTTCAGGAGCACTAGACGAACTAGTGATGTCTGAGAGGTATTGCAAGCAGATGGCCAGATAAAGGGATTGTTGCCAAATTACAGGTTGAGTGTCAAAAAAAAAAGAAAAGGCCAACGTTCCTTGCTTTCAACCCTAAAGCAGCACTCGCCCCGTGTGTGTTTGATGCAAGTGTGATAACACACTTCTAAGAAGAAAGGCCTCTGATGACCTGTGAGCCAAAAGCAAGATACAACACGATGGGTCCTTATTGCAAATGCTGCAGGGTTTTCAAACCCCTTCACAAGAACAGCTTAGGGGGGAAAAGAGGAAGAAACTGGGGAATAGCAGTTGGCAAAAGGGGTCGAGTGTGGAACAAGATCTTTCTCCCCATCGTCACTCTTGCTACATTAGAAAAGCTGTGTCAGTCTTTAACAAAGTCTGTATCATTTTATCCCGTTTTGTATCCAATCCACCCTCCTTTTAAAATCCAGTGGACCAGCAGACTCCCAGTTATGAACAGCAAGCTGATGGAGAGTTACTTGGGGCTCAGGGTGCTTCCCTCCATCTTCCCTGCACGCCCAAAGCAGCCCGCTGCAATGCTCATGCTCCTCTGTGCACGGTCAGACCGTTCACGGTCAAACTCCGACTGGCTCTGCGCGCGCTCAGGACGGCCCCCGTGTCCGGAGGACATCGCAGAGGAAGAGGGGGCTGGCTGGGAGGAGATGGTGCGCAATAGGTGGTTGCGTTTGCGCAGAAAGTCGCCACTGGCACCCAAACCGAAGCTTCCCTTACGCAGAGCCACACGTGTGCTGCCCGTCTTGGCTGGTCGAGAGCGCTGACTGTACTCCAAATGTGACAAATGAGAAGCGTAGCCATCCGAGATAAACTGCAATGAAAAAAAAAAAGCAATAAGTAAAAATGGTTGTTACATTTATTTTTATATTTAAATCAATCTGCAATTTGGCAGATAATTCATAATACATTTTTATTAGCATCCAACTGCACCATGTACAAAGAAGGTCCTATCCTGAATAACAGTAATAGTAAGCTAGTGTTTCCTCACCTCGTGTTTAAGATCCTACTATAGAGGAAATGGACAACAACTGATTATTTAGGCATTTTTAAGTTAGGTTTCAGGGGACGACAAAAGCACACTGGAGCTTCTGAATCCATGATTTGTCCAAGGCTGATGTAAAAAGCACAGTATGTCTGAGAGTGACATAAATAAGACCTAGTTATAAGCTATAATGTACTGTGGTCTGGATGTGGACCATGTGTTTCTTCCTGGGCTAAAATTCTATTATCTACATATTTCATTGATTATTATTTATTGTAAATGAATATATCGATGTTAATTGGATGCTATTTCTCTGATTCTCAATAATCATAAATGAAAACGATTGAAACATATTCATGAAACTAAAGCGGTGGTGCCCAATAGGAACACTGCAACAATTATTCGATAAACTCGTCAATAATCGATAATGAAATATGTTGTCAAATAATGCTGTTATTGATTAGTCGGGCTGCTGAAGTTTCTGTTTAGCGTGATGGCAAGATAACACAGTCGCTTGCGAAACGGTGGAGAGTACAGGTACACCGGCACCAGGAAAAAGTGTGCGTCCCAAGTCATTTAATATTAAACAAACCAAAGTAACCTGCAACTTATGCAAAGTGCCACAGTGATGCATGAGCATGTGAAAAGTAAACACACTGGTGTCACGGATGAAGGCGAAACATCAGCACGGTGAGCAGAAAATGTATAATCCTCATCATGTGAAAATAGTGTAGTTTAATGAAGTGCCATTGTGTAAACTGTGTACACTTCAGGACAGTCGCATTGGATCTGGTGTGACTCGCGAGCATCAGGTTGTGAAATCACTTTGCTTGCGTGACAGATTTAATTAAACGGTGCGAACAAACACTAAATCTAAAAGCAGCAGTAAACGATAAATTTTTTAGTCACTGTTGTGGTTTTCATCGAATGCATTTGTACACGCTGTTTCACCATTCACTGTTTCACCATTCTCTTTTTCATAGCATTTGTCTACTACAAAAGTCAACATCTCTGTTTTCAAACGTGATTTACAACATTCAAATTCTTGTTTTCAATGTTGGTATATTTAATTTATTATATACATTTATTATATATATATATATATATATATATATATATATATATATATATATATATATATATATATATATATATATATATATATATATATATGAATTATATCTTCAAACACACACACACATACATTTTTAAAAGTAGGTTGATCATTTTGACTTGGGCATTTAAAAAGGAGCTTGCAAACCAAAAAAGATGTGAGCACCCCTGCTCTGAAGCATACCTGACACTGGTGTTGCATCTTTTTCGTTGGTCTACCAACAATGTAGATATTAGATGGCGGCAGGCCGAGTGAAGTGTACACCGAGATGTCCTTTGTGGAGCCGTATGCAGCAAAGATCTTCATATGTGCCTTGGGAAAGAGGTAAAAAAGTAAGTTTAAAACCTGCCATTCATTTAATTCTTCATTAGTTTAAATAGCATTCCACTAATGCCACATTTAAGTAAGGCACCCTCCTGCTTCCTACCTCAGTGATAAGGGACTTGAGGAAGTTTGCTTTGTGACGAAGGGGGTCATGCACCAGACCGTCACAAAAGGACACAATGCCATGAGGGAAATTGTGCTGCGAGAGCCAGGCCACCACCCGTTGCTTCTGCATGTCTGGACGACCAGTCACATATACGATCAAGTATCCTAAATCCTGCCAGTGCCTGTAAAAAAAAATATATACACATTTCTTGGTAGGAAGCTATAATGTTATTGCAAACACTTCACTACTCTAAATAAACATATAAGCTCCTTAAATAAAATGGATGATGACATGCTCCATTTCTTCACTTGAGTCAGAATATTAACAGCTGCTGACAGAATGTTATTTACTAAAAACATTAATGATTCACATTTCCCTTTCCCCTCTACTCAGCCAAACATCTAAATAATTAGCCAGAGTCAAACAAAAAACAACAAGACATGCTGTCTAGGTGGGATTAAATGAGGACATGGCGAGGTACCTGACAACGTCCACTGCCCCTGCTCTCACTTTTGGGTCACTGCCCATAATGGACACACTGGCAGCAAAAGATCCATCGATGCTGAACACTACAAACTCTGTGGCACGTGGCAGCACAGTCAGGTAGCTGTCTGCAGACGTGTGGTCACCTCTGGAAGGAAATAAATGCATGTATATCACAGAGAATTCATCAGAGCAAAGAAAGTTTGTGAAAAAAAGTCTCGCAAGCCAAACTTTTAGCTATTGAAAAAGTACTTGCCAATAAATGTGGAAAGAATCAGCAAACCCCATATTTTGATCTTATCTAAAGCTAACTCTTTAACGCTACACTAAATTAAATATATATTCTTGATGCTGATATATTCTAGATGCTTATAACTGAACAAAATGTTATTTTTTTTCTTTGTTTTAAACAAAAATTTTTAAAAACAAATGTTGATTTACACAAACTGCTTCACCTTAAATCACCACATATTTCTTATTAATCGATTATCAAAATATTAATTTGCAGCCCTGGTGAAAACACCAACTGCCCCTTCAGGGAGTTCCAGTAAATACCTGACCACCATTTTGACCGGGTACACGCCGATCCCTAGCCGCTTGCTCTCTGGGATTGTGTAAAAAACTCGGCCACTGCTGTTGGTCAGCTCTGTTTCGAAGTACACCCACTCTCCTGATGGAGGCTGTGTCATTATGTGGATATCGACCTTTAAATGCACAAACAGACGAAACATTTTTAAAATCATACAAGAACAAGGATAAAAATGTGGGACCAGTGATTGTTGATACTGAAATAAGTATGGTGACAGTGTTGGAAATGTTACCTTCTCCCCAGTTAAAGTGACCATATCCAAAGGGCCATACATGAAACGGCCAGTGACCACCTGCATGCCGTCCTCCGTAAACACAGCATCATTCACACGATGGTTTGCTGTTACATTCTATAACACAATCACAATTTGACATTGTAAGACTGATCTACCTACATTTAAAAATAAAGAAGCAAGACTAGTAAAGCACACTAGACTTTATACCTGATCATCTGTCTAACTAATTAACATATGAGATTCTTTAGATGGCTTAGCACAGTGCAAAGGTTAACTAGAAACCATTTTCTTTTTTTATTTCAATAAACTGGTTTAGGTACAATCATATATTGAGGATTTTGGGCTACAAATGGTTGCAGCTGAGGTAGTGAGAATATACTACCACATGCTTAAAAATATTTTCCACCACAAAGATCTAAACCCTTTCCACTGATGAAGGGAGAAGACGTTGGCTGACAAACTGCATAGCAACAGACACAAAGTTACAGAAAGAGATGCATATAAGGCACGTGTACAGTGGTTTGACCTGACCTGATCTGAACACCCAATGTGTATTATATTCATTTTCTGATTTGGAAAAAAGGAAGAAAACGCTCACCCTGATTTTAACATGTGTTCTCTTCCTCTGCCACTTCTCTCGTGGTTTGGAGGGTGTGAATTCGGAAACCTCCTTCCCATCCAACTCTAGAATACTAGAGTTCTCATGCCTCATTACCTAAAAGCAGGAGACAGACAGATAATGGGGAAAAAAAGATGGAGGAACGGAGAGAAAACAGGGGCGAGGAGAAGATTCAGGCCAAAGAAAACGCCAGAAAATTTTCTAACTAAAACATAAAGAAAACCCCGTACAGTGTTGTTACTATTTTTGAAGTAATTTGAAAATGATTTTTATATTTTTGTTTATATACAGTGCGTTGAAAAAGTCCTTTACCGTGGCCGTGTAGAGCAGGTAGTGGGGCACATTTTTAAAGCTGGCGATAAATACACAGATTTGCTGTGTGGAAAATTTCAAGCAGCATTTCCGGAGACAAGAAAACCACATCTCGATACTGTGCGAGATTTAATCAATAGATACAGTAGTGGGAATAAATGGGGTTTATTTAACTAATAATTTCCTATAACCAACTCTACATGGCCACAGCAGAGGGACTTTTTGAACGCAACTGTATTTGTATTTTGATGTAATTTGGCAATTAAATGCACTAAATGGGTTTAGTTTTCACCGATATTCTTGTAAACAGTTTTAGCAATAAATATGTAAATTTTTTTAAAAAGAAAAGCAACTTAATTGTTAATTTTAAGAGGCCAGTCTTATTTTATCTCTCTTATTTAGTATGGCTCTTTAATAAAGAAAAAGAACCTCATATCCGATTACTCGATTAATTGATGGACTAATTGTTAATTGTCGATTAAAAGTAATGGACTTGATTTCTTTCTTTTTTTTTTTTTTTTTTTTTGCATGATGTTTGTTTCAGATCAAACTAATTTAAATATTAGTAAAAGATAACACAAGTTAAGAGGGAAAACAAAGTCCAAACAGCCCTGTGTGAGTTCAATTGAGTTCAATTTCTCTAGCCACATCCAGGCCTGATTACTGCCACGCCTGTCCCAATCAAGAAACCTCTCAAATCTATTAGATTTCCCTTTTTTGTGTTTTGTCAACCTTAGAGGGTTAATTGCAGAATATATGCATCATGGTGCATTTTGTTGTTTGATTTGAGACTTAATGCATCAGTAAAACAAACGTTTAGTAATTTAAAATTATTTTCCGGTGAAGCTTATTAGAATTTTTTTTTTTTTTATCTGAGTAAGAAAGGACGTCGTGAATGTGCGTCGCGTTGGAGGTTTGAATTTTGCCGCTTTTATATTTATTTATAACAAAAATGGGCAAACAAAAATGCGTACTGCATTAATAAAATGAGTGTTAAAATGCGTTAACATGGTGTTTACACATTAATTTTGACAGCCCTTATGTAGTCGTAGTTCGGAACTTGCGGTTAGGAACATTTGCGGGTTCTCGTTTGACTAACAGCAAGTTGCAGATTATCTTAAAATTTGCGGGAATACGCAGTAGGACCAAATGTTCAGGAATGTTTTCACTAACAAATTTTATAATTATATGTCAAGATGAATTCACTAAGGTACCAGAGGGGTTGCGGGGGTGTCTTTGCCTTTGGGTGTTTTTATTTATTTTTTTATTTTTTTTATTATAAATCTTTGTGTGTGTGTGTGTGTGTGTGTGTGTGTGTATGTATGTATGTGTGTGTGTGTGTATATGTGTATATGTACAGTACAGACCAAAAGTTTATATATATATATATATATATATATATATATATATATATATATATATATATATATATATATATATATATATAGTACAGTACAGACCAAAATTTTGGACACACCTACTCATTCAAAGAGTTTTCTTTATTTTCATGACTATGAAAATTGTAGAGTCACACTGAAGGCATCAAAACTATGAATTAACACGTGGAATTATATACATAACAAAAAAGTGAACTGAAAATATGTCATATTGTAGGTTCTTCAAAGTAGGCATCAAGAGAATGGCAAGAGTGTGCAAAGCAGTAATCAAAGCAAAAGGTGGCTACTTTGAAGAACCTACAATATGACATAATTTCAAAGAAAGTACTTGACTGGCCTGCACTCAACCTGATAGAACCCCTTTGATATGAATCAGAGCGGAGACTGCGATCCAGGCCTTCTTGTCAAACATCATAGTCTGACCTCACAAATAATAAAAAATGATAAAATATTCCCATTAATACACTCCTAAACCTTGTGAAAAACCGTCCCAGAAGAGTAAAGCTGTTTTATAGCTTTATAGCTGCAAAGGGTGGGCCAACATCATATTAAACCCTATGGATTAAGAATCGGATGTTACCCAGGTTCATTTGCATGTGAAGGTAGACGAGCGATTACTTTTGACAAAATAGTGTGTATGTATGTAAATATATATATATATATATATATATATATATATATATATATATATATATATATATATATATATATATATATATAAAGAGTTACAACAACTCTTTTTGAGGTTTTTTTTACCAATCAAAATTGGTAAAATTCACATTCTTTTACAAAATTCACTTTCAAAATGAACACATTAATAACACAATAACTCAATGAAATGAACAAATTCATTTCAACGGCACTAATTTTATTAACGGGAGATTAATGCAGCGCTGTTTGACCATGTTTATTGAAAAGATGAATTAATAAATATAAAAGAGTCTAAATTAAATCCTTCAGCGCAACATACATTTATTTTTGACGTCCATTCTTTACCAGGTAACCTTTTCTCGGGTTGTTCCAGCCACATTCATAAAATTCATTTACATCTTCAGCTGCTGTTCTGTAATCGTCTATACAGTAGAAGTCAACAGTAGGGCTAGTAGACAGCACATGTAGCAGTACCTGTCTGAGCAGAAAGGACACCACGTCTGTAGACTCCCAGTAGGAAGCATGGAACAGGTGAGGTAGAGCCACAGTGGGAAAGGCAGTCAGGGCATCAGGGCAGTACAGGGCAAAGTCGATGCGCTTTGTCCCCCACCAACGAGCAGCGACTGCAATGATTAGAACAATTACAGTCCAATAACAGGTCAAGGTGCTCCAACAAGGCCTCCAGGACAGTCTATAGGTATACCACAGAGCACATTTGTAAACACGCTGGACAACAGGACAATCTGCTTGGACTAAGCGACAAAAGGTCAGAAGATATGACACAGGTAAATGTGAAGGGCAGTGGAAAAAGAAGTGAAGTGAAAAACACTGAAGTGCACTGGTTTGTGCAATGGTGAAGATCATCATCGTCTAAGCTGCCAAATACACCTATTCCAACCCCAAATTATTTTCTGCATTAATACTGTGAAGAGCACCTGTTTATAAGATAGCAACCAATCTGCTGTATGGTAGATCAAACAGGACTGGAAGGTGAAATAAGATAGAGCGGGCAGCTCCCTGTTTTAGCTGAGCAGAAATTGACTGCATTAAACCCGGCTCAAATGACACCAAGACGACACAAAGAGTTTCTGAGATGCCAGCTCTGACTTTTCTTTGCCCCACACTCTCTCAAGGCATGTTTACAGAAACCCTGCATGCAGATTTGTACACCATTCTTGAAATGTACCAATTGTTAGAATAAAAAATGTGTGTAAACTGTAAATAAAAACAGAACGGTCTTGCGCAAATATGCAAGGCCTTTCCTGAAAGACGTTTTAAGGCTGGGCACACATCTTGCTATAAAACCTGTATATACCATTCAGCATTGATTGAGCCTTTCCAAATGTGCAAGTTGCCCATTCCACAGACACAAATGCACTCCCATACCATCAGAGATGCGGCTTTTCAAACTAAGCGGCGACAAGCCAGATGATCCCTCTCCTCTTTAGTATGGAGGATGTGGTATCCATGGTTTTCAAAATAGAAATGAGCCCATGCGGTGATTTCCAATACAGGAACATAACCTTTTTAAATGTAGTGCCGCCTTAGATCACAAGCATAGAATACTGCTTTGTGCAGAGATTTCTCTAGATTCTTATTAACTTTTGAAATTATCTACTGTAAATGATAAGATAATCAATGTTTTGCAATTTTACGTTGGGGAACATTATTCTAAAATTGTTCCACAATTTTTAGACAGTCTTTCACAAATTGGTGAAGCTCTACCCATCTTTTCTTCTGAGAGACTCTGCCTCTCTCTTACACTATTTACACATAATCCTCATACTGACCTGTTGTCAATTAACCTAATTTGTTGCAAAATGTTTCTCCAATGGTTTAATTTTTATAACACTTACTTTTTCCAGACTTTTGTTGCCCCATCCTAACTTTTTTTGAGACATGCTGCAGCCAACAAATTAAAAATTACCTAATTTTTACTTAAAATTGTAAATTTTCTCAATTTAAACACTTGATATGGTTTTTATAGTCTATTTTAAATAAAATATGGGTTTATAAGATTTGCAAATCACTGCATTCTGTTTTTATTTACGTTTTACACAGCATTCCTACTTTTTTGGAATTGGGGTTTGACCTTTTA
The DNA here is from genome assembly GCF_946808225.1 of Silurus aristotelis. Taxonomy (NCBI): domain Eukaryota; kingdom Metazoa; phylum Chordata; class Actinopteri; order Siluriformes; family Siluridae; genus Silurus; species Silurus aristotelis. The sequence goes on from NC_139591.1 coordinate 13,583,594, forward strand.
GCCAAATTACTCATATTGCAAATAAATAATAAATTAAAAAAGTATTCAGTAGAAACAATTAGCAATGAATGTAAATGTGATTTGGTGTGATTTGAATTTTTTTATTTTCATTCATCTTCAGTAGGCATTTTTTTCTTTTATCCCTGTCAGGGTTGCAGTAGGTGGTGCCAGATCTGGGACCAGTGCTGGCCACAAGGCAATAACCACTCCTTCACACATATGGGCAATTTAGCAGAGCTAATCTAGCTACATGCATGTTTTTAAACGTAAATAAATAAATAAACAAATAAATAAATAAAACATGGGAACCATTCTGTACAGACAGTAACACATTTTGGTAAAGTGTTACAAATGTCAGCGAAATATCATTAACAAAGCATAACTGTTGGTGAAAAGAAATAATAAATAAGTAACTTTTAAGTAAAATCATACTACTATAGCAAAAAGACAACTTTCCACATATTTCACAAAAGCGCAGCATTAAACTACAACCCAATCAATATTCTAATGCACCTGAATACTGAGCATTTCAAGTAATCAAAAAATCAAATGCAAATTTAAACAGCCCCAAAACAACCACAGATTATCATACCAGACACAACTTCTTCATTACCATTATCTTCAAAGGCACAAAGAAAGCTTGTTTTTTTTGCAGATGAAGACTCTATGGTGGTGGTATGAGTGACAGACGGGAGTGAGGACTGAGAAAAAGAGAGAAGCTACAGCATAGCCTGAAGATGCAGAGAAACTGCAGTAGGGTTTAGTGAGTGCTAACAGGGCAGGACTGGGTGGTTCAGACCGACAGGCACATGGGACAGAACAGCAATGAAGAAGAGGAAGAGGAAGGCCCGTGTTCCTCCACGCTCCAGCAGCAGTACCTTGCTCTATATCCAGCTGCATATTCGGCGACGGAGGGCTGGAATCGGGAAGAGGGGAGGGCTCGAAGCAGCTCACCTCATCTGAGCCTGCCGCTTTGCTACTGAGCAACTTGTAGCGGGCTTTCGGGGATGGGCTTCTTGAGGATATTTTGTTATAAGGGAGGGCCAGCTGGGACAAAAGGCTAAGTTTTTTGGACTGATTGTGATGGCATGCTTGTGCTAAGAGATAAACAAAACAACAACATAAAAGTAGGAAAGTGGTAAACACTGGACATTTTACATTTCACGCCTTTGGTGTGTTTAATAAAATAAAATAAAATAAAAATAATAAAAATTCAAAATAATAGAAATGAAACATTGCAGACTCAGCATTTGAGAAGAAAAAACCTGAACAATACATATTTGTCATATTAAATGATCTCCACTGCTAAAATAGACGGTTCTAAGTTTTGTTTTTCCTCCTGCATGTGGACGCGGGTTCATTTTCATGAGTATGCATGCATGCGTGCGTGTGTGTACTTACTGTTGGCAATATTGGAGGCATTGTAACTATCCGCCAGTCCAGAAACTTGGCTGGCGATGCTGACCTCGCTGGGTCTTCGGATGATGCGGGACGCTGGGGCTGAGATAGGAGACGAGGGGTAAGAGTTCTCCAGGAACATTCCCCCGTGAGAATGCATTACATCCGCTAAGAACACAAAGACAAAATCTCAGTTAAAAAAACAAACAAAAAAAGAATAAAAAAAAATATATAGTGTGTGGTTTCCTTTGGCCAACCATAAAGCGAAAATTCAGAAAAGGTTGTTTCACTTATATCGGATTAAAACACGTAAAAAAAAAAAGATGCTCTTTATAGTGTGAATAGGTTACTTGCTCATAAAAACATAATTGTTTTTGTTTTCCAAACTAAACTATTTGCCTCTGTTAAGGAGATAAGAGTTTACTATGGCCTTTTCAACATGACTTGATATATTATGAAGAAATATTGTGCAACAAAACTACCAAAATGTTTCAGCGAAAGTATCACTTACCGTATGCAGCACATTTTCTCACATTTTTCCCCTTTCAGGAAAAGACCATGGCGTTATCTCCTTCTCCATATTGAACTGCTTTTAATGCATTACTAAGGCATTTTTCTAATTGCCAATTTTCCCATAACTATTTTTGCAACTGTGTACACATGGGGTGATAAATTAAAGGAAAAGTGTTGGGCCATCACAGGAAGGCAGAATAGAGCACCTTAGCATAGATTACTCAAGTTGCTGATACTGTACTAAAACACACACACACACACACACACACACACACACATATGAGGTGAACAACAGAACAGGAATGGCTACACACACTCAGGCGTGGCTGGCACAGCCTGCCAGTTGAGCACGGGGACGGGGATGGAGGTCTCGCCTAAGCCATCATGGCAGCGGCCTCCACTCTCCAGCAGGAGGTGAGGGTTGCTCTGGAGGGTCTCCACTGCATGCCAGCCGCAGCACATGGGCACATGAGGACAGGACGGCAGGGAGAGGGGTAGAATCAAAGAAAGAAAGAACAAGGCAGAAACAAAGACAGACAAAGAAATGGTTGGAACAGATGACAGAAAAGCAGGTATGAATCAAAGAGTTACAAGAGGCTGGAATGGACATGGCATAGATGTTCTAACTTGTTTTAAAGATGTGTTAAACACCTTGGTGACTGGGTCTGTAGTGGTGCTCTTTAAAAACTCAGACCCGTATATAACACATACGTCTGATATGTTATATATGGACATACTTGGGTACTTATTCGATTCAGAATAAATGTGTTAGACCAAGACTGGAGCTGAGGTCAATTCTCCAATTCTCTACATATACTACGTATAGGGGAGAGACAGGATGAAACATGAACACGACATGTGCAAGAGCCTGTGTGATGGAGTAGGATCCGAGCATACCCAACAGGGCTGAATGGCCGTCGCCTAGAGGAAAACGCTGGTAACGTGGCACATTGAACGGGGCCAACAGATGGAACTTCTTCTCCAGCAGTGGTTCCAGGCGTGAAGCTGAAGGGTCTGCAGGGTGGAACAGGTTATACACCTGCTGGCAGGCAGGACGGAGGTGAGCCACTGGGGAAGAGCAAAACATACTGTATGTAAAGTGCTTTATTAACCCGCTGCCTGAAACATGCACACAGGTTCAAAAATGTAAATACAGCAAATACTGCGAGTTAAGGTAGATTATGGGATAGAGGTTGTTCATAAAAAACAAAACAAAAAAAAAAGCCAAAAATGCTAACTGTTTTTTTCATGATCTATAACTAATGTAGGTGTTTGGGAACCTTCCAAGTTACATGTGCAAGAAGAGAAAGAAATCCCAATATTTGTTCAGTACAGTAAATACACTTGACCCAGGATTGTATCGAATTTGCATCGGTTTCTCATGCAGCATCTGTTAGATGTTGGAAGGACACTCTAATCTTGCAGCTGCCCATGCTCAGCTCACCATGTATTCAAATAAAGAACTTCAAGCAGCTTTTTGAACCTTTTATAAGATATGAAAGCGCTGTTTCCCCGCAGGAAAATAGGTGCTATATAATTTTTGGATAAATATTTCTACAAGATTACAAAAATATAAAAAAAAATAAGGTTTTTTTGGCTTTAATTTCTTTCACACAATGTAATGTAATTCATTACTGTACTTAAGTAGCTTTTTCGCATCTCTGTACTTTACTGAAGTATTTCTATTTCTATATTCTACTTTAACTTCACTACATTACCAAGTAAAATATCATACTTTTTACTCAACTTAATTTTGGGTAAATTCTGAATAAAATTAGTCGGACTTTTTTAACTGGTCAATCACGCAGCAGGGTAATCAGGGTAGAGCGTGTGCTCTGTTTTAAACTAGTTTTACTTGCTGCTTGATGGTATCTGCTTAGCACTAACATACAGTATATACAGTTCAACAGCAAGCAGAATATTTTGGGAGAAATAAATGATGGAAGAAACTCCTGAATCTAACATGCCACAGCACCCGTGGCCTTGTTTGCACGATTTCGAAGTGGTTGAAAAGAAGTTTTAGGGCTCATAATTATATTATATATTAATTAGAGTATATTTACATGAACGGAGTTGATTAAGCAAAAAGTGTCAGTGAAACTTTTGCGTCTAAAACATCTCGGAAGCAGGTCAGTTAGGAAGCTTCTGTGAGAGATAATATTTATAGTAATGTTTACAGAGTTCCCTCACACATAGCTGATACTTTGGTGCTGTGCCCAGGTATACAGACGAAAGCAAATGTATATTTCCTGGCTAATGTTTATAAAAATGTATTTATGAAGTCATGCTAAAAAAATGAGTTGCAAAAGCCTGAATGACTTCTGCTGGAGGCTGTGAGGTATGGGGCTGCTGAGGAAGGGGATAAGTGAGAATGAGAGAGAGAAAGAGAGAGACATTAACTTCTGTTAATGTAGCCCATTTTCCTTGCATGTTTTGTGTTCTGAAATACTTTTCTGCTTACCATAGCTGTAAGAAATGTGTCTGTAAGGTGTTTCTCTTATATTTTGTGTATTTTTTGCTTTTTCATTTACAAAGTACTATAAACGATTGAAGTAGGTTATAATCCCATTGCATCAGCGGTTTCTGAACTACTCAAATCGGACGGATTTTACACATTGTGCTCCTGCAACGTATTTCAGTTTTTTTGTTTGAACACAGAAATATTAACCTGAACATGTTCGGTTGTGAAGCATTTCAGAAGAAGAAGTGCTAACCAGTTTAGTGTGAACCTACCATCTAGAGAAGGAACCACAGTTTTCCTCAAAGCCAGAACCAAACCCAGAGGAGAGCCAAACAGGAAGAAATCAGACACCTCGAAATCAAACTTTCCCAAAACACCACCTCCTTCCAGCATAGTGCTGTTACTGGACCGCCGAGAGCCCGGATCATTCCTCAAAACGCTGGAGTGCAGACTACATCGTTCACACATACACAAAGACAAAACGTTCAGAAACACAAACGATTTTTACATAATGTTTCAGTCCAGGATTAGCTGTTTACAGTTTAATTACAAATTGCTTCAAGGACATTAGATACACCAGTGTCTGTCAAACAAAAACTATTTTTTGCATCTGACCTAGACAGAAAGGCCTGGTGCTGCTTGATGGTGTCTAGTTCGTAGGTGGAGGAGTCGCTACGCTTGCGGGGCAGCTGCTTCTTCGGGTCGTCAGCGCCGCTGCAGCGTGGGATGTCAATGTTGCTGCGGCTTAAGTGGCGGCTGCCTTCCAGGGACAGCCCAGAACCTGAGCCGGAGCATGAAGGGCTACTGTTGATGATGATGCCTGGTGAGAGCAAATCGTTGTCCTGCAATTCATGATGAACCACAGACATATAATTACCGGAAGGATAAATATAATTTCTTAAAAGCAACCACTGATGCGTGCTACAGTTAAGTTACTTATGTAAAGGTAGTCGCAAGATATAAAACACTCAGGAAACATTGCATTCTTGTGCTGCTGGCCTGAAAAGCCTAAAATATTCATTGAAAGTAAAAGCCATCAAGTTCGATTAGAAGCAAGCTTTTGAGTCTAATGTGCTGTCTGAGATGTGTCATTGCTCATCACGCCACAACCACAGGCTTTCAAAATGTCAGGATATCATCAGTCAGTTTTCTGAAGCCAACAAAGAAACAGATAAATAATATGGATGATAGACCCAATGTTTAAAATCCTACCTAGAGCCTACAATTTGACACAGAATACAAATTTAATTGTTTTTACCTGCACGCTGACTATGCTCCCTCTCCTGCTGCTGTTCTGGCTCTCAGACACTGTGATGTTGCTGCTGCAGAGGGCATCAAAGCCCAGGATCCCACCGACACAGTCACCTATCAGACACACCTTCCCAACCCACCAGGATATTCCAGAGGTAAGTGACAGGTACACACTCTCTACAATAAACCAAATTAAGATTTATTTTTGATGAGTAAAATCACAAGGACACTGACCTGGCCAGAGAATGCAGTACCCTCCAGCGATTTTAGGAAGTCTCCGTACACCTGATTGGCTCGCACTATCACGGCAGCCACGGCGTCCTGGTACTGCGGAGCAGATGTGGCCAACAGAGGAAGAGCAGCGAGAGGGATGTGGTCCTGGCTGTTAGAGAGGCAGCCTTCGTCATAGCTGTATGGACTTAAACTGGGGTAGGACAAAAGAAACAGACATTCACTGGTTTATTTGAAATGTAAGGTAATGAGTTACATTCATTGCTTCCAAGCAAATGTTATGATGGTTATTTTCCTCTTTAACTGATTATTAAATTCTCCTTCTCATATGAGGAAATAATGTCATCTTTGCTAAACCTTATTGTTGCTACTCTTTCCTGTTTATACTCAATGGTGTGCATTTCTGTTTGCTTTTTTTCATTTGCATCGATTCTGTCTTCGTGTTTGCTTCCTGTTATTCTGAGCAACTCCGAAAAGAAGGCTTACTTTGAGACGAGTGAGAACGCCTCCACGCACACGGCGGGGCACGGCACCAGGCGGATGGCGATGCGGCCTAGAGCTGTCGGGTAGTGGACGCGCATGACAGTCTCGAAAGCTGTGCTGATGGTGTTGACGTCGGCCTGCTTGCTGCTCTGCTCTCCGCCTCCCGTGTCCAGTATGTTGCCCCCATGCAGGACTAAAAGCAACACGTGCACCTTGGATGACTGCAAGCCCTGCTGACCCGAGCCATCCTGAATCAGAAAAAAGTGATTTGTCCTCAAACAAGCAAGCAATTTGGAAATTCCTGACTGCAGTGTCTCCTTTCAGCAATTACAGTCCTAAGGGAACTCTCGAGTTGCCTAATTGTGCGTTTTCAAACATGTTTAATGCCTCCTGATTGAACTTGTCATTTATTTCTCATGAGCTAATTGAGGGGTGCTAGGAGATACGGATACAAAACTGTGCTGTGCTTTCGTCCCTCAGGACAGGCATGATTTACATTTACAACCACAACCAACGAATGGGAGGAAGTAGATTGAAGCATCATCTGAACCATTTAGCTAAGCACATATTAAGGCCCAAATAAACTGTTTACTAAAAGGGAGCTACGTCTCTACGAGCTTCAATGAGAGTAGAAAAAGGCTGTGCTGCTACTCACAGCTGGCTGTCTGGTCACTCGGCGCCTGCGTCTTGCGGGTCTCTGAACGCAGGGATAAAAGAGCACTGAGAACACGCTAGTGGCCCCTCACCCCTCAAGTCCTACGCTTCCTTTCATTTCAGTTGCATGAGAACTTGGCCCTGATCCTAATTTAAGTGCATTCTGGCTTCAACCCTTTTTTTCCTGGACACACACAAACACACACACACACACACACACACTTCACTTCCACTTAAGTGTTGCCTCTTTTGTACAAAGCATAGAAGTGAAGGAGCGGACCAGTTACGGATCTGATGTAATGTTATATGCTCATAGACGATTTTACTTTCGAACTTGAACTTAACCTTATAAATAAAACCATCAGGAAACTTAGAGCAGCTGGAGCCCAAAATGGTTCTGATCAGGATTCTGCTTGGCCATTAGGTTATTTGAGCTGGTATTGAAACTGGGACAGGAATACACTAGAGATTTTATGCTCTCCTTTCCACTAATCACTTTATAGCAGCACAATAAATGATAGATAGCAAGAGCATCACTGTAATATGCTATATGAGCAAAACAGCGGAAAATATATGCACCTCGTTTAGTCTTTGGACATTCTCAGCTTCCGAATACTCAACCCCAGAGTCCTGGTACAAGTCACCTGAAAACAGAAAAAAGTAAACAGTGAAATTAAATTTTAAGAAGAAATCTGAAATTTGACTTCGTGGATTCCCTCTGGGTGGATCTTTTACATTCAATTGTCTCCATTTAACAGACGGTTTATTCAGTAAAGTCTGTACAAACTTAAAGTTTTATGTCAAAATTGTGAAAATGTGAAAATAACCCTGAAGCTCTTGACTTGATTAAGCATGATTTGGCATAATGCAATGCAGCAACATGATTGGCAGACTGGATAATTGAATTGATGAAAAGATTTTAAATAGTTTGGAATCAATTGAATGCATGCGTGTTATTTTTGTATATTCATTTTAAAGCATTTACTTCCTTTAAAGTCAAAGTAAAAAACAAAACTGATAATGTTTGTAACAATTGCATTTTTAAATTTATAACAGTTTAAGATTCGACACAAGCAAGATTCCAACTTCTATCTTAAAAAAAGGAAAGAATAGAAAAGAAACTTAGGCTTTTTGGTTATGAAACATGCATCCAAAATAAAAGTGCCAGGTAGCATCTTCCCACACTGAGAAGACAGAAATAGCCTGGAAGCTCTGCATTGCATCAGGCAGGCTGTAATAATCTTGTGCCTACTTTGTGGTTCGTCCACCTCTGCCGTTTCGATTTTGTCCATCAGGTCATTGGAGTTCCACTTGGTGATCTCTTTAACAAATATCTCCTCACTGTCCGAGAGATCCTCTGATGAGTTTGAAAAAAACTGTTAGTTTTGAAAACCTTGAGAAGAAGCAATATAAATGAGGACATAAATATTAACTTCTAGTTACCGTGTGCATCAAAGAACTCATCGTCCGTGCTGTCGTCAGAGTCACGGGCAATGCTCTGCATGCGCCATTCGGAAATACTGTGCCGAGACGGGCTTGCTGCTCCAGAGCAAAAAAAAAAAGATGATACAGTAATGTATTTCTCAAAAAACGCTAACTTATCAGTCATATAAGACCTAGCAAGGCACAGGCTGTTCCTACCTCCTCTTTTTGATGAGCGGGAGGATCTAGATGAGGTGGACCACTGCTTGGTGAGTTCTCCTCGAGCCTGTAGTGTGTCCCCGAGACTCCGCGATGCGCTTTCGTTCTCAATAGCGTTAATGGCCTCCTTGGTGTCCTGTTCTTTGGCGGGACTGGTGTTACCCTCACCTCCATCCTCGTTGCAGCTAAACTGGGCCATCTTCTTGGCCAAAGCCAGCTGAGTCTCCAGCTCCAGCTGCCGAATATCTTCCATGGTCAGGCCATACCACTCATCCTGCCAGCACCAGGCCTGCCGGTGAGCACGCACCATCACTTTCCTGAGACCTGAAAGAGGGATGCAGCAGGCTAGGATTCAAATCATCCAAGGAACTCTTATAAGCACTAAAACCCCTACAATTAACTTTTTGGATTCTCATGACATTCAAAAAGTCACAAAATAATAGCCATGCTTTTTACTGTTGAAATTATTTCATAAATAATCACTAGTTTTCATTTAAAGTTTGCTAAACAGCTTCATTCAATTTCATTTCCACTTTTATACATGTAGAATTCTAGACTTTTTTTGTATAATCCAAGGAGAGATTACATATACAGAACAACATAAAGTGCAGTTTTTGCTTCTTCCTTTTAGTTTCTGGGAAAAAAGTTATGCGTATAGTTAGAACAGATAATATATACATAGTTTCATAAATCCACCAAGCAGTGCAGTGGAACTGAAAAGCTGAAAAACTGTTTTCCATACAAGAGTAAGTACTGGCCAGACACTAGCAGTTCAAAGTACTGAACCCTATGTGGGTGGAAAAATTTGGAATGTCAAAGGCCTTTGATAAATTAACGGTGAGGGAAGTCAGTAAACACAAAGATATCGAAGTAATGAAAATGATTAAAGGGCCCGTGAGAAGGAAATTAATCCTGCCCTGATGTCGTCTGAGGAAGGTAGATGACTCTCGTTCCCTGTCTCGCTCGCCGTTTCTCCTGCGTCTCCCACGCTCGTTCTTTATGTCCTCATTTGCAGTGGAGCGGCACTGCATCAATCTACTTTTCATTAAGAGCAGGTTAATGATTAAGGCAACAGAGCCAGGGCTGTCCCAATAACACACTCTTCCTTTGGCAGAGCGCTTCACAGCTGCTGCCCACCCACTTGTGCAGATAACGTGACTTATCCAAGCTAAAAACACACACACGGCACATGCAACTGGAATCAGAGCAGCTGGGCTGCTGAGGAAATATTAGTTGAGCAAATGTCCTCCCCCACAACTCTCACAGAGTAAGTATTCTGAGGATACCCTTTGGAAATTTCCAGAAGGTTGTACGCACCCACGTCGTGAATGAAGCGCTCAATCTTGGACTGCATGCCCCAGTAGCGGAACTCCACTTTGCACAGCTTGTAGGCGCACATGATGGGCATCATGCCTGGGTTATGGCTGATCTCCTGGATCCAGTTGTCTGACAGAGGGCCTCGTTGAGTCTTTACCGACTTGTACAGCTTTGGATCCTCCTCACCCAAGTACTCATGAGGTGCAATGAAATCTTTCACAATGTCTATGGGGTCTGGAAAAGGGAACAATGTTGTCACACAGAATCGCAGAGAGACACAAAGGCGATAATAAAAAGATTTTGATTTCAATTTACTTGTTCAGTTCTTAAAGAAGAAGGTGTTGCTTAATTTTCTTAAACAGCAGCTCAGACAATAGCTGCTTTAATCAGTTATCGTTTCTATAGTAGCAGCTTCTTTATTAGAGCGACCTTTATGCGAGGCCGACATACTCTTAACATCTTTCTAAAGAACTTTACTGTGAAGAGCCGTGCGTCGGGGCATTATACAACATTGAACGTAACTGTAGACAGTCGAAAAGCATGGCAATTCCAATTTATAAATTAAATAATATAATCATAGGGTTACTGCTGTGCACATTATAAATGTAATGAATCATTTTAGGATGAGCTGCTCCAAGTCTTCCATTACCCTGTATTAAACCAATTTCTTTTTTTAATCTATTCCGTATCTCACTCTTCTTATTTTATTGCTCCCGCTTGCCAGAGTGATAAAAAGCCTTCTGCTGGTGAATCAGAGTTGGCAGACCGCCACTAGGTGTCCCCTCTGCACAGTTTGGCCACGGACATCATTATGCAACAAGCACAGGGCGCTTCCCCCTGCAGAGGCTACGCCTGCAGACTGCCTACGCCTCAGCTCTGAGCCTCCGGCAGCCTTTTACCCAGAATGCATCTGAGCCCAGGCGTTGGGCAAACTGTGCGAGTGTAAAGGCACTAGGGATTTCAACCAAAAGCGTGGTCAGCATTGTAAAAACCAGCGCATGACAATCCACACGGGAGATAAAAGAGGGAAACGGCACATTATGTAACAAGGTTAAAGGGAGACATCGCAATCACTTCTCTCCTTTCACCCAGTGTGCAACTCAAACTTTGGAATTCGAATCAAAGATATTCACACATTCGCAGTGTGTATTCATGCAAATAGGAATAAGTGTGCATTCATTATACATGTCTAATACATGAATACAGCTTGATTGCAATATGTTTACAAACACTCTCCTTACCAATATCCCGCTGCCTTTTCTCCGCTGAAGACAAATTGAAGACATTGTTCTGGTTCCCCGTATCAGGCTTATAATACGTCTCAATGTCGATCGAGAACTTCTCCACAAAAGGACATGTATAACTGAAAGACATGAAACGAGAAGAAAATTGTACACCTTAACAGACATAAGCCCCTAGCAAGGACATGAAAAATATTATGCATGCAGGAAAATAATTTTTGTTTGTCTGAGATTAGTTCTTGCTTGAAACCTTGGTTTAGATTCGAGTTCCTGCTGAATGAAAGCATACGCCAATAATCAGCTTTATACCTGTTGAATTCTCAAATCTGATACGTCAGATGATGTTGATCCTTTTGCTACAACAGTGGTAGTGATGGATAGAAATCACACCACAGGTTTATTTTAGATTGCTTGTTGTGATACAGAAGTGTTTCTATAGTAACAGTTTAAGACATGAATTTGAAAAACTGAGTTCCTGTTTAAAAACCTACATGTACACTAGTTGAATGATCTGTTATGGATCTGCAGTGGATGAGTGGACATTAAATTCATTCTATGGAAAAAAAGTATTGGGACACCGGACTTTTCCAGCCATGTGGATCTTTCCAAAAACTGTTAGCACACAACTGTATAGGAGGTCTTTAGGTGCAATAGATTTAAATTTCCCCTTCACTCGAACTAGGAGACCCAAACCTGTTCCAGCAGGAAAATGCCGCTGTACTCAGAGCCATCTCCATTAAAATCTCTAATTTACATGGTTCCGGGTAGATCTTCAGCGATCGGCTGTAGAGATCTGACCTAAACCCTTCTGAACACCTTCGGCACAAATCTTTATAAACACACTTTAAAATCTTGTGGAACATCTCCCCACAAGTGAGGAGGTTATTATAACAGCAAATGGGGACTAAATGTGGAATGGGATGTTTGAAAAGGACAGAATCTTATGGTCAGGTGTCCATAAACCTTTATATATACTTATTATGTATCTCTTTGGGCTGACAGAGTAAAATGACATTTCCAAATTGAGCATTTTACAAGTATATCAAATATTTTTTATACAATTTTGGCCTAAGACTTTTGCACAGCACAATACAGTACAAACATTACTTCTTTAACTTAAGGCAGTGTCTCTAAAGGATTTAAGATGTGGTTGGTGCAAACTCTAAATACTGTCTTTTGCCATTATGTACAGCAAATATAAGCGTGTGTGTGTGTGTGTGTGTGTGTGTGTGTGTGTGTGTGTGTGTGTGTGTGTGTATTGACAGCAGTAATTGAAAATGATGGATGCTTTATGCAAATGTAGGTTTGTTATTAGTGAAACCAAACTCAACACACAGCATGAAGACAAAATATTCTTGTAAATTCTTTTTTAAGTCATTATGGTGTTTTAAATTACAGAAATCATCAGGACACCAAATGGAACATTTGCTGTTTCCACACGGATGGTTTTAATTGCCGGATGTGTGTATCGTAGCGGATTTTGGTGCTTGATTTGAGCATCAGTAAAACAAATGTTTAGTAAAGAAAGGACGGCAAAAATAAATGTGTGTTGCGCTGAAGGTTTTCATTTTTGACTCTTTTATATTTATTTATTTATATTTCAATAACATGGTCAAACAGAAATGAGCGCTGCATTAGTCACGCGTTAATAAAATTAGTGCCGTTAAAATTAATTTGCGTTAATGTGTTAATGTTTTAATTTTGACAGTGAATTTTGTGAATGAATGTGAATTTTACCAAAAACACACAACATTTACCAAATATAAATAAAAATATATATAGTATACTACTTAATATATATATAAAATATATAAATATAAAAGAGCTGCAACAGCTTCCCGATAAAATCTATAACAATTGTCAACAAATTCGTTGTCGACGAATGCAATAATCGATTGGGCGGCTGCTCATGTTTCGGTTTAGTGTGACGGCAAGTTAACACAGACAGTACAGGGTCAACCAGCAGCAGAAAAAAATGTGCGTCCCAAGTTATGGTAGCATTTTATAGTAAATGCAACAAAGCCTGTAACCTAAGTTATGTAAAGCGGAGTTTGTGTGGGATGGAAGTAACACAGGATGAACGAGCACATTAAAGTAAACACACTGGTGTCACGGATGAAAGCGAAACATCAGCACGGTGAGCAAAAACTGTAGAATCCTTATCATGTGAAATGGTGTAATGAATATAATAGTGCCATTGTGTAAACTGTTGGTTTGGATTCAATTAAAAACTGTGTGAACAAACACTAAATCTAAAAGCAGCAAATAACAGCAACAGTAAACGATGTCTGTCTACTACAACAGTAACTTATCTATTTTGAAACATGATTTACTGCAGCTTTACTACGTTCAAATGCTTGTTTTCAATGTTTGTATGTTTAATTTATGCATAAATCATTTAGTTATTAGACAAAACTAAATTAATTATATCTGCACAAATGAACAAAATGTAGGTGTATTTCTTCCAACAGAAATTGTCAAAACAATGTTGTATTATATTTTAAATTGATAATGGTTGTCAACTTGCCATCTGCAATTATCATTAAAAACAATACAAATGTTGATTTGCACAAAGTGTTTTGTTTTTGCTTTGTTACAGTAGGAAAAAGCCCAGCATGAGTGAATTTGTTTAAAGGAAAAATCCCCATGCACTTCTCAACAAGCAGCTACTGTAAGCTTTAAAATGTCTAAATTTAAGATAGTTAAACTCAATATGTGGCTTTTGCACTTTGTGAAGTACACTTTTATACATAAATAGCTTAAATTACGGATTTATATAGTTCTAATTAGCAAAACATCTATTTAAAAAAAGAAATTGTAGTTTTAATCTGATGAATCGATTAATAAAAAAATTAATTGTCCAATTTTTAGAATAATCATTAATCGCAGCCCTAATTTTATATATTATATATATTAGGGATGCACCGAATATTCTGCTTTCTCTTTATCACCTGAAATCCAAACATCACGATTGCTATGCTGAATATGAGATGAACTCGGCACAGAAAAGCAAAACCCCTCCGAGCACGCGCACTCCGTCTGTGGCAGGAAGTTTCCCAGTGATAGTGTCATGGCAAAGGTCATTACACAAAAGATTATGAAATTCATTGCTTCAGATGATCAGCCATTCTCTGTCGTAGAAGATGTGGGGTTTCGTATTCTGATCGAGCACATTGAGCCCCGTTATGCCATGCCGAGCAGACGCCATTTTTCAGAGGTGTGTTTACCTGAGCTGTTTAATGTTGTTGCAACTCACGTCCATAAGCATGTAACTGCAGATATTTCAGCAATTAGTTTCACGACATTGTTTGAATTTTATTTTATTTTATCCTGTGCATTGTTGCAATGTCCTATAAATAAATATTTTCATAATTTGTAATTGATTTATTCTTTGAAACTTTAATATTAATTTATGCAACTGAAATGCCTTGATTTTAGTAAGTTTATTACACAATCATAGCCATAAATGCAATGGTAATAATAATTGGCATAATTTCTTTCGGTGTTTCGGCCTTGCTTTCCTCTTTTTCGGTTTTCGGTTTCGGCCAAGAATTTTCATTTCATTTTATATATATATATATATATATATTGGGGATGCACCGAAATGAAAATTCTGGATCAATTACAAATTATGAAAATATTTATTTATAGCACATTGCAACAATGCACAGGATAAAATAAATTAAAATTCAAACTTAATTGTTTAACTTAAATGCACTCATGTGTACATTAAATAATAATGTACAGGCCCTCTGGCCTGCTGAAAGGTTGTAAAATTAAAAATGTTCTTTCATAAATACAAAGTGCATTTAGAACAAGTGCAACTGCTTAAAGATACAATACAACAATATCACTGTGAAACTTTCGCCACAGACGAAGTGCGCGTGCTCGGAGGGGTGTTACTTTTCTGTGCCGCGTTTCTCTTATATTCAGCATAGCGATCGGATGTTTGGATTTCAGGTGATAAATTAAACCCGACGTGGAGAAAGTTTTTACAGACGAAATTTCGGCATTACATGTTTTGCAAATCGCTATCCGTGGGTCTTTCTCAGATATACTGAAATACGTCCACACCGCAGACATGTTGTTTCAGACATGCACGTGCAGGCAGCGTTCTGTTTGCGTCATCACAACAAACTGTTTCGGCCGTGTTTTTTCGGGGATCAAAGTCTTTCGGCCGAAAACCGAAAATGCACTTTTGGGCCATTTTCGGCCGAAAATTTTCGGTGGCCGAATATTCGGTGCATCCCTAATATATATATATATATGTATCACACACACACACACACACAGTGGTACCTCGACATACGAGTGCCCTAACATACGAGTTTTTTGAGATACGAGCGGTCATTCAGTCGATTTTTTGCTTTGATATGCGAGCAAAAATTTGAGATACGAGCTCAAGACGCCTCAGTTAGTGTTGCTGATTCATCTCGATACACGCGCACACAAACAAAGGTTTGAATGTAACTAACACGTGACTGTGACGAATCTCGAGATGAATCAGCAACACTGGCCTCAGTCAGTGTGCTTGTTTGCCTCGCTGTCGAAGCATCTTTGATAAGTTGTGCTCGCGTTTTGTGCTTTTTGTACATTTACAGTACTTTATCACATTTCTTTTTATAACCTTGGGTCCGAAGAAAGTGAGTGGAAAGGTCAGAGCTCAGAAGAAGATGATGTCTATTGAATTAAAGTGTGAAATCATAGGAAAACATGAGCAAGGTGTGCGAGTGATTGACTTGGCGAGGCAGTACGGGCGTAGTACTTCAATGATATGCACTACGCTTATCTAGTTTATTTCTTTACATTCTCTTTTATTATGTTTTTATACAATATTTGTCATTTATAAATACATTTTTCTTATTCAAAAACACGTAACAAAAACAACTGGGGTGGCATTTTGGGGGCAGGAACGGATTAATGGCATTTAAATTAATTTTAATGGGGAAATTTGCTTTGAAATACAAGCAAATTGACATACAAGCAAGGTTACGGAACGAATTAAACTCGTATGTCGAGGTACCACTGTGTGTATATATATATATATATATATATATATATATATATATATATATATATATATACACATAGTGAGGAAAATAAGTATTTGAACACGCTGCTATTTTGCAAGTTCTCCCACTTAAAAAATCATGGAGGGGTCTGAAATTGTCATCGTAGGTGCATGTCCACTGTGAGAGACATAATCTAAATAAAAAAAATCCAGAAATCACAATGTATGATTTTTAAACTATTTATTTGTATGATACAGCTGCAAATAAGTATTTGAACACCTGAGAAAGTCAATGTTAATATTGGTACAGTAGCCTTTGTTTGCAATTACAGAGGTCAAACGTTTTCTGTAGTTTTTCACCAGGTTTGCACACACTGCAGGAGGGCTTTTGGCCCACTCCTCCACACAGATCTTCTCTAGATCAGTCAGGTTTCTGGCCTGTCGCTGAGAAACACGGAGTTTGAGCTCCCTCCAAAGATTCTTTGGAGGGAGACAGTCCAAAGACAGTCCGAGGGAGATTGACAGTCATGTTTAGCTTCTTCCATTTTCTAATGATTGCTCCAACAGTGGACCTTTTTTCACCAAGCTGCTTGGCAATTTCCCCGTAGCCCTTTCCAGCCTTGTGGAGGTGTACAATTTTGTCTCTAGTGTCTTTGGACAGCTCTTTGGTCTTGGCCATGTTAGTAGTTGGATTCTTACTGATTGTATGGGGTGGACAGGTGTCTTTATGCAGCTAACAACCTCAAACAGGTGCATCTAATTTAGGATAATAAATGTAGTGGAGGTGGAGATTTTAAAGGCAGACTAACAGGTCATTGAGGGTCAGAATTCTAGCTGAAAGACAGGTGTTCAAATACTTATTTGCAGCTGTATCATACAAATAAATAGTTTAAAAATCATATATTGTGATTTCTGGATTTTTTTTTTTAGATTATGTCTCTCACAGTGGACATGCACCTACGATGACAATTTCAGACCCTCCATGATTTCTAAGTGGGAGAACTTGCAAAATAGCAGGGTGTTCAAATACTTATTTTCCTCACTGTGTATATATATATATATATATATATATATATATATATATATATATATATATATATATATATATATATATATATATATATATATATATATACATACATATATATATACATATATACATACATACATATATACATACATACATACACACACAAACACAAACACACACACACACACAAACAGGTGTGAAAAAGTGTTTGCCCCTTCCTGAGTTCTGTTTTTCACACTTCAATGTTTCAGACTAATTTAAATATTAGTAAAATATAACACAAGTGAAAACAACATGCAGCTTTTAAATGAAAGTTTTTATTATCGAGGGAAAACAAAATCCAAACTAAATGGCCCTGTGTAAAAAAGTGTTTGCCCCCCCGTTAAAACTGTGGTTGTAGTTTTGGATTTTGTTTTCCCTCAATTATAAAAACCTTCATTTAAAAACTGCATGTTGTGTTTACTTGTGTTTAAGATTTTAATTAGTTTAAAGTGTGACAAACATGCAAAAAAAAAAAAAAAAAAGAAGAAATCAGGACTACTAGAATCACACTACTATATATATATATATATATATATATATATATATATATATTTATAAATTATAGTGCTGCTGAATTTAAAAGAATAAACAAAGAACAATAAACATTTTAAAGCAACTCAACATGTCTCTTAGTAAATGAGACGGAAATCATGAATCTGACATCGCTCTCACCGGGTGCGTGTGTAAGGGTAGGCGTTCCAGGACTCCTCCTCCACCCGCAGAGCTGCTCTTGGCAGAATAGAGCGGAACCAGCTAGGGATGTGCTGACCAATGTGGTACACTTTGTGAGTGTATTGTCCCGAGCCACCGGGTCCATCTATGTAGGGTCGATTCTCCAGGATCTCCACACCACTGCCCTCGCCCTCGCTCTCCTCTCGGCTCTTTTTCTGCAAGCAAATGTCAAGTCGTTTTTTTTTTATCTTTTTTTTTACTGTGTTTCTATTCATTTGGAAGCATATAGTAACACTACAGAAGTATCATGCCAACAAGGAAGTGTTCTGGTGTGAAACCTAGTCTACACAGTATTAATCGACCACTTTAAATAAGGTGTCCCTGCCTTTGAAAGACACTGAAGGAATTTTACATAGAGTATGAAAATAACAAATTGATAAAAAAAAATAAAAAAAAAGATACACCATTACATCAGCAAACCGATCATCTTTCTGCAATAGCATTTCAGAAAATGTTTTGCAGATGTTAATCAGGACTGGTGCGCTACACAAACCTGATTTTAATACATACCAAATAAGCTGAGACTCTGCTAGGAACTCAAAAAATTTCCTGAAAACATCTGGAAGAGCCACTTTTCTGACAAGTCCTGTAAACATCTATTTAATACTTGTAATATAAGATTTAGTTGATAAAAATAACTAATTTCCAACAGGATATCACATTGCACTGTGTGACTGTAAAAAGAATGCAGTATAATAAATATTTTATTTATATTATTAAACCCTGCTGTCTTTATAAACTGATGAAGAAAACAAATGCAAATAAATAACTAAAAAGAGGAAGAAGCCAGTATAGAATTTGCCAGTACCAGCTGGAATACTCCAGCACCTTCTGCAAGATGGCAGGTATGCCAACCTAGCTGCTGGATGTTACCCAAAATGCTCCAGGCTGTGCAGATGCATCCTATACGCTGTATAATATCATACTTGTGGGCGCAGCAGAGCAAGGTTTGCTCTCCAGCTGGAAATGAAGAAATCACTGGGTGTTCTGTTCCTAGATCCCGCATTATTTCTGATGAGGATTTAATAAAAGATTTGCGGGGACTCCAAGCGTCCATGTACTAAAGGATATGTTCAACCCATAAAGGACTGTCTCAGTGTTGGCAACTCAAGTAACAGCTTTCTCATACAAGTGTCCTTTGTGTCCAATCAGGTCAGGGCTAGGTGAAGGACTGTCCTAGTGGCATTATCTGGAGATTTATCTGGTGGTGAGTTTGCTCTGGACATGACTTCTGAACAGCTTTGTTAAGCAGATCGTGACCATGTTTACGAACGCTACAAGAAACATTGCAATTTGAAGAGCTTCCAAAGCTTTACAAAAGTGTAAGAATGCCAAGTAGAATAACCCAGCCATTAGGGGGGCACAAGCCAGTGTACTCTTAGTGCCGGTCCCAAGCCCGGGTAAATGGGGAGGGTTGCGTTAGGAAGGGCATCCAGCGTAAAACATGTGCCAAATCAAATATTCGGATCACAAATGAGAATTTCATACCGGATCGGTCGAGGCCCGGGTTAACAACGACCGCCACAGGTATCGTTAGCCGACAGGGTACCGGTGGAAATTGGGCTACTGTTGGCCGAAGGAGGAGAAGGAGAGGAGGAAGGCGTCTACAGAGACGGCAGGAAAAGGAGCAGTGTAGGAGAGTAGAGGTTCGGGTTGGTACTTTAAATGTTGGTACTATGACGGGTAAAGGGAGAGAGATAGCTGATATGATGGAGAGGAGAAAGGTAGATGTGTTGTGTGTTCAGGAGACCAAGTGGAAAGGAAGTAAGGCCAGGAACATTGGAGGTGGGTTTAAACTGTTTTATCATGGTGTGGATGGGAAGAGAAATGGTGTAGGGGTGATTCTGAAGGAAGCGTACAGTAAGAGTGTAGTGGAGGTGAAGAGAGTTTCTGATAGGGTGATGATCGTGAAGGTGGAAGTTGAAGGGATGATGATAAATGTCATCAGTGCCTATGCTCCACAAGTTGGCTGTGAGATAGAGGAGAAAGAAAGATTCTGGAGTGAATTAGATGAAGTGGTAGATGGTGTACCTAGGAAAGAACGATTGGTGATTGGGGCAGACTTTAATGGGCATGTAGGTGAAGGGAACAGAGGTGATGAGGAGGTGATGGGTAGGTATGGTTTTAAGGAGAGGAATGTGGAAGGGCAGATGGTGGTAGATTTTGCTAAAAGGATGGAAATGGCAGTGGTGAACACGTATTTTAAGAAGAAGGAGGATCATAGGGTGACGTATAAGAGTGGAGGAAGGTGCACACAGGTGGATTATTTTCTGTGTAGGAGATGCAACCTGAAGGAGATTGGAGACTGTAAGGTGTTGGCGGGGGACAGTGTAGCTAGACAGCATCGGATGGTGGTCCATAGGATGGTTTTGGAGGCGAAGAAGAAGAGGAGGAAAGTAAGGTTTGAAAGAAGAATAAGATGGTGGAAACTGAAGGAGGAAGAGTGTAGTGTGAGGTTCAGGGAAGAGGTCAGACAGGGGCTTGGTGGTGGTGAAGAGGTGCCGGATGATTGGGGAACTACTGCAGGAGTGATGAGGGAGGCAGCTAGAAAAGTACTTGGTGTGACATCTGGAAATAGAAAGCAAGACAAGGAGACGTGGTGGTGGAATGAGAAAGTGCAGGAGAGCATTAGGGAAAAGAGATTGGCAAAACAGAAGTGGGATCGACAGAGTGATGAGAAGAGTAGGCAGGAGTACAAGGAGATGCGGCAGCAGGTTAAAAGGGATGTGGCGAAAGCCAAGGAAAAGGCATATGAGGAACTGTATAAGAGGTTGGACACTAAGGAAGGAGAAAAGGATTTATACCGATTGGCCAAGCAGAGGGACCGAGCTGGGAAGGATGTACTGCAAGTTAGAGCAATAAAGGATGGAGAGGGAAATGTGTTGACTAGTGAGGAGAGTGTGTTGAGAAGATGGAGGGAGTATTTTGAGCAGCTGATGAATGAGGAAAATCAGAGAGAGAGAAGGTTGGAGGATGTGGAGTTGGTGAAGCAGGATGTAGATAGGATTAGTAAGGAGGAAGTGAGAGCAGCGATTAGGAGGATGAAGAATGGAAAGTCGGTTGGACCAGATGACATACCGGTAGAAGCGTGGAGATGTTTAGGAGAGATGGCAGTGGAGTTTTTAACCAGATTGTTTAACAGGATTCTGGAAGGGGAGAGGATGCCTGAGGAATGGAGAAGGAGTGTGCTGGTACCGATCTTTAAGCATAAGGGAGATGTGCAGACCTGCAGTAACTACAGGGGAATTAAGTTGATCAGTCACACCATGAAGTTATGGGAAAGAGTAGTGGAAGCCAGGCTGAGAGAAGAGGTGACCATCTGTGAGCAACATTATGGTTTCATGCCGAGGAAGAGCACCACAGATGCCTTATTTGCTTTGAGGATGTTGATGGAGAAGTATAGAGAAGGACAGAAGGAGCTGCATTGTGTATTTGTGGATTTAGAGAAAGCGTACGACAGGGTGCCGAGAGAGGAGTTGTGGTATTGTATGAGGAAGTCAGGTGTGTCAGAGAAGTATGTGAGGGTGGTGCAGGACATGTATGAGGACAGTGTGACGGCAGTAAAGTGTGCAGTAGGTACGACAGACTGGTTCAGGGTGAAGGTTGGACTGCATCAAGGATCGGCCCTGAGCCCTTTCCTGTTTGCAGTGGTGATGGACAGGTTGACGGACGAGGTCAGACAGGAGTCTCCCTGGACTATGATGTTTGCAGATGATATTGTGATTTGTGGTGAGAGTAGAGAGCAGGTTGAGAAGAGCCTGGAGAGGTGGAGATATGCGCTGGAGAGAAGGGGAATGAAAGTCAGTAGGAGTAAGACAGAGTACATGTGTGTGAATGAGAGGGAGGGCAGTGGAGTGATGCGGTTGCAGGGAGAAGAGGTGGAGAAGGTGGAGGAGTTCAGGTACCTGGGGTCAACAGTGCAAAGTAATGGAGAGTGTGTTAGGGAAGTAAAGAAAAGAGTGCAGGCAGGGTGGAGTGGGTGGAGAAGAGTGACAGGAGTGATTTGTGATAGAAGAGTATCTGCAAGAATGAAAGGGAAAGTTTATAGGACTGTGGTGAGGCCTGCGATGTTGTATGGATTAGAGACAGTGGCATTGAGTAAAAAACAGGAGGTGGAGCTGGAGGTAGCAGAGCTGAAGATGTTGAGGTTTTCGTTGGGAGTGACGAGGATGGACAAGATTAGAAATGAGTTTATTAGAGGGACAGCACATGTAGGATGTTTTGGTGACAAGGTGAGGGAGGCGAGATTGAGATGGTTTGGACATGTGCAGAGAAGGGACATGAATTATATTGGTAGAAAAATGCTGAAGATGGAGCCACCAGGTAGGAGGAAAAGAGGAAGGCCAAGGAGGAGGTTCATGGATGTGGTGAGGGAAGACATGCAGGTAATTGGTGTAAAAGAGGCAGATATAGAGGACAGGGTGGTATGGAGACGGATGATCCGCTGTGGCGACCCCTAATGGGAGCAGCCGAAAGAAGAAGAAGAAGAAGAATGCCAAGTAGAATCAATACCTCACTGCAGACTAATTCAAAATACATCATTTACATCATGCCTAGTCTTTATATCATGACCTGTGTAAAAAAAGATTTCACCCTCCTTCTTACGAATAAAGGCACTCCAGAAACATCTGTCTTTTAAACGCAAAATAACGGAACACGTATTCGTACTGAACCGTTATGGTACTGGATTTACGTGCGGAACATAGTTAAAATCATAGTTCCCTAACTAACATATTACGTGGCGGACCACAAGTTTGTTTAGGCTCCGCCTTGCACTTTGAGGGTGGCAAAATTATTACTTTGTTGCAAAGCCGTTGTTGCAGACTTTCCAGACTTGCAACATTAAAAGAAATTCTCCATCTATCAGTGTCATTGCAACCACCATGGAATATTTTACAACTATACCACCAGAATTGCATGGCACACTTCATTACCAATGCAGGACACTGTACTATAGTATTACTACAGACACCCTGCACTCTTGCATGGAGACCCGTTTCCCAACAAGAGCTAAGCGCATATGCCAGAAGTTTGCAACCTTAAAACAAAGGGTTTTTGCGACAGCAGTGCCGTCTGTTTCCTCTGAATGAAGCCCGCTGTGCCACAGAATATCGAAGCCTTCTGGTTTGAACATGTTGCGTAGATCCTGCCACCCACAGCGCCCTCATAATAACCAACAAATGATGAAAGAGTAAAACAAGATAATCCTCAGTGAATAGGCACCAGTTTCACGTCTCGACTGCATTGAACAAACCGCTACTGATCGATGGTTGTATTTCGATTAATTATCTATTAAAACTGGATCGGATTCGAGGACTGTTCCATCAACTGCTGCACACTACTGCGCTAGCAAAAGGTCACCTCGCAGATTAAAAACAGACGGCATTTACTTTATATATTCCATTAAAGTCTATGTCAGAGAGTATCAGCCTACAACTAGACTACGGCAATTGCTTAAGAAAAACATTTAAATGCAGCGATCCAAGTCCAGTTGTACAATAGATATCATTAAAATTATTAAAGTAAATGTGAACCAGGAAAAAAAATACAATTATGTACCGTATTTTTGGGACTATAAGCCACTTTTTTTCCCCCACGTTTTGAACCCCGCGGCTTAAACAACGAAGGGCTACTGAACACTTTTGGGATGAATTGGAACGCTGACTGCACCCCAGGCCTCGTTAATCTACATCAGTTTACAATTTAAAACCACTGTAGAAAAATGAACACAAATCTCCACAAGCATACTCCAAGATCTAGTGGAACTTCTTCCCAGAAGATTGGAGGTTATTATAACCACAAATGGGGAATAAATGTAGAACCAGATGTTTAAATGCACATACAAATCTTTTTTTTATTAAGGTGTCTACAAATGTCCATATTCTTCCTTATACTGAGCACTATTAAGGCTGATACAAATCTATTAATTAATCCAGACTGACTATGAGTAAACATTTTGCCAAAACTGATAAGCAAGTTGATTGTAAATTAAGTGCTTCTTCAGGTACTGTAGGAACTTTGTTTTTTTGGATTTTGTTACAAAGAAATGCTTACAGCTATACAGTAAAGTACATTTCTTCATCTCCGTTGAGTCGGGACACACTGATCATCGTAAGTAAGGAGTGCGCTGCGCTCGGTATTCGCTGAACCGTGGTGTGCTCGTGCTTCGCTGCAAACCCTGTGCACGATTCATGCCACCTGTTTAATTTAATGTCCACGGTTACTCTCTCAGATGCATTCACACGCAACCAAATGTTTTGCCGGGCTACTTGTAGGATTGGTGGAGTATCAGTGTAGGAGAATTGGCTACCGATCACACTGGAACACTGCGCATCATGAATTGGGAAGAATCAGAAAAGATCAGGCCAAGCTCTCTACAAAACCAGAACTTGCAACATGCGAAGACTGGACGGGAGTGCAATGCAAGCTTGATGCAGGATCATTCATCATCAGCAGTGGGGGCTGACGTCTATGCAAACACACACACACACACACACACGCTACACACAGACCACCTGCACTTGGGAATAGGAATGAGAAGCCAGGTGGGCTGTGTTTTTATTAGAGAACAGAGAGAGAGAGAGTGAAAGAGTGAGAAAGCAGTACAGTGTGTAAGAGAGAGAGAGAGAGAGAGAGAAAGAGAGAGAGAGAGAGAGAGAGCGCGAGAGAGAGAGAGAGAGAGAGAGATGTCAGCAGTTAGATGTGGCAGGTGCGGTGAACACAGCAGGACAGAGCATGAGCGAGGGTGAGAAAGAGAGATATAGAGAAAGAAAGAGAGAGAGAGAGAGAGAGAGAGAGAGAGAGAGAGAGAGAGAGAGAGAGAGAAGAGAGAGAGAGAGAGAAGCTATATTGCCATGTACAGGTCTGCTATTGCTCTCCTTCAGCAGCACTTCATTACTGTGCTGACAGCTGAGATCAGGCCAGACACCCGCCGCCCAGGCTGTTATCAATCCCCCCTACAGCAGCCGAGAGAGAGCTGCTGTCTGTGTCCTCTGCATGAGCATGCACACACACACACACACACAAACATAAAGAGCACACACGTAAAGAGAACACAACCTAGAGTGTTGCAGTCTGCACATTATTAAAACAAAAACAAAATGCAATCCAATGAAGATCACTGGATATTTATGACACTGACAAATACACAGCCATTGCTCATGTCCGCTTTTGAAATGATGCTTATCAACAGGCTTCTATTTCCTAAATGCCGCTGGAGTGAGTGTTTACAATTGAGATAAATATTTTGCTTTTCGTAAATTTGTATAACACACACTCACACACACTCAAACACCTATATTCAAAGGCCAAAGAAACAGTTATCCAAAATTTTTTACTGAATTTTTCTTGATATCCGTGATACATTATAGATGAAATCAAGGGAAAAACACAGAAAAGTGCAAAATGATTCAAACTAAACCTTACAAAAAAAAAATTATAAAAACATCTGCCATAAGCAATCATTATATTTATTATTTCTTTGCAAATAACATAACATTTTAGTGCTGCCCATCGTCTGACTGCATTTAAGCACAAATATACATCACTGCTAATGATCTGTTTTATTGTCCAACAAAATATATTAAGCAAACTTCTAATCTTCTACCTCATTAATTAAAGACTACCATATGACCAGCTGTTTACATACACTATATGTAGAGATAAAGGCTCCAGTTGGATCCCACTTTAAGATTTCATACATTGGATATTGAGGATAAACAAACTCTTAATCAATACTTAAAAATCTATTTTTCAATAAATAAATAAAAATTCTACATATGCTGTTTCTCCATCACTGAACATTTAAAGGCTCTGGCATGGAGGAGTTGTTGAGCTAATTTATGTGTTGCTCAGGAGCACCTGCTTCCACAACTCCAACTGACTGTATAAGACTGTAGACAGGACATTACTATAAATCACACACTCCTGTGCTCATGGAGTTTTTCTTGCCATAGTTGCCCTGAGCTTGCTCATCAGGGATAAATACACACATTTCAATATGAGTGAATTTTGTTCTATAATTCTTACATTCATTACATACATCATAGTGCTGCTTTGAGACGATGTCTTTTGGGGAAAGCGGTATAGAAATAAACTGAACTATACACCAATCTACCGTAACATTAAGACCACCTGCCAAATATTGTGTTGGTCCCACTGACTCGTCGAGGCATGATCTCAACTGAGACTTTAAAGGTGTGCTGTGGTGTTAGCAGCAGATCCTTTAAGTCCTGTAAGTTGCGAGGTGGTGCGTCCATGGGTCAGACTTGTTCGACCGGCACATCCCACAGATGCTTGATTGAATTGAGATCTGAGAAATCTGGAGGCCAAGTCAACACCTCAAACTAGTTGTTGTGCTCCTCAAACTATTCCTTAACCAATTTTGCTTTGTGGCAGGGCACATAAGGGAAAGGGAATACCATTCCATTCAAGGGTGTACATGGTCTGCAACAAACATCCAAATGGATGGCCAGACCCAAGATTTCCCAGCAGATTATTGCCCAAAGCATCGCACTGCCTCTGCCAATGTGCCTTCTTCCCATAGTGCATCTTGGTGCCCTGTGCTTTATATCAGAACTAGCAATAACAAATTTATTTGTAGTTAAAATAAATTTGATATCTAAATAAATACATTTTATCTCCATGATAAAGAGATAATCAGTGTTATTCACTTCAAACGTCCATGGTCATAATATTATGACTGATCGGTGTATGGACAAAGGTATTTGGACACCTGAATTTTCCAGCCTGATGTGGTTCTTCCCCAAAATGCTACCACAAAGTTGAAAGGCACACAATTGTAAAGCACGTCTCTGGCTGTGGTAGCATTCAATTTACCCTTAACTCCATGGGTTGTTAAGGGGTTGGAGTGAAAGATCTTGAGTGGCCTGCTTAATAGCTCTGACCTCAACTCTAGTGAACACCATTGGTATGAATTGGAACGCTGACTGCAACCCAGGCCTCCTCACCCTACACCAAACCAGACTTTACAAACACCATTGTGACTGAATATAAACAAATCTCCACAGGCACATTCCAAAATCTAGTGGAACATCTTCCCAGAAAAGAGGGGGTTTTTATAACCTCCAGTATATAAGTAATATAAAACCATTATATAAGATGCACAGAGATTCACACATACAGAGCACCAATATGAAGATGCACAAACATAGATGGCAAAAACACAGAGGTAAAGATGTTCTGAGACACAGACACACGCACTGGGAAAAGACATAAGCATAACGATAGACACACCCGGGTGCTGACAGACAGATGCACACAAACTTACAGTCACCACCGCTAATATATTATTAACTTTTCCATGAATAAAGTGTTAGAAAAAATGTTTAATTCTTTCACAACTTCTGTGACTTTGATGAACAAATGAGAGCAAATGGCACATCACAGATTTTTCTTTTTAAATGATTGTAAAATGAGCGAATGAAAAATTAAGTAAAACTAGTTGATGTCCAAACTCACTTGTGATTTGTGACACCATATATCTTTTGGCTCTTTCATTTTATAGCACTTATCCAGACTCTGTGGAGAGTGAAGACACCACTTAGCCTTAATTAACTAACAGCTAGCGCACACATTTACCACCCGACCCACACCCACCCCACACCCAGCCACCCCACCCCACCCCACCCCACCCTCACAAACACCCATCACAATAATTACTTTTTCCCATTAAATATTTAAAAAACAAAATAGGGAGAGGACGCCTACACTCACTCACACTCACACTCACCTCACACACTCACTCACACACTCACTCACTCACACACACTCCACACTCAACCACACACACAACACACACTCACTCACTCATTGCTCACTTACACACTCAACTCACTCACTTGTTTACTTACACAATCAACTCACTCACTCACTTACACACTCCACTCATTTACACACACACACACATACTCCACTCACTCTCTCTCTCTCACACACACACACACACACTCACTCACTCCACTCACTCCCCTCACTCCCTCCCTCCCTCACTCACTCCCTCACTCCCTCACTCGCACACATTTACTCACTCGCACACATTTACTCACTCGCACACAGTCCATGCCAACTTTGGGACAGGAATGATTGACAACAATGTGCTGCTGCTTTTTTTTTTGTCGTTCACAAACATAAAAAAATTAAAAATTAAAAGTGGCAGCGTTTTCCAGCAGACGTCCGAATCGCTTAGTCAACTGATTGATTGCATGTAGGTGACTCATACTAAAATGAAAAATGTGTACGTCTATACAGAAACTTGCAGTCATTCGTCTAAAACTGCACTGGAACTTTAATAAAGGAATACCTCTTATGAAAGCAGGATTCAGATTGCCTCCTGGACAAATACAAAAAGATTTCTTCATTTCACTATTGAGTCCTGGTGGTCTATAGGATGTTTTTTCCTTTCGAAATCCAGCTGACCTGATTGTTTGACCCGAGCTTGTCTTTAGTGGCAGGTTAACAAAATCAGCGGAGTAAAAGTTGCCGTGGCAACGTGCCTGCATCATCACGGCCTCTCCATCGCCGATGCCGCACGCACACTGCAAACAAATGATCACAGCGAGCGGCCACGCTCTTGCTGATGTCACCCGTAACCATGGCAGCCGGAGCTCAGCTGTGACGCTCTGCGTGCGTGGCAGGGAGGCGGATGCACACAGGAGATACATGGAGGTAGAAAAGAGAGATGGCAGATGAGAACTCTTTTTTTTTTTTTTTTTTTTTTTCCCGCTTTCCTGAGCAGTTTTGCGTTCCTTTTCACTCAGTAAAATGCCCGAAAGTAATAAATGAGAAAATAAAATAAACAAATTTAAATGCTTAATCAAAAAGGTAATAGTTGCAATGAAGGGGGGGGGGGAAGCTTTAAATTAACAGCTTTTCGCGATCACGTCTGTGTGAATGTGCACACAGTAGAGCTCAGAAAATCTGCCTGTGCCTCCTGACAACTGTTCTGACTCATGGTGCAGAGCTCAAAAGACATATTTATGATCTAACACCAAAAGGAGGAATGAAAACACAAATCTCTCTCTCTCTCAATCACACACACACACACACGCACACGCACACGCGCACGCGCACGCGCACGCGCACGCGCACACGCACACGCACACGCACACGCACACACGCACACGCACACGCACACGCACACACGCACACGCACACACACACAAGCCACAGAGGGCAGTTAATGCTACACCGGCAGGGTCAATCTGCCAGTGTGCCATGCTTGGTGCCCAGCCTACCCTCAGCCATCAGGCAAGCTCTGCCCTGCCATGTCGCACAGACCACAGCAGATGGCTGGTACACGTTTATAACATCGGTGTGCCTGCATCTGTGTGTGTGTGTGTGTGTGTGTGTGTGTGTGTGTGTGTGTGGGTAACAGGAGCTAAAATTAACTTTAACAAGGACAATACGCATTCTAATCAGCTTTCCGTGTTTACTATTGTGTAACGGGAGCTCAGGAATAAATTATGTACACTAAATATTTTTACTGCGCAATGCTCTGGATCGGTGCTAAAAATAACAGGTTTACCATTTCATGTAATATCACATGGATGACACAAGTGCTCAAAATCTCGTGTGTGTGTGTGTGTGTGTGTGTGTGTGTGTGTGTGGGTAGGGGGTATTTTTTTCCTAAAATAGTTTTATAATAATAATTAATATGATTATACAGTACTTATAATTAAGGTATTTTAGTTCAATTATATGCTTTTGACTGGTCATGTGATGAATATGTATAAAAAATAAATAAATAAATAAAATAAAATAAAAAAGTAGCCTCTTAAAATAAATAATACAAATACAGGAGCGAGCATGCTGTGCAGCACTGTCTCCCCTATCTGACATCTGGTTTGACAGGATGGTAATTAACCTCTTAAAGCTGCTGCTAGAGAGCCGAGTATGTGGGTGGACCGGTAGGGACCTTTTCCAAGCAGCCCTGCCCACGTCTGTCTCTGCAGTCACGACCGGCTCTCCAGCATATAACAGAAACTCCCTTGCTGCCTACCAACAGGAGATGAAGGCTGACCTGCTAACTTCTGGAACGCTTTCAAACAGACCTCGATATCGAATTTTTTTAATTTATTTTTTGGTTTGTTGGTTTGAAAATGCATGGGGAGTGTTTGATTGATGAAGAGAAGAATTGTGAAAAGATGGGAAGTGCTTTCCTGACCCCCTTCCTTCCTTCCTAAAGACCTTGCATTCTATTTTACACCCCCTAACAGCAAAACAAAAAAAAGCTGAACACGTAAGGCTTCCCACAGGAGATAAAAAAAATAAGTTTTTTTGCATAATAAAGCCTAAACTGCTGCAAGGTTTGTGTAGCTCATAGTTCATTTACAGCCTTTGTGTCTAGGCCTTATCCTACAGTCAGAAAAGACATTTTGAGCACAAGAAAGTTATTTCAAGTCTGTCAGGTTATGTTAGCTCAAGGGCATGATTGCTCTAAACAGTGCAGCAGACAATAGGGCATGGCTCTTTATTCAAATACATTCTAACTCAACCACCAGTTCTCTCTGGATCAGCTGAGCTAGCTTCGGATTCAGCCTAATATTCCATTAATAATGCGACTGATAAGCTCAATTAGATGACAAACATTCATGTATATACCTTAATCAGAGTAAATAAAACTGATTAATGATAAGGGAGTGACATTTGTACTTACTAACACCAATAAGATCATCAACAGCCATTTCATTGACATATGTGACAATATTCAGCACCCAAATTTAGTAAGGATGCAGGAAAAACTATGCCCTATTGTTGGTGTGCCATTCAAAAAAGAAAAATGGCTTATAAAGTTAGGAACACTAGAAAGTATACTGGTCTTACATATATTATACAAAAGAAAATTGTGTGGACAACTAAATCGTATGTAATTTTGGAGTGTGCTTGTGGACATTTGCGCTCATTTAGCTAAAAGGGCGTAAGTAAAGTCAATTAAAGTAGGGTGAGGAGGCAAGGAGTACAGTCAGTGCTCCAATTCATCCCAAAGGTGTACAATAGGGTTGAGGTGAGAGCTCTATAGCAGGCCAATCAAGATCTTCCACTCCAAGTCATGTGAAGCACATTTTCTTGGAGCTCGATTTGTGCTAAGAATAGGTTTGGGTCTCCTGGTTCAAGTGAAGGAAATATTGAATGCTACCGCACCTAAAGACATCCTATCCAATTGTGTGCCTCCATGTGCTAGTAGTTTGAGGAAGAACCCCATATGGTTGCAAAAGTCAAGTGTTTCAATACATCTATATGGACTTGTGTTTGGTTGGACTAATGATGTGCATGGGTGTCTCACTAACATATGGCAGGTCTGACCTGAATATTCAGCAAGCAAACTTAGCAAGAATGCAGAACAGAACTACGGCCTATTGTTCTTGTGCTATTCAGGAAAAGAAAAATGGCTTTTAAGGTTAGTAGCACTAGAAAGTGTAAATGGTATTAGAAATTATTTACTGGAGAAGCGCTAATCTGTACGTGAAGATCATTTTAAAGCCAGAAGAATCCGTGCTGCTGAATTACGGGGGAAATTCAAAATGCTGTGCGACTTTATCTCATGCGCTCGAACGCTTCGCAACTCAATGTTACCTACGATTTAATAAAGAAAGATCTCCACCTTTTGGAGCGTCCAATAACAAACAGCTCATCTGCAATTGGAAAGAATTTATCCAAAATAAAAAAAAAAAAAGCATGACCTCTAGTGAAGGAGTCCCTGGAAACTGTTTACATATGCACATCACAGGAAGTAGTGTTGTAAGCTCCCGGGATCGATTGCGGTTGTCACCAGATGGCAATCAGCACTTTCAATCTTTTGTTGTCAGTATCAGCTTATCGGCAGAGGGAAGGCCTGAATGCCTAGGACGCAAGTACACTCTGACCTCCATCATCAGGGCCAAAGCAGAAAGAAATGCTAGCCTGGCAGACAACACAGCCAGCAATACGGCTAATGTATCATTTGTTGGTCTCAGCTTGTTCTTATTACAGGATGGAGAGTCTGGCTTCGTTTTTTATTTTGGGTTTTTTTCCTCTCCAAGTGCGTCCCTGAGATTACTGTTAAAAAAATTAGCCCTGAAATCAGAATTCATGTTTCAGAGCTCTCTGTACCTGTTAACTGTAATGAACACCAATGTGATCATTTAGAGGGGGAAAAAAAAAAACAGCCTTTCATCTTAATGCTAATATTTAGAATGTTAAAACACTGATACTCTGGTGAAAGCACAGGCAAAGATAACGGAGATGCAGCTTTTAGCCAAGCGTAACGCTTGCAAAAAGTAATTAGACACCCCGTGCTGTTCCTGTCATTTTCATTCCACAGGCCTTCAAACCAATTTTTGAAATTGGCGGGCAAAAACTAACCTGGATCATGTAGAGCTGGGCAATGCGGTATTCCTCCACGCTCATGGGCATGGGGATGCGGTACTCTTTAATCAGCATGTTGGCAGTGGAGTGGGGTGAATGAGTGATCCACCAGGCAGGCCCTATCTCGGGGGCGTCAGAGGGCTGGAGCCAAATTCATCCCATACACCTGGAGAAAGGAAAAACAGAGACAAAGTGAGTGAGATACAGACAGATAGAGAGAAAAAGAAAGAGGGCGAGAAAAAAAGCGGGGGAGGGGGTCGAAAGGGGAGCGTCAATATTCGTTATCTTCAGATCTCTGCTCGACACACATGCTCTTCACGATGTAAGGACTGTGCTGACAGGACGAAGAGTATCCTGCAGAGAGACACAACACAAACACCAGACAGGGTCGGTAATGAATAGACAGTGAATTCTGATAAGCAAGAATTCACTGGAAATCTACCAGCACACCAGTTTGAAAAAATAAATAAAATAAAAATAAAAATAAACCTCCAGCTCAAAAAAGGATTATTCCAGTACAGGACAAGCTTCTATAGCCGAGTTTGGAAATCGGAATCAGAAAGGGAAGCGTTAAAAACTGCAGAGCATATTTGAGAGAAGTTAGTCACCGGTCAATAGCAACAGTGTCAACGCAGCAGGACAACACTTCAGCGGGTCTTTGCCGGCATCGCATGACACACCACGCTTAGGGTAAGAAGGATCATCCACGGTTATGATACACGACTCTGCTGTGTGTGTGTATGTGTGTTTAAAACAGGTTCAGCAGCTTTAATGGTAAACAGTTTGAGTACACTCACAAATGGTTTTCAGTATACTGGACAACCTTTTGTCAAATAAAGGGCCTTGGCCTCTATATGGAGAAAAAATTTATAAAAAAACATAAATAACAAATTATTCACACATGAAAACAGGATCTAAATGTCACTTCATTAAAAGGCAACATTCATCCCTTATTTGTCCATGAGTGTCACATTAAGATTTAAAACAAATTTCCTTGGTAAAAGAATCCTGGCCAGGAAAGAAATGAGTGTTCCAAGTTCATTGTGTTGAACAAACACAATTAAGACAGTGCACTCACAACTAAGTACACATACAGCTTTAAAACCTTTCACCAGTGCCTGTGTGAATTCTCCGATCTGATTGGATAAAATCGGTTTATTAATTTACTAGAACGGCAGCTCTGAGGGTAAACCCTGCCTGTAATATAAATATGCTTGTTGTAATATGCTTCTGTGGTAACGGCTAATTTATGGGGCGAATGATCCACATCCTGGCATGGATTCTTTGCCTATAACAGCATGCCACGTTCTGTCTTAATCCCGACTTTACACCACAGAAGAAACAAGAAGGTTCAAAATGTACAGAACAGTAATTAGAATAAATACAATTAAACGGCAAGCCCCCGCTTTTCTAACGAAACTCGACACGGCACTGTGATAGACACAGATTCTTGAAAGCCAAATGATTAGTAAGTTTAAGGCAAATGCACTCATCTGACAATCACAGCTGACCGGTGTCCATACTGCACCTGATAAACTATGCCAGGTCTTTTTACACTCTTTGAATCTCCAGTTTTGGTGAGCTTATTCCCACGTCAACATCAGATTCAAGGTAGTGATTGCTTAAAGGTTAAGGGTCTAGTTTACAGAGAGTCAGGGGTTCAAGCTTCAGCACCACCAAGTCCTTAACCCCATCAGTTTAAAGGAGTTTAATGTATTGAGATGCTTTTCTGCTCACCACAGTTGTAAAGAGTGGTTATCTGAGTAACTGTGGCCTTCTGACCAGACTGTAGATACTGCTGTACATGTGGGAAAATCCCAAGAGGTCTGAAGTACATAACCCATGTGTGTGGGTAGCAACAATCAATCCAAATGTAAAACCACGATTTGGGTGCGTTTATAATAACGATATACATAAAATCTCTTTAAGGCAGAACATCCCAGCTTACACAGGTGACTCCATAGCTCTCCTTGTCCACAGGCTACTGACAACAGATTCCAAACCCTACTCTAACACACCCTACTATAATATTTAGATGCTCCTGAGAACCTTGATTAGCAGGATAGGCATGATTAGGGCTGGAATTAAACAATAGCTGGCTTGACAAGAAAACAAACCCCAAAGTCTAATTCTGTATGGGTGTATTTTCTCTCACTTAGTCCATTTCTACTTGTCCAGCAAGCAACTAAAAATCATCCATCCTGTCTATCCCAA
The DNA here is from genome assembly GCF_946808225.1 of Silurus aristotelis. Classification (NCBI taxonomy): domain Eukaryota; kingdom Metazoa; phylum Chordata; class Actinopteri; order Siluriformes; family Siluridae; genus Silurus; species Silurus aristotelis. Next base: position 13,618,177 of record NC_139591.1, read on the forward strand.
CAATGGAGAAATGTGTTTATTATTGCAACACTGAAATATACAAGCAAAAGGTCAAGAACTGCAGGAATTAAAGCCAGATTTATTTTCTGTACACAAAATACTCCTACCAGCAAAAGTCCATTCCTGAATTAGTGTTGCCTCTACAAACAAAGGACCTTATTATCTGTGCTGGGTGTCAGACCTGACAAGAAATCATAGTTTACTGAAAGAGAATAGAACAGAAATAAAATAGAAATGTGAGGTCATGATTTGATCCATAAACCCTCCTCTGTTTTGAGAAACGAGTCTTCCAGTCTAACACCGTGTTTGGCCTTTGCACAACTCGGTGGAAGACGTCCCGAAGGGGTCAGAGATTAGACTAAAGATATGAACCATAACCAAATATGTCTTTGCACAGAAACCAGCAACATGCGGAATTTTTTTTGTGACTCGTGAGCAACGATTCTAGTAAACCATGTCACTGCTTACTGCCTAGCATCCAAGGAGCTCATCAGCATTTTCTGATTCAATAGCGTGTCAGCCTTCAAACGTGTTCTGGGGTGCAGTCACCATCCATAATCCCAAGAATTTATCAGTTTTTAGCCAGAGTTGGGTGAGTGGAGTTTGCGCAACATGCTCTACTCTATCTAAGGATTAAATAATTAGATAGAATAGACTAATGATGAATTCAGCGTCTCCTATACGTGAACCACAAGCAAATTTGTCTTTATGCAGCAGCAGCCACAAAGGGTATGACCTTTCCTGTGCCTGGGTTGAGATCTTAAGCGTCATATGCAATCTGTATGTGCTACAATATGTATGTATTATATGACGAAAAATACAAGTAAAACTGATAGAGGTTCAGCAGCATAATATTTGAGATGGCTCTAAATGGAAGCTAGGGGTCATGGAATAGGTCTTAGAACAAAACAAAAAACATGATAAAAAAAAAATGGAAACCAAAGAAAAGAAAGAATAATAGAAAGACAAACAGGGACAGACAGCTGTGCACTAAGTGATATGTTGCACAATCTGTTCTATCTAATCAAAATTTCTAATCAAAATGTCCACAGAGATTCTGAAGAGCTCTTACGATGGTGTTTCAACGCAGAACGACCCAACAACAGACTTCTGAGGAGTTAAAGGCCTGATAACACAAAACAGTATGTTCATTATCGTGAAGCATTTAATGAAAGACAAAACTGGTCGTTGTAATAATCCAGTTTGTGCCAAGTATGTGTGAAGGCACCATGAGCCAAAAAACAATTTCATAAATACCAAGTGACTAAACAAGTCATGGCAAACCTGGTGTTGAATAACTCCAAACTAGTTTTGTGGTAAATTGTGATTAAACAAATGCCCTGAAATAACTTGAACAAAACCCAAAAATACATTGAAAAAAGTTATTACATTCATCCTTACCTCCACCCTAACAGTCAAAGTGTTGGTTATTGAATGTTATTATTAGGATACTGATTTACATATAACGAATGTATAAATCGATAATTTATTGATATTGTTTAGTGCAGAAAGAAACCATGGCATTCAGGACATAAAATATCACAGGCTCTTTTACTCACTATCTATGAAACATAAATAAATACAAAGATGTATAATAAAATATAAATACATTAGCCAAAACTAAGCATCTGGAATTGCTGGGAAAAGGTTACACGTCTGTAAGCACATTCCTGCAAGAAGACAAAATGTACCTTGTTGCCAGTGCATCGCGGACCGTCTGCTCAATCAATAGAAATCGTGCGCAACACTGCACATCTCATTCCCAAACATGAACATGTTACACCTATGCCACCACAGCTGGGAAACTGTGTCTGCTCTTGGCCCTCGCACATCAAACACTGTCAACGAAATCATCCGACAGACTGGAAAGAAAGGGTGGAAAAATGCCTCTTTTCTGCAAAGTAACGCCCGCCCCACCCGCGTCTCGCTGCCGCTTCTCCTCCAGTATCCACCTCTTGTGGTGGGCTATAAAGCGCTGTTACCATGGAAATGCAAGAGGCTGTGTCAGCATTGGTTGGGCTGAATGTGATGAAGCTGATCTCTCCACCCCTCTGTTTGCATTTTTTCCGAGCCAGAACGTCAAGTAGTGAAATAACACCCGCCGTCTATTCCGAAACGATCACGTACGTCCGACACTCGTGCATACAGCACCAAGAGGACATGGGAGGGGGGGGGGGGGGGGGGGGGGCGAAAGAGAGATGAGGAGGATAGTCAGAGCACGGGGCAGGTGGCGATAAGTGATAAATGAGTGTGTGCAGTCACACACTCGTCCCCTGAAGTCAGATGATCCCAGGAAAATCCTGTCGAGCATTTGTACACCATAAACCCGGTCACATTAATGACCGGGATCCAGATGTTCAGCATATTCAATCAGTGGCCGGTTTAAAATAACTGTACCCACGATCAATCAGTCAATCACGTGGCAACGGTGCAACCACGCAAAAGTTAATTTGATTACAGCGGCATGGCTGCTGGGTCCAGACAGGCTCCTTTGAATCTTTCAGAAACAATGGAAATGCTGAGATTTTCACGTACAACAGTCTCTACTGTTTACACAGAACAGCGAGATCTCAGAACACACAGTCTGCCAAAACTTGAGGTGGATAAGCTACAATACTCCACTACCATACCATGATGTCATGACGCAACCAGTATCTGCATCATTCTGTTTTATGCTCTACCGCTACGTGATTAGCTGACTGGATGTGCAGGTGTACAGGTGTTTCCTAATAAAGTAGCGAAAGGAAACTCTGCCTGCATCGGGTCGATGTAGAGAAAGAGAACACAGAATTCTATCAGCCCTGCACTCTGCGTACCACCCCCCTCCTTTACAGAAGGAACTGTGGTTTTTTTTTTGGGGGGGGGGGTTTCCATCAACGAAGAAATCATGTGCTATTGGCCTTTTTTTTTTTTTTCTCATTTGACAGCTCATTTGCCTTTCTACGTTTGCATGAACTAAGGTAAAACATAACCCGATGTGAGAATGGATGAGGTAGCCAGATCAGTGTGGTCATTTTATAGGAAAGACATGTAAATGAGTGATTTCATACACTCACATTGCATGCAAAGATATTAAATAAAAAAAATTATAATTTTTTTTTTTTTTTGATACAACTGCAACCTTGTGAGTCCAACAGCAAGATCTCCAGGGAACCGGTCATTTTTAGCCACATGTATAATGAGGTTCTTATAAAAAGGAGAAAAATGGAGAAGAATCAGGACGGAGTGGAAAAAATAAGACACGCTTCTTTCTATAAAAAAACCCTACAGCACGAGATGTGCTGAAAGATCAAAGAAACAAGCAGGTCAAGAAGCGTAGTCGATTTACACAAAGCAGGAAACCGCTACATACGCATTCCTTCGCAGCAGTCACCCTAAAAGGTGACAGTCGCACAGATGTGCATGTGTGGTTTTGTGAGAACGATCCAGCTACACTATCGGTTAAAAGTTTGGACACACCTACTTATTCAATGGCTTTTTTTCTTAACTTTTGCTGTTTTCAGTGTTTTCATTCTCTATTAATACTGAAGACACTGAAATTATGACAGAACAAATATGGAATTATGTAGTCAAGAGAAACATCAAATAACCTAGAAAATGTTTTAGATTTTTGATTCTTAAAAGTAGTCATCTTTTGTTATGATTATAACTTTGCACACTCTTCTCTTTTCTAATCTTAAAGGAGTTCCCAGAGGTTTTAAGCGCTTGTTGGTTGCTTTTCCTTTACTCTCCGGTTCAACTCATTCCAAACCATCCCAGCTGGATTTAGGTCGGGTGATTGTCGGGTGACTCTCCTTCTTAGACAACAAGCTCTTACATAACATAAAGGTGTGTTTGGGGTCAATGTCCTGTTCAAAAAACCAAATGATGGTTCCAATAATTGCAAACCAGGTGAAATGGCATGTCGCTGGTAGCCATGCAGGTTAAGTGTGCCCTCAAATTTCACCAAATTACCAACAGTGTCACCAGCAAAACATTCCCATACCATCAATCTTCCTTCTTTATGCTTTACAGTGAGAACCAGCCTTTCACCCTCTGTACATCTAACAAAGACACAGCTGTTCGAACCAAAGATCTCAAATTTGTACTTATCAGACCAAAGAACAGCTTTCCACTTATCTAATGTCCATTCTTTGCTGGCCCAAGTCTCTTTTGCTTGCTGTTCCACGTAAGCAAGTGTTTCTTTGAACAACCTGACCATGAAGGCCTGACTCACGCAGTCTCCTCTGAACAGTGGATGTTGAAAAATGTCTGCCATCTTAGTTTAAAAGTTTACATCTGAGGTACTATAAATTCTGATAATTCAAATAAACTTATCCGCTGTAGCAGAGGTAGCTCCTGGTCTTCCTATCCTGGGGCAGTCTTCATCAGAGCCTGGTTCATCTTAGTGCTTGACTGTTTTGGTGACTGCATTTGAGGATATTAAAGCTCTTATGAATTTACAGGCTGACTGGCATTCATTTATTAAAGTAATGATGGACTGTTTTTTCTCTTTACTTAACAGAGGATTTCTTGACATTATATGGATTTGTACAGTCATTATAGCAGCACTTATTAGGCTATTGACTCTGTACCCACCCTTCCTTTGCAGGAGACAACTGATGGTCTAAAGCATTAGGAAGGCAAGAAATGTCACAAATAAACGCTTTACAAGGAACTGTGAAATGTGAACTGAAAACCATTCCAGGTAACTACCTCTTCATCTGCCAATGGTGTTAACACTTTTGTTTACAACATAATTCCATATGTGTTCTTTCATAGGTTGGATATCTTCAGTATTAAAGTACAATGACAAAAATAATACAAAAATAAAGAAAATAAACTAAAGCAGAAGGTGTGTCCAAAACTTAGACTGGACCTGCACATCACAGAAGCCAATAAGATTAATCCATGAATTAATCAATTTTATTTCCCTGTAAGCCTACAGGACTCAAAATGTTGTCCAGGATGTATGTCTGTGAGTAAACAAATCGTTACCTGCCTTGACTTCTAGGTGCCTACAGAGTTTTATAAAAGAGCCTAGAAATAAATCTAGAGAGTTTTCCAGCAGACAAAATAACATTTTACTTATCACCATTGTTTCACTGTTCCCAGTGACCAATCACTGATCATCACTGCTCCTCCCCACAACCAGTCACTAATCACCATTGATTGCCAAATACAAATTATTGATCACCACTGCACCCAACATTCAAGCAATGATCACCACTTTTGCCAGAGACCAGTGGTCACCATAGTTTCCCAAGCTCTAATCACTAATCAAACATTGCTCTCAAAATTCTGTCAATATTTTGAACCAATTACTAATCACCATTGTTTCCTTAAAACTAATCAATCATTCTTCACTATTGTCCTCGAGGACTTAATTACTGACGCCATTTTTCCCCCCCCTCCCACTCACCTGATTGTCATCGACTCTATTGTTGATATTTATTAATAAAAGTAATAAATGCTTAAATTTTTGTCCATTTCATGACTACGTTCAACCACTGCTTCATATTCAATGATACATAGACAATTATTTCAATAAAACTATGTAAATAATAAGTATAACTATTGCGGATTCTATGAGAAATGTAATTTTCTGCCTAGTTTCAACAGGCTTTGACAAGGAAACCATCACAGCTGTTCATTAGCACATGACATCAGCTGGCAACTAATATTAACTTTTTGAGAATGAATGAACTACTTTCCCCTGAAACAAGCTGGCAGCTGATTATGTTTTATTATATATATATATATATATATATATATATATATATATATATATATATATATATATATATATATATATACACACACACACACACACACAGTGAGGAAAATAAGTATTTGAACACCCTGACCTTTTTTCACCAAGCTGCTTGGCAATTTCCCCGTAGCCCTTTCCAGCCTTGTGGAGGTGTACAATTTTGTCTCTAGTGTCTTTGGACAGCTCTTTGGTCTTGGCCATGTTAGTAGTTGGATTCTTACTGATTGTATGGGGTGGACAGGTGTCTTTATGCAGCTAACGACCTCAAACAGGTGCATCTAATTTAGGATAATAAATGTAGTGGAGGTGGAGATTTTAAAGGCAGACTAACAGGTCTTTGAGGGTCAGAATTCTAGCTGATAGACAGGTGTTCAAATACTTATTTGCAGCTGTATCATACAAATAAATAGTTAAAAAATCATATATTGTGATTTCTGAATTATTTTTTTTAAATTATGTCTCTCACAGTGGACATGCATCTACGATGACAATTTCAGACCCCTCCATGATTTCTAAGTGGGAAAACTTGCAAAATAGCAGCGTGTTCAAATACTTATTTTCCTCACTGTGTATATATATATATATATATATATATATATATATATATATATATATATATATATATATATATAGACCTACACACACACACACACACACACACACACACACACACACACACACACACACACACACACACACACACACACACACACACACACACACCACCCCTTTGCTACTCTTAAAGCTACATTTCTGAATTATATATAATAAAAGGTTCTGGAGAATCCCACAATCCAGCACGTAACCTGCTAAAATGTTTTCCTAGGACACGTATCAGAATGTGTGCAGTCTCCTGACTCCATCACTGCTGGAGCTATACGAGAAGTCCAAAATATCCCAAGCGGGAAGAAATGGGCAAAAGGAGGCGCACAAACAAACGGCTGACATGAGGGGCGGATGATGAGCAAAGGCAGTTTATTTATAGAGCAGCCTCAGCTGATAGTGGCACGCCTCTGCACTCGTTCGTTTCCTTAAATTACTGTAATAAATCACTCACCTCGAGGGCATTTGGAGCTAGGATAATCGTCAGCCGCTCACCTCACCACTCACAGCTATTAAAAAGCCTCTTTCGGAGAGCGTGGAAATGCGAGATATTAGGCTGCTATCCCTACGCTGCTTTGCTCAGTGTCAAATAAAAAAAAAAAAAAAGGGTAGGGTGAGGATTTATCCTGAAGCATAACCGGCTGCATTTACTGTAATGTCAGTGTTGCTGTACTATCTTCTGACGAAGGCGTTTCAAGATTTCCTGACTGTTGACTCTGAGTTAATCTGATGTATATGGGTAGTTAAAAAGCATCACATGCTGTGAAAGCTGTGAACAAGTGAGTTTCCAATTTCAGCCTTGCGGAAGAATTAGTCCATATGAGGGCAGACGCTCTCAGAACCCAAAAAAAAAAAAAAAAAAAAATACCCTTACATTTCCTGTTATGTCAATGCTTAGTGAAGCTTATCTACTGCTCCTCATGCAGCAGCATGAAATGATATGAGCATAAAATCAAAAAATCAAAAATCAAACCAGTATCAACATTACTTTGCTTATGCAAATATCAGCCACAAGCAAACTGCATCCCCCAAAGGTTTACGATTAAAGACATGAGCAGAAGCGGCTGACAGGGTCCTACATGCGGTGAGAGGAAGCTCTGAACTGTACGAGTTGCTTGTAAAAGAGCACGTCTGCAGACAAAACGCGAGGTGCCAGGCCACAATAGCGTCACAGCTAGGATGGAAGTTCCTCCTTGCAATAAGACGAAGCAGCTAAGCGTAAAGTGTAAATAGTTTCAGGGCTGCTGCTGTTGCTACTATGAGCCACATGGTAACATGGCAGACAGTAGACCTACAACCTGGTTGATAATGGTGAGAAACACTGGGTGTTCTAGGATACTCAACAACAATAATACAATAATGTCTCTTAATTATTTATACAGTCGTTAGATATGGCTCTACCGCAACTACAGTCATGTTTTCAAATCTCTGCTTTTACGCTTACTGTTGCTGATCAATAAGAGGACGCGGTCAATACATGTTTCCATTACTATTTAATTATACGTCATTTCTGGATACTGTTTATCCTTTTCAGGGCCTTTTAAGGACTTTTCTTAAATAAAAAATAAATAAACATCCGATACTGCCTTCTGACTAAAATAAGGAAGCTCACAGAGCTGTCCTTTATGCTGCCTACTAAGTGAACAGACATTACTGAAATGTTCCATCGATGAATCAAGTAAATTGGATAAGAAGTGCTTTTTCTTTATTAAAGAGCAAAACTAAAAAAGAGAGAGAAAATAAGAGGGGTCTCGCTCTTCAAATTAAAGAGTAAGTTGTTACCCTTTTTAGAAAAGCGTTCATTATAATTGCTGAAACTGCATACAAGAATATCGGTGAAAATTAAACCCATTTAGTGCATTTGATAGCCATATTACATCAAATACAAATGCAGAGCGTCCAAAAAGTCCCTCCGCAGTTGCCGTGTAAAGTGGATTATAGGAGAATATTTGTTCAATAAAACTATTATTCTCACTCAATACATATATTTATTAAATCGCAAATTAAATTGCACAGTATCGCAATGAGGTTTTCTTGTATCCATTTACATTTATGGCAATCTTCAGACGCCCTTATCCAGACTTACAACTGAGCAGGGGATGGTTAAGGGCCTTGCTCAAGGGCCCAGCAGTGGCAGCTTGGTGGTTGGATTTGAACTTGTGACCATCCGATCCAAAGTCCAATGCCTTAACCACTGAGCTCCCACCTTATCCGGAGAAGCTGCTTGAAAGTGTATTTATCGCCAGCTTCAAAAAATGAGGAGGGACTTTTTGAACGCACTGTATATAAAAAAAAAAAATCAAAATCTATTTTAAATTACTTTTAAAACGGTAACCACACTGTACCGTGTTTTCTTCATGTTTTAGTTTTGAATGATCCCAGCCAATTGCATGATTTTAAATTGTTGCAATATAACGCACTGTGAGAAAAATGCTATTTGTCCACATGAGCAAGGATGGTCTCAAGGACATCAGCGATTGGCTAGTATCGCTATGGACGGTCAAAAAGAGAGCCACAGCTTGACCACATATCCTTATTTTTAAAGTTTTTTTTATCCCCAATTTATGTGAGACGAGTTATACTATGCAACGTTACATTGATGTTTGTGATGTTAGTATGCGATTTTATGTTTGACAACGAAGACGGTTTCTGCAAAGGTACATAAACATATGCTAACAGATTGAATCGACATAATTATAGGTGTTTTTGCATTTTATTATTAGCCTTCGACTATGTGAGATTATTATTACAGAAACAAAGTTTCTGTAATAATAGTTTAAACCGTTTATTTGAAAGCGTTTAAATAAGCATGTTTGTTAGTATTTTGTTTCTATAACAACCAAGTTACAGCCGGGGCTACTTTCTTGAGGCACTGTGAAAAGGTATGCAAATTTAAGGACGCCTTCTAATTCGAAAACAAACCGCTCTGCCGTTGACATAAATAGACTGTACAACTTTCTGCTCATGTCAGCTGTATTGAATTCATTTGTTATAGAGTGTAAGCTTAGAGGCAAGTTCCTTCCAGAAAGGAAATTATACAATAAGAATCTGATATTAGTGGAAAAAATGCATCATTTGGGCTTTAAGGTGAGATTTCACTCATGAGGAATTTGCTGGCTTTTTGTACAAGACTCTTAAACCTCCACCGTGTCACCGCACCTCAGACACCTCATAGAAGTTTGGCTAGAAACAGTGAGATGTCAGAATGAATCGATGGCGCAGGGGCGGTGGCTCCAGCGTGCCACACACAACCCAATACCATTAGTGTCTGGATCGGCTCCAAGTGCAAAGGCTGGAAAATATACAGTTGCTTCCCAAAGCCATTGATGACACAGTGCCTGGAGCAAGCTATGACACAGGACCCTCTCAGTGGGTCCCGAGCCGTTTGTTACCGAGATTAAGCATCTATTAAGACCAAATGCCCATTTCCTGATTGCGCTCATTAATAATGGCTCTCTGCATTCGTGGTCAATGACTTTAGCCCACGCACAGCTGCAGAGCAAAAGTCTTTAAAGTGCTGGCGTTACAAAAGCAAGGCCTTCGAGGTGGAGAGAAGTAGGTCTAGAGGGCTATCAAAGAGAAGTGGGACATGACATGATATTTAACATTTAAACACAACATTCAAGCTGTTCCGTCACAACAGATTCACCACAGTTAAGATCGGATTGGACATCACAATTGTGTAATTCGCAATGATTCTCTCATTTTATGATAGGAAAGTGCTGGCTGGAAAAAATGGGGGGTGGGGGGGGGGGGTTTCAAAAGGGATCCAAGCAGCAGTCAAAGTCTTATAATAAAAAGCCCCTAATACTGATAGTCTTCTAGGTGTTGTGTTATTATTATGTTTGCATTACATGGAGTACATATGTAAGATAATCTATACAAAATCATCAAGATGGTGGAAATGAAAAGTAGCCTTTTTTTTTATATATTTCTTTAAAAATTTTTTTTTTTTTAAACGAAGAAATTTCCTAATTATCGTACATTCTATTGGATAAGATTTCTACAAGTGTCTGTTAGGAAATCTGGAGCAGTGATGGAGGGATAAGTGATGACTGATACTGCAGATATGGGAGTGTGTTCATGATGTTCGCATGGAAATCGCACTACAAATTCATGCATTCTACATACTGTATGCCTTGCTTTAAGACAATATGTAGCCTTTATTATTATTAATGTGATTAGTATTATTAGTATTACAAATGTTGGTTCTAAGTGCTTAAAAAAATGCAAGGTGTATCAATAGTTTATTGAGCAAAAAAAAAGTCAGAGACAATTTCAGGTAATTCAAATCAATGTTTCATATCTAGTATTAGCTTTGATAAGTATTTCCTCACATTGTTTGGGAATATATAGTGATTTTGTAAAGTTAAAAAAAGGAGTATAGTAAAATAACAAAAAAAAAATCAATTGGAGGGTATTTCCAAATGGTCAAAAGGAGATGTAGCAAGTTCCTCTTTCTGCCTCTCCTAGAGAAAACATGAAAATTGGCTGCCCTAAATCAAACCCAATGTCACTCAGGGCAGCTCTGACAACTCCCATGCTGACTAATGAACTGAACAGACAACCTGGAAACTGAGACATTGTTGAAAGTTCAACTGGATGGGATGGAACGTGCAAGCGTTGCACTAGAGTCACCATCTCTGACACGACTTAAGCTTCTGCTTTCCGTAGTTTGCTCCCTGTGACGTTCTGCACTCCTGTGGCCTGCCAGTCATGATATAAAAATAGGTTATGCGCAAAAGGCTGGGGGAAGGAGAGGAAAATAGAAAGAACAAAAAAAAAAGTCACCCTGATGCGGTTCCTTTTCTGGAGCCTGAGAGGAAAATGGTGCTCAGTGGAAAGAATGGCATCCAGAAATAGCCACAGGAAAGGAGAGCAGAAACATCAAGAGGTCGAGGGTGATTGGTCACCGACCGAACTCGCTCATCAAGCACGCTTTCGGGCGTACTCCGACGCTTTTAGCGATCACAGAGGTTACGCCTTCCTGCAGGAGGCAGTGTCACGCCAAGGTGATCAGAGTTCACTGGCAGTAAATGTGAGACGTACGACCCTTATGTAAACCCGTCTCACTTATTAATGGTCTCTCCTGAGGAAGATAGAGTGTCTGGAGGACGCATGGTTTGATTACAACATCAATTTGCTCAAAGCACGAGTGTTTTTACTCCGCTCTGGTATTCGTCACTGTACTCTGTGAGTGATCCGCGGGTTTACCACATTCAAATACTGTAAAAAAGCGTTGGAAATTTCCATTTAGGAAGCACTGGGGTTCACACACACACACACACACACACAAACACGATTATGTCATCATTGTCCAAGGATTTCAACTTACTGATTGGAAATTTCATTCACAGATCCACCAATTTCAGCTATGGATGCACAAGTAGCCATACTGGTATTGAGTATGAACAATTCCATACTTATTCACTCAAACATTCCAAGAAAGCGATTAATGCAGTTTAGTTAGCTAGTTGATTTTAACTGATCAACAAAAACTGGAAAAACAAACAAGAAAAAAAATTTGTATTCATGCTCAGTTTAGATGCGATACATGCCTATATTTGGTACACATATAATGGAAGAATAATTACTCACAGCACTGGGTTTTCATTACGTCAAATACAGATCACCAAATACAGTGCAAACATCAAAATACTACATTCTCTTTCCCGTCAGAGCATTCCATGCTTGCTCACACACACTTTCTGTGCAGCAATCGATCCCGGTTCAACAAGCAAGCCGTTGAAACCTTGTAGAGAAAAACACGGCCAACACTGTTTACTATGAAGCTTTAAATAATGTAGCAAAGGTGTGTAGCCAGTGGACTCATGGTCATATCGGTATGCTGGTCAGAGTCTGACAGAGGCCTCCCTGTGCTCTCTCTCTTGTTTTTCTACAGGCTTCCTTGTGCTTGGGCGTGGGACTAGAAGGCAATCGATTCTGTGACTCATTCTCCTAATGATCACTTCTTCACGGACAAACCTAATGATCTCAATTTTATGACCGGAACAAGAAAAGCTTTTCTTTTTTTCCCCCCTTCGTACTATTTAAAAAAGAACAGAAAGGAGCACTCTGACTTTCTAAAAGGAAAAGCAAGCAACAATATTAACAGGTTAACTAAGACTGTAACTCCTCACCTGTAACTTCAGAGCGAGGCTGCCTGCCTCAAAATGCTTACGTCAGGTAATGATTCCTATTCCGAGATATCAATATCGACTGAGTCAGCACTGGTGGATCTTCATTACTGAAACATGTCTAGAGTTTACGAGGCACAAGACATACAGAGAGAGTTTAATGTGTTACAGACCTAGCTACACGATGAAATAATCTACTCCGTGATAAAACAACAGCCTGGGCATGAGGCATATGCAACCTGTTCCTCCAAAATCCCAGTGTTGAGTTTTACAAAGTGTTATTATAATGAAATGTGACTTACGCTTAAAGCACAGTGATATGCACAAGCCATTGATTTAAAAAACATGACATGAATGTAGTGCTGTTGTAGAAAACCCAGATTCCAAAAAATTCAATGGATGCAAAACCCTAAAAGATAAAGAAGAATCAATGCCATTTGGGATATTTTGTAAAAAAAAAAATTTAAATAAAAGATTCCTCAAAATAGGAATGGAGCAAATGCAAACACTGTAGGAGAAGTCTTGGAAGACTGGCCTAAGAAAGTGTCAGCTACAAATAGTGAAATTACTATTAAAAATAAATCAATAATTCAATCAGTGCATACCAGCTGCCATCACGCATCCATTCGTACCTTATGAGCGATTCACTGGCAGTGGTTTAAGCTCCATGAAGCAGACAGAAAGGAACAGATTGAATTCTTCTGTGTCCACCAGCCTCTGATGTCCTGTTATCTTTGACACCTAGAATTAAGCCTCGCCACATGCCGGGGGATGAGTCACCCGAACGTAGAACGATAACCCAGACACAAAATCCTGCACTTCATCCACCCACACACCACCTGATAAATCTGCAAAATGCGTGTCTGCTTCAACCATTTAGCAAGGAAGGGTTTCGTTATGCAAGCTCATGCTGATGTTCTTGTGATAGCAAGTGATGTGGAGGTAAATCGAGAGATAGGATGTTGATGTGTAGGAAAGTACGCATGCATGCATCGTTCCTTTGAACATTTCTTTGGTCTATGTTGACCTGACCGCATTCCAGAATGGCTCCAGATTCACATCAGCTGCACCTTCATGCCGTGAAGCTCCCGTTCTTGCACATCCCAGAGGTGCTTTATTAAATTCTACCCGGTGGTACAGGGAGGTTACTAAAGTGCGCCAAACTGATGTTAAAGGAGACCACATGGGCATATTAATACTAACAAAAAAGCCAGTATCAGATCAATAAATCATCAGCATTAGTAACTGAGACCCGCTGTGACATTTAGACAATGTTTGCTTGGTATCAAACACTAACTGCACAATTACATCTCCAAAAACAAACTGCAAGTGAAGCTGGTTTTATAAATTCATGCTCTTCACTCCAAATTCTGCACCTTACAGAGCAAAAATGTATTCATTCATTCATTCATTAATGATGTTTAAATGATCTAATCCATCTGAAAGATCTAATCCTCAGCTGTCCAATTCCAGTGAGCCCATGCCCAGTGTAGCTTCAGATTCGAGTTCTTAGTCGACAGGATGGGAACCTGATCATGATCTCTTCTGCTGTTAAACACATTCAGCCTGATAATGTTATATGTTGAGATGCTGTTCTGCTCACCATGTTTGTAAAGAGTGATTTGTTAAGCTTTGACAGCCTTTCTGTCATAGAATCAGACTGAAATCTCCCCTGTTATCAATCAGGGCATTTTCCACAGAATCAGGGTTCAGTGGGTGGGTTTTTTTGTACACTATTCTCTGTCCTGGAATCATCAATAACTTCATACATTTCTGAAATATGTATATATAAGCCCCGCACCTTCTATCTAGTCATGTAAGCAGTAAACCTTATATAATAAGTTCAATACGACTGTATAAAGTGAATACTTTCGCCCAGCTCATGCACACTTCATAACCCCTTAACTTAATATACAATCTTTTCTTTTCTTTCCATTCAACGGACCTTTACACGAATGTTAAGGATATTAGTAGGTACAGCCACGTTAGCTGTGTGGCTAAAGCTAGTGTATGTAAGGTATATTTATATCCTCCATTAGCGCGCGCTCTTCCCCGAGCCGGAGCCGCTTACCTGTAATGTTCTGTGGATTCCGAGCTTGAAGCGCGTCACTAGCAGGCTACAGGTGACGCATGGCCGTTTGTTTGACAGATTCCCCAGCTAGCTAACCAATGCACATTCTGTGTGTGTGTGTGTGTGTGTGTGTGCGCGCAGGTCGACGTTGTGCCTGGGTGCAATGCTATGTCCTCCGCTGCTAGCTAGGAGTTGCGGTGGCTAAGATTCGAAGAGCGGATTAAAGCCAGTCTTCCACGCGGTCTCTCCGCGATGGTGTTCAGTCTAGGTGCGGTGGTGCAGCCTGCATTTGTTTTCCATCGTCCGCCCGCTGTCGTGGCTGTCAAAGACTCCAGATGTGCAGCAATGTGCGTGTGCGTGTGCGCGCGCGCGCGCTCGTGTCGCCCTCTCCCTCGAAGCCCCAGTGTTCCGCCTCACTCAGACACAAGCTTCGAGCTTCTCCTACCTGAACGCAAGCCCACGACCAGTCCGTGTTGTGCCGCTGCTCTCCACCGCCTTTCCACTCTTAGATTTCACCCGCAAATAAAAAGCACGCATCATCATCATCATCTTCTTCTTCTTCTCTGCAGTGATGATTAAGTTCTTCGATCACACACATTCACTCCTCGTCACGCCATTGCTCTTAATACGGTTTTTGTTCGGGCGACATCTAGTGGTACACAGGAGCACGTCCACATTTACTGCTTATAAACATGTATAAACAATATAATGGATTTTTAATCTATTTAGAAGGTAAAATGCGGTATTGTGTTATTATTAGACACAATGATCCCATTGTATGCCAGGAAACCGTTCCCCACACCATTACATCACCACCACCACCAGCTATTCACATAAATATGGATGCATGCTGTCGTCAAATCAAGATTTTCCCCCATGGATTGTAAGGAGTGACTAGTTACTGTAGCCTTTATTGTATAGTCTGGGAAATCTCTGACATAAGCCATTAATATTATGCAAAGTACTGAGATGAAAGGGAAGTCTTTGCACAAATGCTAATGGATTTGGGGCCACAGAAATAAGTATAAACCTGATTATTTCAAAGTTAAAGGGCTAAGAAAGTATCTAAATAAATGAGCCTTTAGATTCTTTAAATAAAAAAAATACAAATAATCATTTATACAAGCATATGTTTTGCTCATTTGTTTAAAAAAAAAAAAGAAAAAAAAAAAGAATCAAACCAGATTTATTTCTACTGCTAAAATTCCAAGGGACATAAAACACAAACATTGCACAAATTTCACTTTTGACAGTAACAAGCTATTCCATAACTATAAAACTCTCCCAGGTAAACAGCTTTATTCTTCCGCGTGAGCTACACGGGATAAGCTTTTAACAACTTCCTTGATATATTTATGACCAAAAAAAAAAAAAAACACATTTCAGCAGTGTAATGAACAGCCTGAAACTTCTAGTTATTCACTGGAAAAGTTGGAAGAGAGTTTCTGGCAGCCCTTTTGAACAGAACACTAGAACAACTGAATTTCAATTAATTGTAATTTTTTTTTATTGAGCTGCTTGATGCAAGAGTAAATAGCAATCCAACAATCTACAGGGAATGAAAGAGCCTAATTCATGAGAGTGAAACAATTCTTTTTCATACTTTCAATTTTCCATGCATTAAAAAGGCATTCAGTTTAAAGTGGCACAAACATCTCAAAGGTGGTCGACATCCTGCCTGGTAAGAGTGCATAAACAACCTATGTGGTTTAAAAAGAGGTCATTAAAGTCATGTGTGGAATGTTTAAAAGAGAGTTGAATGTAGAACCTGGTGTAGGACCTGCATGAGAGCATTTGGTAAATCCTTTATTAACTGATGTCTATGAAGAAACTAAATTCTATTGTGTAAAAATATTCACATTTTGGAAATGGCGGAATCAAAATAGCTTGAAATAAAAAAAAAAATTTTGGAAATAAATAAACAAAATTCAAGTAAAACTGGAACGTTATGAACTGCTGGAAAAAAAATAAATAAATAAAATATTGTGTCCTGGTCTATTGTATTTTGTTTGCCATTCATTGATTCAGCAGCAAGATGAAAAAATAAATAACAAAATCAACCTGAATGAGGCAATACACTTTTTATGACATAAAAAAGTACTTTTTTTTCTTTACAAATCTGTGTACTAAAATATACTTTAAAAATCAGTTTCTGGACTGCATATTAAAACATGTTATATAAACATAAAAAATATCCTACCATAACAAAAGTAGAAATATTGAACATTGGTATTATGTACAGTGGAAGTGTCCTGGTCAGAAAACCTTTTACAATCCTTAGTAGAGGAACCCGACTATATGTCGCTATATATTGGCAGAAGAGCGGAGAATGTGGAATCGTTTCAAAGTCATGCGAATGGATCCCAGATCACGGTTCACTTTTTCCAATCGGTTTTCTAATGATGCCTATGAAACAAAATAAACAAGCACAAAGTTAATAGATTACAAAATTTATATTATATATATATATATATATATATATATATATATATATATATATATATATATATATATATATGTGTGTACACACACATACATACATACACACACACACACACGTATGAAAAGTGTTTCCTGATTTCTTATTTTATTTGCATGTTTGTCACACTTTAAAGTTTCAGATCCTCAAACTAATTTAAATATAAGTAAAAGATAAGACAAGTGAACACGACATGCAGTTTTTAAATGAAGGTTTTTATTATTGAGGGAAAACAAAATCCAAAACTACATGGCCCTGTGTGAAAGTGTTAAAACTGTGGTTTATCACACCTGAGTTCAATTTCTCTCGCCACACCCAGGCCTGATTACTGCCACACCTGTTCACAATCAATAAATCTCCTAAATAGGACCTGCCTGACAAAGTGAAATAGACCAAAAGATCCTCAAAAGCGAGATGTCATGCCGAGATGCAAAGAAATTCAGAAACAAATGAGAAAGTAAGTAATTGAGAGCTATCAGTGTGGAAAAAGTTGAAAACATTATTAAAGCTTTGGGACTCCAGCAAACCACAAAGAGAGCCATTATTCACAAATGGCAAAAACATGGAACAGTGGAGAACCTTCCCAGGAGTGGCCGGCCGACCAAAATTACCCCAAGAGCACAGTGAAGACTCATCCAAAAGGTCACATCAGACCCCACAACAACATCCAAAGAACTGCAGCCTCACTTGCCTCAGTTAAGGTCAGTGTTTGACTTCACGATAAGAGACTGAACAAAAAGAGTTCCAAGACGAAAATCATAAGTTGATCCCCAAAACTTTTGAAAAAATACTCTGTCGACTGACGAGACAAAAGTTAAACTTTTGGAAGGCGTGTGTCCCATTACGTCTGGTGTAAACGTAAGGCCGCATTGCAGAAAAAGAACATCATACCGACAGTAAAATATGGTGGTGTGATTGTCTGGGGCTGTTTTGCTGCTTCAGGACCTGGAAGACCCTGTGATAAATGAAACCATGAATTCTGAATTACAACAATTCTGCATTGATGAGTGGAAAATTCCTCCACAGCGCTGTAACAGACTCATTGCAAGTTATTGAAAATGCTTGATTGCAGTTGTTGCTGCTAAGGGTGGCCCAACCAGGTATCAGGTTTAGGAGGCAAACACTTTCACACAGGGCCATGTAGATTTGGATTTTGTTTTCCCTCAATAAAAACCTACATTTAAAAACTGCATGTTGTGTTCATGTTTAAAAATTAGTTTGATGATCTGAAACATTAGTGTGTGACAAAAATTAGAAATCACACCTGTGTGTGTGTGTGTGTGTGTGTGTGTGTGTGTGTGTGTATACATACACAGTCAACCCCCAATAATTTGCGGCTTGGAAAATTTGTGTGTTCTCATTTGGAATCTAACTAACATTTAAGTTGCGGATTATCTTATAATTCATGGGAATCCGCAGCGGGACCGACTGTTCAGAAACATTAGGAATAACATTTTAAACTATTTTTAAATAAATTTAACATTTGACACATTATATTAAAGTGACAATGTATAAAATTCACAGATTTTTGGAACTCGCTTAGAACGTAACCCCCATGAGTTCCGGGGGACCTGTGTGTTTGTGTCTCTATCTAAAATCTTTGATTCTGATTATCCTAAAAATGTTCGGTAATTTTTCTATAACACTGGGTGTAATTAAAAAAAAACTATACGGTCAAAAGTATTGGAGTACAAAGTTGGAGGCACACATTTTGTCTTTGGCTGCGGTAGCATTATATTTTCCATTCACTTGAGCTAGACTGTTCCAGCATGAAGATGCCCATGTGCACAAAGCAAGCATCATGAAGATATAGTTTGCATGGGTAGGAGTGGAAGATCTTGAGATAAAACTCTGACCTGAACACTACTGCACACCTTTGGCGTGACTTGAAATGCTGACTGCACCCCAGTCCTCCTCACGATACACTAGTACCTGACTTTAATAAGGACCTTGCAGCTGAATGAGCACAAATCTCCACAAGTAAACTCCAAAATGTAGTGGAACATACATTTAAGTGGAAAATATTTTAACAGCAAAATTGGGACTAAATGTTAAATGGAATTTTCAAAAAGCACATAATTGTCGTGTCCACAAATTTTTGCATCCTAATGTTAGCATTTCAATAATAATAATTCAATAAAAACCCCATTAACAATGAGAATATAAACAGTGATTTGATGAAGCTATGACAATATGTTTATTTATGGAAGGAGTCCACAGTGTCGGTGTCGGCCGCTTTTCCAATACAGGAGTCATATTTTAACTCTTTTAAATGATACAAGAGTAACAATATCATAAGACATGCTGTTGTAGGAAAATAATAAACTAGAGTTAACACAAACACTGCACTCCCGGTAATGTTTTTATATACAGTAACATTTTTCTTTTCCAATTTCTTGTTCAGTTTTTAGCACATGACTCTATGTGTACCTGATCCAGCCTGGTCTGTAAGGTGACCCTGGCTCCAGCCCCAGGAATGCGACTGAGTGCTGCTTCAATCTGTGAAGAAAAGAAATTAAATAAATGTTTTGACATTGGCGCATCACACCGCTCAGAAAATGAACAAAGCGGCTGGTGATGTGAGACAGCTGGAACAACGCTGCTTTGAATTAGCACTTCTCTGCTTTAAGAGGCAGCAGGGAAAGTGTCTGGGCTAAAACTAGAGATTATAAATAGAACAGAATTGGAAGGTTATGTAAGAAACATGTAAAGTGATGATGTGCTGAGACTAAAGCCATGAAGCTGAAGACAGAAAACAGTCGTGTGAAACGTGCTGATGTGCTTTTGGGCCATGTGTTAGAATCTGAGATTATCCAGTCACTAGGAGCCGTAACGCTGCCACTTACCAGACTGTTGACATTTAATAGAACAAAAACATCGGCCCTCTCTGACAGAGCATTTATTAAATAATGAAACTCTGGGATTCTTATTCCTGGTGTACAGTGATGGTTAATCACAATATTGAATAACAAACAATTTACTACCCATCAGTACATTGCTATTACTATTATCATTCCCCGAAACTGAATTTGAATTATTTGCCATGTGCTATGTAAACTACTGTGTTCTACGCCAGCGGCCCCCAACCTTTTTTGCGCCACGGACTGGTTTAATATCAGAGAATATTTTTACGGATACACGAAGGGCAACATCCTAGCATCCTAGCTTAGTAGAGAGAAAAAAAAAAAGAAAAATTCAATTTTTTATTTATATATATATATTAATTATACATACATACATACACACCGTAATTTCCGGACTATAAAGCGCACCCATATATAAGCCGAATTTGACAAATATTTTTATTTTTAACATAAATAAGCCGCACCTGTCTATAAGCCGCAGGTGTCTACATTAATGTACTTTACACAGGCTTTAACAAAAGACACGTTACACACACACACAGAGTTTTCTTTATTTTCATGACTATGAAAATTGTAGAGTCACACTGAAGGCATCATAACTATGAATTAACACATGTGGAATTATATACATAACAAAAAAGTGAACTGAAAATATGTCATATTGTAGGTTCTTCAAAGTAGGCATCAAGAGAATGGCAAGAGTGTGCAAAGCAGTAATCTAAGCAAAAGGTGGCTACTTTGAAGAACCTACAATATGACATATTTTCAGTTGTTTCACACTTTTTTGTTATGTATATAATTCCACATGTGTTAATTCATAGTTTGATGCCTTCAGTGTGAATCTACAATTTTCATAGTCATGAAAATAAAGAAAACTCTTTGAATGAGAAGGTGTGTCCAAACTTTTGGTCTGTACTGTATGTATGTATATATATATATATATATATATATATATATATGTATATATATATATATATATATATATATATATATATATATATATATATATATATATATATATATATATAAAAAGAGAGAGAGAATAGCATCTTTTCTGATCACACAGCACAAGAGAAGCCAAAAATTTGTAAAAGTGAATTCCAGGCTCACCCGCTGCTTTTCCTGTGTGAGCTCATCAAACAGCTTTTCAGCGTCGGTTAGAGACTGAACACGAGGGACGCTGATTTCATCCTCATGGTTCAGCAGGTGTGGATCTAAAACCTCTTGCTCCTCAGATTCACTGCTCTCTGCAGCCTGAGACGACGTGGAGCTGGACTGAGTTTTACCTGTGAAAGGAAGGTTTTAATATCCCTGTTCATAATGTAGTAACGCCATTACATTTAATGTAGTGGAAGGAATTTGGTTTGGGCCATTCTTTTTAGATTCATAACACATTTCCTACTTATATATTAGTATGCATTAAGTAAGAAATAAAACCCAACAGGACGTAGAGTTACTGAACAAATCAACCATGGGATATTTTTCTTTAACAGCAAGTCAGATACATGAGATGATTCAATTTGTTCTCTGTCCATATTAATGATTAAATGATTTTCTTTGCTAAATAATAATTAGCTACTTACTTAATAGTCTTGCAATAAGCACAATAAGTGCATAGACTTATTACTATTATGTAATTATAGTAGTCCCTAAATTGTCCCTACAGAATCTTATTAGACATTAATATTAACCCGTTTTTTTTGCAGCTGTCAGAGTTGCTGTTGTAGAAATGTAATCAACAGCTCCATCAGTGTCTGGAGTTACTACAAGTATTTGTTGATTTTACTGTTTGAACATATTTTCATGAGGGTTTGCAAAAAAAAAAAAAAAAAAAACCTTCTGACGTGAGTTGCAGTCTCGTTCTGGAGTTGCGCCTCGATGGCAGAGGTGAGCCAAAACCAGTTTGATCAAAGTGCAAGTCAAACCTAAAACCACAGAAAATCAGAGAGGTTACTTCTGAAGCAATGAGATGCTGTTGATAGTAAATGGCTCGACAACTCGACACCTACCTGTTATGCAGGTGCTGGTGGCAATGCACGGGACGACCGAACGCTGTGGAAACATTCTCTGCCGGGGATCGCTTAGGACTGGACTTTGCAGAGAGCGGATAAAGTAGAGTTTCTCTCTTCGCTAAAATAATTTGAAATGAAAACATCATCAAGAATCAACTTCTGATCACATTCTCGATCCAAACATCTTACATAGCAATTTTTTTAATACAAATCTGACATTGGGTTTCATCAAGTGATTTTGTCCTCAAAAAGAAATGTGCTATTAAAAGTTGTCATATGTACCACCTCGGTATGGTAATATTGTTCATACATTTAATTATCTTGTCATCAGGTGGACACAGAATACATTTCATTTAGTAAACGCATATGCCAAAATTTGTCTTCTTAATTATTTTGAAAGCAAACCATAAAACACCAAAGATATTCTTGAACATCATAAATAGCATATTATAATAAGGGCTGTCAAAATGAACAAGTCGATAACGCAAATTCATTTTAACGGTACTAATATTAATAGAGCAGCAACGATTAATGCAGCGTGCTTTTCTGTTTGACCATTTTTGATTAAAAAAAATATCAATAAATAGATATAAAGGAGGCTAAATTAAAACCTACAACGCAACACACATTCACTGCGTCCTTTCTTTTCTCGGATATAAGAAGACAAATTAACTCCACCGAAGAATCATTTTAATCATTAAACATTTGTTTTAATGATGCAGCAAGTCTCAAAACAACCCAAATCGGCCATGACGCACGCATCATTAAAGCGTTCTGTGTAAAAACATAGCAAAAGTTTAGATCAGTGTCCTGATGATTTATGCAATTTAAAACACCATAATCACTTTTACAAAAATAAGTTTTTTACTAATAATAAACATACATTTGCCTAAAGCATCCATATTTGTCCATGCCCATGTTGATTAAAGTATTAAAAATGTGAAAAGCATTAATTTAAGGTACATATAGAACAGATCAATATGTGCGATAAGGTTGCGATTAATAATGAGTTAACTCATGACTCATTAACTCATTAATCGCGATTACATTTTTTAGTCGCTTGACAGCCCTAATTATAACAATCTTCAAAGCTTGAAAATTCTACATTGACTCACCAAGGGCGGAGAAGGGCACTTATAGTTATAATCTTTTCATTTATTTATTTTTTATTCAATTTACTGAGAGTTCAAATGTAAATGGATATTTTTGATCTAGATTAAGCTAAGAATAATGACATGAACTACCAAACTTGACATTTGTTTACAGATTACGTACTCGGTGTGGATGGAGGACCTGTTCTTTGAGCTCTGGGAGGAAGAGAAGAAGAGCGATGGCCCTCTGGAGAAAGACTTCTCTGAGCTCGAAGCACGGTTTCACCTTTTTCCAGTAAAGGCTCTCTTACGCTGTCCACAAATGCTACTGTGGGTCTCTTGCTTCCTAACCCTGCAACACACCAGAGAACAATAAATGTATTGAGCTTCCCACTGAATGATCTTAAACGGTCCATCAAAGGCTTCAGTGGTTCTCCTGCTTAATCCTGCAATCTATATAATTAGACCACAGCAAGAAGAGTGCAACAACAAGTCATACAGTTTCACATCTCCAAGTCTGTAGATGACAGTTATGGACAGTAAAGTCGGAGCCATACGCATGTATATGCAGTATGCTTACTTTTTCTTCAGGGTTGTTGCATAGAACAACTATGGAACGATATAAGCGTATAAACTCTGCATGCCCACTTGTTTTCCTGCTTAAGGCATCCATAATTGTCTCGTGATACCTTCTCCAGTAACTGCTTTTAATGTTTGTCTGTTTGTTTTTTTTATTCACAAAACTTTGTTGTAAATGCTGCATTTAAATTTAAATTCCACCACCCATCTGCACCCCTGACAACCGTAGTGAAGTTCACTACAGAATTTAAGCATGGCCCCTGGGAGAATTTGCCAGTGTCAGCTGAAGCAGTCGGCTAAGATGAATATGTCTCCAATTATTTGTATGGTATTACAATACATACAAATACATAAAGTATAACTGGTAATATATGGTAATATATATACACACACATGATTACTCACCTGCACACATGATTACTCACCATTAGTCGACTTAAAAAAAAACAGAACTCGATATAAACTGAATCAGTCCTAGTAACTGTAATAACATTATTGCAAAACTATTTTTGGAGATTCCAGACTAGTTTAAGCTATAAAGTGAGTTGTTGACTTATCAATGTGGACTGTAAGGTAAAATGTTAGCATCACTGTTAGAAAAGGTTCTTCCAAGTATAATCTATAAGAACCAAGTGGACTTAATTAAAGGAAGGTCATCAGCCGATAATGTGAGAAGGCTAATTCATCCGATGTGGCGAAATTCTTCAGAAAACCCCCCGATCGCAGCTATATCTTGAGATGCCGAAAAAGGTGGAATGGGGCTTTTTGGCCGCAGCCCTGTTAAATTTCGGGTTTGGTCACACACACACACACACACACACACACACACACACACACACACACACACACACACACACACACACACACACACACACACACACACACAGGTCCTGGGTTAGTTTATTATAAGAATCCTAGAGCAGCAGTGATGACAAATGGCATGACTTCCTAATTTTTTTTTTACAATTTCAAGAGGTACTCGTCAGGGATGCCTAATGTCCCCATTATTATGCACAATAGTTTTAGAGCCTCTGGCCATAATGATCGGGGCAGACCCAAACATTATGAGAGTAAGGGGGGCAGGGGAGTGGATAGTGCACAAGTTAATGTTATATGCGGATGATATTTTGTTGTTATCTCATGATCCTCTCAAATCTCTACCTCCATTAATGAGTTTTATTCAATTATATTCCAGAGTGTCAGGATACAAAATAAATTGGGAGAAATCTGAGGCTATGCCAATATCTATAACATGTCACTCCCATACAGTGACGCAATTCGGTTTTGAATGGATTCCAAAAGGTATGACATACCGTGGGGTTAAAATAACACAGAACTTGGAGGATATAATGATGTTGAATTATGAACCACTGCTGTCAAAGATAAAAAACAATGTGGACAAGTGGGAACAGCTGAAACTCTCTTTGTGGGGTAAAGTAAATATTGTCTAAATGGTTATTGCTCCACAGTTCAATTATATATCCATGATGATACAGTGAAACCCTGTTGTACGAGCAACCTATAGTACGAGCAAACGGAGATACGAGCAAAAGTTTACCCTGTTTCACTAGCAAATTTCGAAAGCACGAGCAAACCCACGCTGCCGGTTCACCGTTTTCAGCGGAGGGTCGCATCGGTCGCTTAGTTGATGACGTATCACTCAGTCGCTCTCATTGTTCAGTGCAGCAAAAACGTAACTGTGGCAGCGGGGGCGTGGCCGAGCAGCGGTTTGTGAATGAAGCATTTGTGTCCGGGAGCAGATAGGCAGGGGATTGCCTCACCTGAAGTTAATGTGACCTAATGATTGTTCTCTCTTTTCAAGTGATCGGAGGGTGCATTTAAGGAGGAGAGCATGTGTGTGTGTGTGTGTGCGCGCATGTCAGAGATGTGCTGCGTGGGGCACTAAGCAGACCGACAAAAAAACAAAACAAATAAAAGTGGCTCCCGTATTCATACGCTCTCACACAGTAACTTTTTTTTAGTTTTATATTTTTATTTTACTAGAAATCTTGAAAAATGTCTCCCAAGAAAATCAGTGATGGTGCTGTGAAAACGAAAGTAAATAGAATTACCATGGAAACTGAGGTTACGAGCGTGGTGTGCGTCTTACACTCGGAATTAACCACTACCACATGGGTTTGTGTTAAATTATGTTTACATTACGGTAATTTGCTGTGTATTTGTTTTTAAAAATAGGCTACAAATACTTTTTAAGTGCAGAAATAAGCGATCGGATGAGATCTCGGAACGGTTTAAATCACTTTTACATTCATTCCTATGAGGAAAATTAGTTCGAACATACGAGCAAATGGACACACGAGAAATTTTTTTAAGAACGAATTATGCTCGTACAACGGGGTTCCACTGTACATGTAAACATTCCAGACCCTATCTTTAAAAGGTATGACAAAATTATCAAGGACTTTTTATGGGAAGGAAAAAGACAGAGGATTAAAATGAGTAAATTGACTTCCCCAACGGACAAGGGGGGCCTTGGATTACCTGATGCAAGATTGTATAATGTTTCTTTTATGATGGACAAACTGGCTAAGCACTGGGACAAGACAGATTCTGAGTTGGACTGGACCAAGATAGAACAGAAACTGGCCTCACCATTTTATCCCATTAACGTTCTTTCACAATGCTCTGGAGCTAAATGGGACTCAAATCTGGCGACAATACACTCAAGACATGTTTGGAGCAAAATTCATAAACTGTGCAGGACATTACATTTTAGACAGTCATATGCATCATTATGGAGGAATCCTGATATTTGCATAGGTAAAGCAAGGGTGTTTTGGAAACAATGGCATCTTAAAGGGGTGTAATACTCTGAATTGGTGAAAAAATATAATATTGGGGGTCAAGGAAATGTTTGGAAATATCTGCAGATTAGACACTGTGTCAAGAGCAAATTTAATACAAGTGATAACCCTGTTTATACCAATCTTCAGTTGCCACATGAAATTCAGACTTCTTCTATGTGTTACAAATCAATTCTTAATGTAAATGCAGATACCTGTAAGAAGAACCTGGTGTATAATAATATCTATGTACTACTTTGTAATAAATGAATATCCCCCTAGCTTCCCTTATGTTCTTACCCACATTAGATATGATGTACAGCCAATCTATAGCTATCCATGAAATGCAAGAGTCCACAGTTGATTACTGATTGGACTGATCAACAACTGTTTAATTTCCATGTGCTTTTATTATAATTGTATTCCACTGATAGTGACTAGTGGCTGAATGTGTAATAGCGAAGATGATTATTGAATGCCGTGTTGATGTACTTCAACACGGCAGTGAGCTGAAAAGTGAGCTGTTGAAATGTAGCACATGTCCTTGGCAGACTGGTTGGCTCTGATATGAATGTACAAAGCGAGGCAGAGACTGTTGCAGCCCACACGAGCTCAACAGCACCCCCCATTTTTCCAATGCAAGTTTGTCATTACACATGGAAATGCAGTGCACCCTAATTGAGAGCCATATGGGCAGATAGGATTTCTGTCCTTCATGTTTTGAGGATTTAAGGTGTAGTGTAGGTCTTTGCAATTTGAAGAACTTCTATTAAAAAAAAATTAAAAAATAATAAGATTATGAAAAAATTACATCATCTTAGCTGTGCAATGAAGCAAGCCATACTTGGACCAGCTTATTTAGCTACACAGTTAGAGGACATCTGATTATTGAATATTTAGCTTAAAGTTAACATTTTCAAACACAAGAAATACTACATTAAGGTGTGCAATCTAAGATAACATTCTATGTATATTAAGCCTTGAAAGCTAATGCTAACAATTCTTTACAGTCTCCCAATGTTTTGTTAATTACTTAAAATGGTAATGAAAATAAGAAGTGATGGTCTGGGGCTCGTTTGCTGGACCTAGATTGGGTAACTTGCATAAAGTGGCATTCTGAACCGAAACTACAACAATAGCATTTTACAGCATCATTGCAATACCCCTGATATACAGCTAGTTGTTCAGGGGTTCATCCTACAGCCAAATAATGACACAAACCAAACCTTTATGCTCTTTTAGAAAAGACAAGACAATACATTATCTTCAGCAAAAGAATAATTATTAACATAATAAATACACCCGGGTTTCCTGTGCAGATTTGAGGCAATTTTAAGGCAAATTGTGGTTTTTGTGCAAATACTATGGCAGAAGACTCAAACGTATAAATGGTTCTTTAAAAACGCTAAAGAACACATAATATGATGGCTGAAATATGATTGGATTAAAAACTCCAACGTAAACAGAAACTCTGAAATGAAGGGATCTAGTACATATACATGGACTAACAGATTAAAACATCAGTGATTCTGATAAAGTTTAGGCCATTAGAGAAGGCCTTGCTGGGTCTGAAGGCCTGCCAATTAAAAAAATAAATGTTTAGGTCCAATTGATTGTTTATTTGTTCTGTTTTAATTTTAGAGAACTTTGAGGGGAAAAAATGGAGGCGTTCTAAAACCTATAATCAATAGTGTATGTCAAACAAGCCAATCAACATTCAAGCCCAACAGCACTTTTTGTTCGCAGAATTAAATTCGAAGGCGGCGCATAAAATAAGGGAGCTGAGAAGATCAATTAGATCACATTTAGAAAAATAACTCCAAACTGTTTTTTTTTTTAATTTACATTTTACCAACAAAATCTTAATTTGTTGCTATTAGTTTCGAAAGAATATCAGTAAAACCTCATACTTTTATTGCCAATAAAGTTTCTTTTGTCCTACAGATATGCAACTGGTGATACAGTTGACCTTTTCTGCATGTGTGGAGCCAGATCAACTATAATCTCCCAGTCTGAGAAATATGACACCAGGGTCAAAAAGCAAGCGGGCAACTTTTGTCAGAGAGCTTATTTAGCTTTGATATCACATGTTACAACATGACACCTTAACCAGAATACCCAAAGCACTCAAAAAATAAACACCACAAACTGCTTTTCTCCCCCAGTGGCCCTCATTAAAAGCACACACGTCACACCTTCACCTAAAACCCTCAGCATATTTGGTATCTCCTCAATAATGCACAAATTACTGCATAAACCTAACATTAACATATTGACCATTATCCTTTCAAAATGCTTTAACTGCCACAACATGGCAAAGTATATCAAACTTTAGCAAAGCTATTATTAATTATGAATGAATTCTTTGTTTTAAAGAAAATCAGTAAGTTGGGTTAAGTCCCCTTTTCTGAATAAGTGTATTGTCTATCCCTGACATTGTGTATAATACTGTGTGAACAAAATCTGAAACCCCTATACATACACATATCTAAACAAAAGTATGTGGACACCTGACCATAAATGTGTGTGTTCTTTAAACATCCCATTCCACATTTAGCCCTCATTTTCTGTTACAGTACCCTCCACTCTTCTGGGAAGATGTTCCACTCGAAATTGGAGTGTGCTTGTTGAGATTTATGCTCAACAGGTCAAGAAGAAGACATGTACTGATGTAGGGTGAGAAGGCCTGGGGTTTAGTCAGTGTTCCAATTCATCCCAAAGCTGGGTTGAGTTCAGAGCTCTATAGCAGGCTGCTCAAGAGCTTGAAAATGTTGTTCTACTGAATCCAAAGACATCATATATAACTGTGTACCTACAACTTTGTGCTAACAGTTTGAAGAAGAACTGCATATGGCTAGAAAAGTCAGGTGTCCCCATACTTTTGACCACATAGAGTATATAATTGGCGTTGCATATAAACGTCCTTTCTTGAATTCCACTACACTTCCTGGTCATACGTTAAGCCATTATTACAATCTATTTGCTTCATCTTTGTAAACTGTTATTATTCTGACTTAACATTTGAGCCTGAACAGTTTGGAAGAGCAGCACTAGACACAGCGGATGCCATTGTGAAGCATGTGTCTCTTACTGGGAGAGCCGCTGTGCGTTTTTGTCAGAGCCCGTCCCTCTGTGGCTTTGGTGTCCTCCATCTGTATCAGAGCCTTCATCACGGGGGTCAACGATATGTCTCTCCTAGTCGAGTCCTCGTGTGTCTGCTCTCTCTCTGAAGGTGAACGGCGGCTAGAAGGGAAAGTGGCAGGTCATGTCAGTCCAGTGAAATCACATGCAAGGCACTGAAAATTGTCTCAGAACACAAGTCTGAAAGCCTCCTTTGTCGACGTAGGCCTTCGTTACTTGTTAGTCATGTCAACATTAGCAGTGACGCCATGACTAGCTACTACCAAAAATATTTCTCATTTTTAGTGACCGCCAACAGTGACCAAAGCAGATTTTAACATTGTACACTACTAGATTTAGAGCTAATCAAAATGTTTTAATGCGGCAGGGATTGAAGCCGTACCCTTTTCCTATTCCTGCTTTCTCTGAAACAGCAGGATTCTTTGTGCTGCATTCCACGTCTCGCAGCCATTTGCTTGGGGAAAGTAGGGGACCAGGATGGTGGAATAAGCTGAAAGGAAATTTAATCAGCAATAATAAATACTAGGGCTAAAACGATTTTTAAAGTAACCAGTAATTAGAATACAAAAAAAAAGCTGTTATTTATAATTTGCCTCAAAGCATCGGACCATTATATTTGACGCACCGCCGGCTAAACTCTGAAGCGTTCTGGACAGTTAAACACTGAATATGCCGCAGAATGAAAAATGGAGGAACGCGGAAAAAACAGTGAGGGATGTGGAGAACATTCAGGCCAAAAAAACGAAGAAACCTTTTCAGGGTTTCTGCAGGTTTCACAAAGTAAAATGTAACACTTTTTTAAAACCTTTTTAGAACCAATAGGAAATAAATTTAAGACCTGGATCACGACACCAAACACACACACACACACACACACACACACACACACACACACACACACACACACACACACACACACACACACACACACACACACACACACACACACACACACACACACACACAAAAATACAATGTCAGCATCTGACCTAAACCGAGCCCTAAAAGTCTTGCAAAACATTGCACTTCTCCACTGCTAAAGAATACAATCCGTTTTACACAATCTGAGAAAGCGTCGCGCAGTAACAGAAAGCTGATTGGCTTTTGCATGTTGTCTCATTTGTGGCTGTAATACAGCGAAGAATATTTGGACTAGCAGAAGAAAATGCTGCATGAGAACTACAACGAGCATTGGGGTATCGTTACATAAACATCAGAAAATGTATGACTTTTTATAGGGCTAAAATGTCTAATTGCTAATGATACCAATAGCATTTAGTACAGGGCTATTACAACAGCTTATGGCTGACTATGATATAATTTACTACATAATATTTAATAATAATCTTAGTGTATAATATATCAAGGTGTACAAACACTTTGGGTCTGAACATTCGTGTACATCAGCAAATGAGGAAATGAAGGGCAGCTGAATACTTAATGATTGCACTGTAAACAAATTCATATCCATGTGTGTATTATTTAACAGGTATGGAATAAATCTCGTACCCAGCTCCCGAAGTCTGGAAGTGGCTGTGCAAAGCCTGCCGAGTTTTAGCCATGTTCTCATGTTCCAGCTGCTTCACTTGTGCTTCCAGTTTGCAAATGACCCTAGACAAAAAAGATTTAATTAAATTAATAGCCTACACTTTTTCAAGCCTGTATTTTCATTCCATTCTTCTCATTTAAAAAATAATAAAATAAAACACCATTCACACCTACCTTTTCAGTTCTGCTATTTGGTCATTAGCATCAAAAAGTTTGTTTTCAGTTGACAAAAAGCGGTCCTGAAATAAAAAAATGTTTTAACTACAAGCTCAAAACAAGCTTTTTATTTATTTTATATTTGCTGCTTTTCAAAGAATATTTAAATATATATTACCTTGACTCCGTCGCGATCTTTTCTTAATGAGTCATACTCTTGAAGCAGCTGAAAGAAAGTAATTGCCCACACAATCCTCAAACTAAAATCATACACTGCTCAATATAAGATACACATCCAGTCGCAATATATCCATGCAATATTAGAAAACTCCACTGCGTTTTGATAAAATATTAAAACCTTATTTTGAGATAAAGAAAAAGCTCACATCCTGCAGCATTTTGTGTTCTTTCTTCATGCGTGCCTCCTTGTCATCCACCTCTTTGCAAGCGTTCTGTACAGCCTCCTCCAGCTGGCGCAGGCGGCTCCTCAGCTTGTTCAGGCTGATGTCTTTTTCCCTGCCGCTTTGTTTGCTCTCCTCCAGACGCTGCTGCAGAGCCTTCACCGTGGAACTGGCTGCATCGTAGCGCTCAGGCCACTCCGCCTGGACCAATGTATATTTAAAAAAACAAATGAATAAATAAAACAACAAAAACATTCACCTTAAACTGTACAGCGTTAGCCCAAAAAACTACATAAAAACATATATATATATATATATATATATATATATATATATATATATATATATATATATAAATAAAATTACACATTTAAGATTTGGGCAATGAAATTGTAATAATTTTGGAATTTGGGCAAATGGTCTGTTTAGGATTAAGACACTGCAGCATTGGGAATTAAATTCAAATTTTATTCATTTTTTTTATTATTATTATAATTTTTTTTAATAAAATAGAAAAAATAAAATGAAGTAGATAATATGAAATAGATCAATAAAAAGTATTAAATATAGAAATAAATAAATGTATATATATATATATATATATATATATATATATATATATATATATATATATATATATATATATATATATATATATATATATATATATATATATGAAGCAGTATGACAGATATTGACAATACAAATTAAAGTGATTTAGTGATTGTCCTTAAATTGTCCATGTGCAGTATGGTGTGGTATAAAGTGACACTGTGCTGTGCAAGTCCAGAGTTAGTTGTCATAGTGCAAAAAAAGTGCAGAAATGAGTGAAGCTGGAGAGAGAGGTCCAGTACTAGATCCTGGGTGTTCTTGGTTTAAACTCCAAATGGCCTGCGAGAAGAAGCTCCTCCTCATTCTATCTGTGTTTGCTTTCAAGATTTGGTAATTAATGCATTTATGTTTGGGAAAATCAAGTAATTGAGGTATTTTGGATTGTGCCATGCTGCATTAGGTAATTGAGGTAATCAGGACTTTCACTGTTCCTCATTTCACGAAGTCATTGCTTTCCGAACATGTTTACCAGATTACTGCATCAGGTGTCTCTAAACAAACTCATCACTGAGAGTTGTGACTCTTACCAGCTGTCTCTCCAGGTGGCAGTTCTTGTTCTCCAATTCTCTGATGCGCACACTTGCCTCTGTAAAAGCTCGCTCCAAGTGTTCGCACCTGTCAATTGCAATGAGATATAGGATTATTGTGATTTAGGACAGGACCAGTCACCAAATAAATAATAAAAATAATTTTAAAAATTTATTTATTCTTAATCCCTGGGGTTAACTAAAAATGCAGCATTTCTGACCGTTCAAGCAGCATCTGGTTGCTTTTCTCCATGTCTAGGGGTAAATCGACCAAATGTAGCTTTTCCTTCAGGGCACTGATCTCTGATTCATAGTATGCTCGAAGGTCTGCTATGTGCCGTGCATTCTTCTCCCTCAGGTTCTGTCTTAGCCTGGAACAAAGTCAAGCAGGTTAAAAAAGTGTGGGAAAAAATGTCTAGAAATATAAAAATGAAATATTCAATATTTTATACACACACACACCACACACACCCACGCTGTACAACCTCAATATTAATAACTTCTATTTCTTTTTAATCACAAACTGCATTAAAACAGATATTAACTGACCTCATGTAACAAAATCATTTCTCAATTTTCTCATTCCTCAAATTTGAAATTAAAATTTTGAAATAAGATTTTAAAATTGGAAAAACCTCTTCCTTTTGTACCACTAAAAGCATAGACGTTAGAAAAAGCAGGTAGATGATGAAACAGTCAACTTGTCAACAAAAACAGGAGAAATGATTCTCACAATGAAAGCACCACAGGGTCATCCATTGAAGCTGAAGCCTGCAGCTTCCTGCCGTTAGGGCGTGGTTCATGTTTAGAGGAGCCCGTTGCCTGCGGTGTCATGGTGGTCGTACGGCTGCCTCCATCTTTATTGTAAACTTGAGGGGCAGTGTGTGAAGTGTGCGACATTGGGGAGGTAGGGCTGCTGAAGCGCGAGGGAGATGTGAAGCCCGACGTGCGCTCTGACTGCCTTGTGTGAGTTCCGGGATCCAGAGTCAGCACCTGCAACAAGGGAAGGTTAGAAATGTTTTTTCTGAATTATAAAACTGAAAAGATTTAAACGATTAAAATGCATTTATCAAATAAAAAGTATTACAAGTAAAAAGTAGAGTAGAACGCTGCTCCTGAGAAACCTGGTTTCAAAAAAGAAACACTGGCCATGTATTTACTAGGTAGAAAGGATGGCATACTCACACCCTCTCTCACACCCACACCCACACCCACACCCACACAGCAATACTAACCAATCATAGAACTCTTTTAGCTCAAGTAAGCAGAAGAGTGTAGATAGTAGGATATAGAATCATGCTAAGATGCGGGTGCTTTTCATCACATTCACAAATGAAGCATCAGAGATAAATAATTACAATCTATGGATTTTGTGATGTTTCTATTACTTTAAACTGGTATATAAACTGCTTTACACCTTTCAAAACTAAACTGAACTTGGCTGCTGGACTTAAACCTCAAAAAAAAAGAAACTGCTTAAATTCTAACCGCAGTGACAGTATTTGGTAATCTATTCCAATGCTCACCTGAGGTGAAGATGCATCAGAGTTGATCAAGGAGTCCCACTCCTGACCCTTGGGATCCACCTTTTGCTTGCTCTGGTAGATCTCTCTGAGAGACAAAGACATCCTTTCCTCCTCTTCTAGAGGCTGCATACACAAAACATACATTTAAAAAGAATCAGCGCAAGGGGAAGCTTTCCTTGGATGGCATATTACTGTTTAATATGGAAGGCACCAACATGGAACAACAGACGGGGAAAAAAAATATTATATATATTATATACAAATTTATATTTGTATAATACATGTATTCATTTATTATAGCTGTATTTTCATGTCTGGCATAGAGGTGCTTTAAAAGAAATAATGCTTTGGGATATGATGTCATAGTATTTACGTTTTTTAGCATTACGTTTTATCGAATTGTAATGGATCATTACTTGTTTCTACATAGAACAGCCAACAAATGCTAATTTGGTCTTATTATGGCAGAAACATGATAAACCGGGTTCAAGTTTAAATTGTTTAATGCGTCAAGGGAAGATATTAAAACATTTATGACTTCCATTTATTACAATGAAAACCATAATGCATATACAGGTATGATCAAATATCATATCATTCTTATAATCATGAAACCTAACTTTAAGGGTAGGGAAACATTTGCCCTCATCTCAGAATTTAGAAAAACCTGTTTTAAAAAAAACCTAGCAGTTTTAATCCAATTATATGAGGACAAAATGGCACTATGACAGAAATTCTAAACAGGTGATTGTGTCATGAGGATCATACTCTGTATTCACCTGGCTCATATTAACATCCTGCATCAGGAGGAAAGACTTGTTTTCAAAGTTGTCTGGTAGAGGCCGGTAGAGCTCGCATTCTTCCAGCTTCCAATAGGTCAGACCTTAAAACGCAGGAGAATGTATAATGCATTAAGACAATAGACCAGGCGGGACTAAACACAGTAATCGTAGAACACTGGGGTCATTTTTTTAAGCATCGCCGTTAATATCATTACATCAGAAAATACACGTCAGTTGAACAAAACTACACCATAAATTCACATATCAAATCGGTCCTGAATTTGTTTGCATACTGTCAAGAGACAAAGCTCGCTTTACTACGAAATAATTACCCGAGGCTTCCGACACAAGGCTGTCACTTCTCTTCAGAGCAGCAGTGCTCGAGTAGACTGCACTACGCCCAAACTGGAACGAGAGGAAACCCAAATAAAAGATTTTAGGTGAGTTTACATCTACGTGTTGAACCAGACATGACAATTACAAGCTACTTCCGATTTGCCAGATAGTTTGAATGCAACATTAATCTTACAAACTAGCTGAATGTTATACACTGTATGTACAAAAGTATATGTGGTTCTTCTCCACACTGTTACCCCAAAGTTGGAGGCACATAGGATGTCTTTGGATGGGGTAGCAAACCTGTTTTAGCATGTCAATGCCCTTGTGCACAAAGCCAATTCCATGAAAGTATGGTTTACATGGGGTGAAATGGAAAATCACGAGTGGCCTGCTATAGAGCGCTGATCTCTACCCTACTGAACACCTTTGAGATGAACTGGAACACTGGCTGCACCTCTATTGGAAACGTTGCCTACAGCTTGTAGGCAAAACACAGTACATACCTTTTCTGTGGCATACATTCGAGGAAGAGAAGAAAAAAATTTAACAATAATATTAAATTCAAACATTTGGCGCTTACTTCATCCACACGTTCCACATCTTCCTTTGGAGAGACACCTGACCCGCTCTCTTCTTTCCCTTCCATTTGCGGCAATTGGTTTGGTACCGATTTGCTTTTTCTTTGCCTGTCCTTCTGCCTCTGAGCCCAGGAGGTCAGTGGTTGACTAGAAAGATGTAACAGCATGAAACAAACCTATTAAATCCCAACAAAACATCAAACTTCTTAACCTTCTAATAAATAGTACAAACCCTTATACCTTGATTTTATTTTGTTTCTCTTTTACCTCCAAAAACACGTAACACGGCACAAATATAAACAAAAGTATCACATTCCCACCTCTTTAACCTCGGCTTGTCAGCAAGAACATTTGGCACAGTTGAGGAAGTTGTGCGAGGTGAATTATTAGATGCCACAGTTCTGCATAACACATTGTCCTGCCCCGGCATTTTAGCCAAAAGGGAGTGAAGTGAAGTGCCACTGCCCTTCTTTCGTTGCGAAGATGACACCTCGTCCTTTCCTTCCAAGCTCCCTGTTGTGATTCCAGGCTCCCAGGTGGAAAGAGTGCCATAGCCACTGCTCTGGACGGTCACCAGACCCTCATCTGAGCTTTCTTGAAGGAAAGAGGTGACCTTTGAGAGGCTAGAAGCCTGGATTTCATTATCCAGGTCCGCTGGAGGCTGCAATGTCTTGGCTATTCCCGAGGGGTTCAACTGTGAACCGCTTTGTCGCTTCTGTAGCTGCACTAATGCTTTAATCTCGTCCTGAATAAGCTGTAAGGAAAGAATAGCGCAACCTTTTTCTTTTGAGTTTACTCATTTATGTTGAATGGCTGATTAAGAAGTCACTTGTATTATTAACCTAAATAAATGGAGGCAATGAATCAAGTGTACAGACAATCTCTAAATACCTTTTTCTGTTTGCATGGTTCTATCAAGCAACTACTTGTGCGTTTACATTTTTGGTTCGATACTGTGTTACTGAAGTTTCTGCAGGTTTCTTCAGGTTCTCTAGTTTTCTCCCAGCAAAAAAAAACGTACTATTAATTTAACTGGTTCCACTAACTTGCCTTATGATTAAATTAGTGCACTAATAGGTGTGTGTGCATGAGAGACTGAATCTGAATCAACCCTAATGTTTCCAAGATATGCTCCATTTACAATGTGACCCAGAGAAAAATCCAAACAATAAGCAATGATCCCAGTTCCCCCAACTGACCTGTATTTGGCACTGATACTGTTCTTGCTGAGCAAGAATTTGTTCTTGGTATTGCTTCTCCACCAATTGAAAAAGGTGTAGCCACCTGCCCTGTTTGGAGAAAAACAACCCAATGATTACACGTCATTACATTTCCACAAATACATTTTCAACTTGGAAACATTTGTTTTAGCAACCTAGTTGTTGTTTATTTATTGAAATAAAATCAGACATGCCTAGCTGCGTGAACAAAAGAAGAGTGCCTTTTAAATGGCATTTGCTGCACTATATTAATATTGTGTCACTCGTTGTGCCTCAGAGCCTGTG
This sequence comes from Silurus aristotelis, assembly GCF_946808225.1. Classification (NCBI taxonomy): domain Eukaryota; kingdom Metazoa; phylum Chordata; class Actinopteri; order Siluriformes; family Siluridae; genus Silurus; species Silurus aristotelis. Next base: position 13,655,684 of record NC_139591.1, read on the forward strand.
TGAAGGCATCAGCTGCATGTTCTCTCACAGCTGCTGCTCCTCAGCCGTAGTCCTTTGGGCAACTTTAAACGGTGACCCGGAAAGCTGAGTAACTCTCAGCCTCTAAATCGCCAAACAAGCAAAACAGCAAAGTGAATCTGTCTTTGAGCACCTCACAGTTCTTCCAGATCTCAGGGTCCGTCTCGCTGCTCTGGATCTCGTGCACCAATGCTCGGAGCGTCTCTAAAGAACTGGGGTTGATAAAGGGCAGGCTTCTCCCTGAGCTGAACTCCTCCTCAGCACTGCTGAGACACAGACTCCTGTCATTCAGAGGGGGAAAATATATACATACGATTCAGTGGACGGGATACAAAACTATAGAAGGTTCACCAAACGAAAGAAATCTACGAAATGTCTAAGCACAAACCAAAACCGAATCACACAAATACACAAAACAAAATTATCCAAACACAAAAACGACAACAAAAATCCTAAAAAAAATAAAAAATAAAAAAAAAATCGAAACGCAAGCAAAGGCCACAAATAAACCTCAAAACACAAAGAAAACCTAAAACACAAAACAAAATCTGAACACAAAAAGGTGAAATCCTAAAACCCCTTTATCTAACATGAAGATATGCTGTGCATTTAATTATACTGTGCTCGTTTGAGTGAAGGTCAAGTGCTCTAAAAGATCTGCTACTGAGCAGTCAGACAGAGCAGTACCCCAGGTGGCATATAGATTCTTTTAATTATTTAAACAATAACAATCGCATTGCGATTATACTGCACATGTCTGGACCTAGAGCATTTCCAGTGGCGCCATGTTTAAAGCAAAACAAAATGACCAACACAAACTTTTAAAGTTTAGCTATAACAGTACAGTAAAGATATTTATAAAAAACAAAAATAGATGCTAACGTGAAATTCCCAGGACACTTGAATGAGAACTGCAGTGGTGATCAGCAGAACAAAGCCAGAACCCATGAACGCGCGCTCGCGTTACAAAAGTAACTGTTGTGATCCATCATGATTTGCATACGTAATTATTTCACAACATATGAATGTTTGTGGTTAGATTAGGTAAAGTGTGTAGCCATGTTGCTGTGATGCTTGTTGCAGAGGAACAGTGTGTGAGGGTTTAAATCTGTGACATCTAAGCCTTGTGTGAGATCACGAATAAACAAAAAGGTGCATGCAATTCAATGCTGTCCAGCGTGCCTTTTTTTTTTTTTTTTTTTATCTAATTCATCATGTGTTGTTGGTTTTAGATAAAAGTAGATATCCTCGAGTTGCTAGTCAGTACGCAGCCTCCTCTCTTCATGTAAACACTTAAATTTTCCGACAGCAAGTTAATTCCTGGTCTGACAGAGCATGCAATCACCGAACAACATGGTCCCTGCATCAAAGTGATTGACTATCTTATCCAAATCTACGTGAATGTCCCCTTCACTGTTTAGTACTGCAATGTCCGAGAGTCTCTCCTGGCTCATTGTGTTTCTCATATTTTATATATTAAAAAAGCACAATCAAGGGCGGACTTTCGGCTTCTCCCATTGGGAGTCGCCACAGCGGATCATCCGTACTCATGATCCGCATGTTCGATTTGGCACGTTTTTACGCTGGATGCCCTTCCTAACGCAACCCTCCCCATTTATCCGGGCTTGGGACCGGCACTACGAGTGCACTGGCTTGGGCTAATGGCTGGGGTTAGTTCCCTGACCGGGAATCGAACCCGGGCCGCATACACATCACCTGATATGCATTAAATCCAATAAGCATTCAAGTTTATACAGCTTGGATAAAATGATGATATGGTTAAAATAATCACTTGCCTAATAATTGTGCACACAGTGTATATATGTATGATGACAGAGACAGCAGAGATCGCACCCTGTCTGTTTTCTTTATTTTACAAAAGAACGGCATTATGTTGTTATTATGAGTTTATACAAATAAAAGTAGACCTTTTACAGATTCGATTGATGTAATGCTCTTATCTGTACGATAAAAACGTCATTTTAGTTCAATTCGGTTCATTTTATGAGGAAATAAATGCCACAAAACAAGTGTCCACACCATAATTACGTTGAAACCTTTAAAAGAATATTTTGTCTTGATGCTCCATATTGAGTTTGGTTTCACTAATAATAAACATACATTTGCATAAAGCATCCATATTTGTCCCTGCTCATGCTGATTAGAGTATTAAAAATTTTAAAGGTATTTATTGAAGGTTCTTTTAGAACAGATAAAAATGTGCGATTAAGTTCTGAATAATCACGAGTTAACTCATGACAATCGTGCATTTAATCGCGATTAATTATTTTTATCGTTTGACAGCCCTAGTATATCTATATATTATAACACAACTCTGGACGAAAAACACTACTAACCTTATTTTGCTGGAAATGGTGCATGCTGGTGTGCTTGAAGGTCGACTTATCACAGCCGCCTCCTCGGGAAGCGCCAGGCCCGACACTGTGTCCGCGGAGGAGACCACCGAAGCCTCGCTCTCTTTCCCTCCATTGGGGCTCGTGGGGTCGTGGCTCAGTGCCACGGAGCTTGACACGTCCTCTGAGATGCTGTCATCTGTGGACATGCTTACGCAGCCTGGCTAAAGTGCACACATGACCTGGGGAACAAAATGACATTAAACTAAGTTTGAACAGTATTTTTTAATAGTGAATCCTGCAAGGATTGAAACAGGACAAGCAAAAGCCAGTAGTGACTTGCCTGTGATTGTGTATTTTCTAATTTCACAAAGCAAATTCATAATGAACACAGGATTTGCTGTAATTTTGCACCATGAGTTAACAGAGTGCAGGTTTGGTTACCAGAAGTCAGTATCGGGTCAGAATTTAATGATAAATGAACAAAGAGTCAGTAAATGTCTTATATTTATATGTATAGCCGTACAAAAGCTTTATGATTTTATGATTCACCCTCAGAGTGAACATTTTTTGTCACTAATAGTTTCATGCTTGTTGGACTTCCAGCCTTCCCAAAGACTGATGCAGACTCATGAGACATTAGAAAATCAGCCGCTTGAATACTTCCTGTATTCCAGATGTGGGAACTATAAAAATAAGTTTAGAATTATTTCATAGCAAGCAAATGAACCATAAACACTGGCCATACGCTAACCTTAATAAAGCCACATTTCTTTTTTTCTCCTTCATTTACATCATTTACACCTGCTGTGTCCTTAACAGAATTGTCGCCTAAATCACGAGCCTATAAACAGGTGCATAACGGAGACTCGCCGAAGGCTGAATCTCAAATGCCTCCCTCTTGAATATGTATCAGACACTACACAAGGTCCTGAACTCTTATTCCATCCCTGTGTAGTGCGCATACAAAGGAAATCGAAAGATATTTGGGATTCGGCCCACAGCTAACTCGAAACCTAGCAAACACACTTCCTGCTGGCTAACGCGAGCGAGGCGCTGCCACGGAGTCTAATATGCGACACTCATCACATCATTTCCAGCCGCAGCTCGGCGTAAACTGTAGCCGCGGTCCCTGGCGCCATGTTGCATATAGGAAATTAACCACACTCACTTACGAACTTGTATCATGACTTCTCCCATTTTGGCGTGTCGTTTCTGCGCCTATTTCCCCGCAGCACAGCGTTTAGTCTCCGCCCACTAACGGCACAACGCGCCGCGGGCCGCCATTAGCTGAGAGAGAGAGCTGCGAAAGAGGCGATTTGATTGGCCAAGAGAAAATTTCAATTTTCTTTCCGACTTTGTGATTGGTAGAAAAGCCCACATTCAGCACGTTCAAGAACACAACAGTGGCTCTAATTGGATGTCTTTATGAAAACTCTGGCCTTAGAAAATCATAATAATAATAATAATAATAATATTACCAATTATAATAACAAGAAGACTAAAAGAAACATTAATACAACAGGAATAAATAGGTACAATAAAAACATAGTAATTACTTATTAAATAACAACAACCATATAATAATTATCATTATTATTAATATAAATGCTGTGTTTCATCTTTGAATATAAAAAAGTGCATTTTGTTCATCCAAGACAGTATTTCTAGTACAAATTGTGTTATAGATTTCTGCATTATTATACATTTACCATGTATTTATAGCTCAACACAAAAAATTAAGACAGCTACATACAAGTTTTCTAACAAAATCGTTTCATTTCATTCTATTAATAATTGAAGGCATTTTTGCTTTACAGCATTTGTGTACAACATACGGTTTTCAATATATATTCGGTATATGTTGAGAATTTCCCTAATCAAATATGTGAATAATAAGAACAATAACACCTTATAGACAACAAATGTCATGTTTATTGACCTTTATACAAAATTTCAAAAAGTGACCTTTTTGTACATGAAAATACATTTTATTACACAAGGTAATAAATAAAATAAAAAAAACCCTAAAACAATGCTGTTACTATAACCGTCCTCACTGTCTCCCAAATTGAAGAAAACCTAAATCCTTACACTTAATCAAATTTAAGAGGACCTTCCTACTGTAAACCTGTAAAAGCCATGCACGGTCAAACTCTGGTCCATCTTCTCATTGCATGCAGATAAGCTTGCTTGGTCTTATGTTGAAAAAAATATATATATAACAGGAGTTATAAGAGAAATTAAATCCCAAATGGCAGCACTTAAAATCAATCTCTCTTGTTGCATTCATCACAAGTAACACCTCCATCCCATGCTTTAACTATACTACTTAATGAAATTTTTTTTTTTTTTAATTGTTTTATCCCTCTTTAATGGGAAAAAAAAAAGCCATGCAGCACCCTTCTGTAAAAGTACTAGAAGAAATCTTCGGGCCTTAGACCAGAGGAAGGCTTCGTAGGCTAAGATCGCGCATTTCTTTCCGTCTCTGCCAGACACTCCCGAACAAGACCTCTTGCATGAATTATACCTTCGAATCAAAAAAGAATCATGCTTACATCAATTAAATTTTTAACAATTTGTATTACATTTTGTAACATTTGATAAAAAAATACCTCTTTTGAGTCGCTCCATGGCACTTTTACTTCCAGCGTATGTTGGCCTTATTTCTTTCCCGAGCTCTTCGATGATTGCGAGAAGTTCAGCATATTTGCTCTGAGGAGCTTGAGTTCCATTCGGCCCCTGCACAAGAGAGAAAACGTTAAAACACTGTTCACTGTAAACAAACACGGGAGCTGTATTCTCATCCGGGTTGTAACTTTACCTGTGAAAATCCAAACGATGGCAACCCAAAGTCATTTATAATTGGCTTGTATGACTGAACTGTGGAGATGCTGGAAGAGGGAGAGGGGATGTTTCCTGCTAAGATGGACAAAACATGTTATTGTTATTATTCAGATCAGTTTTATTTGCATAGCGCTTTGAACCATTGACATTGTCCCAGAAGCAGTTTTACAGTGATAAAGAGGTTATAAAGTTGGAATGAGGAAGAAACCCTAAGAGGAACCAAACTTTAAAAGGGAACCCATTCTCATCTGGGTGACACCAAATGTCCGGTTCATATATGATTATTATGTTGAGTGGGCATCTATTACACAAAGCAAGTGTCCCTGGTTCCATCCTGACATCACATTACATTCTGTGTGGCATTTTGCTTCTTTCAACATTCTACATGTGGGTTTTCTCTGGGGTTTTCCAATTTCTCAGAATGAGAATAAATGTGTGTGCCCTACAATAGACTGCTGTCCTATCCAGAGTGTCTTCCCAGCTTGCAAACAATGTTTCTGGGAAATGATCCAGATCTACCATGACCCTGACTGTGTTTACTAAATATGAACAAATCATTATTATGTATATTAATATTAGTAGTTGTAGTATTCATTCTTTTTTGTTTTTGGTCAAGGTCATGGGGGATCACATTGACGCCGGGTGCAAACGGGGAATAAACTTGGATAGAACTACACACACACACACACACACACACACACACACACACACACACACACACACACACACACACACACACACACAGCTTCATTCACACATTCCAATGACTTTAGGCAGTAGGAATAAACCCACATAGACACAAGAAAAAGATCCACACAGACGTTGTCAAGATCAGGATTAAAATACAATTATGCCATATTTAATCACATAATAGAATAATTAATCAATGAAATTGGGTTTAATAATTGGTATAATTAAATTGTATAACAGTTACAGTATCGCATTGTATTGTACTGTATTGTATCCCTACGCTGCAGTACCGGGGATAAACTCTAGGTGTCCCCAAAGATACTTTTTTTTCTTCTTTTTTTTTTCTTTTTTTTTCAAGCGCGTCTGAATGCGATCAATCATGCGCCCTGGAGAGACAATCATGGAGGAAACGGAACGGCGCTGATCTTAGCAGCTAAAAGGATACCTTTTTTATTACAACGTAGCGGCCTTCACCGAAACCCGATCGGCCATCTAATGACACGGACACGCCAAGAAGGACCGATAGAACCGCCACACGCTAGCATTTTCCACAATCCTAAGCGGGGATGCCTGTTTTTTCAGTGGTAATAATGGCGGATGTGAATTAGCCTAGCTCTCAGGATCTGACCCTTTAGCTATCTGACTGGACAAAAACTACAGACACGCTTTTTTCCCCAGGTATCCTTTGTAACGCCAAATTTTTACACTCGACGTAACGAAGCAAAGACGCGACATTTTCGCGCAATTTTTCGCTCACCTTGGTTCCCAGAAGTTCCCGGAATGTGCTGGTGGGGGTTAGGTTTGTAAGACATTCCTAAAGACATCATAAATTACAGAAATAAAAATGTCCCTAAAATCAGCGAAGCGTCCGTCTCACAGTCACTTTTTGTTTACAGCAGAGAGAGCAGCACCGGCAAATATGGCCGTCACTTATATTGACACCCACAATGCAATCCATCATTATAATGATAGAGAACTATTAACTTACACCAAAAAAAAAAACATTTAGAAAAAAAATCCTCGGGATTCACCAGAAGAGAAAAACCTGTCCAAACCAAATCCTAAAAGTTTTTAATCACCGATAGAAAAGATTAGATGATAATAATCGGGGGAAATCTTTAACTTTTATTTACTGTTTATGAAGCGTCTTCGATAAGAATAATAACTAGATGCTAAAAAAATACGAAGTTGTGGTTCATACGACTATATAGAAAAAGTCCCAAGTTATACTTACAAAATACATTTTTCTTTTGTACCTATTTTGTTTTTCCTCCTAAACACGTAACTTATGTATTTTGAAATGTATTAAAGGTCTGACTTGTACATTTTTATTATTTATTTTGACAGAAAAAGTCAATCTGAAGAGAAAATGCAGCTTTTACCATGAGGCTCGACTTTTTATTCATCATTCGCTTTTTGTATTTTGTTGTATATTATAATTTTATTATATTTTCTTTTTTAATGCATCATCTTTCCACAAGTTTGTCTTTGTTCTTATGGTATCTTAAGTACAGTCTTCACTTCCTTTCTACACAATCACACACACTATTACTTTTTTCCTCATTTTAGTCATTTTTAGGATCTATTTCTTTGGTTAAATACTAATTTTTAGTTTTGTACATCACTGATCAATTCCCTCACACGCAAAAACCACACTAAACCCATTATATATATATATATATATATATATATATATATATATATATATATATATATATATATATATATATTAAAAAAAAAAAAAAAACAGGCCCGTGTATACATCCACAGTTTAGGCATTTTACTTAATCCATTCCAAACTATTTTCTAAAATAAATAATTCACCTCAAGGTTAACCACAAGATTTATTGGTCATATGCAAGAGGTAGAGATCTTGCACTCAGTTCCATGTTCATAAGATTGGTTTGTTTTTCTACAAGTACAAGTGATCCATCAGTAGTGCAACTCGTGCAAGGCTGAAACGACATTGTCTCTAACGTGTGCCGACATCTATACCATAAGTAAAACATAACTTCAGATATGCAGCTATCCACAAATATCAGGAAAAAAAACCCCTGGTGATCATTTACAATGTATTATGAAGTGGTGGGAAAAGTCATTATATAGTCCTTCCACACTAGTACATTAAAATGTTCCATTTGACAGCAAAGAAAAAACAAAAAAAACACAAAGCAAGGAGCAGGAAGTGTACTAATTAAAAGCTGGTCAATGTGGATGTGGCTTTCTAATGAACAGATTCCAGTTTATAAGAAATGTTGACAACAACCTTGTTCTTAAATATACAAAAACAGAGTAAAGGAGAAAAATAACCTGACCCTCTCAGACATGGATTTCTTTGATAAATAGACAAAATAAACATAGCTAGTTATCCATTCAACCATGCAGCATCAGTTCCTGATGAGGCCAGACAAGACCATAGGGGTAGGTACTATCATTTATTAACCCACTGAAGAGTCAGTGCTTTCCCTAGGAGAGCATTATTTGATTGAGATCTTATTTGATCTTTACAAAGGATATTCCACCATCTTTGCACTTTGACATTGAACAAATACCAGAAGTTTGCAGTTCATAGCATTTAGCATGCTACAGAATACCAGATGGGGTTACAGGGTGGAAAAGCAGATACCAGAAGATCCTAGCATGCAGTCAATTGTTGTGCAATTCTGCTATGATTTATTTATTTAAAAAAAAAAAAAAAAGTACTAGCAAGTTAACAATGTAATCATTAATTTGTACAATTACATCCTGTTCTGAAATAAAAATACCCGTGGCAATAAGTATAATAACTATGCTGAAGAAAGAAAGTTTCAGGACAGAAATGGGTTATTAGAGCTAACAGACAGTCTGGCCAAAAGAATGCATACAATTTACTTTTTACCTGAACGTAACTTATCAGATAAGATGCCCATCATTCAAATTCTACTTCTCTGCATTAGGCTTATAACTCCAGTGAAAATCTAATGGAAACATCTGATTCATTACAGTTCTTATAAGAAGAATAGAGTGTACATTTCATCTTTGACCAAACTGTTTATTTTAGTGCAAAAATGATGGAATTGACAGTCAGTCAATGGCAGAAACGTATGAGGTCCAAACCCAGGCCAAAGAGCATGCTGTTTGTTTTGAGGCCTGGAAAAATCTGATGTGAAGTTTGTGAACCTCTGACCGCTGACCTGTGTAAAACAAATAGATGATTTTGCAGCTTTAAAGAATAGGGGTTGAACACAGGCAGGGGGGGGACAAAAAAAAGCAAGCAGCTTGAACATTATTTTATTCTCCCTACCCATCCTCACACTACTTCCTCTTCAACATCTGAGGCGTTACAGCTTTTGAGTCAGTAGTCCAGCAAGCCTCTATCATGCTATGAGAGCAGTCTTCCTCATAGTATGGTGGCGGGGAGGGAGGCTTGTGATGCAGTGCTGGGGTCCCGTGTCTGCTGTTGTCCCACTGGGTTTTGCTATGTGTTGAATGAGTGGCTGAGACTCTGTGGGTGCAGCTGCTGCCACATCTGTTGCTGCTGTACAGCCAGCTGCTGCGATTGGTCTGACGAGGACAGGATGTTGGTGAGGGGAGCCACACAGTTTGCTGGAATGATCAGACCTGGGTGGCAAAATAAAAAATGTTTTTAAACTTCAGCATATATTAATTGAATACATACAGAAGACAAGAAAGAACCAATTAGAAATGTCTCTCTTACTCACCTACTATTCGTTGTCCATCCTCAGTTCTCAAACGGACAATCTGCATCTTCATGTTGCTTCCACTTACAGAAGCCAAAACACCCTCTACTTTGGTCCACACACTGAGCACAGAGCCACAAAGAACATAATACGTCCGGCAACGCAGCCCTATTTCACACTGCAGACCTGCTGATGCCTTCTTGCAGTTGCCACGCCTGTGTAAAAATCAGATAGTCAGTACACTGTAATAATAAAATGTAAAAAAAAAAAACCTCTCAGAAGGGTAGAATTGGAAAAAAAGACACTCACCAATAGGCATGAGAGCAAACATCCGCTGAAGACTTGTACTGATCAACCCAGCACTGCTTAGCTTCATCTGAAAGAACCTATTTAAAATATAGAAAAACTATTAGAAAACCATGCCAATCAGTCTTGTGTTTTAGCCAGACTGTATACAAATGTTTTGATATGTGACTTGGCAGGAGAAAATACCTTTTTGCATCGCTTCCGTATATCTGTGTACGTCTCCAGTTTAAGCTGTTTTCCTGTATTCGGTCTGTATACCATAAACAGTCTCTTTTTGGTGTTGACTTCTTTGACCATGATAGCTATTTTCTTGTTATTGCGTACCTAATCACATCAGAACAATCCAATAAAAAAATAAAACTTGTTTAAGCAAAAAACAAACACAAGTGAGTAAAAATACAATGTTAGACAGAAAGACGCAATTGCCCTCACCTGCACATAAAAGCCATCATCTGGTCCATTCTGTTCTGCCCAGATATGGGTAGCGTCCTCCCAAGACATACCCCTCTCCACACTAACCTGATAGACACAACAGACTCTTATTGCTCACTTGTTAACAGGTAATCACCCAAAACTATGCACCAGTATGTAGGCTGCAAATGTGTACATGTACAAAGCAAAACAAGCACTCCGATTATATGCTCACAAATATAGGAAGCTATTAAAGGAACATTGCAATCTGTATGTGTACTTACTGTATAAAGTTCAACATGGCCTGATGTGGAGTAACCTGGTGTCAAGAACTTTTTCACATCAATCTTTTTAACCTTCTCATCCCCAGAGCCCAAATCTGCAAAATCAGGTTTCAGACAAATGACCTTAGAATCATGTCAATTGACACTCATACTCAAAACAATTTTCAGGACTTCGATTTCTCTTACCCAGAATACCCATGTCGTATCTGCCATTCTTTTTAGCATTCTGAATAATAGCATTTAAAGTGTCAGAGAAATACTGGAAAAGGGCATTCTGCTGCTGGACCTCCATGCCAAGGATGCGGTTCAAGAATTTTCCAATGTTGTTGTAGTCTTAATAAAAAAATAAATATTTAAAAAGGCAGTTTTTGGTACAGTGCAGTGAATACACTTCTGAATGTAAAAAAAAAAAAAGGAAAACTAAACCTTACCCTTATCCAGTGAGAGAACACCAGACCTATCCTCCACATTAATCAGCCCAACACCAATTAATCCATTGCGAATTTCTGTGGACATCAAAACAAGTTATACATCAGTCCTTAGAAGGTCAGGTTTTTTTTATTTACTTAAAACATTGTGATGCCTGATTAAAATACAGCTTACCTTTAAAGAAATCCCCTTCGAAATGAGACGGTGGAGAGACCATGGGAGCATCCAAATTGACGATAGACTTCATGACATTCTCAAGAGCATTTCTGCCATACTATAAAACAAGAAACAGGTCAATCCAAGGCAGAATTTGACTGAAATGTTTTAAGATAAATGATCTCTTACTTTGTTGTCAAAGTTAAATCGACTAAGGTCCCTCGTCTCTGTGGCTCTTCGATCTCCATGTGTAAGTGCACCCTGTGAAATTGACAATTTTAATAAACTCTTTAAATAATTAAAATAAAAAAAAAACCCACATTTATAATAAAATGGGACCCACCAAGCTCTCTAATCTTTTGGCAACAATGGAGGCAAATCTTTGTTCTCCAGCAAGTTCCGATATCAAGAATACATACTCGGGAGCAGTGACCTGGTTAGATCTGTGTGTTCTGCCTGCAGGGAACATGCAAATTAAATCATTTTAATCTAGTCCATAAAAAAATAAGTAAATAAAGGTTTTGGATTCTGTTGTATTTTTAAACACAAAATAAAGTAGACTGCAAAAGCACTAACCGAACTGCTGAATAGCCCGGTCTGCACTCCACGGCAGCTCTAAAGTCATGTGCACCCTTCTCCTCTGGTTCTTCACTCTACGGTCTGCTTGGAGTGAAATACCAGAACTGGCAGCCTCCGAGATTATAGAAATATTCTAAAAGAGAAAAGCAACATTATATCCAATTTATAATTCTAGAAGCAGTTTAAAACGAGAAGCTATACAAATAAATTTTAACATACCTTTTCTCCATCCATAAATCTCTGCTTCTCTGTGAGATTCAGGATTTCGACAGGAACGTCCAGTTCTGATCTTGATTCATAAGAGATGCTTCCATCGTCATTGCTGACTACTCTACCTTTTCGGCCAGTCATCTATAAACACATGGTTTGCACAAATAATATAAAGAACTAAAAACACAATACATACACATCTATCTATCCATCCATCCCACACACAAATACACATACATTAATCCCCCGCTTTACGGTGGTTCGACGCTCGTGTCCAGGTTTATCGCAAAATTGCATTTGCCACATCATTTGTTACACTGATTTTCCCGGTCTTTTGCGGTTAGCACCATGGACCAAAAAACTTAGAGGTAATAGTTTTTAATATAGTTTTATTTTTAAATAATTACATTTATTAATTAAAATACAATTACTAATTCTAAAATGTAGAAAATGTTAATACGGTACAGTATACTAAATACCATTTTTGGGGTGGCGTCCATTTATCACTGTTTTCCATTTATCGCGAGCGGTTTTGGGACGTAACCACTACGATAAATAGGGGATTACTGCACACACACGCACACACGCTGGTGTATCTCAATAAATTAGAATATAATTAAAATGTTCATTTATTTCAGAAATTTAATACAAAAAGTGAAACTCTATACAGATTCATCACACAGACTGATATTTCAAGTGTTTATTTCTTTTAATTTTAATTATTTTGGCTTACAGCTAACAAAAACACACCATTAAATTTGAATACCAAGACTACTATACTAAATAAGTCTTATCAAAATGAGCCTTCAGCTAATCTGCATTTTTTTGGTCTCGTTTCTCATTTTCCTCTTGACAATACCTCAGATTCTCTATGGTGTTCAGGTCTGAGGAGTTTGGTGGCCAGTCAAGCACACCAACACCATGGTCATTTAAACAACTTTTGGTGCTGTTGGAAGTGTGGGCAGATGCCAAATCCTGCTGGAAATTAAATCAGCATCTCCATAAAGCTGGTCAGCAGAGGGAAGCATTAAGTGCTCTAAAACTTCCTGGTAGACGGCTGTGATGACCTCGGACCAGATAAAACACAGTGGACCAACACCAGCAGATGACATGACTCCCCAAACCACCACTGACTGGGCAAACTTTACACTGGATCTCAAGCAACTTGGATTATGTGTCTCTTCTCTCTTCTTCAGACTTTGGGACCTTGATTTCCAAATGAAATGCAAAATTTTCTTTCCTTTCATCTGAAAAGATGACTTTGGCCCACTTTTTGCCCAGGTAAGACACCTCTGACGTTGTCTCTGGTTCAGGAGTGGCTTTACACAAGGAATGCATCCGTTGTGGCCCATGGATACGTCTGTGTGTGGTGGCTCTTAGAGCACTGACTCCAGCTGCAGTCCACTCTCTGTGAATCTCCCCCAAATTCTTGAATGGGCTTCGCTTCACCCTTTTCCACCACATTTTTTCTTTCCATTCAACTTTCCATTGATGTGCTTGGATACAGCACTCTGGGAACAGCAGCTTCTTTAGCGTTTGTGTCTTACCCTCCATGTGCAGGGTGTCAATGATCGTCTTCTGGACAACTGTCAAATCAGCAGTCTTCCCCCATGATTGTGCAGCCTGAACCAGACTGAGACACCATTTAAAGGCTCAAAAAACCTGTGCAGTTGTTTGGATTTAATTAGCTGATTAGAGTGTTTTTCACAATATTCAAATTTTCTGAGATACTGAATTTTGGGTTTTTTATTAGCTGTAAGCCAAAAATCATCAAAATTAAAAGAAATAAACACTTGAAACATATCAGTCTGTTTGTGATGAATCTATATAAGAGTTTCACTTTTTGTATTGAGTTACTAAAAAAAAAAAAAAAAATCAACTTTTTAAATTATATTCAAATTTATCAAAATGCGCCTGTATATACATAAAACAGTTACAATCAGAGTTTCCTCAGGAAAATATTAAGTGGCAGACTGCAAGTTTGTTTAGTCTCTGCATCAGGGCAGTATTCTCTATTCAGCATCCATACAGAAAAACCAGAAGAGCTAAAACTGTGAACATTTAAAGCGAGCAGCTTTAATACCTTCCACGATAATTAATAAGGAATTCATGTAGCTTTTTTTTATTTTATTTAGGTGTCCTAAATTGCAAAGACAATTGCAAGAATGACACACGTGTTTTTGTTTCCCCTGGTGTGCTCATTCTCTAAGCTAATAAAAAAAAAAAAGTTGTCTTACACGCCAACAAACTCTGCCACTGATTTGCCATGCTGACACGGTCTGACCAGAGCAAACGGTGTAGAAATAACAACTAAAGCCGACCAACACGCAAACCCCGCCCCATTCCTCGCTAGTTCGGTGTGTACTGGACTTTAAGTTCTTATCCATTTTTCTTAACCTAGCTTTATATATTTCATTGGTTAAATATGATGCTTATATTTATCTATCTTTCTAACTGCATCTCTCATACATACACACACATTAGTGTGTCTAAGAGATACAGAAGTTTTACTGTACAAAATTAAACTGTACCTCTGCCACATTTTCAGGGCCTCCCAACTCATCAATGAGCTCATCCAGTGTGTTTGGTGGCAAATCCTCAGCCAGTTTCTCCAGCTGCTCTAGCAGCTCCCGCTTCATCTGCTGGGCATCCTCCACTGCATCATTACTGGTGACACAGCTACTTTCTTCAGGTTCACGTTTAGCTGTAGTAAGAGAAAATGAGTTCAAATAGAAGTCTCATGGAAATACTACCACAGATCAAACTGAAGTTATATAAATAAAAAAGTGACATATCAAAGACATTGGAATGATGATGAACCTTTGCTTTTGTATAAATAATAGTTAAGATATTAGCTAAACATTCTACTCTTCCTATTCACTAATCTATATTATTGCACACATTTGAAGACTGAGCAATAGTCCCAAGACTTCCTGCTGTTTCTCCGATATCCTAAGACCACTTGACACATTTTGGATCAAACTGGCAGGTAGCTCATATGTTCGCCTGTGTGTGTGTGTTCACTGCGTAATTGCAAGACTAACACATTATCTGAATTCTGTTAGAGACTTTGCATTCGTACAAATCTAAATACATTCCAATAAACCTCTAAATAAATATAGAACAGTTAAAGAAGAAAAAAATTTTTTTTGTTTTAAATACACAACCACCCACCAGGAGCCACAGCGTTGTTGGTCGTAGGTTTTACAACAGGTGTAGTAAAAGCAGGCCTGGTTGAACCAAGCCCAGAGGCTAACAAGGCACTTTGAATGGAATCTGGGTCTATGCTCTTCTTCTTCTTCTTCTTGTTCCTCTTTTCCTTGCTCTTCTTTGACTCTTTACGAATTAGCCACGGATCTACAAAGAAAAAAATATATTACAGAATAAGAGTCACAGTCGAAACTATTAGGAGAGAATCTATGCCCAGGTACTTACCATCTTCATCATCCTCACTGGAATCGTCCTTGAAAGGGTTGAAGTCATCTTCGTCTTCATCTCCTGAGCTGCCTGAGGCAAAGCTGTCCTCGCTGTCGTCTTTGTCAGAGACTTCTGAATTACTTTCATCTGAGCTGGTGCCTGAAAGACCGCCAGACTTGCGGGACTTCTTTGATCCTTTTTTAACCTCTGCACCTACAAGTAAATTAAGAGGAAAAAAAAGACTTTCCACTTGGGCACATTTAAATTATGTGGTGCCAGAAGCAAGATAAAGATTTTCTATTTTGACTGGACAGGGTGGGGGTGCAGTTTTCTCATATGTACCTTTCCTTTTCTTGCCCTTCTGCTCCTCCTTAGTTTCTGCCGGTGAAGGTGTTTTCTTTGCAGATAGATCAATACCCAGTAAACTGAAAAGCTTCTGTCTGTCTGGGGCAGGGAAGTGTTTCTCCACTAGAGACTGCAGGACACCCCTTCAAAATAAAACACAAACCTTGTTATTAATTTAATGGGATCAAATGAGATTTACACATTATATAAATGGATGGAATGTGGAATTTTGTATATAATTTATATTCTCACACACACACACACGTGTGTATATATATATATATATATGTGTGTGTGTGTGTGTGTGTGTGTGTGTGTATGCATATGTATGTATGTATGTATGTATGTATGTGTGTGTGTCTATGAGTGTCTATAAATTGTATATTCCAGCAACACTGTGGTGTGCATTGTGTACACCAATCAAACTAGCAGAGTGGTAGCTCAGTGGTTAAGGCATTGGACTTTGGATCTGAAAGTCATGAGTTCAAATTCCAACTAGAGGTCGACCGATATGGGGTTTTCTCTGACCGATGCAGATATTTAGAAATCACGGCAGCCGATGTTTGGCCAATTTTCTCCCCCACTTTCATCTCGTAAAATCTAATAATAAATAATTAATAAGACAGGCTGCAGAGACTCGTTTAAATGAAACCTTTATTGAACAGCACAAGCCTCTCCAATTAGTGCACTTGTTATCAGGTTTTTGTACCATTAACTACAGCTGGTTGAAAGCTCACTAACAATAGAGTTCCTAAATGCTACTCTCAAATGTAATTCCCATTCTCTCTTCAAAAGCAGCATCATCATACTTAACCAATGAAATTGCTTTATATATTTACAGTTGTGGCGCTTTCAGTTTCCAGATAGATTTTGATGCCGAATGCAGACTACTGCCACCTGCTGGTATAGGAGTGTTATGTTCTTTCATGCAAGTGCAAGCAAATGTATGCCGCCCCACATAAAGGCTACTGCCAAATACCACAAATGTAAATGTAGCAGCATTGTACAAGTTAGTGGGAGATTGGGATCATCACAGTAGTAGTAAATAATAAAGCATAACAATCAAACATACTTCTTAGTCTACTTCAGACAAAAAATAAAAAAAATAATTCTCCAGTGGGTATAACAGAGGCACCCGTCTCCAGTGTCTTATTTTCAAATTTTTTGCCCTGACTACAGTGAAGGATACACTTTTCTGCTTTTTCAAGGAGGAAAAAAATTAAAATATTAATAAAAATAAGAGCCAGTCCACTAAAGAGCAAAAGACATTAAGGACATCCCTGTTTTATGCAGTTACTTTTACTTCATGTACATGAGCTCTGTGTCAATAAAAATAATAACAGGCCCTATGGTCTCTAGGATATATGGAACAATCTTCTTTGTTTAAAGTGACCGTCCAAACAGTTCCCCTTTCACACCCATCAGAGGCAACAACGAGAACATCAAACTGAACATATCACATGATTAACACTTATGCTCAGGTCTACACCCACTGTATCATGTAAGGTGATCAATAAATCAGTACATATGTTACTAGAGAAGTTTATTAATACTGGACATGAACTACACTGGTAAGTACAAGGTTTTCTTTTTTTAGCCACAGTATATGTAATAAGCTGCACGATTGTGCCATGTCACGCGTCAAATTTCCTCAAATATTTTCAATGCTTAATTAGCTCACAGTCTCCGAATCAATGTTTCACAACACAGGTCTAGAGGATCTCAATCATCTTGATTGACAAAAGTGGCACAAGAAGTTGTGAGGCAAGTATACCTAGTAAACTGGCAAATCAGTGCAAATGTACCAATGAACCAGAAATACCAGGGATTACCTGTGGTACCTTTGTACACAAGATACGATTTAATATTTTATTTCATCAATATCTTTTATCGACACAAAGCTTTCTATCTTCCAACACAAAACAGAGCAAACATTTCTTAGACACAGGGGTTTTCCATCTGTATTTTTCCCCCAAAGAGAAAGTAGAAGTAACTTACTTAGCTGTAGAGACAAAGTCATTGAGCTCGCCTCCACCTTCCTCCAAGGCTTCGAGTGTTCGAGCCTCACCTGTTGACTGCAGGCCAATGACCACACACTGAAGAGGGAAAAGAAATTGGCAGCTATTACAGAATATTAGGGTTGACAGTGATTATGCAGTGATTATGTTTTGTACACCTGAATGAAAAAAAAAATAAATTATTATAATAATCATCAAGCCTAACCTTTCCGTTCTTCACTTCCTCTCGGGCTAGCTGCACCACTCGCCGCACCTTTGAAGCGATGCACAGGTACTTGAAAAACCTTTGGTGTGCGGACCAGAACTGACCCCACATTGACTTTTTCATACGCTGCTCGGCGTCCATCAAGTTAGCTGCTTGCTGGAATTTCTCCCGTGCACTCACCCACTGAAAGCAACAATATTACACACACACAAAAAAAAAGGAAGAAGTCACAAAGTTTAAAAAACACAAATTTTTTAAATGTTAGATATATTGGCGGTAAGATATGTTGGCACACATACCAGACGGACCGACTTGTTATACATTTTGATGTAGTTGTGTGTTAGAGGGACTTCCTCGATCTTAAATGTCACACCCTGGAAGCTCAACTGTCGAGCAATGTACATTCCTCGCAATTTCATATCCATGGCAACAATTTCCATGGCACCCACACCTCTAAAATAAACCAAGACAAAGGAACACATTTTATAAAAAATAAAAAACACAGAAAAGAAGAGGTTACATTCAGAAAGCCACAGTATCCAGCGCAAAAGGACTGACCTTCTTTCAACAGCTTGAATAAAATTTGAAAATTCTTTAAAAGGAGTTCCTTCCCCCCAGATCCCAAGACGATTCATGTAAGCCATGTTCCGAGGCTCAGATGCACCTACAAAACAATACAATCAGAATAAATAAATCGGAAAGAAGCCAATCCACCTTTAATTTTGAATACAGATGCTTCTTTTTGGGCACAAACCTGTAGCACTGGCATAAACAACACGTGCTTTTGGCAGTTTGTTCTGGAGCTCAAGAACAGCCAGTCCAGTCTTTGTGGGTTTCGATGACCCAATTGGGCAAACATTTTTGGCTTTGTGACATTCATCAAAGATTATCTGAAAGGCTCAGTTAAAGAAAGCAGCTGAACAGTAGTGGCTCACAAATGTAGCCGATATCTTCTTACTCTTTGAAAGAAATTCAACAAGACTTTTTTTTATTATTATTAAAAAACATAAAAGCACTGAAAGGATACCACACCATCAAAATCATCCCCACACCAATGGAGTAACTGTTTAAATCTTGTCTTATACTTTCCACCAGTTTGACTTTCTCCAATCAGGGATGAATATGTAGCAAAGATCACACCTTTTTTCACACTTCCATTGTGTTTCGATGAAATCTTTCCATATTTAAACTGAACAAAAAATAAATCATTTTTAAGTTTCAAATTAAATTTGGACAGATGTGAATGCTGAGGGGTAAATATACATTCAATACCTTGTTTAAAGAATGGACCTGGATGTTTTTTGCACCAATATCTCTCAAGTCCCTCTCTGCATCATACTTCAAGTCGTTTGAGACGCTAAACCTAGAAAGTAAAAATAGCAATTAAAATGAAGAATAAATCCTATACTGAAATGTCCATTTTATGCAGATGTACCACATATAAACAATAAAATGTTCCATGTGCTGCCTCAGGATCTAAAAAAGATTTGTGTGCATGATACATTACCAGAGAGATCTTTTCCTGGTCAGAATGTAGTTTTCATATATGATTCCAGCAATAGTTCTTCCCTTTCCTACACCAGCACCATCACCAATCAGGTAAGCTGCTCTGTCCCCATTTGGAAGGAATGTCTCATGTTGCTGTAAAGTAAAACATAAGACTAACATTTATATATTACTTGTAAAGATTTTTTTCTAATAAACCAAAAATAAATCCATAATGAATTTGTACTGCAGAAATAAATAGTTGTTAAACTCAAAACAAGCATGCCAAATATAATCCTCTGACTCATTTCATATCAAGCCCACACAAACTGAAAAATAATTCATTTTCACACTAGATCACCGACACCAAAATTCACACCCAGACCAATAGAATCACACATTAACCGGATTCTTTTTTTTATTTTTATTGATTCATTAACTACTTATCTTTTACATACTTAAAGCAAAACATGATGAATATAGCAGACTTGATATAAAGCAAAAAAATTACCCTACGGACAAATTAAATATTTATTTAAGTCATACAAAATATGCAACTAACTGTAGAATTAAACCAAATCAGAGATCAAAAATATAACAATACGCTAAACCATTTAGCTTCCCAAAAAAGTCACTGAGTACTTAAGTTTGACATCACCTAGATTAGAGTCCTTCTAGAAGTTCAAGAACACAAACCTGAGAAGCATATGTAATGGCCTCAAGCTGAAGAGCAGATAACCAGCCTCTGTCGATTGTCTCCTCCGGAATAGAAAGTCTGTACCACACATTAGGAGGGCTGACACTTGAGAGGGAGCTGGTCTCAACCACAGGATCAGGATGTCGCTCTCCTATTCTCACTAGGGTGATCAATTTAATTTCAATAAATTAATTGTTTTTAAATAATAATAATAATGAAGAAAAAAAAAATCATGCAACCTCTCTTCACCCCGTACAGACTGAAACCTAAAAGAGAGTGGCCTACATCTTTATTTTAATGCAGTGCACGTACATTTCATTGGCATGTATTCAGCATATGTTTCTGCATGTCCCAACTCCTCCTCTTCTTCCTCCTCTGGTTCCTCCTCCTCTCTCATTGTAGGTAACTTGTTGCAAAACAAACAAATTAATCCAAAAACTCATCACAAAGCTCAAGTCATATAAAGCCTAGACAGCAATTCAAATAAAGCAAGTAAGAAATAAATAAAATACTTTACATTTACAGGTGAAAAGCTTCGCATTTTGATTTCCTCATTGGCCCAAATTCTGGCAACATCTTTGCTCAACACCTCCTTTTTTACTCCATTGTTTACCTCCACTGTTAAAAAAAAAGAATAAAAAATGTGATGTGAAAACATAACAGAGGAGCCTAGATATTCTCCATGGCTGGACACAAATACACCAAGAGTGAACCCCAACACAGCTGTACCCATACCTGGTTTATTAATCAACTTTGTAGAGAGCAAAAAAATCTCTGAAATGGGAGAGCATGGACAGTATTGAAGTGAAGACATTCTCAAATGGAAAACATGACCAACAATTTATACAAGAGTTTAAGTGCCAATTTGTACAAAAATAATGTTTGTGATTAAACAAAATAAAGAATGACACATGAAACACAGTATATAGTTAATTACAGTGGATAAGCCCATAGGGCCTTTACCAAAAATAATTTTAAAAAAACCTGGTTTCCCCTCCGTGAGCTGCATACAGACTGCTAACTGCAGAGACTGTGCTACTCTCAGCTTTAAAATGCTGCACAACATGGACATTGCTCTGACATTATGCAGACAAATGATTTAGTCAAAAGACCACTAGGCAAGTAAAAATTGCCACGTTTCTGCCAGTCCCAAGTTCTGGTTGTCTGGAAACTAAAAGTCCAAAAAATTAGCTACTGTATTGTAATTAGGTGTGATTTATATTACATTATATTTATTAGTTACAAATGTTACCAAGTGAGTTTACAATTATATTATTTGATCATCAAATGGTTGGCCATAAATATGACAGAGATTTGTTTTTCTGTTCTTGCATCACTAAATAAGATACTTATCTATCTGTTATATTCCTCTCCAAAAACTGCAGCTGACTTTATAATGGCTTTGTACTTCACCTTACTTTGTCCAGTCTTACATGGGGTCATGGTTCTTTCATCAAGGTATTTCTAACTATCTAACTACTCATATCTAGAAACACACATATATATATATATATATATACACACACACATACAAAAATTTTACACAGTCACAGATTTGATGAGTATTGTAAGAGAAAGCACATTTGCCAAGCAATCACAAAATGTCATGTTCAGATGAACTTACTTGTGCCTGTAGCTGTAGCAACAGGCTGTGCAATATCAGGTGGAGGCTTCAGCTTCATAAGTTCACCAAGACTGTTTGTCTTTACACCGCTGGTCCGAAGAAGGTCCTTCAGCTTTGTCTGCTCCCGATTCGGTGGGACCACACTGCACACGGTGGCTGTAGTGGAGGATGAGAATGAGCTTCGTTGGGTTGACGATGGCGTCTGCACCACCTTGGTTACTGTGATGGTCTGTCTGGAGGAGGTTCCCATTGAGGGCTTTGTGACCACAATGGTTCCCAGTGATGGCAGTTGATTCAGTTGATTTAAGACGAAAGTAGTGGTTGAGGGCTGAGGTTTCTGCTGGGGGGGGGATTAGTGACAATTGTGAAACGGGAGTTTTGGGGGTATTTTAGAAGCGACTAGGTTACCATGAAAAGGACAATTATTTAAAAAGGACTTACTCGCACTGCGACTGTAGGTGTGGGAGGCACGGCAGGCTCAATTCCAACAATGCCAGCTGCTTCGCTACCGAGACCAATGTCAAGGACATTCTTTGAGACTGACTGAAAGAAGAAAGATATAAAGCAATAAAAAATTTATTATAATTTTAGCCATCTTGTTTACCAACATGGCAAACAACACTCAAAACCAACCAAACCGCACATCTTACAAAAATCCCACATGCAGTGCCAAATAATCTCTGGACACACATGATAAGACTTTCGCTGAATGGATTTGTTTACCTGTTGTGAGGCAGGGGACTGAGCGGTGTCCTGAGAATCAATGTCAAAAAGGTCAGTTGGGCAGATTCCACTTTCACTAAGGGCTGCAAGAAGCAAATCTTGTCCCGGATCCATTGTCTGGAAAAACAACATTCACAAGATCACAAAGTTTGAAAAGCGTTAATTTGGCAGATAAGATTGCAGCCTGGACATGAGTGTTGGTTGGTGGAAAGACAAACAGACACCGCCAGTTACTATGGATGGCACACATTATGGTCCACAACAC
Organism: Silurus aristotelis; assembly: GCF_946808225.1. Classification (NCBI taxonomy): domain Eukaryota; kingdom Metazoa; phylum Chordata; class Actinopteri; order Siluriformes; family Siluridae; genus Silurus; species Silurus aristotelis. The sequence continues at coordinate 13,678,427 of NC_139591.1, forward strand.
ACACGCTACTAAGAATAACACATGGGTTTTTGTTGCTATGACAAATGAAAGATAATATTGTCGAAATCCGCAACTGCGCCATCAAAGGCTGTTTTATGGAAATGTCTCAGTAACGCATCAAACCTATTCTAATATGTTTACGGGAACAATAAAGCTTCACACCAGCATGCACCTTTGCACGTGTTTGCCCAAACTCATTCAGCTAGCAACTACTTCCTGGTCTGACTGTGCTTTTTGGGAGTCACACGACAACCGGCTAAATGGTTGTGTACATTATTAATACAACGTCACAAGCATAACAACCTGAAACGTATCATGCACAATCACTCTCCAAATTAGATTTATTTAGACCTTGATATTCTACTAGATAATCGCTAAACACAAATAATAGTTTGCTAGTTGTCCTGGATCTGAGTGTGCTAGTAGTCACCTGAGAAGCGTTAGCTAGCCCAGTCACTTTCATTTTAACGCTGGCGCTATTTAAAGTCATGTTTGCCTGAATAACATAGCTACGCGTATAACAGAATAAATGACTGCTATAACCAAAACTCGTTTTGTTCAGTAATAATACGACTCCAGCATTTAAACGCCGCTGTACTGACCGCAGGAAAACCTCGCGCTCTGAAGTTCATGCGCTAGCTTGCTAATGTTCATTTTACTGGCGACCTCCTGTTCATGAACTTTAAACAACAACGAATAACACCCAAGATGAACCCGGTATAGTAGTAACCCAGTTAAACAACTGTAACTAAAAATTTAAATAAAGCACACCATCTTTCAACTAGCTAGCAGCCTCACGTAACGCTATGCTAACATTGCGAGATGGTTAGCAAAACACTCTCGTGCTCTGTCACAGCAAGTTGTCGAGCTGTCTGTCCAAGCCGCCGCTGCGTTCCAGATAAAATAAGAACCTGTACATCCTACCGACAGCTTTTTGGGTAGAAAATGGATAGAGTAGAGATTTACATGAAAAATAAGCGACGTCAGTGCATCCAAAACGCTCACAAAATGCACCTACTCAATGATTCCCAGGGACCTCCGAGTGTCGCGGTGGTTTGAAGGATGCTGGCCCTCCGCTTCGCCTGTTTTCTAACCACCCGCCGCCATCTTTACCAAACGCCAAGAATCGCGTGGAGGTCACGTGACGCTCGGCCAGCAAGAAAGACCGTTTCGTCGCCAGATTCCCGTCGCTGTAGCGGCACAAACGGCATGCAAACGCGCATCGAGTGAGAACGCACCGAAATCAATCACTAACTGTCCAACATCTGCCATATTAATATCAGTTTTAGGCCAAAAAGTGGTGAGAGAAGGACAGCGCTAAACCCGCATCACGTGACAGGTCCGTCACACCACAAGGAAGTGACGTCTTCGGAATCGTTTCCTCCGGGGTCATACTAGTTGACTTGGCAACTGCCATATCGGTAAGGTCAAAGTAGCACATTTTCACCTCTGCTAAAAATAAAATTCGTCCCGTCCGTGAACCTTCCGGTCATTCAGTTTTCATTTTAGAAAAAAAAATTTAAAAAATAGAAAAATTACGTTTTTTAACAAAAAATCCAGAACCAAACTACTAAAAACAAGTAATTTCCCTGTTTCTTTGTAGATGCACATATTCCTCACAAATAAATATATATATATATATATATATATATATATATATATATATATATATATATATATATATATATATATATATATATATATCTTTAGCTCAGTTTGTCCCAAAATATGCATGTGCTTATTGAAAAGTGACCTTATTTAAAATTATTTCGTTTGTCGATGTCAATACAATTAAAGTCTATGTAAAATAGCTCATACTTAATAAAATAAATAAAAAAAATTATATATTTATATTTAACAATGGACATTGTTTCAAAGCAGCTTTGACATGCATCATACATACTCAATAATTACATACTGCTGCTTTACATGTTTAATACATACTCCATAATTACACACTGCTGCTTTAAATACATCATACATACACCATACTTACATACTGCTGCTTTAAATACATCATACATACACCATACTTACATACTGCTGCTTTAAATACATCATACATACACCATACTTACATACTGCTGCTTTAAATACATCATACAGACACCATACTTACATACTGCTGCTTTAAATACATCATACATACACCATACTTACATACTGCTACTTTAAAATACATCATACATATTGCATACTTACATACTGCTGCTTTAAAATACATCATACATACATACACCATACTTACATACTGCTGCTTTAAATACATCATACATACACCATACTTACATACTGCTGCTTTAAATACATAATACATACATACATACACCATACTTACATACTCTTTAGATCATTCTCTTCTGATATTTCCATCTTTACTTCATTTAAGTACATGTCAGAACCTTGAAACTTAAAGGCCTTTAAAACTTATAATATTCTTAAACCTAATAGCCTAATACTTATGGTAATACTAATAATATAAAAATCAATAAAAATCATCATCATCAATCCCACTTCATATTAGGTGTCTTTACCACCTATGTGCATGTTAAAAAAATTAAATAGCATGTTAGGTATTTTACAATGGTACTAATTGTGCTCATGTCTTGCAATACACTTGTTGCCACTGAGGTGTGATATGGATTATGCTGCCACAGGTTCCATGGCAGGGGTAGGTTTAAGGGGTTAGGGTTAGCAGTGTAATTTTAGATGTTATTACATGCAGGTAAATAGAAGTAGGAGGTAAAACATATTTACACAATGCACAGTGCAATGTGTCAAATGTTTAAATGTTAGTATATAATCGTTAAACACACTTTATTTAATGTGGTTCTTCATCATTATCTTTTTTCTACTTATTTTACTGACATTCCACAGTATTGCAGCTGTGTATTGACACATTCAGTCTTGGACTCTGCTCTTTTTTTGCTTTGAATTACACGAAATCATCTCTCACATCAATGAATAGCACAAGACCGACTTTATTACTGTGAAGGTATTGGTAAGCCTTTGAGCTTTTCACACTGCTCATTGCCTTCCATCACAAGCTAAACAACATCAACAAAGTCACTAAAAATATTACGGTAGGTTATGTGCGTACTTTAAAAAAAAATCATCCTCCCATTCCTGTATTGATGTTGTTCTTTATACGTTCTGTCAGCGTGTGATTCCACATCTTGCTAAAAATAAAAGAATAAGTAGCAACACTGCAGCGAATGATCATTTACGTCTTATCGAAAGTTTAAATCGTTTCGAATTGTAAATAGTTCTGCAATTTGACATAAACATTTTTTTTCTGTTTTAGTTTCCCTTTGATTTTATTTTCTGTGCATCCACGAAGAAATTGAAAAGGTTACTTGTTTTCTGTTGTGGTTCTGGACTATTAGAAGACAATAAAAATAACGGCCCTTCTTCATTTTTTTTATTCTCTTTCTAAAGTAAAGATTTAATGACTAGAAAGTACACAGACAAAACTTACTTTCTTTTCTTTTTTTTTGCGAATGATCGTATACATATTATTACATCATAACATTATAACATAATCGATATCATAGAAATTATTTCCAATTGTAAATAGCCAGTGTTTAGAGATGATTACAGTTTTACATAATTTAGCTTTAATGGGACAACATATCCTTGTGTTCAAAATGGTGCTTTTATGTGCACTTAAGTACTTTATGGGTATGCTAGATCCAAACCTCAAACAACCTTATAACAACAAAAAAAAAGCATATATAGCATAAAAGGCTAGGTCATCTGATGCAGTACTTCATCACTTCTTCTTGAACAAATTAACTAATATATAGTACACAAATTGTGTTATAAATTTAGAGATAGATAGATAGATAGATAGATAGATAGATAGATAGATAGATAGATAGATAGATAGATAGATAGATAGATAGATAGATAGATAGATAGATAGATAGATAGATCGATCTAGAGCATAAAGTCAATATACAGCGGGGAAAATAAGTATTTGACACATCAGCATTTTTATCAGTAAGGGGATTTCTAAGTGAGGTATTGACACAAAATTCCCACCAGATGTAGCCATCAAACCAAATATTGAATTCATACAAAGAAATCAGAACATTTAAGTATACAAGTTGAGTCATAATAAATAAAGTGAAATGACACAGGGAATAAGTATTGAACACATGGAGATAACAAGGTGCAAAATGGCATAGAAAGCCAGGAGATCACCTAAAATCTATCAGTATTGAGAGAGAAACCCTGCCCCCTATCAGTACTAATTGATATCAGCTGCTTTAGTCCTAATTAATGGCCTATAAAGGCTTCTCATTACCCAGTAGGCACACAGGAAAGACTTCATGATGGGTAAAAGCAAAGAACTCTCTCAAGCTCTTCGAAATCTTATCGTTGAAAAGCATTTTGATGGGAATGGTTATAGGCACATTTCCAGAATGCTGAATGTTCCTGTGAGCACTGTGGGGGCCATTATCCAGAAATGGAAAGAGCATCCGTTCACCATAAACGATTAGGTGCTCCACGTAAGATCCCTGTCCGAGGAGTCCAAAGAAAAATCAGGAGAGTTTGCCAAGAGCCAAGAACCATTCGGGCAGAACTTCAGGAAGACCTTGCATCAGCAGGTACTGTTGTTTCAAAGAAAACCCTCACCACGCAAGACTCCATTGCTGAACAAAAAGCATGTTGAGGCTTGGTTAAAGTTTGCGAAAGAGCATTTGGAAAAGCCTGTGGATTATTGGGAGACTACAGTATGGTCAGATGAAAGCAAAATTAAACTTTTTGGCAGTCATTCTACACACCATGTTTGGAGAAGAAATGGCACTGCTCACCACCCCGAGAACACCATACCAACAGTTAAGTTTGGGGGTGGAAGCATCACGGTTTGGGGCTGCTTTTCAGCAAGGGGTACTGACAGACTTCATATTATTGAAGGCAGGATGAATGTACCGGGACATTCTGGATAAAAATCTGCTTCCATCTACCAGAAATCTGAGAATGAAAAGAGGGTGGACATTTCAGCAAGACAATGATCCCAAACACAAGGCCAAGGAAACAATGAAGTGGTTTCAAAGAAAGAAAATCAAGTTGGTTAAATGGCCCAGTCAATCACCTGACCCAAATCCCATAGAAGATCTATGGAGAGAACTGAAGATCAAAGTTCATAAAAGAGGCCCAAGGAAACTTCAAGATTTAAAGACCATTTGTTTGGAAGAATGGGCCAGAATCACTCCTGAGCAATGCAGACGACTGGTCTCTCCATACAAGAGGTGTCTAGAAGCTGTAATCACCAACAAAGGCTTTTCTACACAGTATTGAATAAAGTGTGTTCAATACTTATTCCCTGTGTCATTTCACTTTATTTACACTTTATATATATAACTTGTATACCGTTACTTAAATGTTCTAAATTCTTTGTATGAATTCAATATTTGGCTTAATGGCTACATCTGGTGGAAATTGTCAATAGCCCACTTGGAAATCCCCTTACTGATAAAAATGCTGATGTGTCGAATACTTATTTTCCCCGCTGTATTCTTGAAAATGTTTTAAATTAATTATGGTGTTTAAATTTATTTAAATCATTAGGACAGCAAACAGAATTTTTGTTGAAATGTTTGTAATGTTCCCACACGGATGGTTTTAATTACCGGTTGTGTGCATTATTGCGGATTTTGGTGATTCATTTGAAACTTGAGACAAATGTTTAGTGATTAAAAAAAAATTTTGTTTGAGTAATCTTTATCTAAGTAAAGAAAGAACATTGTGAATAAATGTGTGTTGTGTTCAAGGTTTGATTTCGCTTCTTATATAAATGTTATTAATCTTATGTTAATAAAATCTGTGCCTTTAAAATGTATTTGCATTAATATTAGGGCTGTCAAAATAAACGTGTTAATTTAACGTCGCAGATAGATAGATAGATAGATAGATAGATAGATAGATAGATAGATAGATAGATAGATAGATAGATACATTTATAGATAAATATTATTATAAATATTATTATTATTATACACATATAAATATAAAAAAAATCAAGACTGACATATAATGGGTGTATTCTACAGTATCTTCTTCACAAAGTTTTCTGGCATGTCTTAAAAGCATTTAAATATGCTCAATAAATAAATGGTCCACAAGTTGGCGTTACATTAGGATATCGGGTAATTTGGGGCAGTTTATCTTAGAAACACTTTAAAAAATGTCCATAAATTATGTTTAAAAATCAAGTGTACATAATATACACTATTGTAAATGTTCAAATAATGTTAAGGTGTTTACAACTGAGTCATTTTTCCACCAGGCATGGTTCAGCAGGGTTGAGGTTAAGTGTTAAAATCTAAAATACAACAAGTGGAGAGCGGAAGAGATGTAATGGATAGATGTATGAATGCATGCAACACCAGGTACTAAAGTACAAGATCCATTAATTGATTTTACATGCAACAAACACTTTTTTTTTTCTCTGCTGCTGCTAAAAGAAATAAATGTTACTAATGTCTGATAGTTTCCTTGATCTCTTATTAAGAAATGATAGAAAATAGTTGGTAAAAATAACTTTTATTGTTTTATTGTTGTTATGGGCAAGGGGGTAGGTCAGTGGTTAAGGCTCTGTTTTACTGATTAGAAGATCCGAGGTTCGAACCCTGGCTCCCAAGCTCTCCAAGCTACCACACTTGGGCCCCTGAGCAAGGCCCTTAACCTTCAGTGATCCAGGGCTGCTGTATCATGGCTGACACTTCACACTGAACACATCTCCTAACATCGCTGGTATATGCAAAAGGTTAACAAAAGGCTGGAAAAGAAAGTTTTACTAAAATGGAACCTTTTGGTAAAACCTTACCTCATCATCTACAGTGCATAATATCATTAAAAGATAAAGAAAATGGAGAAATCTCTGTTCGCAAGGGACAAAGGAAAAAAAACATTGGATGCCCATGATCTTTGTGCCATCAGAAAGCACTGCATTGAAAACAGCCATAATTCTGTAATGGAAATCACTGCATTGGTTTTGATACGTCCCTAGAAATCATTATCTGTGAAGGCACTGTGCTCACTGTGTCATCTGCAACCAGTGGTGGACAAAGTACACAAATACGACTCCAGTATAAGTAAAAGTGCTCCCTCTAAACTGTCACTTGAGTAAAAGTATGAAAGTATTTGCCTTCAAATGTACACAAGTATCCAAAGTGCTATGATTTATTATGGTATCATGTTCCTATTATCATTTTTGTCACAAGACTCTAAGCTTAATCAACTCGGTTTATGTGAAACGACTCTAATTTTACTCTTAGCACGTGAATATATTAATAAAATTATATTTTTTTTGTAAAACTAATTGATATCTATTACAATTTTCATGTCACAGGTGTTGTGATTAGAGTTAGAAGTTTCTTCCATCATTTATTCCTCTCAAAATAATCTGCTTGCTGTTGAACCGATGTTAAACTGTATGTTCATGATAAGTAGATACCACCAAGCGACAATCAAAATAGGTTTAAAACAGAGCTTGTGCTCTACCCTGATTGGTGGCCTGATGCATGCTTGACTAGTTACGTTTTTTTTTTTTTTTTTTTTTTAATGATTTCGCTAAATATAGTTGGGTAAAAAGTACAATATTTAACTGTAGTGAAGTTAAAGTAAATTTCTCCCTAAATGGAAATACAGATATCTGAAAAATCTACTTAAGTACATTAACTAATTACATTTACTTTGTTACTGTCCACCACTGTTCATAATTTCAGTTTAAAACTCTATCATGTGAAGAAGAAGCCATATTTGAACATGATCTTCTCTGGGCCAAAAAAAGTGGAAAACTGTTCTGTGGACAGAGAAACCATTCTAAGATTCTTATTTCAGCAAGACAGTGTTAAACCACAAACTGCATCTATTACAAGAGTATGGCTTTATAGTAAAATAGTCGAGGTGCTTAACTGGCCCAGGACTGTTATTCAGATAGAATTTTGTATCAGACACACATTTTAATTCCAAAATTCAGCAACTGGTCTGGACTTTATTAGATTTGCAAACCATTGCATTCTGTTTTATTTTACACAGCGTCCCAACTTTTTTGGAAATGGGATTTTAATAAATGTTAGATTTAATTAAATGAGATCTTTATCATTTCAGAGAATACTAGAACCAAAGTATCTTTCATATAAACAGCACATTTTACACGTTTTACACTTTATTAGATGATCAGATGTCAAACTGTTTTTGTGTGCACCTTTGAGCATGAACGGAATCGGAATCAGTAAAAATTTCCAATGACATGACTGTAAGGACGAAGTCACCCGTGTGAATACAATTGTCTTTTCAGTTCAACTTGGTGGCATGTGGGAGAGAAAATGGAGGGAAAGTGGAGCAGCAGCCCGGCAATAAGAACGCGCGAAACAGCGCCACCTGTCGGAGAGTGAAGGTGCGGCTCCCTCGGAACAGCCATTTAAACGCTCACATGCTCTTTCCTCCCTTCAATGACTTCAAAGTAGAAACATGGCGGCGTGGAAGTGAGACACTGACCCGGGTGAGCTACTGCAAATGAAACAGCAAAAAAAAAGTTTGTGGTTGGGTTTTTTTTTAAGCGCCTGGGGAGACGAATTCTCGTAAGTAACACTGGAATGTCTTTTTCCTGCATCGAGTGGAAATAAAATAAGGTTTGTGCTCGCTTTTAAACGCAAAGCCCGCAAGCTCACTACAAAACCAGCTGGATAAAGACGACTGAAATGAACGGGGTAGGTGAGAACATCTCAATCCCACACCACAAACTCAAACGTTTGTTTAATATAATTTTAAATGCAGCGTTAATATCCGGCTATTTACACACCTTTCTGTCTCGCCACAACGCTGTAGACGGTCTCTGCTAAAATAGCTTTGCTATATGGTCTCTATTGTTTTAGTTTTACATGGCGGCGCAGTAATCGGGCGTCGTTTTTCTTATTAATTAATACATTTAATGCAATCATCCTTTCCTAAATAACGTTAAGATACATGTATTTAAGTTCTCATATTAAGAAGAAAGCACAGTTAAAGGCCCTGTAGCTGTGTATGTGGGCGTGTATGTAGGGGTTCACCACCAACTACAGCATTCGAGTTCATTCATGTTTTTACACTAACAAACTCTCACTGCTTTATCAAAACCTGTCAATTATACACTTCCTCTAAATACATTACCTGCACTTTTAGCGCGTTTCTACGCTTTGCAGTTAATTGTTTACCCTAGAAAGCATTCATAACCCCCTCGCAAGCGTGATTATAACTGAATGACATCAATAACTTTTCATATTGTTAATGAAAATTTATTAATTTGAACGTACAAATAGCTTTTTTTTGGTGCGCAGATGAACGTAAACGCGCCTTCGGGTTTGTGTTTCTTATTTAAAGCTCAAGATAGTCCTATGTTTTCGTATTCTGTTCCAAAGAGGAAGTGGGCGTGGTTTAGACCGGAAGATTTTTTTTGAAAATGTGATTCTTAACGGCAACAGTGGGAGGGGAAGAAAAAGAAAAAGTCATAGCTACTGGAATATCTTTATTTTAATTTGCAAATTATAATGATTTATTCTTTTTTTATTCTTTTTTTTATCATTATAAATTTTATTGTAATTTACTTGATATTTGAATATGTTCTTTTTAGGCCACTGTGAAAGCTTTCCCAAATTAAAATTAATGTCTTATCAATAAACAAAAGGGAAAGTACATGAACAGAAGAGAAATCAATACTCCTACCAAGGAAACTTGCAGCAGATGAGATCGTCATTCCTACGTCCCTTCAACATCACTAGATGTTCACATGTCTGGCCAGAATTGAGTCCTCGTGGAAGAACTGTGGCCAATAACATGACATGAAAACAAGGCTAAGTGATTAATCTCTGCAAAAAACATAGGAACTGGGATGCAGAAAAATGGCAGCAGGTGCTCTGGACTGATATTGTAACCACCATACTGAGAAATACAGGCACTAACTCCATCATGCAGCACCTTCACTAAGGCATCTGATTGGACCTAAATGTATTCTGCAGCAGGAGAACAACCCCAAGCATACAGCCAGTGTCATTAAGAACTATCTTCAGCATGGAGAAAAATATTGAGTCCTGAAAGTAATAGTTTTGGCCCCCACAGAGCCCTGATCTCAACGTCTTCTGGCATCAGATGAAGAGACGGAAGGATTTGAGGTAGCATACATCTACAAGAGATCTGTGGTTAGTTCTCCAAGATGTTTGAAACAACCTACCGGCTGAGTTCATTCTAAAACTGTAGCCAAGTTTATCTAGAAGAATTGATGCTGTTTCAAAGTCAATGGGTGGTCACAAAATATCAAACCTTTTGTTCATTTGCTTTCCATTTTGTTGTTTGATTAAAAAGAACACTTTTTACAAGCATTCTTACCTTATTGCATTTTTCACAAAAAATTTTTGCACAGTACAGTGTATATACATGAAATAAAGACATTCACGCATGTGTATATACACGATAAATCCTACAGTTTGCTATGAAAGGTTGTACAAACATTTACCCATGAGGCCCATTTGTGTGTGTGTGTGTGTGTGTGTGGGGGGGGGGGGTTCCTCTTTTCTTTTCTCCTCCCTATTTATGTTTTTTTTTTGCTTGTGGCAGTGCTAGCTATAAATTACTCTAACCTTTGTTCAAATATCTTTTGTTTCAGGAAACAATATGCAATGGACATGCTACACTTCACAATTTTTTCAGCCACCAGCCCTCAAAGGCACCACATCATGAGGAGATCTCTGTCCAGGTCATCCAAGATGGGAAATCCTCGAGGATATTTTGCACACAAAATGAGAGACACAATAATTGTATGGATGAGAAGTGTTTTTACATTCTATACAGATTGCATGAATAGCTTGTGATGTTTTCTGGTAACGTACTGTGTTGAATTTGAACTTTTAAAAACATTTTTTTTTTTTTTTTTATATACAGCCAAAAGACCCAGTACTGTAAATGGTGAGATTGTTCTTCCCAAAATGGCTGTGAAAGAGGACCTCCAAACATGCAAAGCAGAGGAAAAGAGCAAACTGCTGCATTGTATGCAGGCCCGTTTTCCCTCACCAGCAGAAGTCACTCCAGAAATCAAAAACACTCGCTCACCGTGCCAGATAAAGGCAGGTTGTCGTAAAAAGGTCAGAGTGAGGAAGTCTTCAGAAAAAGTGTAAGCTTATAGATTTTAAAGCCAGTTTGCTTTACTAATGATAAATTGCGTACAGCTTTGTGGACACCTGACCATCATACCATGTGTGAGAGTTCCACCAAACACTTGTCCCAAAGTTGGAAGCAATTGTCTAAAAGGTATTTGTAAACTGTAGCATTTTAATAGCTCATCTCTAGATTCTGACCGTGAGTGCAATATAGAATGATAAAGCACATATATATGTGATGGTCAGATATTCACAAGACTCTGATTTCGACTTGAGAATGTCAAAAAAGGGTCAAGTCTCCTACTGAATTGCTCCTCTTTATGCTTAGATTTAATTCTGTTACAATTCATAAGTGTATAACAAGTTGATTAAAGTAAAATAAAAGTAAAGTTATTCATGCCTGTATTTTTTACTTTCTAGTTCAGACAGCAAGAATTCCACTAATCGAAAGGTTACTGATTATTATCCCATACGGAGAAGCTCACGGAAAAGTAAAACCGAATTAAAGGTAAGTAATTAGAAAATCTGATTTACCAATGTTAACATTGGGGCTGAAACGGGTATCCACAAAATCCAATAAAAATTTTGGTGGAATGTTTTAGTTAAACTTTTATTACATATGTCGTAAGAGTAAAGTGTGTACCTTTAACACCCCCCCCCCCCCACGCACAGTGTGAACAGAAGAAACACCTAGACGAGCTGATCACAAAAGGGATAGAGGATGGAATGATGGTAAATATAAGCGAAATAAGAAGTTAAAGGCATGATCATTAGGATAATGAAAATTAGTTGAACTTGATGATTTGTTCTCCGAAGGTGAAGCACATTGAAGGAAAAGGAAGAGGAGTTTTTGCAACCCAAAGCTTCCAGAAAGGCCAGTACGTAGTGGAATATCATGGCGACCTGTTGCTGAAAACCGATGCCAAAAAAAAGGAGGCTGTATATGCACAAGACCCTGCTACTGGCTGCTATATGTATTACTTCCAGTATCTCAGCAAAACATATTGGTATGTAATGGTGTCGCACCATGTCTTCATTTTATGTCACTTTGCACAGGAAATTAAGTTGATAGGACTGAGTAGTGTTCAATGTCTTTCGGAAAGATAGACAGTGGTCGGGTTTTATGCAAGACGCAAGAACTTTAAGATCTCGCCATTTTCCAATTAAGTTCAGGGTCATATTGATGAGAAATGTAAAAGAAGCAGTATAGAGAAAACACCTTGACCTTCCAGAACGTAATGCAGCGAGTAAATGCAGTTAAGTTACAGCACAGGCTCTGCTCAGCTAGTTGGCGATCCAAAGTTGACGCTTTTGAAGGTGTATTAATGTAGAAGCTGAGGTATGTATAGATGAAGCGATAAACTAGCTTGAATTTCAGCTTTTTGTACCACTGTCTAGGGTAGTCTTAAATCAAGCATTAATCCCACTGGGACCACTGTTTGACAAACTGCATCGTGGGTAACGAAGAAGACAAGTAACCTAAGAGAAAACATAAATGTCAGAGGTTTAAACCAAAAAATAAAACGAACTACTTCTTCTTTCGGCTTTTCCCATTAGAGGTCGCCACAGGGGTTCATCCATCTCCACACCCCCCTGTCCTCTACATCTGCCTCTTTCACACCAACTGCCTTCACCACATCCATAAACTTCCTCCTAGGCCTTATCCATCCTCGTCACTCCCAACGAAAACCTCAACATCTTCAGCTCTGCTACCTCCAGCTCCACCTCCTGTCTTTTACTCAATGCCTCTGTCTTTAAACCATACAACATCGCAGGTCTCACCACAGTCCTATAAACTTTCCCTTTCACTCTTGCAGATACTCCTTTATCACAAATCTCTCCTGCTACTCTTCTCCATCCAGCCTGCACTCTTCTCTTCACTTCTCGAACACACTTTCCATTACTTTGCACTGTTGACCCCAGGTACCTGAACTCCTCCACCTTTTCTCCCTGCAACCGCACCACTCCTCTCATTCACACACATGTACTCTGTCTTACTCCTACTGACTTTCATTCCCCTTCTCTCCAGCACGTACCTCCACTTCTCCAGGCTCTTCTTAACCTGCTCCCTACTCTCACCACAAATCACAGTATCATCCGCAAACATCATAGTCCATGGAGACTCCTGTCTGACCTCGTCTGCAAACCTGTCCATCACCACTGCAAACAGGAAAGGGCTCAGCGCCGATTCTTGGTGTGCAGTCCAACCTTCACCTTGACCCAGTAGTTTCTACTGCACACTTCACTGCTGTCCCACTGTCCTCATACATGTTCTGCACCACCCTCACATACTTCTGACACACCTGACTTCCTCATACAATACCACAACTCCTCTCTCGGCACCCTGTCCGATGCTTTCTCTAAATCCACAAACGCACAATGCAACTCCTTCTGACCTTCTCTATACTTCTCCATCAACATTCTCCATGATTACCATATAAATCTTGGAATACCTTAAATGAGTTGTCATTCAAAGCTGATTTTGCTTGTTTAAAATGTTTTCCATAACTTAAACAGGAAGTTGCATAGGCTGAGCTCACTGTTAGGATGACAGTATTGAATCGGTAGTAGAATGAAAGATTTCTGGTGTGGTCAGAGTGTAAAGCTCCTGTTCTGACTGCTTTCTCCTCAGTGTGGATGCGACGAAGGAAACTGACCGCATGGGAAGGCTCATCAACCACAGTAAGAACGGCAACTGTCAGACCAAACTCCACGACATCAATGGAATACCTCACCTGATCCTCGTGGCCTCTCGAGATATAGAGGAGGGAGAGGAGCTGCTGTATGACTATGGAGATCGAAGTAAAGCCTCGATAGCTGCTCATCCATGGCTCAAACACTGATGGATTCTGGGAAGGGAACAGCTTGTTTCTTAAATCCAGATTTTAATGTAATTATTGCCTTAGCAAGATGAGAATGTTTAGGGGGTAGTACTTGTTTGGGTGTGTTATTTGGTGACTTAAACACATTTAGGTTACGGTACATATTCCACATGTCCTACATGATTCTTTTAAAAATATATATTTATCCTGCTATGACATGCTAGTTTTCACACATTTCTTTTTTTTTTTTTTTTGTATATTTTATATACTTGTAGAGCAGTGCTTCCAAAGCATGCAGTTATAGTCAAACTTTCTGCAATTTTATAAAACGTTTTCTTAAGCCAGTGTATAGTAATTAGTGGCTTAGCAATAACTATGTATTGTGTGCAAACAATTCTGTGGAATGCTTATGAAGAGCCATGTTTTAAAAGCTTAGAAAAACTGGAAGGTACCCCCTCCCTCAACTTAATTTGGAGTCTTACAATTTTACAATGTTGAGTGTGATGTGAAGGATTGGAAAAAAATCTATCAATCTCGTTTTGAGAGTGATTATGAAATGACCAGAGTGTGAGTATTCAGCCGATTCTCTATGCTGGGATGAAAGCTTTGTTTAATAAAATGATTTTATGCAAAGGTTTGTCTCGTGTGCGCATCGATGTAGTTTGTGACATCAGGCCAGGTACTGGAACTTCAGAGCCTATGCTAAGAGCTTTCAGGTAGAGCTCTGTGTTTTCTTATAATAATGTCCTGAGGCCTGTTCTTCAAATGTGAATTATTCATCCCACAGGAACTTACTGTTGAAGATTTTCCAATATTTGGGATTCTTGTCAAAACGGGTCTTTAAATGCAAACCAATCTAGGTGCTAGGTTTATTTCAATCAGATTGAATCACGGCTCTATAAATAGATGTAAGCTTGTTGGAGCCATTTCTTCTCGTTTTAGAGAGAAACCTGTAGTGGAAGGAGCAAGAATAGTTTTGTTATATGAACCTGCCTGACAAAGTCATTCGGTTATATGTACATGCCTGTTGATTTCTTACAGTAAATATTTACCAGGCACTCAGCTGCTGGTCCTTCACATCATGTTATTTGAAGCAAAGGGAAATTGTGTGATTGTGTAAAACACTGCACAGACAGTCATCATCATCATCATCATCATCTTTCGGCTTCTCCCATTAGGGGTCGCCACAGTGGATCATCCGTCTCCATACCCATCTGTCCTCTACATCTGCCTCTTTCAACCCAACTACCTGCATGTCTTCCTTTACCACATCCATAAACCGCCTGCTTGGTCTTCTTCTTTACCTCCTTCCTTAGTGGCTCCATCCTCAGCATTCTTCTATCGATGTACCCCATGTCCCTCCTCTGCACATGTCCAAACCATCTCAATCTCGCCTCCCTCACCTTATTAATCTGGAGATCCTGGAGTGATGAGATCCTTCTCTCGCCATTCAGAAGCATATTCTGTTAACCATCTGGTTACTATTGGTGCCCAGAAGCAGACTACTCTTTACCTGTACTGATGTAAATAATAGTACCATAAGCTCTAAAACATACAGAAGAATATCTAAACTAAACATACCTGATCTTATCTTTTATTTTAAACGACTGCATTAGAAGACAACGGTTGACTAAAACAGCTTTACACACAGTATAGGGACAAATATTTGTTACCTGACTAAGATTTGTATGTGCTTTTTGAACATCCCATTCCACCTTTAGTCCCCATTTGCTTTTCTAATAACCTCCACTCTTCTGGAAAGGTGTTTCACTAGATTTTTGAGAGTACTTGTGGAGATTTCTGCTCATTTATCCACAGGGGAGTGAGTAAAGTCAGGTATTGATTTAGGGTGAGGAGGCCTCAACAGAGTTGAGTTCAGAGCTTTATAGAAGACCATTTAAAACCTTTCACTTTAACCCATGCAAACAATAATCTTCATTGAGCTCACTGTGTGCACAGGGGCATCGTCTTGCTGGAACAGGTTTGTGTCTCCTAGTTAATGTGAAGGAACATGAGGGGAAAATGCAATTTCCTATACATTTGTATGCCTCTAACATTGTGCTAACAATTTTGGGAAAAATTCATACGGCTGTAAAAGTCTGCTATCCCAATACTTTTGACCAATAGTGTAAAATCTGGTGTTTTGGGCCGCTAGAGGTCAATAGTGAGCATCATTATGCCAAACCGGAAAACCTAAATGCTCTATAAAGTTTTTTATTACGTTTTTACCTGTATTTATATATGTGGTATATGATCCATGTTGTTTTTTTTTTTTTATAGACAACCGATTTTAAATCTGTTTGATTTCAAAACATTCGCGACCACAAACTACAGCGCATAACTCACGGACCAATTTACCCCACAGGAGTTTCTACACGGAATGATTAACCTGCTGCACACCTGCTGAAGACCTACTACTGTGTATGTTGGTTTGGTTGTATTTTTATTTGGTTTTACAGGAAACTTTTTTTTTGTAAAGTAAGATACATTTCTGAAATCAACTAGAGTTACTGCGAAGGAGCATCACATGATTGGTTGGTTTACTATTTTATCTTCTAGCCCTGCATACGTGTTGGTTGTATTTCATTCGCCATGTATGTGCCCTACGCAGTGAACGGGTGAATGTTTTCTCCGCACTCTGTAGTGCACTCATATTTACGGTCAAGGCGTTTAGGATTCACTACTTAACATAACTGAGGTATCTGTTTTGTAGCCAGCGTTTGGGTATTAGAGGAGAGTCGTCAGTTTTTATATTAAGAAAAAAAAAAAAGACCGATTACATTTACTTTTGCATAAATTTGAACGTTCAGTTCCGCGGTGTTTTATAATGAAGTTTAAATCGGATAATTTATGCCAGCTCAAGCTCCCGAGCTGCTGTAGTTAATGAAGCTACACATTACTTTTGTTTCAAAACATCTGTCCAAACCCACATCTGTAGGTATTTATGCATAAATGATAATATTTAATTGTGTGTTTTAAATTTTAGATTCAATTGTTTCATTAGTGGTAAGTCCGAGAGTTGGGTTGCCAGATATGAACAACTCATTCCATCACAAAATCCTTTCCAATTCATTATATGTAGAACAAATCGTAAACCAAACCATTCTTATTTTAATACTTCCCACCAGGAAGGAGGAGGTTTGTGGATGTGGTGAAAAAGAGGCAGATTTAGAAGACGGGGGGGTGGGGGTATGGAGACTGATGATCCGCTCTGGCGACCCCTAATGGGAGAAGCTGGAAGAACAAAATGATACAGTATATGACTATCTTCTTCTTCTTCTTTCGGCTGCTCCCATTAGGGGTCGCCACAGCGGATCATCCGTCTCCATACCACCCTGTCCTCTATATCTGCCTCTTTTACACCAACTACCTGCATGTCTTCCCTCACCACATCCATGAACCTCCTCCTTGGCCTTCCTCTTTTCCTCCTACCTGGTGGCTCCAACTTCAGCATTTTTCTACCAATATAATTCATGTCCCTTCTCTGCACATGTCCAAACCATCTCAATCTCGTCTCCCTCACCTTGTCAATTTGGTAACAGAGATAGTAAGGGGTCATTGTATGAAAAATTCGAGTACATATTAATTAAAACCATTGCCAGTATTAAATTCTCTGGTTTAAGAAATAAAGAATTCCTTTTTGTCCTGTACAAATCTCATATACTGTGCTTGTTTTATTTCCTGTCATGTTCCTATCAGAAAATGAATGAGTGGAGTGCTCTGGCGAAAGTCTACAACCCCCTGAAGGCTGGCAGCATTGACAGCACTGACGTTGAGCCCCATGACCGAGCCATATGGCGGGCGATGAATGCCCATTACCAGCCTAATAAAGCGGTAACAGGTGACCCACAGCTCACACTGTTTGTCTCAAGGCTCAACAAAAAGACATCCGAAGACGACCTTCACAATATTTTCTCCAAATTCGGTGACATCAGACGACTGCGGCTTGTCCGGGATGCCGTAACTGGCTTCTCTAAGGGCTACGCCTTTGTGGAGTACAAAGAGGAGCGCTCGCTAATGAAAGCATGGAGAGATGGCAACAAGATGGTAGTGGACCAGCACGAGGTTTTTGTGGACTTTGAGCAGGAGCGCACGCTGCAGGGCTGGATACCGCGGCGATTCGGCGGTGGTCTGGGAGGAAAGAAAGAATCAGGCCAGCTGAGGTTCGGGGGCAGGGACAGGCCATTCAGGAGACCCATAAATTTGTCTGTTGCAATGCCCAGACCAGCTGAGCGGTGGAGAGATGGAGATGGAGGGAGAGAAGAGAGACCGAGAGATGAAAGGAGAGACACGTCTCCAGACTGGGACAGAGGGTACGGGAAGCGACAGCGAAATCGGAGGGACAATTGGGAGCGAGTGGAAGAGCGAGGTAGTAGAGACTACAATAAAGACAGACGGGAATCCAGACGACACCGGGACAGGAGTAGCGAGAGAGAATCCAACCGAGGAAAGGATGAAAGGAGATATCGGGACTCGTACAGAGATTCTGAGAAAAGATGAATCGTATTCTATAAAACTTTCTACTTTTGACAGATGCCATTTTTTTCCCCTTTACACACCCATGGATGAGACAAAACTAAGTTCAGAGATGTACAGAAAGAGCCATAAGTATCAAATTACACATGAATGTGCTTGTGGTCAGTTTGCATCACATGATGACATTAAAATTAGCTAGCTTTCCAGAAATTTCTGTTTAATTTGCAGTGTGTGTGTGTGTGTCATTACCACTGATACTGTATTCATATGGATCAATTAAATTTTAACAAGGGAATTCAGCTAACAGAATTATACAAAAAGCCACAACGATGGTACCATGTATAAAATATTTTAATGGCCAATGAGATGAAATTATGCAGCATTCTTCATTATTGTTCATTAAAGATCTGTATTGTGGGACATACATCATTACAGGATTCCTGAAAGTCTTTTCAAACACACTGAATGCATACAGATATACAAGTGTGTGTGTGTGTGTGTGTGTGTGTGTGTGTAATATATATATATATATATATATATATATATATATATATATATATACACACACACACTTTGTTTCAATAATCACTGGCAAGGACTCCATGTTCACAAAGAAGCTTTTGTCAGTATGTTGCTGTAACTGCGTTGCCATTTTCATGCTTCCACTAAAACTCTAGTATAAGCCCCACACATGTCATAAGAATGCAGAACAGCTGGTGATCTGGGACATTTGCTGATGGGAGTCTTGTGAGAGTCTGGAATGCCCAGAATAGTTTTTTCTTTCTATCATTCCTATAGCGGAACTCAGGAATAACACGCTTATCCATATGTTGTACATCCCTGTGCAAATACTATGCAAACATTTCAGTTAAAAAAAAAAAAAGGAGAGAAAAAAGCAGCCACTTTTCATTGGCGATGCACCGTCCTATTATTGGCAGCCTTTATCACAATAAACCTGGATTATCTTTCACTAGGCACCACGTCATTTGATTTGAATTTACAAACATGATAAAAGTGTCCTAATTAAGATACTACTCGAGGCATATCAACACGGCCTCCTCAGCTCTCTTCATGACTGCAAATGTGATCCTTATCAACAACCACATTTTGCTTATAGTATCTTGCGTATCTGGCAACCAAACCTGCATATAAAACAACTTGAAATGAAGAGTGACATTGACAACTTTTAGAGATGTCAACGTTGGAAGGGTAGTGTAGCCATTATCTACGTTTATGCTGTTCCATTCCCCTTTGTCTTTATCCACTAATGCTGGGAAACGTGACTGTAACAGTGGAGTGTATGGTAGGTATTGCTCATGACATTGCCAGGGGCGTTAGCGATTAGAGGGTCATTGTGCTTTGTCAGTGTTTAATTGGTTACATGTGCTGTAAAGCTTCCTGGGCTTGCTCTGTATACACGTCATCTTTGCGGGACCATGGGCTGTAGCCATCGTCAATCTGCAACATGCCTCTCTGCGAGCTGCGCCTCTTGTCTCGGGAGAAGAAACTAAACCTAAAAGGGAGAAGCGAGATGTCACCATAGCAGCTTTCAGCAGATATACGATAATGGCGATGTTGGCATTCAAATACATTTTTGAATTGGAAATGCCTGATTTTGTAGATTGAAAGCTGGCTAAATGGCACCCCAATCAAGAAATCACCCTGTTACCCCCTTATAGATCAAATAAGCACTTCACACATTCACACAACATTTCAGCCATCCATCTGATCGTGAGTCGCTAGATGGAAACACACAGGAAAGTGCTAGGCTAATCATTGTTAGAGTTTTAAACTCCTTAGTGGGATTAAAGGTCGGGGTTAAGTCACAAGTGTTAGCATGAGAGCTGGACCAGGTAAATAGGAAATACAGGGTTTTTAAAAAAATATTATTATTATTATTCTGACTGGCTGATTCTAATGACCTTCCTGCTAACAAACTTCAGACAGCACAACCCCACAATCAGCCAATCAGAATGTTCTTGGTGTTACGACCACTTCCAGTGAGAGGTCAAGTGGGAAGGGCATGCAGTGGTGAAAGAAAGAAAGAACACACATGCAGGGTTATAATATGAGGTGGTCAACAATGAAAAAGAGGGCCATACAAGAGAGACAAGTCGTCTGATTGGCTGTAAAGTGGGGTCATCTGCAATCAAGCCAGCCGCCACCATCGGCATAATGGCTGTGAAGATCCTGTTGCAGAAAGGCACAGACGTGCGGAATTGAGCAAAAGAGGGAACAGAAACCACCAAGTAGCTCCCGCTAACGCTGGATGTCTGCCAAAATACCTCCTCCGTTTGGGGAAGTTCTACACAAAATGGTGGCACCTGCTCGCCATAGTAATCCACTGACAACGGGATCCATAATAATCATACCACATGGGTGCGTGAAAAACACGAACCCCCTTAAAATCACCTTCAAGTGGGATTCAAACTAGACGTCAGTAACGGATGTTTATTACCTTTTGGTCTACTTTATTGACTGCATGCGCTCGTAAAGAGCAATATGGGATTTACAAGGGGGAAATATGAGCTGTTCTGGTTCCCTGCAAATATCTGAGTGAGTGTATGTAGGTGTGTAGGAAGAAGTTTGTGTATGGTACGCACAAGCGCTTTATGCCTGATTCTGGCTGGGCACCAGTTCGGGATTGGGGCCTGAGCGTGGGCGAAGGGTCCAGAGTGGGCGGGTGTGGATCGTCTTCTTGCTCCTCACTGAAGAAAAGAGAACACACAGGTTCATCAATGTTTAAAAAATAGCCCTTTATTGACATTGAAATGACTCAGCGTCCAACACCCCAGTGTAGTTGAATTCTCAATTCTGATTGGTCAGAGGTCTAATCCAAATTACAGGTTTATAGTAAAACTCTCCTTCTCATACGATGTCATTTTTATAGTAGCATAATCACAAACAGTTTTCTATGAGCAGGCATTTTGGTTTGTATATTTAGAACAAGTCTCTAGTATCAGTGTTTCTGTAGCAGTCTGAGGCGAGGCTGTATGACTTTAGGTTTTTCCGTGTCTTAAGCTTTAAGTTTTCTTTAAGAGAGAGAACAATAGGCTGCTAAAGTGTAGGTTTCAGTACAAGTGAAAACATGAACTTAATAAATGAATATGTTTATTACTATATTATATGTATTACTATATATTTTACAACTACAAATGGATACAAATTACAGAATGGATGTAGAAATTAAAGAAATAAAAATAGGAAAACCGCTGTGGTATAAGAAAGAAAAACTTTTTTTTAGGATAGGTGGTCCAGCCACTGTTTTATATACACAGTTTTATATATATATATATATATATATATATATATATATATATATATATATATATATATATATATATATATATATATATATATATATATATATATATATATATATTTTTTTTTATTATTCCATTTTATTCCCATTTCATTGACTTTTGGAGTCTGCAGGGTGTCTTATTTTGAACCCCCAGTCTGCTTTGACATCTCTTTCTCCAAAAGACCTTGCTGAGGCAGTTTGATAAATCACCTTGTGTCTTGTTGCTGGGCTCAGTATTGCTATGAACTGTGACATGAAATGGTCTTCTACAACCTCACCGTATTAGCAGATTTAGGCTGGTCCTCACCAAGTTTAAAGCCTGATACACAGCAGTATCTTTTTTGGTGAACGACTGTGTTTGAACCTACATATGAAATAGATGATCATTAGCACCTGATTGGTATAATTGCAAATCCTACAAAACGAATGACTTTGTGCAAGTGTATTAAGTGTGCAAAGGAAAGTCACACATGTCTGTCTGTCTGTCTGTCTGTCTATCTATCTATCTATCTATCTATCTATCTATCTATCTATCTATCTATCTATCTATCTATCTATCTATCTATCTATCTATCTATCTATCTATCTATCTATCTGAGAGAGAGCATATGTTTGATAGATAGGTGATATTTTGACATTATTTTTGAGTTTATGACTACAGTCTGTGAATATTAAATATAATAACACAAGGCAGAATCACAAGGCTGACCTTTTATAATATGCAATTTCCTCTTGCAGCATGAACACTTTGGCCTTCAGCTCATTTCTCTCGTGCAGGACATCTCGCAACTCTTGCAGAGTGAAGCGTGGCCGGTTCGGATCTTTCGGATCGAAACCTGCGTCTTCCTCACACAGGGCATCCTGTCAAACGAGAGAGATGAAGTTAATGTCAGCGCCAGCAGCTCATAAGGTCTGTGAGCTGCTTTTCTACAACAATACTCCGATTAGTCTGATTAGTCAACTCCACATACACTTAAAGCTCTACACCAATCACGATTTCTCATTCCCAGTATTGACACAAGTACACGACACACACATGCTGATCATTTCAAAACTCCAACAAAACTTTTCTCTTTTTGCATTTACACTCGCCACACGATTTGTGGTTGATGTTAACCACACCCAAAACACCGCAGCTGACTCCTACACACACCTCCTTCACAAAACAGATTAGCTAATGCTCTAATAAAAACAAAGGCACTATGGGCGTTCACTACTGGAACAATGCAAATTAGTCTCAAGCCATGCAGCCCTAGTAAGCTAAGAGGTTACCCATAACAGCACAGCCTCTTCCTCATCGTCCTCCACATTATTCTCATCCTCGACATCCGCCTCATCTTCATATGTCAGCACTTGGTTGTTATATGGATCGAGGGAGAGCAGAGGGTCGCATAATAGCATGTGCTCGGGGAGTAAATTCTGACCCAAGACAAGGGCATTAATAAGAAAAGTTCTCCATGAGATTAGATTAAAAGGCTTGTTGGCTAAAGAAATCATAACAGTTTACACAAAAGACAAAGACTGTCATTTTTTTAAATAAAATAACAAAAAGATGAAGAGCTGAATATAGTGTAGTATTAATATCCTGAATTATCTGAGCTTTTGCTGCTTTAACAAAAGCGCAGTTTTATCACACAGTACTAACACGGCTTACAATGAACAGAAGCTGGTGCTTCCACTGCATGACTTCACTCTGCAAAAGCAACAGATCTCATTCACTGTTAGACCACATATTATTTAACTGAACTGTGCCTTTAAATGCTAGGCCTAGGTCAAGTTTTGCTAGCTCTCTGGCCAAACCACGGCTATATTTATCAACCGGCTCAGCCTCATCTCATCTATGACACACCGACTGCACTGTCTGATTCACTGCAGTCACGTACATGTGAACAGTTCCAATACGCAAAATCACATTTAGGGCAACAGTGAACTTGTTTTACAACAACAGGAGGAGTTATTATTTATGACATTTCAAAATATTTGGAATATGATATTGATATTTGAAAAGACATAACTTGTGTATGCTACATGTGGAATAAGCTTGCCATTATTTATTGTATTTATGTTTCAGTCCAGTTTACCCAGAGAGATCTATTTAGATGTATTTCAGGGAATTTTTTTTTATTAATAATTAATGTATTAATAGAAATAAATAGAAATGAATAATATGATAAATAACATGAAAAATAAAAAGAAATGTGCCAGAAACATATACCTCATCTATTTCCTGACACTCTCTGCACACAATCAATTTTAAATGATCAAATCTCGGAGGGCAGCACTCTATTATATGACTTATTTAACATGGATGAGCTTGAGGCAAACTGGAGGGTTTTAAGGAGAAATTAATTTAATATATTTATTAATTTGATAAATAATTATCTACTCTGTAAACAGCCTCCTGTATCTAGCAACATCTTTAAAAGCCAATCACTTGGATCTAATGCTACACAAAAGCACCTGCGTAACTTTCCTGTGTTTTTTTTTTTCCTTCAACCTCACCACAGAAGATTCATTAAATATTCACATCTATAGCTCCACCAGTAAAAGGAGGATTTACAGATGTTCTGTCTGTACCTGTGCAGGTGATGGTGGAGCAGGAGGCTCTTCGGATTCAGGGCTTTTCTTCTCTCCCTGAAGACGATCTCTAAGTCGTGCCACCTCTTGTCTAAGGCTCGTCAGCTCCTGCTCTCTGGTCTGTGCGAACGCCTCGAGCTCTACCTTCTGCTCAATCAGAGCCTTTCCCTGTGCCTCCACCACCGTGATCTTATGCCTTAAATCGTGGTTAATCTTCATCAGCCGGTTCTGCTGCTGTTGCAGCTGAAAGACACACAGGCAGACAGAGCTTGACATCAAGCAGAAAGTAGTCTCTTAAAGAGAACAAAAGGAAATCCAGGGTCTTTATTTGTTGTTACGTTTAAATCAGCAGGAAAAAACAAAACAAAAATACACGGCTAGCGTCAAGGCTAGTGCTGATTTCTTTCGAACACATACTGTATTGGAAGTCAAGTGATTACACTTATTGAACACCCCACACATTTTACATCCACAGTGCGCATTTTTTTTTTTAATTCACAGGAGGTGTAATAAGCATGAATGAGGTGGATTTCTCAATCTCTGATTTTCAAAAATGTTTTCGGATTATATACAGCAAACACAAATGATTCAATGCCCAAGATGAGACTCTGTGCTCTCAAGATCAACCAGAATATAATATTATGTCATAATATTAACCCATACGGCTCTTTCAGCCGTTCAATTGCATGATCCGCCCTTTCTTGAGAGGAAAACCGCTATGGGCGTGTGTGTTTGACTCATGGTGTGGTGCTGTACGTTTAAGTGATATGAAATAGAAAAGTGATCACTTACTGCTTCAATGTCTTCGTTCTTCAGCGTTAGTTCTCGGTCCTTGGCGCGAATCTCGTCCCTTTGTTTATCCACTACCTCCTTGAGCTTTTTCATCACTTGCCTCTCCCTTTCTGACATACCTGGCAACCCAGAGAGAATGGCATATTAGTTATGAATTTTGTACTTATGACTTGAAGGTTGTGAGCTTAAATTCTAACACTGCTCCACTGTTCACTATGAGCATAATAGAACTGGACTCATTCTCTCACAATAGATAGACTTGTCAACCAAATGTAAATACATTTCAATATTTTTGCATGCGCCTGCATAAATCCAGGACACTCCTGTGAATTGTAAAGATTAAACAAAGTAAAAAATGTGATTTTTCTTGTATATGTTACATATACATGAATGTGTTACACACTGACACATGACACTCAAAGCAATGTAATTCCTCTTCAAGCTACCCTGTTGGTGCACTTAAAATAGATTTATGCCAGTGGAGCTCTGATGCAGTTACACACATATTAGATCAGCCACAGGCTTAGAAATAACCCACTCGATCAAAGATAAACTATTCCTGCACGTACTAGAGAAATCATTGTCATTACGTGGTAAATCAACTTGGTTATTTATTAGAAGATATTGGGTTTAAGCCCCAGCACCACAAATCTGCCACTGTTAGATCCTTGAACGAGGCCCCCTAACTCTCTGCTCCAGGGGCACTTTATAATGACGGACCTCATGCTCTGACCCCATCTTCCTGACAGGCAACTTTTGTCTCCTGATTCAGGACAACAGCTACTGAATTACTGGCACCTCTGATAAACATGAATAAAATGTTCATGGAGTAAAAATATGTCATTGTGACTAACTAATAAATCAGCACTGATGTGTCAGAGAAATGCAACTTTTAACTGAAAGAAAAATAATACA
This sequence comes from Silurus aristotelis, assembly GCF_946808225.1. Taxonomy (NCBI): domain Eukaryota; kingdom Metazoa; phylum Chordata; class Actinopteri; order Siluriformes; family Siluridae; genus Silurus; species Silurus aristotelis. The sequence continues at coordinate 13,704,454 of NC_139591.1, forward strand.
AAATAAATTGGAACCCAAAACATACAATCAGAAGACAGAAAAAATGGTCTAATAAGTACTGTCACATGGGTTTTACTTAAAACCCCCCCCCACAAACAAACAAAAAAAGAATTCCAGGCAATAATAGAGACACCTTTTCCTTGTTGGGATGATGTCACATGGTGTTCTCTTCGGCACTGTGTAAGTTAGAGAATACCATTGTTGTGTACAAATAGAATTTGAGACTTCTATTTTGATTGTATTGGAAGTTTAAATGTAAAAAATAAATGATTTTCAGCATAATAAATGTAAAATGATTATATTTAAACATGCATCACATAGTGCCATTTTCACCTTCTATATTAATGTTTGATCTTTTTTTAACTAAAATATTATATTAGCATTATTATTACGATTAAAAACGAAAGCAGAACATGTCAAATTTTTCTTAAACGATAGTCAGCCAGCAAGTCGGTGTATTCAGACAGGCTGAAGGAGTGCTTAAAAGAGGCACGTGTGACTGTAATGAGCACTGAGGAATCTCTGTGACTCCCCAAGCTGGCCTGCTATTGCAGTTACGCATCCTGGGTTCCCTTCAGTTACACACAGAAGGACTCCTTTGTGCAGCATGGCTGAATGTCTTTTGTCCATCTCTAAATAGCGGCGAGAGAATGAGAGTGTCTGCAGCGACTAGTATTTACCATGCGTGATTTGCAGGCTTGCAGGAGTGTGTGAAAAGTGAAAGTTAAGAGAATTAAACCTATATCTGTCAATTCAGGGGGCATGTGTTTGTAAACTTCCTTCCCTCAGTGGCCTCCCTTCATTAAAACACCGAGAGTCACTCTATTCACAAAAACAGATGCAGCTGCAGAGTTGAAGCAAGTTGCTTTAGGAAGCTCATGTAAATTACCTTCCTGTCTCTGAACATCCTCTTCTGTCATTGGGCAGTGCTTAAATGAAAAGTTGTTGAGGAGGGTCTTGTTTTCCTCTTGCAGCTGAGCAATTTGAGACAACAGGTCTTGAGCTTCCCCTCGCCACACATCCTCGACCAATTCCAGCTCCTGTGAGGACAAACACAACATACACAGCATGATCTCAGCACTGACACGCCTTTACAATAAACACACAGCGTTATGACTCCATTCATTTTTGCACGATGACACTTTAACTCTCGACTGTCCACTTTATATCACACCACACTGCACATGGACACTTTAAGGACAATCAGTAAATCACTTTAATTTGTACTGCCAATATCTGCCATACTCATTTATGTATATACATATATTTTCAGATATTTTATACTTTTTATTTATCTACCTTTTTTTTTTTAAATGTGTATCCTCAATTCTATTCTTTTTTATGCTTAAATGCTGGACAGTCGTACAAAGGATTTCACTGCATGTCGTACTCTGTATGTATAATAAACTTAGATTTGATTTTGATTTGATTCATGGCATCCAAATACAAACCTACTTCTTACACTTCATTCTTATGGTTCCTTAAGGCTTCTAAAACCATGGATCATTAAAACAATGAGCATTTCTAGGAAAATCTGAACATTTTATTAATCCCATAGGGGAATTGTTGAAAACTGACATTACAAATGTCTAAAATGTGTACACATGAGAAAAATTAAGGTTTAGCAAATTTGTTTTCTAGAAGTGTTCGTCTATTTGGGTGAGACATCTTCTCTGTGGGAAAAGAAATAGTTTTCAGGTGGATCGCTTGAATAATACAGTAGTGTAGGAGGTAGGTGTGTATCTCAGTGTACACTTCATACTCCCTAAATGAAAGTACATATAAAATACACAATGTGTGTATGAGTGTGTGTGTGTGTGTGTGTGTGTGTGTGTACTACATCAGTGACAGTGAAAGATACACATTAGTTCCCTTTTCTCTGCATGATCTCAGGGACTGACTGCACTTATCGATTAGGATGCGGCTTCGGAAATCCAACCCAGAACATTTCTATTTTTAAAACAGCTTTATCGATTAAATAGAAGACAGTTATAAACTTTTTACATATATTTGTCAAAGTTAGCAAGTATTATATATATACAAAAAAGAAGGAAGTTTCCTCTGTTATTAGCTTTGCGCTTTAATCTCGTTACCAAGACAACAAAAAAGAAATGAGCACATTTTTACTAACACTTGTGTTTTGTTTCTACCTTTTTGTGTTTCTTTTCCCTTTCCAGGCGGTCCAGTCGCTCCAGGCGGAGTTTATCCAGCTCCAGGCGCAGCTCCTCGGTCTCCGGACTGATGCTGTTGCGGCTCACCAGCACTTCCAGGATCTCCAAAACCCGCACAACTTTGGGCATGAGTCGGGCCAAAGCTTCACACCCGTACTGATCTATAATCCGCTCAAACTCCTGGCCCACCACAGCCGCTATGTCGTACACGTCCATCACCGTTAAATCCGCCACGTTCTTCTCCATCGCCGACCCAAACGCTTCCATAACTGTCGCTGCTCTGCCCGACTCGATTTCCTACTTAACACTGAAGCCCACTCTCTCCCTCTTCCTTTACGCCTGAACAACCGCGTGTGACGCAACACTCACACAAGTTGTACTGCCATAATTTCGGTGTTAGCGGTTACACTGGCTGTTTTAGCGGATACATTTCATGGTATTATTAACAGTTGTCCCATCGCCGTTCCGTTTTGTTTCTTGTCCCGATTTCTTCAGTGGAAACTGCCGCAGTGAGTGCGCATGCGTGAGCGATACCGAAGAGTTGAAATGGCATCAGATAGGACTTTCAAAATACAGCAACTCAGAGTCGGTCTATTTACTTATTAAAATTACACAAATAATTTACTTACTTTATTTAAAAAAGTTATGAGTTGTTTGCCATTTATTTTTATTTTAAAGTGTGTGACTTGATTTTCATACTACAAAACTAAGGACCTGTATCACTGAGGAATGCAAAAACAGCAGCCATATCTGATGTGGATTGTCCCCCACCCTCTCCCACAATCTGACCACTCAAACAGATACGGAAAACGTTGTTGTTGTTGTTGTTGTTGTTGTTGTTATTATTATTATTATTATTATTATTATATAGAGATCAAATGAAAAGTTCAACTGAACAACAGTCCACTTTATTATTATTAGTCACAGATTGTTTTTATTTATATACGTTTAACAAGTCATGTCAGAAATTAATACCTTTAACTCATTAAAAATCACAAATAAAACAAACAAACAAACAAACAAAAAAAAAACAGTGCAGAACCCACATGGGTTTCCTCTGGGATCTCTGGTTTCCTCCCATTGTCCAAAATCATACTGGTTGGTGAACTGGTGAGTCTAAATTGCCCCTGGTGTGATTAAATGGAGTCCCGTCTGGTGTATATTCCCCAGACACCCAGTGTTACTGTTTTAGGTTTCCTATTGACTGCTAACCTGTATAAAGTCATTACTAAGGAATAAATGAATGATGTATACAAAAGGGCAAAACATTTTAATTCAAGTGGGCTTTTTCCACCGCTCATTCATCACCAAAGGCTTCACCTAAACTGTAAAGGAGTAAAACAAAATGCACATATTTTAAACCACAAAATCAACATGAATGCAGTAATATCATCTTCAATGTGAAAAGTTTGGACGATGTGTATAAACAATTACCTTATTTTTAAGGAGGCTGCCTGATTTCTGGAAAATAGAAGATTTTTTAGATGGTGGATTTTTAGCAGGCTCGAGTTTGGGTGGTTCTGGCAGCGGTGGCTCAGGCATAACTGGAGTTAAAACGCTCACAAGACCATCAAAATCTCTATCTACAGTCTGATCAAGAGGAACTCCAGCCAAATCATAGTGCTTTTTCCTTAGCTCGCCCAGCCGCTGCCGTTCATTTGACAACTGATTCTCCAGCTCCAACACTTTCACCTATACAAATGCACATCATTGGCATGTAGAAGTGAATGACTGTACTTCCATGCGTTTCAATGCAATGCAATGGAATGGAATCTAAAAGTAACCGAGTGAATTACCTGAGTTTCCATTTCTTCAGTCTTCAGCTTGATTAGCGACATGCCAGAGAAATCCATCGGATCTGTGGGGCGCCATTACTTAAAGTCAATATAACATTGCATTTGAAGTCAGTGCATATTAGGCATGCATTCCAAATGCTTCAGTGCAGCAATGCATTTTTAATTCGGCAATCAAAAAGTAATTACATGCTAAGAACTTGACCGGACTCTCTTTCTCTAATGTTTAAAACACTACAGAGGCTAAAATGACCAAGTTCTTAAATTCACCAAGAAGATGGAGCATGCAACAATTCAATACACTTCCTTTATTTTAAAGCAGATTAAAAAATATTTTTTTTTAAACATTTTGGGTCGGCACCTTGGAAAAGGCATCTCTGAAGCTTGTGCCGACCCTATGTTTAAAACTGACATTTGAAATCATAAAATACTGTAGTGAGGTCGTTTTCTACTGCTGTAAAAATCTGTAACTCACCCTTATTTTCGATTTGCATTTGTCCAGCTTTTGTTGACGTCACAACGACCGCAGCCATATCATTTACATGTCGTGAGGCTTGCAGCAGCGTATTAAGTTTCTTATTACCTCTATCTGCTTTTACCTGCGAATAAGGAATAATACAGAAACCATGTTCAAACTAAAAATGAAACAATGTTTCAGCAAAAGGATAGAATCTCTAATATATTAGCTGTTTTAGAGCTCTAGCTTTAAATATACAATACACTATGCAATCTTTTTATTATTAGTTTTTTAACCTTGGAGGCAGCTACGAGCTGGGCAGTGCTGGCAGCAATCTCGTGGGAGCACACAATCAGTTCCTCATATTTGCCTCTGTCTGTCACTACTTTGTCAGCTGAATCACTAGGTAATAAATATGTAATTACACAAATATGTGAGAGAAACAACACCAGCGTTTAGCACATACATTCTGCTATTAAGTTTTTTCAAGGATATACTCATGTTTGTATTAAATTCCTTCTTTTTTTTTTTTTTTTTTTTTTTTACACAAAGCAATTTAAAACACAGACACAGATTCGAGTGCACTTACACCATCTGTGTGGCTCCCCAACCTACAGTCTTGGAGGCAGAGATGAGCCCCTCAGTCCAACAGGAATTCTTAGCATAGAAATCTTTCACAGAGCCAGCTCCCTGTAAAGAACAGGCATTAATGAACAAATTCTACAAAGACAAAGATTAGTGAGCAACTTATAATTGCGATATATTTTGTCCTCTATATATTTTATCCTCTTTTATTTGATACTTTATTAACATACCCGACCACTTTCCACAATGTCCTTCTGTAAATCTGTGGCTGCTGTGACCAACATGTGAATGGCCTGTAAGAAACATGCATGATGAGCTACATTTTTTCAGTTATTTATTAATATCTACATACTAAGTCTGTAAAAAAAAATCATATGTTCTAAATGACATAGAATGATGAACCCTGCAACATTGCAGTGGCCCTATTTTAAGGTATAAGACTTACTTTCATTAGATCAGAGCAGGAACCGAGAATGCTGAGCAGAAAAATGTAGAAAATATCTAAATATTGGACCAAGCACACAAATCCCAACAATATAAAAAAGGATAGATTTTTGCAGGATTATTTGATTGAATCTCAAACTAACCTTTGGTTAACTTCCAATTTCAATCCTGATGTATCTCTTCTTGCTTGATTCAATATTTCCTGTAAAGCAAGATATAGATAAAATATATATAAAAAAATGTAAAATATAAAATATATATAAAAATATATATAATATAGCCATAGATTCATAAAAATTATACCATGCCAATAAGAATAATAATTTATGCCTGTTATATTCACATTATTTTCTCAAACTGGGTCATTTCTAACGGAGCCAGCCAAAACATTTGCTTCTTACACTCCAAGTTTATTAATAATTATCCATATTAAATAACCATAATAGTAGTAATTAATAAGTAATAGTAATTACTGAAGAATTAAAAGGATTTTTTTAGCTACGAAAAACATGCTGGTATAGGGAATACCCAGCTTTACCCCACAGCAAGTTTAATTATTCTACTATAAAAGCCCAACCTTGAATCTTATTGCTATTTGTATTGCTTACATAAATAATATTAGTAATTAAAACACCCTCAGCAGCATGACATGAATATTCATATAATAGCAGCCATTGATTTGTACATTTGGAGGAAGGAGGAAAAACCTGAAAATGAATTAGCCATTTTCATATCATAAATTAATCTTTTGTTCTGCTCTTACTTCCATCCTCAGAACAGCATCCTCAATTGCAGTGGAGGTGGCAGTCATCTCTTTATCCACCATGTCTGCCAGCTCTGCTTTCTGTACATCTGCATCATTTCGTCGTAAATCCTGCAAATAGCAGTCCCTGATTAGTCCACTTTAATTCTGTTATTTCAATCAAAATACACACCATAGATTCTTCACAAACAGTCTTATGTGGCATACTTTTTCTTCGGATAGCACAGCTGTCTACTTTAGCTAAGAATACCCCCACGACAAAACACACACACTCACAGTGGCTTGGTTGAGGATGCGCTGGACCGTGTAACGGATGGCGCTCGGGTCAGCTCTCTGCAGTGTGGCCTTCAGCTTCAGCTCTTTAAGGAACTGAAGACAATGAGTAGCACAGTCTCTACAGTTATCCGTCAGCCCTAAAAATGGGTGAAGGAAGAGAGATAAAAGAGAAAAAAATTGAAATGGAAATAACTGTGAAATAGCATCCTAAATCTGATCTAAAAGCTCTGTATCTATAGCATTCTGAAGATTTTTTGTGTTGACACACATGCATGAACATCTTTTAGGGTGGCTGCATAAAGCCCATCAGGCTGATCTAAGTTCCAAAGTTATGACATTATTTATGTACAGAAGGTTGCTCATATTCAGACTTGCGTTCAAGTGTGAAAGAAATGATAGACCTTGGGAGAGCTTGAGTGTATTTACAATGACCACAGTATCAGTTTGCCATCTCAGAAAGTCTTTCATTGAAACTGGTTTGCTCATATACATTTATAGTTCTTTTAAGCTTGGGACAGTATCTGTAGTCACACCAGTATAGTGAGATATTAGCGCTACACTACATGTGCATAATTCATTAGTATATACAGCCCAATTGCAAAAAAAAATACATAAAATGTAAATACTATTTATATATGTTTACCAATGATTTCACCTCATGTCTCATGATATTCATGTTATGATTGTTTGCTCTTACTGTCAGCTTGGTCAGTTGGTGCAGAGTGTGACGCAGCAGCACCATTAACAATAGTGTCTGCTGCAAGGTGGGAAAATTGAGTCACAGATCTCAACAGCCCACTGGCATCTGGGAGAGAGAGAAAAACATGCTACTGAACCTTTAATTGGTATTTTTTCTGTAAAAAAAAATAAAAAAAGCACTGAACATCTTCACATTTTTAAAACCTTACCGTCCTGATTTCTTAAGTACCCAGCATGACTTTGCTTCATCTTGTCAATGGACACCAGTGTGGTCTCAGCTCGATTGATCAAATACTCTGGTATAAATCACAAAGAAAAGGAGCGTCTATTTTTGTACAGTTTAATATTAGAGATTAAAGGGGTTGCTCAGGATTCATACCAGGAGTGCAAACACAGCGCAAGTGCATGGGGTCATCTACTTTGGCCAGAGCGTCTAATATGATGCCCTCTGCCTCCACCACAGCACACTGCAATAAGCAAAACTGCTCCTCCTTCAGCTTCTCCTGAAGCTCGGATTCCCGGCTCAACTGAACACACAGACACACACATACTTCAGTAAATCTCCTGATGGAACTTAAAATCTAGCCGAAAAACATTTGATCAATGTTTTATCCACGAGAGACATAAAGATTCTGGACATTTGCTTATTATTCACATGTAAATTGCAACTGCATTGAAAACTATTTGTTTTCAATAACTGAATTATAATGTTCAATATTAGAAGAAATTAGCAAACCTTAAGCCAGTACTGTGGATGACTGGCTATTGTTCAAATTATGTTTACTATAATCTGGGTATATTATAATCGAATCTAATAAAAAACATATTGATAATCTAATAAAAAACATATTTTCATATTGAAAATGACTCCGCCTGCAGAATTATAAGAATACACTTTTTTTTAAAAAACATTGGTGAGCAATGTACAGATGCATGACCTTGGCCTGTAGCTGGGTCTGCAATGAAATCATTTCTCTCTGGGACTTGTCTCTCTCCTGCTGCAGTGTGATCTGGTGAAGATGAGCACCCTGCCTCAGACTAGCAAGCTCAGCCTCCTGCTCTTTCACAGAATGCATCAGCGTTTCCTTTTGAGCCTGCAGCCCCACCAACACACTGCTCAGCTGACCTCCTGCCTATCATCCACAACACACACAAAAAATAGGACACAATTCTTTCAAACAGGAGAATTTTCAAACATATCAACAGACTTCTTGAAATCCTCACACATCAACGCATTTCCTTTAATTACTAAGCTACAAATCTGCAAAAATCAATTAAGTCTCAGGCTCCACCTTGTAGATCAAAATTTTAATACGATAATTAAATTATTGATTATTAAATATATTAAATATAATATAATTGTTGAAGCAGTATGTGCATCTTTGTGATTGACAGGAGTTAATAAAAAATAAAATTCAGCTACCGTCTCCCTGCTGTGAAGGGTATTTTGAGCACTGGTCAATTCTGCCCTCTTCTCCTCTAACTCTCGTTTTAGCTGAGTGATTTCCAGGTGCTGCTCTTGCTCCTGCTGCAGCTGTTAATACATGAACAAATACACAAATATAAGAGATCACACACGTATATCATATCAGAACCAGAAGTACAAGAAGACAGAAGAAAATATAGTATGTTTGTAGGCAAAAGATTTCACTACAAAAAGAATAGCAAGCTAAATTTTAAGCATAAGATGTATGATATGAGGCAAAATATACCTTTACTATAACCTTCAGGCCTCATTTGAAAAAAGACAGTGTAATCCATGACAATCCACAAAGCCCTGAATCTTGATTATTGGGCACCTTGGGCCTGATCTTATATTTACACTTTCCAGGCTAAATTAGAACTTTATATCAGTTTGTAATTTCAGTATTTCACACACTTTTTCTTGTAGTTGCCTCTTCAGGGAGTCAATCTCTCTTTGGTATTTGTCTCGCTCCTGCTGCAGCGTGATCTGGTGCAGCTGAGCCGCCTGGCGCAGTTTAGCAAGCTCAGCCTCCTGCTCTTTCAGAGAACGCATCAGTGTTTCCTTTTCAACCTGAAGCCCCACCAACACAATGCTCAGCTGATCTCCTGCCTAGAACACACAAAAGTGACATCATGTACACAAAAAAAAAGACAAACTCTGAGGTACTGAATTGAAGAATACCATGCATTTTATGGGTGATGTAAAGAAAAAACCCACCGCCTCTTTACTCTGCAGTGCACTTTGCACACTTAGTGCCTCTGCTCTTTTCAGCTCCAGCTCTCTCTTCAATTTATCCAACTCCATCTGCTGCTCCTGATCTCGACTCTCCTGTAGAGACATATACACATTCACTTTTTTTCATAATCAGTTACTGTATGTGGCTTGTTCTTGGTGGTCTGGTCTTTATTTGTGTAAAGTTGCTCTAAAAACTATTTCTACATAGTAGTTACCAGGGGGGTCATTTTGGGGTCATAGTAATATAGCACATAAAAACAGCTGTACATTTTGTTATATGTATTAAAACATTTCTGATAGAAATATTCGCTACCCATGGCACATATTTTATGGTTTCACTCACTTTTTCTAGAAGTTGGCTTTGCAGAGAGCTCATTTCTCTCTGGGTCTTGTCTCGCTCCTGCTGCAGCGTGGTCTGGTTCAGTTGAGTGACTTGGTGCAGGTTAGCAACCTCAGCCTCCTGCTCTTTCAGAGAACGCATCAGTGCTTCCTTCTCAGCCTGAAGCCCCACCAACACACTGCTCAGCTGATCTCCTGCCTATTACAAAACACACAAAAGGTGATGAGACTTAGAAGCACAGAATATATATATGATGTAAAAATGACAAATCTGCAGGCGAATAGGGACTAACCCTTTCTTTGCTCTGGAGTGCACTATGAGCATTTGTTATTTCAGCTTTTCCAGTCTGCAGCTTTTGCCTCAGTTGAATGATTTCTGCCTTCTGTGCTTCGAGCTAAACATCATATTTAAAGCACATTAAAGAACAAATCCACAATTAATAATACATTAGTTATGATTTTAGAAAACATATTAAGTCACTGAATAAAGGAAATAATGGATTTCAATATTGATGTGAGAGGATAATATACATTAAATAAGGTAGACAATAAACTGTGACTGGCATATACATTATGTGTGCCAGTGACTGCATGTTGCGTATTCAATTGAAAATGTAAACCTTTCAGTGCTCTTATAATACATGTTATAACAGTAAGTTTAACCTTCATGCTGTTCTCCTGTTTGAGCTGCTCCAGCTCTTCTGTCATCTGCTGCCTGGCTTTGACCAGCTCCTCCTGCACTTGCTGAGTGCTGACCATTTGCTTCACCATGTCTGTATTCTGACATGTAAATCAACAAGTTACACTCGAGGTGAGTACAGAGTATAAAATCTCACAGGCAGCAATTCAGTTGTCATGAATAAAGTGAGTATGGAAGCAAAGTTGCGGACCTTTCTCATGAGATCAGCGTGCCTGGTGACCAACTCGGCATGCTTTTCTTTAAGCCGAGTGAAATGAATCTGGGCGGTTTGAACTCGGCCTGTAAGACAGATATAATGTTTAGTGTTTCATTAACAGAGACTGTTCTTCAGGTTTAAGTAGTAAAGACTTAAATTCTCAAACTCATATCAAAATGCCATTTTTCATACTTTAATAATTATTTTCATAACAAAAGAAGAATTTTGTAGAAAGTTCAGTCAAATATGAAATTGTATGTGAATGGACTGCATAGCACAAAGATTTCTGATGGGTTTAGTCAGACCTTTCAGGTACTGTTATGCACAAAACAGGTTTTCCTCCCTGAGATACTGAAATGGGTACAAGTGTGCAGAAAGGAAGACTCACCGTCATCTACAGAAGCCTGCATACTCGCAGCGACTGCTGTCTGTGTCCTTAATGCTTCCATCTCCATGCGCAGCTGCTCGTTCTCCACCATAGCCATCTGCTTGTGAGTGCGCTGGTCTTCCAGCTCTGCCTCCAACTTATTCACCTGGTCCTTCAGGTGAAGGACAGCACGCTGGGCCTACATGCAGTAGTGACAAAATATTACAATCCCAAATTTCATTTACTAGCAAATTCTTATACACTTTTCTCTGTGATTTTAAGGTTGTTGTTGTTTTTTTGTTTTTTTTTACCTCTGCTTTGAACATCTGCACCTCTGGGGTCATTGCTTCCAGCTCTTTTCTAAAAGGGTCAACCTCTTTCTCCCTGAGGACATAAAGAGAATCGTAATGGAGCTGAATCTTAAATCTCAAATGACAATATTTGCATAATGAAAGTATTATTACCTTTGGATAGGTACATCCTTTGTTGGGTCATACTGGTTGAAATTATAGAACTGTTCAAAGAAATGTAAAATGTAAACTTATATTTATACATACATACATACATACATACATACATACATACATACATACATATATATATATATATATATTTAAAAACTATGAACTTTAAAAAAATATGTTTAAAAACTATGAACAATTAGCGTACCATAGGGTATCCTTCACCAACGTCCAACTGAGATTCTGTATCATCATCTTCAGGAAGCTGATTATGAACCACCACTGGCTTGACATAATCAGCCAATGAAGCTGCACGCAGGAAGTTTGGAGGGGACTGTACATATAAAACTGTGTGCATTAGCTATATGTCATGTGATAGCCAGAACATTTGTTCATTGTACAGTAGGGACCAAAGGTCTGAGTACTTAAAACTTAATATTTTAAATCTGTTTGTTCAGAGGTTATTGATTTTTTTTTATATAACAGCAGCTCTGACATTTAAATCACAGATTTATATTAATGCGCTCATTCTTATACTTTAACATATCTGTACTAACAGCTGCTTCACAGGCGCTTGTATAGTGGACATGCCACATAATGTAAGACTAATAATAACCAGAGTACAAAAAAACAGATTATGTGCAGTCAATTATCTTTCAATACTAAGTTAAATTAATATTTCTAGGAGTCTTCAGTCTCAATGTTTTTCTAACAGTTAAACCACATTATGCTCCTAAGGCACAGTGTCAGCCGCCAAAACCATCAAAACCAAACTTTTAATAAATAAATGTAAACATTTATTTAAAAAATATGCATAGAATATCTAATAAATGTATTTATATATAATAAATATATCAATTATGTTAAATAAATAAATACTTATAAAATAATTATTAATAAATACAATTATAATGATAAATAAATACATGTGAATACTATCATTTTAAATAAGCAAAGAATAAATTACTGTATTTTTAAACCCTTGGACTTAGCTCATGTATTTGTAGCTAACTTTACTGTACTTTTAGCTCACACAGACATTTCTGAAATAAATCTTTTTGGAAACTTACATCAGGAAAATCAGGGATCTGTATAATCGTTTTAAAGAACTCTATGCTCCTGGCTTTCTCATAAAACAGGGAAAGACTGAGGGGAAATAAAGAAAGAAACAAATGTCATGTTAATTTTAACAAACTTAAAACTGTACAAGAACAGGAATAGTCAAATGTGAAAGTAGTACTTGCCTGTCAAACTGATTACGAAATCGCTCACGATGTCCCAGCAGAGCATCCATGGGTATACCTTTAATGCCCAAGACACATGTTCAGTGCAGGTTAATGTGAGTAGAGGTGGTCATTTTATTAAAACCATTTAAAATGTCAAAGCCACTGAAGTAATGGTACAACCAGAAGCACAAGTATTCACCGGCTTGAATTTTTCCAAATTTTGTAGTGCACCTTCTAATTGCTGTAAAAAAGTAAGTGGGTTTAGCCACTTATGGAAAAGAAAGCCTACTCACGGCTGTGTAACTTAAACAGGAGCTTGACAAGAAAGTGATAGAGAGGGCTGCAGTCTTGGAGGAGCAGGACCAAGGGAGCAAGGCGACACTGACCCACAGCACTTGTCGAGCTCGTATTGTTGGATTCAAGTTGTCCAAAAACTGTGAAGAAACACAAAAACTGTTCATAATATCAGTTTTCTCATAAGAGCTCTTCAGTAAAAGCACAAGTTTTAGCAGTTTGTTGGTGTAGTGCATTCAGGTGTGTGTTAACACAATGTCAATAAGGAAAGACACCAGCAATGATGTCTGGGGTTTACAAAGTTGCATCTGAACAAACTACATGTTTTCTGGAACAAAGTCCTTTGGACAGGCGAGACCAAAGTAGAGATGTTTGGCTGTAATGCACAGTGCCATAGTTGGCAAAAACTAAACAGAGCATATACAGTGAGGAAAATAAGTATTTGAACACCCTGCTATTTTGCAAGTTCTCCCACTTAGAAATCATGGAGGGGTCTTAAATTATCATCTTAGGTGCATGTCCACTGTGAGAGACATAATCTAAAAAAAAAAATCCAGAAATCACAATGTATGATTTTTTAACTATTTATTTGTATGATACAGCTGCAAATAAGTATTTGAACACCTGAGAAAGTCAATGTTAATATTTGGTACAGGAGCCTTTGTTTGCAATTACACGTTTCCTGTAGTTTTTTACCAGGTTTGCACACACTGCAGGAGGGATTTTGACCCACTCCTCCACACAGATCTTCTCTAGATCAGTCAGGTTTCCGGCCTGTCGCTGAGAAAAACAGTTTGAGCTCCCTCCAAAGATTCTCTATTGGGTTTAGGTCTGGAGACTGGCTAGGCCACGGCAGAACCTTGATATGCTTCTTACCGAGCCACTCCTTGGTTATCCTGGCTGTGTGCATTGTCATGTTGGAAGACCCAGCCTCGACCCATCTTCAATGCTCTAACTGAGGGAAGGAGGTTGTTCCCCAAAATCTCGCAATACATGGCCCCGGTCATCCTCTCCTTAATACAGTGCAGTCGCCCTGTCCCATGTGCAGAAAAACACCCCCAAAGCATGATGCTACCACCCCCATGCTTCACAGTAGGGATGGTGTTCTTGGGATGGTACTCATCATTCTTCTTCCTCCAAACACGTTTAGTGGAATTATGACCCAAAAGTTCTATTTTGGTCTCATCTGACCACATGACTTTCTCCCATGACTCCTCTGGATCATCCAAATAGTCATTAGCAAACTTAAGACGTGCCTGGACATGTGCTGGTTTAAGCAGGGGAACCTTCCGTGCCATGCATGATTTCAAACCATGACGTCTTAGTGTATTACCAACAGTAACCTTGGAAACGGTGGTCCCAGCTCTTTTCAGGTCATTGACCAGCTCCTCCCGTGTAGTTCTGGGCTGATTTCTCACCTTCCTTAGGATCATTGAGACCCCACGAGGTGAGATCTTGCATGGAGCCCCAGTCCGAGGGAGATTGACAGTCATGTTTAGCTTCTTCCATTTTCTAATGATTGCTCCAACAGTGGACCTTTTTTCACCGAGCTGCTTGGCAATTTCCCCGTAGCCCTTTCCAGCCTTGTGGAGGTGTACAATTTTGTCTCTAGTGTCTTTGGACAGCTCTTTGGTCTTGGCCATGTTAGTAGTTGGATTCTTACTGATTGTATGGGGTGGACAGGTGTCTTTATGTAGCTAACGACCTCAAACAGGTGCAGCTAATTTAGGATAATAAATGTAGTGGAGGTGGACATTTTAAAGGCAGACTAACAGGTCTTTGAGGGTCAGAATTCTAGCTGATAGACAGATGTTCAAATACTTATTTGCAGCTGTATAATACAATTAAAAAGTTTAAAAATCATACATTGTGATTTCTGGATGTTTTTTTTTTAGATTATGTCTCTCACAGTGGACATGCACCTACGATGACAATTTCAGACCCCTCCATGATTTCTAAATGGGAGAACTTGCAAAATAGCAGGGTGTTCAAATACTTATTTTCCTCACTGTATGTACAAACTGGCCACCTTACAGTCTTTGAGTTGACCATGACCTCCTCTGACAACAAAGAATTCTAGAGGCAAATTTGAGTCCATCTGTCTGACAGCTAAAGCTTGGCTGAAACTGGGTCATGCAACAAGACAATCCCAAGCACACCAGCAAATTTACAGAAGAATGGCTAAAACCCAGAAAAAATCAAGGTGTTTCAATAGCCCAGTAAAAGTCCAGGCCTCAACTTGACTGAAATGCTGTGGCAGGACCTGTGCATAACCAAATGCTCGCAAACCTAAATGAACGTAAGCAATGTTGTAAAATAAAGTGAGCCACAATTTCACCACAATGTGAGAGACTTTATCAGTCATACAAAAACTGATTACTTCAAGTTATTGCTGCTAAAGGTGGTTCTAAAAGCTACTGAATCATAAGGTCTGCTTAGTTTTTCAGACATTGGTTCTCAATTTCGGATTGACAATAAATAGGCGAGATATTAGTCTTAATAATGTGAAAATAATGTGTCCAGTAACTGGATTTCTGTTACCCAATAAAAATCTACATAATGGCAACATGTTGACAGCATACTGAGGTCAGATTAGATTAGATCACCTGTTTCTTGCAATATAAGAGCAGCATCCATATAATCCAGCACCTCACCCGTGGTTTCAAACCTAAACACAAAAACTATTTACTTTCCTTAAAAGCTTCATTGTTGGGAAAATTATTATTTAAAGTATATCTAAACTGGATAAAAAGAAATACCCACACTTCATTTATATCAACTGCAATAGCCCTCTCGAGGACCTCCTCTGGAGCTTCAAGATTTGGTGGAATCACTTTGTGCTGTTAAGGAAATATAAACAGTTTATAAAACGAATGTATCAAAAGACTACTACATTTTACATTTACATTTTTTACATTTTACACTTTAGTTTGTGAATCCAAAAGTCCAAATTTCAGGACAGTTTAAAAGATAAGAGCAAAAACTTAACAACTACGTGTATAGAATATTTTTCCATTTAGCACAATTAAGTTACGGATGCATTCACTTTTCTAAAACAGAGGGTAGAGTTCTATAGTACATTAACTCACCTTACAATGGAAGTCAATTTTGAGACCCAGGAACTTCGCATAGAGAGCAACAATATGACCGTATCTATCATGGAGGCTTCCCTACACAGTGCATGTATAAAAATAAAAATAAATCAAACATCAATGAATAAATTCAAGGTGAACATTCTTAATATTAAGCACTTTAAATATTAAAATCAAATATAGTAGAAAAAAAATTAAAAATACTATAAACCACTTATGGTTCAATCAATTGTAATTGTGTTTTTATTCACCTACCCATAATGTTCCCATTTGCCTAATATTTGGGACGTGTCCTCGGCTATCTCGCAGGGTCTGAAAGTTTTGACAGAAGAAATTAGGTAATAAAGAGGCCACGACGGGTCAAAACTCAAGAGCAGGGAAATCGTTCAAAGTTGCTTAGATTTTAAAAAACAAAAAATTTTACCCACCCACCTCTGATAAGTGTAATATCTGTTATTATGTATTGGATAAGTTAGAAGGACTCACATTGGGATGGCCATCACGCAGGAGAATATGCACCATATGGCAGAATTTCCAGCTAAGGATGGCATTGCTGGCCAGAGGCAAACTGACAGCATGGGACCAGAAAACGACGGCTCCATTTTCCCAATGCGTTCCTAACAGGATATCTGTAGTAAGGTTAAGGTAAGGCCATACTAACAGTATACCATTTCTAGTTTGAACCTCATACCCTACACTCTAAACCCATTCCAGCCACACTCAGATCCACCAACACCAAGCTTCTTGCTGTCTTTTGTATTAATCCCTCAAACTGACCGCCCTCAGTGTTTTAGGAATAAACACACAATCCACTAACCGTCCCCTAGATTGTAGCTTTCAGGTGCACTTGCACTTGTTTGAACACTATACCTTATACTCCAACTTTAAATCCACTTGTATTTCCAGGTTCTATTAATGAACTACTTTAAAACACAAGTCCTCTGAATGTTAATTTCACTCTATCCCTTATCTAACTTTAATACCCCTGCAGTAATCAGGTCGATTTACACAAGGAATGAACTTCCCTACATGGGTGGTATATGTTCATCACAGGAACTAAAACCAGAAAGTCATTCGCCAAACATTTAAAACATACATCAACAATGTTAAATATACTACCAAAGCTGCACCATTAAAAAATGCACACTAACCAAAAGAACTATTGCAAATTCTGTAAAACTTATACTGGGAGATGTGAAGAAAAAAAATCTCACTGTGCTGTAATGTATATGTAACACATAAAAGCTATTCTTCTTCTTCTATACACATCACACACATCACATCACAACCTTGTGCTCCAGAACATCTGATCACATGCACATTATCAACTTGTGCTGTTAATATCATGAACAGCAGCTACGCTAATTCCTCTCCACTGCTTCTCTTTCTCTCCCCATCCCGAGGCTTCCTGAGGTTTGGCCAGCTCCAGTCACGTCCCACCTCGTGAAGATTATGGACCTATGGATGATCATGGAGAAGTAGATGCCGAGTGTTTAAAGGCCCTGGCATGGAGAAGCTGATGCTGGATCTATGATGATCACAAATTGTTCTGTATTGTTGAAAGATTTATGACCAAACTTTTGATGTCACCCATATGAGGATGGGTTCCCCTTTGAGTCTGGTTCCTCTCAAGGTTTCTTCCTCATATCATCTAAGGGAGTTTTTCCTTGCCACTGTCGCCACGGCTGCTCATCAGGGACAAATGCACACCATTCACCTTCACTGTTTTCTGTAAAGCTGCTTTGAGACAATGTCTGTTGTGAAAAGCGCTATACAAATAAACTTGACTTGACTTGACTTGACTATATTTTAGCATGTGCTATAAGCTATTGCACAGTGTTTTACATAATTACCTTCCTGACATACACCAGAAGAGAATATTAGAGAGAGAAAAGAATGTTAAACACTCCAAGCTTTGAAAGATACTGCGGCTATATTTCGTCTTAAGTGGTGCCTCAGTGGACGTTATACACTTTGAAATGCTCTGCAGCTGTAAAGATAAAATAGCATTATCTGATTTTAAGTTCAATATCAAACCCAAGTCAATAGACTGTGACAATACTGTATTTTTTACCTGAAGTTTGACAAATTGATCTTTTTCTGCTGCCAGGGCCTTTTCAGATTTGTCCTTTTTTTCACTTTTTTCTTTTGACATTTTTCAGTCCTGTTGGAATTACAACAAAATCAATTGATCAGAAGCTAAAGTTGGCACTATTTGATTCTGGCTCTGTCTTAAATGGCCCATTGTTGGTTATGCTACTTTACTACATGGGGGAAGAAATCTGCGAAAGAAGGAGGGAGCCTTTGGTATTTAGGCAGCAGGTTTTCAACCACCTTTAGTATGAATATTCTTTCATATGGATGAATCATGTAACTTGTCTATCTCAAAAATATTACTTTTCCAAGTTAATTAATTGTTCTAATACTCAAATCTGTCTCCACCAATATACAGTGGCTAATACTTTACATTTTTTTCCTAATAAAAATTATTTTAAACAAAATAAATTAAATATTTTGTTAATGCAAGTCATACAATGCAGTCATAGGTTTATTTAAACATCAGATTTTTTTTATTTATTAAAATAGGTCATAACAACTCCAAACAAAAAGCCTTGTCTAAATTTTAACAAAAAAGTTATACAATTTCAATTAAAAAAAACAAAAACAAAACAAAACAAAACAAAAATACCTTATGTGCTGTCCCAAAGTCCCCGACGGAATTCTGTAAATGCAGATGTTACAAATTCTCCAAAGAGCTTGATTTAAATAATGAAAGTTTACATCCACATCATGCAGCCACAAAGTCTACAGGTGAAAAGCACTGAACTGTCCTGCTAGTGTGAAAATTCCAAAACCCTCACAGGAGAGTTCACCCTTTTAAAAACAGGTCTGATGACACCGAAACAGAAATGACGAAACAAGCAGCGCCATTCAAGCCACCCTGTAGGACAGGTTTAACAGTTTATAAATGGGTACTTAACACTTTATAAATTGGTAGTCGGTCCACAGGACAAAGCATGTTATGTTTACTATTTTAAGAAGTATAATAGCTCCCTATGGTTATTGTTAAAAAAAAACTGAACATAAAATTTTTTAAATTACAAACTCTGTAGTTAAAATATTTGTAATCATCACTCTTTGATGACTTAAAACTATTTATTTGTATTCCAATGGCACTGGCAGTTTGAAGGAACGGCCATGTCTAAAAGAAGCACCATTAAAGATGTCCATGTTGGTCCATTGTCAAAGTCCCAAGTCGTCTATTCAAAGTGTTTTTGACCATATTGCTTGGTTTTCTATGAAGTACCAATGCTATGCAATTGAGAACCATCCTAAAAGGAAATAAATAAATAAAATTCAAGTTACACATTAATGAATCAATTTCTCTATTGAAAGAGCAAAGGAAAACAATTATATACCTTTCTTGATTGTCTTTCATTATGGCTATTACTGGGGAACTGGAACTGGTCGTGACCCTCTGCATTATTCTGGCCATCGTTGAGGCTGCAGAGAGAGTTACTATGCGAAGTGGAAGCCAGGACAGGACTTGGAGGCCCTTGGAAATAGCTTTGAGGTTTTCCAGATGAGAGTTCCAAACTTGCCACCATTAACTGTGACTCAGCCAGCAAGCGCTGCAAGCGAGATGTGGAAGAGGTGAACGCCTCCTGCTGCTGTAAGAAATGCACTGGAGGTTTGTTTCATTCAGCTCAACTGACTGTTTGTAGGAAGTCAAGATAATTGAGCATTAAATGTAAGTACAATTACAAAAATGATAAAATCTCTCTCACTTAAATACAGGTTTACACGTAATTCTTTAATTCTGTCGTGGTGGATCTGAAGCCTGAACACTGGGAGTGAGGGAGAAATGCACCCTGGATGGAACTACCTGTTTGTTTAGTGTTGTTTCTTCTACAAGTGTAGGACTCGTTGTCCTCCTCCGTGGTGATGGTGTAGAATGGTCCATGTACATCCAAGTCACATCCTCAGGACTGGACAAAAGAGTAAAAAAATCATTATTATTAATATCAATAAGGCAGCAGCATTAGTACTAATATGCACTGGAAAGGCTGTGGAAACACAAGAGAACTATTTTATAATAGAAATCTACTTGAAAAAATAATTTACACTTTTTACTCAATTTATTCGTTCTGACTGATGTCCCACCGAGAGGAATGTAGGTCATTTGGATTAACATCTACAAACAGTGCTCGGTATTCTGTCTCCACAGAGGTTTGTGATGGCTATGAAATCCATTAGGCTACTGCCTTATGCTCTGCTGGATCTCTGCTACAATCACAGCAGTGGGGTAAAGTGGGAGCATGCTCAGCTGAAGCCCCATCACCATTACTGCCTGGAATTTTTCAACTTGCACTTGTTTCTTTACTCCACAGCAGATTATTTTATCAGCTCCAAGTCCTCCTGATGGAGTAGCAGTGATTGTTTAGTATCACCCTTTGAGTAAGACTAGGCTTTTCCTATGCCACTCTTCTATACACTCTCCTATCCCTGTTTACCGATAGTTATAGTGTTCTAAAACACAGTACCCTCCTGCTACTTGCTATCCACTAGAACCAGAAATGTGTTTCAGTTAAAATGGCATAAATAAGTTAGATTTTATTTTAAATAAATGATTTAACTGTGATTTTCTCTTTGCCTTGCAGGTGATCTTTCGTACTGCATTAATGCCTCTTTGGTCGTCTCTAGGTTGAGTTTCAAGAGCTGTAGGTCATTCTGCTGGTGCTCACACACCTATGACATCAAACACACACACACACACACACACACACACACACACACACACACACACACACACACACACACACACACACACACACACACACACACACACACACACTTCAGTACTCTCTGATTTTAAGACCTTAGCACATCTATTTTGTACCAAATGTCTTGATATCTTGAGAGAACAAAAAGTAAATAAATGTGCTGAAATACATTTGAAAATATGCAGTGAAAAGTGAAAATATGCAGTAGGTAAGGAATAAAATTTTATCATTCATGCTGCTAAAAGGAACAAATAAACATCATGGTGCTTCGTATCCGACAATTACAAATTGCAAGCAAACCTTAAGGTATGAAGACAATTTGTACCTAGTATTAATCTGAAAACGTAATAGCCATACTTTTCCAAAAAAGTTTTCAAATAGGGCCAGACAAGTGATAAGATCAAGCCCATGGCTAACTGAGTCTCCTGAAGAGAAATGGATGAAACACTCGAGGAATGCCGAAAAACCGGATGACTGCGTAAGAATCGAGCGAAAGGGGAAGGGCAAAGACATTTTAAGAAACTCAGAACTGAAATTAAATCATTAAACAATCTTCACTAGCTCTTTTTTTCTGAACATGCTAATAAATATTTACTGTGACTTAAATGAAAATAGGAAAGCAAGTGAAAACCAAATAGTCTGCACCATGGCCAATTTGCACTCTACTCACTGCCGTTCATCATTATTAACCTTCAGTGAAAAAGTAGGAAATACCTGGCGCAGGCAGAGAAGCTCCGATTCTGTGCGCTCTTGTTTGGATCGGGCGAGCGCAAGTAACTCTTCCTTCCAACTTTCGCCCTGATCTACACAACACAAAGTGCAACGAAGCATCAACATTCTTTTCTAATCAGAAAGCCTAAAACATCAGGATTAATACATACATTTATGTGGCATAAATAGTGTAGAAAAAAATAAAACAACAATACAATTCAAATGAATGAACAGAACCACTAAAATGAATAAAACCCGCTTTGCCTTTGGAAATGAGAACAACAAGACACAAAATAGATCATTAATAACTACTGTAATTTCCGGACTATTAAGCGCACCCAAATATAAGCCGCACCCACTGAATTTTACAAAGAGTTTGATTTTTAACATAAATAAGCCGCACCTGTCTATAAGCCGTTGAAAGTAATGAAATTTACACAGGCTTTAACGAAAGACAGTGTCTGTTACACGGTGTAACAGGTGAAATATGTTGTGGCTCCTTTAAGAGCAGAGCGGCATTTTGGGAATAGCCTGCCGCCGCATTTTTTTCGGTATTACTGCATGTGTGCAAGACTGACGAATATGTCCTTATTATTTTCTGATGCTCATTTCTAAGTTTCTTTGACTAACCCGTAACGCTGTTGCCAAGAAAAATAAAAAAGCACGAGTTTTGGAAACCATGTCGCTCAGTTTTTTGCACGCAGGTAAAGGCAGCATGGAAAGACGAACTCCAAAGAGCACCTTTGGAAAAACACAGGAAAAATTCATAAATAAGCCGCTTCGTTGTTTAGGCCGCGGGGTTCAAAGCGTGGGAAAAAGTAGCGGCTTATAGTCCGGAAAATACGGAATTCCTTTCTATATATTTGTACCTGCGAGTGCTAGTTCTTTCCTTAGCAGCTGGTTCTCTTGTCTAAGCCGAATGAGCTCCTCTCGTTGTGTGTTGTTCTCTAGAGTCTTTTCTTGAAGCTCACCTGGTGAAAAAGGTCCCCCCACAAAAAAAAAACCCGTAAATTACATGGCTCAACATACATCTATATCACAAGGTTTCAGGACATTATAACAGATTATAGTCAAAGTTAAACACATAACATGATGCCCTCGCTTCAGAAACTAGGCCAAGTTTTCCAACATAACAAAGACCCCAAACACACTGCCAAGATGACCATTGCCTTGCTGAGGAAACTGAAGGTGATGGAGTGGCCAAGTATGTCTCCAGACATGAACTCTATTGAGCACCTGTGGGGCATCCTCAAGCGACAGGTAGAGAATCGCCCTGTGTCTAACATCCAGCAGCTCTGTAATGTCATTATGGAAGAGGATCCCAGCAACAACCTGTAAAGCGCTGGTGAAATCCATGCCCAGGAGGATTAAGGCAGTGCTATATAACAATGGTGCTCACACAAAATATTGACACTTTGGACACAGTTTTGACATGTTCACTTAGGGTGTAATCAGAGTTCAGGTACCTGGGGATCAACAGTGCGAAGTAATGGAGAGTGTATTAGAGAAGTGAAGAAAAGAGTGCAGGCAGGGTGGAGTGGGTGGAGAAGAGTGGCAGGAGTGATTTGCGATAGAAGGGTATCTGCAAGAGTGAAAGGAAAAGTTTATAGGAATGCGCTGAGATTTGCACTATAATATATATATATATATATATATATATATATATATATATATATATAGCCTTCATTAATCATAGATACTTTTAGTATATGTCTCAATTAGATTTGCACAGCCTTATCCTGATATTTTTGCAATTTTTTTGGTAGAATTGCCCAAGCACAATTTATTTATTTTATTAAAACTGTAATAGATACTATTTTTACCATTTAATTGGGCATTTTGATGTTTGGCCTCTCTGAAGCGCCGCTTGTACTCCTCTGTTTCCTGTAACATTTTGCTCTCACGAGACTGGAACTTCTTTAGCAATGACTCAGAATCTTGTAGCCGATCAGTCAGATCTAATATGCGATTTGTGGCTTCTGTCAAATCTTTGTCCTGAGTAAATACAGATATAAACAAGGAGAAACTGCAAACAAAATACACATTTCCCGTATTAGAGTAATAGAGAGCAAGAGATTGAGGAGTCACCTTCAGTTTGAGTATGGAGCTTAGCTCTTCCTCATGAACCTGAACTTGGCCAAGCTGGGATGAGAGAGTCATGATGCTCGAGTTCAGACTCCGATTCTTCTCCTTTGAAAAATTATCAGCATTTAAATTCAAAATAATTAAACAAAACACAGTTTAAAAATTAGCCAGCTATTAGTATAACAGTACATATAGTTATTGCGTTGACCATTTCAATATTAATTGCATTTAATCCATTTTAATAATAACCTTTAATAATGAAAAACCAATACAAGATCCACCTCTACTGCTAATAAATATCTACAGATATTACTAAATAAGGACAACACACAAAACAGTAACCTCCAGGTCTTGGTGGTGTTGGCTGCTATGCTCTTGTCTCTGGCTAAGCTCCTGCATCTGCTTGTGGATGCTGCTTAGCTCTGTGCGGCTGTCCTGCTCACGCATCTCCGCCTCCTTCAAACGTTTGCTAATGGCTCTGATAACCTGATTGCGCTTCTTCAGCTCATCTAGTGACAGAAACCAATTTTATATTATAGATCATTAGTGTCGTCTAAAATGGACATTTGGGTGCACCTCAGATTAGGATGGGTTTCCTCTTGAGTCTGGTTCCTCTCAAGGGTTCTTCCTTATGCCATCTTGGGGAGATTTTCATTGCCACAGTCCCCACCGGCTTGCTCCATCAGGGACAAACTTACACTTATAAATAACGCCTTAATCATTTGTATTACAACATCTGTGTAAAGCTGCTTTGAGACAATTTTCATTGTTGAAATCGCTATACAAATAAAATAACAATTTTGAAAAATGACAATTTTTTTTATAAATCTCCATATGACAGACAATATATTTAATCCAAAATTAGAACGCAAAAGGTTTGCCTTTGCCACCTCAAGCCATCTACAATATCAATTCCTTCATAATCTTTATGGTTTTTATTCTAGTCAAGATGGATTCATGGCATTGTTTTTAGACCTCAATTTTTATACATCTTATACAATATAAGAAAATGAAAACCATATCACACATGTATGGTTTTAATTTTCTTATATTGTTTAAAATATATATAAAAAAAAAATAATATAATGCTTTTTATATAGTAAATGTAAACTGCTTAGTTTGTAGTCATTGAGATACAAAAATGTGCATCATGGAAATTTGTGATTCAGATTAGTCAGTCAGTGGAGCACTGACTTTGGAACTGTTTCTGATTTTGATGCCTCAGGTGCTGCCACAGGTCTTTTTTTTAAGTTTTTATTGATCATCTTTCCCTTTCATCTTTTTTATGATATGGTGAACCTAATCTATTTCTTATTACATACTGTTTACTTTTTTCACTCTTGTACCATTTAGATTTTGTTCAAAACATTCTGGGAAGTGAATCGACTAGAATTGTGACATGACAGTCCAGTAAAGTTAAACCACTAGTAGGTCACAGGAACGACATTACCTGAAGACTGTGCTCAAAACTGGAATAATGTGAGTTCAGAAGTGAGGCGACAAATCAGCGCAAGCCTTTAATCTTGATCTGTTTAACTCTATGCTTTAATTGGCTTCTACATTACAGTTCTAACAATAGAAAGTAATATGAACTGCTCACCTTCAAGGCGTGCACACCTCTGCTCCAGAGTCAGTACTCTGTGTCGATCCTGCTCCCACGCCTGCAGTTGTCTGTGATGAGCTGCAGCCATGCTGTTGAGCTCCCGATCACGATCCTTCAGTTCTGCTACGAGGAGCTGCAGCTCTATCCGCTGTTTCTGGATGGTTGTGATCTCCAGATCACTTGCTTGAGTCTACCAGAAATGCATACAACCAACAGTTAGTAATTACTAGCGCAAGCATTTAGACTGTAAGCACCAAAAATACACCTGTCTCTTACCTGAGACCCCTGCATAGCTGAGGGAGGTGACTGATAATTGTTATAGATGTTATAGGTGCTCTTTGGAGTTCGTCTTTCCATGCTGCCTTTACCTGCGTGCAAAAAAGTTTTTTTTTTTTTTTTTTTTTAATCAGGGTTATTTTAAGAATGACAGTGATATTTACTGATACCACAGCACTGCTGAGTGCATGATCTTGACTAGTTCAAAAGCGTTGATTAATTTCTATAAAGGCAGCTCTAACATCTGTAATTTAAATGATTAATTAATGAATTAAGATGAATTAATAAACACACGAAAGCATTACAATAATATACATTGTTTCTAAAATATGCTACTATACTAACAACTTACTTTTACTGCACACAAGCCACACAAAAATAGTTAATAAATCAGAACAAACTTTATCAGAAATCAGTTAATATATATATATATATATATATATATATATATATATATATATATATATATATATATATATATATATATATATATATATATATATACACACACACACACACAATTGTTGGTCTGGAACCGTTTTCTGTATTAGTGGTTTGTGTAACAGTTATGGAGGGAGTCTCCAGTGTCAGGATGCCACTTTTTCTGTCTTCTTTAAATAGAAAAAACAGTTTTAAAGTCTTTCTGCAAAACTAAACTTAACTCTATACATATAGCAATCATAACATGCGACAATTATAACAAAAATGGGAATTGGTAAAGCGAGAGCAATAATACAGTTTGATATGTGACGGTGTTGAAAAACAATCCACATCACTTTACATTGAGAAACCTGACACAATCAAGTGGTTGGTGATTATAACATCACACCCCAAAATATTATATTCCAGAAGTCTGCTCTCTGCACATTTTGACACTACAAAAAGCCTTTAAAAAATCTTTAGAAAGCCTGTGTATCTTATTTTAACATGGTCAAACAGAACAAATAGATATATGATAAAATTAAAGCCTAATATTCAATTAGGCCTCGTTTTAACCTTCTACTTTTCTTTCATTACCATTTGTGCTCCCACATCCTTTAGGCTTATAATCGTCTTTTTTCTCTTTCTTCATCCATGTCGTCTTCATAAGCTGGAATTGTGGACTTGCACATTATCAGCTCCTGTCATTCATTCATTTCACTAACAACTCTCGTTATTGACATGTTCAGGTTCAGTCTCCCTCTCTCTCTCTCACTCACACACACACACACACAGTCTCTCTCTCTCAATGGTCTGAAATTCTGCTCATTTCAGGTTTAATAAAATCTTTAAGACTTTAACACCAAGCTACAGATTTTCAGTCCCAACAGAACCAAACTAACGGTTATAAACGTTCATAACTTTCTCTCGAAATCAAAATGTTGAAACCCAATTCAGACCTGCAGCAGCGACTCTTAATAATAAACTCTATTTGTTGTCTGTTCTATTTTTTAAGATCTACAGTTTATATAGTCGGTGTAAAAGCTCATTATATAGGTCATATATTGGCATTAAAATCAGGAACAATTATATTACATGTGTTTCTCTGTTAAAAAACGTTAACTCGCTCTTTTACTAGGCAAACGGTATTTTATTAAAACTTTTGAAATTCATCGTTTCGACCAGAACCTCTTGTGGTCAACCTAAATATTGCTTGT
Organism: Silurus aristotelis; assembly: GCF_946808225.1. Lineage (NCBI taxonomy): Eukaryota > Metazoa > Chordata > Actinopteri > Siluriformes > Siluridae > Silurus > Silurus aristotelis. Next base: position 13,731,613 of record NC_139591.1, read on the forward strand.
TCTAAAATCTAACTAATAAAATCATTTTAAGCGTATTTAGAGTTTATGGCTTTTTTTCCTACTTTTTTAAAAGATATTTTTTAGATTTAATCCTAGCATTTATTTTGATTAAGAATATAAAGTTGTTACATATTCAAACAACGTGTCAGGCATTTCTGTTAACAGCCAACGTTGCCTTGTTTCGCGTCTGCGCAGGAGCTACTGGTAAGACCCCAACGCCAAACCAGGCTGTAGAGGTGTGCTCAAGCTGTAAAACATTTAGTATATTTACTCAAACGGGGGAAAAAAATATCTCACTTAAAACGCTTCACGTAATAATGCTCAAGATTTTACTGGCAAGAAAAGAATTGTGAGGAAGGTCCAGAGGTATGCGTTGTCACACCTTTATGTTGTGCTAAATTGTGTTAAAGCTGTTGCTTTGCTAGCAGCCGTGGCTAATGAATGGGTGGAAATTTTCTCCATAGAGATGGAGACTGGGGCTGAATCCCAAATGGGTTCCTGCTGCCAAGATTTAGTTCATGTATTCATCGGATTGGGATTGAGCCTAGTTTACTGCAGAACAATGTGTATGACTTGCGTGTTTATTTTCATCGGGGCGGTTATGTGTCCCCTCTCATGCTACACTGACACACTGTTTTGCTGAGAGACTGTTGGCCCTGATGGCAGCTGAGAGATCTGAGAGATCTTATCACCGTTATGACAGAATAACATGTCTGGGTTTGCTTTATCATCTGGATCTGCGTTCGATCTCCTGTTATTATGACATTGTAATTCTCTTATAGTATAAAATAACATTCCAGATCTTATGTCTGTCATTTCATTTAACCAATTTCATCATTAGGAAGAACCACTAAGCTTGGGTTTCCAACCAAGGAAATAAATGTATTTGTTTTCTTTGCTTAAATTGGTCCTGACACTTACATGTCCAGGGTAGGGTTTTTTTTTTCCAGGACTAACACACCATTTTAATCTGATCACACCATGTTAACCATGTTGACCTTAAATATTTTTTGCTCCAAATGTCCTAGAAATAATCAACATGTCTGCTATTGAGACTGCCGAGTCAGGCTCTCCGGAAAATAAAGCGGATCGGGCTGATGGAGACATGAAGTACCCCCTGAAAGTGCTTTACTGTGGAGGTAACCATCAACCACACCAGAGCTCCTGATAAAATGCTGCTCTCTGTCTACTCTCTGTTTGGAGTTTTGTTTTCTTTCTTTCATTCAGGCTTCTTTCCTTGATTTAGTAGGTGAATTGATGTCTCTAAATTGCCTCTAGATTTGAAAGAACATTATGCCCAGGCATCTCATCCAGGGTGTATTCTTTTTATGCCTGATGTTCCTGAGACTGGTCATATCTGATATAGAAATGATGATTGTTTATGAGGTTTTTTCATATATATGTTACGGTATATATTTTATTTTAAGAGAAGTTTGATTGTGAAAAAAAGACTTAACTATATGTCTTTTTCTTTGCAGTATGCTCTTTGCCATCTGAGGTAGGACCACATACAAGTGCATTAGTTGTCATTTGTTATTATTATAATTATGAGATTAAGTTCACATTTATCTTGGGTCTAATGGAACGTTTAGATAATGTTATTATTATTTTTTAATTTTTTGCAGTAAATGTTCAAACTGTGTCATCTTTTTCTTTCTTTCTTTCTTTTTTTTTTTTTTTTTTTTTTTTTTTTGCAATCTGCAGTACTGTGAGTACATGCCTGAGCCAGCGAAATGCAGACAGTGGCTAGAGAAAAATTTCCCAGACATGTTTGCTAGAATGACTATGGGTAAGCGCTGGCATCACTCCTGACACGAGTCATGTAGGCACTACACAATTTATATTATAACTTGTACAGTTTTATGTGTTGTGTGGGCAACAAAGGAAAGACTGAGTGTTTGTGGCCGCAGGGAATGTGCCCAAGCAGGAAACAGGAGGAGGAGGTGGTGGAGGTGGAGGTGGAGCAGGTGCAGAGGTGCCACCTGCTGGAGAGGAAGAAGAGAAGAAGAAGCAGAAGAGAGGTGCTGTTTCAATTGTTTTTCATTTTTTATTATTGTTTTTGTTTAGGGCATTAACAATAAGCTGTAGTGCATCGTAAGAATGTAGGCATTACCTGTCTGTCTGTCTCTGTCTGTCTGTCTGTCTGTCTGTCTATCTATCTATCTATCTATCTATCTATCTATCTATCTATCTATCTATCTATCTATCTATCTATCTATCTAAATAAATAAATATTAGGGGTGTCCCTGACTACGGACTTATGTAGTCTAATCAGTCAGATTTGAGATGTGTGTGTGTGTGTCAGCCAGTAAATTGCACTATCGATGCACTGAAAAACAATCCATTCATTTACTGAATTCAATTACACCAGAATATTCCAGACACTTATACCCGTTTCTATTCCTGCTGCCAAAATACTCCTGTGTCGGTCATAGATCATGGAAAGTAAAACTTAAAACTATTACAGGGATGTTTATTTATGCACAGTAATAATAATTATTTAAAGCATTTTTTTTATTTACAACATTATTATAATAGTCTGTATATTCACTTGTTGGCAGAAAACTTGTAGTTCTATCGGGCTCCTCCTATCCAAACATCGAAGGAAAACATTTATTTGTCTCACATTAAATGAATGAAATAAAATTGAATTAATGGAAAATTGTAATTAATTAAATATAATTATAAAGGTATGATCTACTTAACTTTTCTGCTTATTTCAGCATACTTTAACAAATGTCTTCATTCCTTCCATCCTTCATTTATTCCCTCTGTCCTTTTAAGAGAAATCCTTAAAGCTGGACATAAAACGCTAAAGAATTCCTAGCACTAGTTCCTGGTTAGAGGCTAACTCTAGCGCTGTGGGTTCTTTAGCGTTTTTATGCTTTTAAAATAATAATACAATTTTTTTTTGTTTTGTTTTTTTGTTTAAATTAAGGGCTTTTTTGCTTTTCATTTGGGTTACACATAAAAAAAAATCTGTTTATTTTCACTATTTATAATATATAGACTTTCCTTCCTTGCTATGTGTTTCATCCAACAATAGAATTTAACTATTTATTCAAATAATTGGAATATGGGGTAATAAAAGTTAATGATTAATAGTATATTATTAATTTGGAGTACCTGCTGTTATATACAGTGGGTACGGAAAGTATTCAGACCCCCTTAAATTTTTCACTTTTTGTTATATTGCAGCCATTTGCTAAAATCATTTAAGTTCATTTATTTTCCTCATGAATGTACACACAGCTCCCCATACTGACAGAAAAACACAGAATTGTTGACCTTTTTGCAGATTTATTAAAAAAGAAAAACTGAAATATCACATGGTCCTAAGTATTCAGACCCTTTGCTGTGACACTCATATATTTAACTCAGGTGCTCTCCATTTCTTCTGATCATCCTTGAGATGGTTCTACACCTTCATTTGAGTCCAGAAATTTTTTTATTATACTGATTGGACTTGATTAGGAAAGCCACACACCTGTTTATATAAGACCTTACAGATCACAATGCATGTCAGAGCAAATGAGAATCATTAAGGTCAAAGGAACTGCCTGAAGAGCTCAGAGACAGAATTGTGGCAAGGCACAGATCTGGCCAAGGTTCCAAAAAAATTTCTGCAGCACTAAAGGTTCCTAAGAGCACAGTGGCCTCCGTAATCCTTAAATGGAAGACGTTTGGGACGACCAGAACCCTTCCTAGAGCTGGCCGTCCGGCCAAACTGAGCTATCGGGGGAGAAGAGCCTTGGTGAGAGAGGTAAAGAAGAACCCAAAGATCACTGTGGCTGAGCTCCAGAGATGCAGTCGGGAGATGGGAGAAAGTTTTAGAAAGTCAACCATCACTGCAGCCCTTCACCAGTGGGGCTTTATAGCAGAGTGGCCCGACGGAAGCCTCTCCTCAGTGCAGGACACATGAAAACCCGCATGGAGTTCTCCAAGATGGTGAGAAATAAGATTCTCTGGTCTGATGAGACCAAGATAGAACTTTTTGGCCTTAATTCTAAGCGGTATGTGTGGAGAAAACCAGGCACTGCTCATCACTTGTCCAATACAGTCTCAACAGTGAAGCATGGTGGTGGCAGCATAATGCTGTGTGGGTGTTTTTCAGCTTCAGGGACAGGACGACTGGTTGCAATCAAGGGAAAGATGAATGCGGCCAAGGACAGGGATATCCTGGACGAAAACCTTCTCCAGAGTGCTTTGGACCTCAGACTGGGCTGAAGGTTTACCTTCCAACAAGACAATGACCCTAAGCACACAGCTAAAATAACGAAGGAGTGGCTTCACAACAACTCCGTGACTGTTCTTAAATGGCCCAGCCAGAGCCCTGACTTAAACCCAATTGAGCATCACTGGAGAGACCTAAAAATAGCTGTCCACCAACGTTTACCGTCCAACCTGACAGAACTGGAGAGGATCTGCAAGGAGGAATGGCAGAGGATCCCCAAATCCAGGTGTGAAAGACTTGTTGCATCTTTCCCAAAAAGACTCCTGGCTGTATTAGATCAAAAGGGGGCTTCTACTAAATACTGAGCAAAGGGTCTGAATACTTAGGACCATGTGTTATTTCAGTTTTTCTTTTTTAATAAATCTGCAACAGTGTCAACAATTCTGTGTTTTTCTGTCAGTATGGGGTGCTATGTGTACATTCATGAGGAAAAGAAATGAACTTAAATGATTTTAGCAAATGGCTGCAAAATAAAAAAGAGTGAAAAATTTAAGGGGGTCTGAATACTTTCCGTACCCACTGTATATATGAGATCTGTGGTCCTGACTGTGGTTACTTATCGCTTACTGTGGTTACTGATTGTAAATCTGACCTGATGTTCAAATGTGGTTTCAGGTGGCAGAGGTCAAATCAAACAGAAAAAGAAGACCGTTCCTCAGAAAGTAACGATAGCAAAAATCCCACGCGCTAAGAAAAAATATGTCACACGGGTGTGCGGCTTGGCCACCTTTGGTAAGATGTTGCACTTGATCTTTTTCTTCTGAATTAAAATTCGCTTTTTAAAATTTTTTTATAATGCTAATTATCAGTGAAGCGAAAAAAAAACTGGTACTAACTATTGCCTTGTTTTGTTTGTTCTTTTTAGACATCGATCTTAAAGAGGCTCAGAGATTCTTTGCTCAGAAATTCTCCTGCGGTGCCTCTGTGACAGCAGAGGACGAAATCATCATTCAGGGAGACTTTACCGATGACATCATTGACGTCATCCAGGAGAAGTGGCCTGAGGTAATGTTTTAAATTCCATTTATTAGGTTCATCGCCATGATATTTGATTATAGTGTAGATTCTATTTTATTCCTTTATTCTGTTTTTAAATTGGAATTTTTTTTATCCCTTTTTGTATTTTTCATTTTATTTTATACCCCGTCACGGACAAGTGAAATTAGTCGGGTAATTAAGATTTACTTTGTGCCAGAGCTGTCAAATTAATGAGCCTGAGTATTACATTAAAACCCATCTCTCCCCCCCCCCCCCCCCCCACAGGTGGATGACGACAGCATTGACGACCTCGGAGAAGTCAAGAAATAAAAATCCGATGTGCACTTTTACTGAAATCAGACGTGACACGACACAAAAGAAAAACCCCACCATGGCCAAATGTTAACATCAAATTGTTTTATATCTATTTTATTTACTGTATAGAACACGGTGGACTCGGCCACACCCTTGGCGCTTTTTTTTTTTGTCTCCCCCTCAGTTCTAGATAGCTGCTTGTTCTCTTGTTTGCCAAAGGTCTGGTATGATGTGAATATCTCAACACTTTGCTCAATCAAACTGCAAGCTAATAATAAATTCCAGGCTCGCTGGCTTGTTCTTCTTTCTACATTCTTTTTGAGATGACCAGGTGTTTTCTATGTATTAATTAGAGGGCAAAGGATAAACACGTGCTGTAAATATCTGTAGCAATTATGTTGGGTCCCTTTAACCCCTTGTTATGCCAATAAGGGAAATGGGAAAAGAAAGATGCAGTTTTTTAAGGTAGCGAATACTTTTGTGCAGAAGGAATCTCAGGATTCTTATAGGCTTGAAACATTATTGCTGCTCTTTTCTTACACCATGACTCGAATCTCCAATTTCAAACATGGTATAACAAAGTTTGCCATTTTAAAATAGCACTATAAAAGCCTCTGCCAGGGTCATACATGAAATTTACATATACATGAATTCATATTTCAGACAAACAAATAGAAGGTAAAGTCAAGTTTATTTCTATAGTACTTTTCACAACAGACATTGTCTCAAAGCAGCTTTACGGAAATCAACAGTGAAGGTGAATGGTGTGCATTTATCCCTGATGAGCAGCCGTAGCGACTGTGGCAAGGAAAAACTCCCTTAGATGTTATGAGGAAGAAACCTTGAGAGGAACCAGACTCAAAAGGGGAACCCATCCTCATTTGGGTGACATCAAGAGTTTGAACATAGATCTTTTAACAATACGGAACACTGGAGAGTGAGAACTGACGAGTACAGGAGTATAAGATTATAAGTAAATGTTCTTTCTACAGTCTTTGGTATAAAAGTAGGAGCTACTGAGCTCAACATTTGTGATCATCACAGATCCAGCAAAAAGCTTCTCCATGCCAGAGCCTTTAAACACTCCCAGAGGTCCAATGTCAAAACTTCACACATGTAGTGGGATCCAATTGGCACTGGTACGTCTCTAGATGGTTCAGGATGTTTGCGAGTTCGGCATCTACTTTTTTAAAAGTCCATATTCTTCACGAGGTGGGACGTGACTGGAGCTGGTAAATTGTTCTTTTGTAGTGAGTGTCGTAGATCAGTGGTCTCCAACCCACGGTCCGTTGGTCAATTGGTACTGGGCCGCACAGAAAGAGTACATAACTAACCTTATTTCCATATTTATTATCTGATTCTGAACGATGTTTTATTTTGGAAAATGACCGGATTCTTTCCAACACATCCGTCTATGACTCACTCTTGATGCATGTCAAAATGCCAGTAACAGATAATACATTACCGCTAAATTGAAACTCCCAAGCGAGCAAAATGAACAAAAACCAACACAGCGGATTCACATGTATTATTATATTTAGAAAATACCAGTTTTTAGGCGGTATCATTTTATTTTGTTGTGTTTATCAGCCACACCTTACAGGCCGGTCCGTAAAAATAGAACACGAGATCAATTTGCCTTTACTTTGTGTTAATTTGACAGTACAGAAAGTTCATTCAAGTAAACATGTTCAGTCAGATTTTTTTTATTTAAAAGGTTTATTTCAAAGCAAAACGCTGAAGCAATTTTCAGTCTTTATAAATACTTGTTGAATAGTTGTTTATACTTCTCTTTTTTTATTTATTAAGAAAGACAGTTAGGGCCACTACTTTGTTCACATTGGGGTCATCAATAAGAGATGTTTATTTCAGAATGACTCAATCAGAATTCCAGTGGATAAAATAATTATACACCAAATTAATGCTCTTTTTTAGATACGCTGAAGAAATGGAAATCATGTCTGATTATGCAGCCGTCTTAAGTTAATGGGACTGGTTCTGTATGTAATATGATTAGAATAAAGTACAAGGGTGAAGGTTGTGGACATGGGATTCATATGTGCATTTTGTTTAACATTTAGTCAACATGTTTATGTTCTATTAGATATAATCTGTTCCGCTAAGATTTTGAAATGTGTGTTTGTGGAAATTCATGCAAATCAGCCATGTACGCCATATTTTCATAGAAGTCTCACTGTGCACATGGGCATTGTCATGCTGAAACAGGTTTGGGTCTCTTGTTTAAAGACATTTGTGTGCCTTTAACTTTGTGGTAACGGTTTCAGGTAAGAAAGTCAGGTGTCCCAATACTTCCTCATTAATCTTCATCTATGAAGATCTTTTCTCTAACAAATATAAAGTTCATCACCTCAAAGCAACCACAAACAAACAATTAGGTCATTAATGCAAGTGAAATAAAACATCACTAGGGTACCTACTACACAAATACACTTTTATTTTTGAACTTGCTTATTTTATGTCATTGATTCTGAATTCTATATTTCGATAGATTAGACATTTTTAAACTTGAAGTATTTAATTACCATTTTTTCTGGTGATGAGGACAGACGGGGTTTGAAAATCAATCCTCCTCTAAAGTAGGAAAAGGCAGAACAAAGTTTGCGAACCACTGTTGTACATCTGACCAAAATAAAGCATTTATTTTCATATTTCAAAAGTCCCTTTAGGACAGGATCTGGATTGACCAAGACCTAAAAGGAAAAATCCATGATGCAGTTGTGAACAAACATTGGATGTCAGTGGTATTAAAGGGGTCAAAACTAAGAGATATTATGAACAATATATGCAAAAAAATATATATACCATAAAGACACTACATTTATCACAAAAGCATTGTTTTGTTTTTGTTTGTTTCGATGATCACACGTCCCTTCAGAGAAAGTGTTGCGTGCCATAGGGCACTGTATCATTGTTAATATCGTTTTTAATTATTGTAAGAGCACAAGCTGCTGAGCATTGGGACGTTTTTATTTGCCTTGTTACAGTAGTCCCATTTGAGATCATTTGCATGCAACAGCTGAGATCATTTCCTTTTAACTAGTTCTCAGGAAGATGATTTGCATGGAAACATAAAGACACCCTGAGGTGCGCTACCTCGTGGGACGCAGAATAAAATATCCCTGGGAGGTAAAGTTCTTTTTACATTCTGAAGCTCATATTTGTCATGTCGAACTCCTCAGTTTGTTGCGCTTTCGAGTCCCCCATTCTGGACCAAGTCCTTCCCCCTATCCTCTTCATAGAGTTCATTTTAGGCCTCTCTGGGAACATTTTAGCCTTGTGCATGTTCGCCTTCCACATGGAGAGCTGGAAACCCAACTCTATCTACCTGGCACACCTGGCTGTAGCTGACTCAGTGGTGCTCTTCTGCTTGCCTTTCAGAGCCGATTACTACCGCAGACGCAAGGACTGGGTTCATGGGGACATTTTCTGCCGCATTCTGCTCTTCCTCCTTGCAGCCAACAGGGCAGCAGGTATATTCTTTCTCACGGCAGTGGCCGTGGACCGGTACCTGAAGATTGTACACCCGCTCAACCGTATCAATCGGATGGACCTGAGCTATGCCATGTGGGTCTCTGCAGGGATGTGGGCCATGATAATAGCCATGACTGCGTACCTGCTTGGCTCACCCCACTTCTACAGTTTTGGCAACCGCACCCAATGCGAGAGCTTCAACATATGCATGGGGAGCAACCCGCTCTCAAACTGGCACAACGCATTTTACGTGATCCAGTTTTCCGTGCCAACGATCATTATCACCTTCTGCACGGCCTGCATTACGTGGCAGCTGAAAAACAAGACAATGGACACCTCGGGCAAAATCAAGAGGGCTGTTCAGTTCATTTTCGTCGTCGCTGTAGTCTTCATCGTCTGCTTCTTTCCGAGTACTGCCTCACGAGTCGCCGTTTGGATACTGAAGGTCTGGTACAGCGAGTGCTCCTACTTCAGTGAGGCGAATCTGGCGTTTTACACTTCGGTCTGCTTCACCTATTTCAACAGTGTCCTTAATCCTCTGGTGTACTATTTCTCCACTCCAGCATTCAGTGGGACCTTAGAGAAATTAATTTTGAAACTCAGAGGGAGAAAAACAGAGAAGATTGTGGCTACGGTAACAAGTGATTAAAGTAAACTGAGAGATGATGTATTACATAAAAATTTCTTGTTTTTTTAATACGTCACTTAGTACATAATGTATATACTATTCCAGCTTTTTTTTTACATTTTAGTTACCAAAAGCTGAAAGAGAGTGTGTACTGTTTTTGCAATTTTGGTAGGAATGTTCATGGAAAATGGGACTTTATGCATATACTGAAAGCTTCAACATGTTGTAGACCAGAAATTAATGTATCTAATGTAATACATTTCCTTATTTCTTTAGTCTTTACTGTTAATGTCTTCCATAAAGAAAGTATGCAGTTTTTAGTCTTTAATAGGCAAAATATGATGTACAAAGAATGAATAAAGTAAGTTAAGCCTTGCTATTGAAAGCCTTGTTATAAAATAAAGTGAATAATATATACCACAGGGGATTTAAAATCCCACCTTCTTTCATACTTCTGGCTCCTCCTTGTGTGCGGTGGGGCGATCTTTAGTCTACACTCAGCTGGCAGTTTATTTCAAATTTATATGAATATAAGAAATTTAAGAAATTTAAATTTAAGAAATTTAAGAAATTTCCCCACTGTGGGACGAATAAAGGTTTATTTTATCTTATATATTTACTTGTTTGTACACCTTCTCTTGCATAGTGGATCATTTGCAGAGTTTACATTAGTGATGTTTTTTATCAGGCTCAAGAGCCTTTGCTGGGGTTTTTAACACACGTGTGTTTTCAGCAATGTAAAAAAATAAAATAATAATAAAGTGCTTTCATTCCAATTCAATTACAAAAAAACAGCTGGTCCTGGGCAGAGGTGGCAAAAGTACACACAGCCTTCACTTGAGTAGAATTACAGATACTCATGTTTAAAAGACTCTTAAAAGTTGAAGTATTCACTACACTTTTTTTCACTCAAGTTAAAGCAAAAAAGGTTCGGGCTCTGACATGTACTTAAGTCAAAAGTAACCATTACTGCTACCTGTTTTAGTGTCGTGCTGGTAAATGAACCTCACATCATATCAATATATTAATATAAACAATGGCAAAAAAACATTCAACCATCAAAAACTTGGTTCATTATCATTTTATATAGAATTAGTGCATATACACCATGAACAGTGCAATAAATACAGACTGTTGTAATGTTAGAATATCACTTAAACATATTTTGCTGAAACACTATGAGCATCGCAAACAACTGTAAAATGATTGACACTATAGGCCACAAGTATGGAAGTAGGTGTATAAATAAGGAGATAACAGACAAACAGATGTATATTTACAATGCCAAAATGCAAACATGTCTGCAGCATAACTGCACATCAGTACAGTACATTGGACTTTAACAAATATAAATAAAAATTAAAGATTATAATAATCAATTCTTTCTTCTTTAGCTCTAATACCGGAAATATTCAAGGCGTTTTTGTATGAGGTTCCTGCTGGTATGGGTCTGGTTTCATTGACGATTAATAGTTCAGTTTTCAATACTTTTGGCCTGCAGTGTACAGAGGAGCTCAATGAAATGAAGCACAAATGCCCCAAAACGTAGTTCTTTTTGCATAATGTGTAATTGCAGAGACAAAAAAAATATTTTGGGACTTGAACAGGTTAATTTGTAAACCATGTCGCTAATAGAAATATTATAGCTATACAGAGTGATGGAACTGGATGCAAAGTGGTATTTTATTAAAATGTAGTACACAAGATGTAAAAACATTTTGAAAAGCCATTGATAAGACTGAGTATTTACCTCTTTTTTTTGACAGTTCATATAAAAGAATAACTTAGACAACTGGCAGTTAAAAATATGTGCTTATTTTGTAACAAGGAATGCATTAAAGTGAGTAGTGCAATCATTTACAATCGGGCAGCTCAAACGTCTTGGTGCGAAAGCCTGTGTGTGTCTGTGATAAGTGTTTCATTTACCACAAGGAGGTCAGATCTCTGTCAAAAATATGATCTACACTATACAGACAAACCGATATTAATGACACATTAATTAAAGCATCGTCGCCTTCAGTTAAATCACGTGAAGGACATACAAAAATAAGAGCTTACCCACGGCGAAATATTTTGTGCCTTGCCTGTTTTGAAGAACGTGGAACATCAACGGATTAAAAAGTTTGGTCATCGTTACAGGAGTCTGTCCAGTGACCGAACGCCTCGCAGATGTCGCAGTAGGGCCGTTCCCCTCCGCGGCTGCCATGATGCGTGCTGTGAGGGGGCGAGTCAGGAGACTGTGTTTGGGTGGGACAGTCTTCTGTGTCGTGCTGGTCAAAACAGTCACAGATGTCACAGAAGACACGTGGCGGGATTTTCTTCTTCTTCTTGACCTCCCCAGATCTAAAAAAAAGAAATGAGATGAATGTAACAGAGACTACTGTAAAAGCCTATAGTTTATATCTCATATCCTGGATGTGAACCAGTAAGGAAGTAGACCCACCCATTGTTCTCGTCATTCCCATTGAACTCAGCCAAGGCTATTTTCTTCAGCTTCACCTTCAGCTCCTCATTCTTCCTCTGAAGATCTACTATGACTGAGTTCAGGAAATTGATCTGTTAAACAAAAACAAACAGCTGAGTATGCACACACGAAAAAAGGTAAAGTTATGAACAGCCCATATGACATATCACTTTTAGTGGAAATTCTCCACAAGGGGGAGTTCATTGTTAGTTTTTGTAGGTACAGAGCCTACAGAAAATCATCATACCACTTTCAACGTGTTACTTTATTTGTCACACAGCCTGAAAACAAAGCCCACTCCAAAAGAAATTTTTTCCAGCTTTACTAATTTTCATCTTCATCAAACTAATGAAAAAAAAAAAAAAAAAAACAGAGCTAAACATTAATAATAAAAAAAAAATACTATAATAACAGGGTCAGAAAAGTCATCAGTCCCACACAGTTAGTGTGCTAACTTTGTACATCTAGACTGGGGAATATTTGCCCATTCTTCCTTGCAGAATTGCTCAAGTTCAGTCAAATGTTACATATTTTCTATCAGGTTTAAATCAAGGCTCTGATTCTGGTCCGTTCACGTTCCTATTCTTATGTCATTGCATTGTTTTTTAGCGATATTTTTAGGATAATTGTGATGTTGGAAGGTGAATGACCTGCCCATCTTCTGCTGTCTAGCACGGGGATGCAGTTTTTTTCCTCAATCATTTGGATTTACTTGGCAGCATTCATTTTCTCATCCATCCTGACCAATCAGTCCCTGCTAAAAAGAAAGATTCCTACGACATACTGACACCACTATGCTTCAAAGTAGGTATGGTGTGTTTTAGGTGGTGTGCTGTGTTGGATTTTCCCCAAATGTAATGCTTGGGGTTCAGTCCAAAAAAGGTCATCAGACAATAGCACATTTTGTCAGATGTCATCAGAGAGTTCCAGGTGTATTTTTGCATAGTGTAAACGACACTGAGTGTTGCACTTTTCAGGAAGGGCTTCTGTCTTGCCACCATGCCATACAAACAGCAGTTTTTTTTTTTTATTGTCACATGCACAGACCAATAGCAGCCATAAAACCACCTTTGGCCTCTTGGTAGCTTCTCTGATCAATGCCCTCCTGGCTCGGTCATTCAGTTTGGACAGATGCAGGCATGGTGTTGGTGGTACAATACACTTTCTTCTTCTTAATGGTGTTCTGATCAGAACTCAGAAGGATAGCTAAAGCCTTTGAAAACTTTTTGTAGACTTTCAACATTATCCCAGAGGTCCTTTACAAGCACTTTCCCCAACCATGGTGAATTAAGTTTCATTACTAACAGTGAAATCTTCATTTATTTTATTTTCCAGGGTGTAATGTGACAAAATGTAAAGTTTTTCACAGGGTATGATGATTTTCTATATGCTCTTTTATCATTATTAAAAGCTATAAACTGGGAATGAAGCTACATCTGATACCATTGCAGTTTACTCATCCATAGCAGCCTGAGGTATGTTGGATCTAAATCTCTTTTTAATACTATGCACATTTTGTCATCAAAATGACACCAACGCTTTACTGTGCTCATTAACCAAAATGCCTACAGTATAAAATTTTATCAGTGACACAGCCGTCAGAACCCTCAAAACAGAAACTTATTTTCCAAATTTGCTAATAAAAGCAGGACAACATTCACATCTGAACAAAGATGTATGAAAATAATGAATGGATGCTTTACATGAATAAAACATTTTGTTTACCTGTCCCTCAGCAAACTCTTTCTCTTCTCTAAGCTGGCTTACAATTGCATCACCTATGCACAGACATAATATACAATTATAATCCAAACTACAGTGGTTATAAAGCGTTACTGAAGAAGCTTTTGTATGCTGACTCACCAGAGGAATTCTCCTCCTGGTCATTACTCTGCTTGCCCTCCAGCTTCATTTCGAGGCTGTGCACTCTGCTCTGTAGCGTCACCTTGTCCCGCTCCAGAGACTCCACAGCTGTCTGCAGTGTTTTAGCCACTGCATTCTCTCCACGCAACACTGCAATCTGACGTATCAGTGTTCTTAGCTCAAATCTCAACAAAAAATATAACAACAGCTGTGTACAGGTGCAAATATTGCCTTTGTGGAATTTGAATCGGTACTCAAAGCTCTTACCTCATTCCTTAATGCTTCTAATTCTTTGTCCTTTTCGGATATCAAAGTGTTGGTGTTTTCCCTAAAGGTTCACACAATGGGAGCAAATGTACAAATGTAACTACTAGTAATCTTTACTGGAAGACAAACAAAGGCACGCGGAGAGAAACTTTCCAATGACCTGCATGTTCTCCAGAAAATACTGTGAATCCTTATATAGCACAGAGCTTATTTTAGGTGATCGCCCCAAGGAATCCAGTACTGTTTTTAGCTTCTGCTTCACTGGCCCTCATTTCCCAACAGGCCTTTAAATAAGCTGCACTTCACTCTGCACTTGGCATTTTTAACCACTTCTGACGGAGCATGTGCATCACTGTACCTTCCAGAATTACACAGTATGCAGTGTCAATATGGGATGTGATAAATTATATTAAGGAGATAATATTATGCCTTAAGGAGATAATATTAAGCGCGTTTCAATGTGGTGCAATGCTATGCGGTACAATATGTTAAAAAAAAACGTGATGCAATGTTATGCAAACGGTCTTATTTTAACTGAAAATCCTTCAGTTCGCTTGTGCGAAAACATGTCCGCTTTAATAGGAGTACGCAGTATGGAGAAACATGGATTTGTAGAACGGAAAAAAAGGAGACAAGAGCAGAATTGATCTAATCAGTTCTAATTTACAAGAAATGCACTATTTGGTATAGCAAATTCATGTATGCTGCTATAATTTGGTGTAACTTTTTGCAAACATGGAGAACAATCTGCTGACCTAAGTCAGTAACTCTACATTTCTCCTGGTGGCCAACTAAAACAAAAGTGTTTGACATTAAGTTTCTAGATAAATTACATTATTTAACTCCTTTAAAAAAAAACCAGTACAAGTCCTTATTATGGCTTCCAATGTAACAGTGAAGGCGCTTATAAAATGCCAGTCTCAGGAAATAACAGTAATTTGAAGGCAGTGTAATTACAGCTGGGTGGAGTGAAACTGCATCAGAGCGACCCTTACCTCTCCCTAATCTCCGACTGGTCGTCTGGAATCAGACGCTCTCCAGTAAGCTACAAAATGAAAACAAACCCGTTTATAAATCTCTTCCGACGACTTCTTGCTGTACAAAAATACACTATTTAAATCTCCTGATTAGTAAAACTTGTAGATGCTCTTTAGTACACACAGCTAATAGCTCACCTGCTGGCTGCTGTCCAGCTTCTGAGAAAACTTTCCTTGTTCCTCCTGCAGTGCCACAAGCCTCAATGACTTCTGATCAGCTGCCAGCTTCAGCTCCTCGCTGCCAGGTGAAAAACAGAACTCTCATAAACATAATGGCTGCTTTCGTGCTGTAGATTTGGGACACAAATTAGGGTTTTTGTTAACAGGTGGATCGCAAACTCGTTATGTGAATTAAATATGTATACGTTTTTTTTTTTTTGCCAGGGTACAGGCATCCACATCACTTCGCCCTCTTTCTATCTAAAAAGAATGCCTGGTATTAAAGCCATTTTTTTTTTAAACTTTAGAATAGAAGAATAGCTTTTATTTTTCACATATACATTAAAGCACAGTGAAATTCGTTCTTCGCATATCCCAGCTTGTCTGGAAGCTGGGGTCAGAGCACAGGGTCATGTGTAAGGCGCCCCCTGGAGCAGAGAGGGCTAAGTGCCTTGCTCAAGGGCTCAACAGTGGCAGTTAGGCAATGCTGGGGCTTGAACCCTTGACCTTATGATCAGTAACCCAGACCTTAACCACTGGAATTTCATACAGACAAATTAAAAGAATATCTGTTGGCTAGTCTGAGGGAAAAGTCACTGCAAATCCATACTTATCTAAATACATATGAAGAGTCCTTCAGAAGGAGCACCTTTTTCCTGATGGGAGTTAAAATCATGTAAATCATATACGTGGCCTTTAGTTAGCAGTTGAACACATATGCTAGATTTTGGAGCAAAGTTTTAGACATTACCATAATGTGTCTCTTCACCTCCATAATTAAAACACCAACTGAAAGAAAGTATTGTGGAAGATTGATGTTTATTACTCATGTACAGCTCTAGAGCTGACTCGTACTTTGTTCTTCCTTGGTACTTATGATCAATCTGGACTTATTCAATATGTCGGCTTGCACATATCAAAATAATACCTGTAATACATTTGACATTTATTTAAAATAATAGTGGTTAACGATTTACTATTCTAAACAGTCATATTCATATTGCCATTGTGTTTTTGTCCACTCTCCTGACTGCTTTTGTTTAAACGCCTGAACCTGACTGTGATGAGAAATCTGACTCTGATGCATGATGAGAAATTATTTTTTTTAAATAAACAAGCAAACAAATCAGTTTTTAAGACAAAAACCCCTGTATAGTCATTACTGCCTGCAGCATATGCATTTAACATGCTAGTTTTTTTTTTTTACTGGCTGCTCGGACTGATCCTGAGCGCTGTTAAATCAGATTTATCACACTTAAATTTTTACGTTCAAATGCAACCAGAAAAGCATTTAGTAGAATTCCTAATGAATTAAAAACAAATGCCAACAAGCATGTTTCTTGTACGTGATACAGAGACAGATTAACTATATCTCCATGTGTAAAAAAAAAAGTTATCCTTTAGAAAGGTCATGGACAGATTTGCTGAAGCAAAGTCCCTGGAGAAAAACGAGGCAGGCAATTATGTAAAGCATCTTGGGAAAAGCTTATGGAATGTAACTGTTCCTTTTAAAGATGCATTATATTTCATGTATTAACCCTTGGCTGAAAATGACTTGTGGGTAAATTCCCGATAAACCTGACTAAAAAAACTAATCCTATGGGATTAAGACTATTTGGTTCTGTGTGGTATTTTAAATGAAAGATGCTGTAGCCACATGCTTTCTTATGTCATCGTTTATACAATTTGCTTTCAATGACGCACGAAAACACTGAGTCAAATGTAAGGACCTATAAAGACTGGCATGAGTGGGTCTCAATTGTGCACCATGGGGTAACTAGAAAACGACTACTCACATTTCTTTGCACAGGCTTCCAATGCGCTGGTTCTCAGAACCAAGCTGATCCTTGCACACACTAAGTTCCTCTTGATACTTTGAGTTCTGCTGCTTCAGAGTTTCAAGCTGGACGAAGGGAGATAAAAACAGATTACATGCATCAACCTTATTCACGATGCTCGAACGATGCTCAGAATGCTCTCTGAAAAGTGAGATTTTTTAAATATATATTATATCAAACAAACATACTTCCTATCAACAACCAGCTTTTGACAACAAACATTATTTATACAAACAAAACCAATGCAAAAAATATAAAAAAGTTTTTATAGACTTACATTTTAGTCAGTAAAACAGAGAGAACTTTTTAAAATATATATTTGTACAACAATCCCCCACAAGTTGAACAGATAGTCACAACAGTTATCATTTACTGTACTAGCAATGCATGACCTGTTAATTTACCACCAAGTAACAACATGCCCCCCATTTGCACTGAATAGAAGGTTTACTCTACACTAAGAGTACAGTACCTGGAAGTGAGAAGTATACATGCTTCCTGAGTAGCTCTGCTGAAATGCTGCTACATCCATGTCTGTGTAGCCTTGAAACCCCTTTATGCAGACAAACCAGCAAGATCAATAATGCATTGCCATCGACCCCCTGCTGCGTGACAACTAAAGAGCATGCGAGAGCAGCTCACACAGCATAGCGCGTTCTGTCGCTGCCACCGTCCCGGGCACTCACATTCACACCCTCTCCGACATGTTTCACATGACAGCTTCAATACGTAAGCACCTCTTTGCTCCTCCCTCTCCCTCACTCTTTGTGTCTTTCTGTCTCTCTCCCAGCACTACCCCCTCCATATTCTATTTTTCCCCAATTTCCATCCCACGTCCTCCACCAATCTGGTCCATTCATCCGTTCACTGCCCTGTCGCTGGGTATCCTGCATCCAGCACCTGTTCACTCTGCCCCCATGTTTTTCTCCACACTGCCAATTGTCTGAGTGAAGATACTGATTCACAAAATCTGTCACATTACGCACATCTAGCATCACAATGCTTCCTCATCCCACATCCTAACAGAATGGAAAATAATTTAGGATGTGTCATGCAAAAAGTCCAATTTGGGGTGTATCATTTCCTGCTGAATTTAAACATTTTCAAAATCAAGGGCAAAAATACATTCATTCATTCATTCATTTTCTCCCGCTTATCCGTAATTCCGGTCGCGGGGGCAGCAGTCTAAGCAGGCCCCCGCCTTCGACTGCTACCCAATCCTCACAGCACCATCCCTTACGGTCCCTCCTGCAGGTGGTGAGCCCACAGGAAGGGCAAAAATACAGTGTTTGCTAAATAACACTGCCCTGGACTGTAGCTTTTAGCTACTAATGTTTTGCCAAGTCAAGCGGAACACGGCAGCCGGCAACCAGACTCACATGTGCATCATCACATCATATATGGAACGTGCTGGAACAGACTGACAAGGTAAGAAAGTAAGACAGAAAGTGCTAGATCGCAAAGCTCAGCTTCAGCCATGTATGTGTCAAATTAGGAAACCTCTGGCGCACTGCTGTTCAAAAATAGATTGGTCTGAAAGCATGCCGGAGTACAAGCTGAGTCTTCGCGATAACATTCAAAAGTAAAGATTTTGCCATTCAAATATTTTAAAAGTGTTGCTGTGTTTTTTAGGACGATTATTATTTGCTTATTCCATGCTGATTACCGACACAAGAAGTCACCTTGTGATGAACTCAATAGAAACTGCTGACAGTTCAAATTTAATTAAATACTGTACTCCTTTCATGATAATCACTCAAAAACCATACAGCACTTGGTGTGTGCAAGTGAAACTCTGGGATTTACACTTACACATATGCTGTAAATATGTGCTGTACATCAACTGTAAAAACAGACAATTGTAGCAATTGCACTTAATGAAAGAAGAGACCTCCTGTGCTGCATTCAAGGATGACCTGTGTTATCATTTCATTTACTCAATGAGCTGATCTGCCTTTAGATAGATCTGTCTCCCTGAAGCACAGAAACAGCTGGCAGTCAGCTGGCTAACAGCTGCCATCTTGTCTTTCATCTTCCTTACTCACTTCCATGGGAAGACTAAGCCATATTGGAGAGTAATTTTGTAAAAGTCACAAATTTTTATCGTCTTTAATTAAAAACTATCCCTGGTTTGACCAGTGGCAATACAACAATTTAGCCCCAGTAAATAAAAACATACCTTTTCTACTTTTACAGGTAAAACTCCAAAATGCAAAGAATATAAAGAAATATAAAGCTGTGTTTCACAGCCCTACACAGTAGAGTTCTAATTGCCCTAAATGTCCGTTCAATTACTATTTAAGAAATGACATAAGCTAAACATGCTACCACATGCTGTGCATAAGCTGTAATGCAAACCACACAAGTTAGGTAACAACTTTATCACAATGTTTGATTATCAGTCTGTTTTATTTTTAAGGTTTTTAATTCGTTTATCTGCACTGCTTTAGCCCGGGTCCTGCAACATGCACATGCGCCCACTTCACACCTAGAGCCAACTTCAAGTCACTAGTTTACGTACCAAATGTTTTTTTGTGAGAGAGACCAGATAACCTAAAAGAAAATGACATGAAAACATGCAAAACTCAACAGTAATCAGACGTTAGGATCAAACCAGAGACCCTGGGCCAACTCCACATTTCAATTAAAATAAATGACTGCACAGCTGCACGACCACTGAAATACTCTCATCTACACAAAGGCTAACCAGATGCGTAATAATATAGTTCATTAACATGCAAGTAAAATGGAAATCAAATTGCAGAATAGAAACTAGCTAGCATGATACACCACTTGATAGCTCCACTCTCTGCAAGCATCTCTGAATATAAGGTCATGAAGATGAAACATTTTTAGAAGGTCAATCTCACATTAAGACCAAATCTCCTTACCTCCTGATGTAAATCTTGATTCCTTTGTTTTAATTGTTCCAAAACCTCTGAAGACTGGATATTCTGGGAACAATATACATTAGGTTAAAATCACACAGCCAGGGCTTTCTGACAAGAAACAAGTTATATCCTATCATTTTGTATCGTCTTTATGGCGATTTCTCTTACTCATTGTTCACCTTGCATTTGACTTATTTGTTGAATAATGTAAACTATCGTCTTTGTGGAGTTTTTAATAGATTTGTGAGAGTACCAGAAAGGCCACATACAGTGAGGTTAATAATACTATTGGAGTCTCTAGTTTGTGACACTTCAACACTTTAGTGCCTTGTAAATCTCACATTTCGCAAGAGTGTAAAACACAATGGGAGTTAAATGAGTGCAAATGGTATGTCTGTAATATTCGAGTCATTGTGAGAAGAACCCTAAGGACTGCTTCAAGTTTAAACCCAGTGTTCATTTTAATGATTTTTTTTTCTAGGCACAGGGGGGAAAAAAAGCTCTTCTTAATGCACGTGTCTTTGCCTTGAGTAGCGGCTGAAAATGATATGAGCCAAGCAATATGATTTGCTCACGAACGCTTTTTCCCACCAATGCCTTCATGCCTGCAGAACAGAGGGATGGAGCTACAGAGCACTGTGGATTCCTTCCAAATGTGGTATGCACAACTGCCAAGTAGGAAATTCAATCAACCTAATACTGTAGTCCCAATCCCTGGGGGATGTTAATGTAGTTTACTGGAAGATATTTTCACAGGTATATTTTTTCCACACTTATCTCATTAACAGCCGAATGTGTCAAAAACAAGTAACAAACGTAATGAATAAGTATGCATCAGTGAAACCTTTTGTGCTTGTGTGCCCTTGCACCATTTGTAAAGACAAACTCAACAAACGTATGCTACATCAACTTCAATCTTCATCCAGCTACTCACTGGCTAATCATGTTTTTAAGGTCAATGCTTTACCTGGATTTTATCCTTGAACACTTGCAGCTCAGCCACCTTGTGCTCCAGCTCATCACTCCTTCCCTGAACTTCGCTCAGCTCCTGCTTCGCTTTGCCTAGTTTCTCCCACAGGTCCTTCTCACGCTGCTTTTGCTCATCATCCTGCTGCTGCCTGAGGGCCACCTCCTCCTCCAGCTTCTTTTTTTCACTCAGCAGCTGCTCCAGATGTTCCTTCTCTGCCTGCGTGCTACTTTGCATCTCTAGAAGCACAAAAAATAATCACTCATAGCAACATTCACCCTTCATTCAAACAAACATTTGAAAATGCAAATACAAACTAATGGGATACTTACAATCATGCTAGTGCTATATTGTGCAGAACTAGAAAATTCTTCCCATTGGTATGTATATGCAGCAATACAATTGAGCAAATCAACTGCTCAACAACATCCAGATGTGCATACAAGTCAAGTTTATTTTTACCTTTTATGCAGAGTGCAATTTTTTTATGTTCTTCCGCTTCGGCATCATGTTTTTTCTTCTGTAATAATGAAACAGAAATGAGTATAAACTAATGGAGCCATTTAAAGATTTGGGTGCTGGACTGTTCTACATCCCTTCACACAGTAAAATATGTTACAAGCGTTGTTTATCTGTGCATTTCAACACAAGCACTGCTAAACATTTTCCTGGTAGACACTTTATTAAATCTAACATAAAAAAAAAAAATGTTGCAATTGCTGTGGAATATGTCAAATTAAAAATGTTGTTGCATCATTTGATAGGAAAATAGCCACATCACACCATCCATCAGCTTCATATTACAGCATGCATTGTGCCGAAATATGAAACAAGTAGCAAGAGTTTAGTTATAATGAAACTGCTTTTGTAGTTATATGGACGTGTAAATTAAGTAACAACATTTTACAATCTGTAGATCTATTTTCTTTTAGCTTAAATACATCATACCAAATCATCCAGCTGATGCTGGAGGGAAGTGTTCTCCTGATTTGAGGAGCTGAGTTTCTGTTGGAGGAGATGCACCTCTTTGTGTCTGGCCTCCAGCTCATTGCTCAGTTCCCTAACCTGTAACAATAAAAATATACCATCTGTTTACATTTTCAAATCACTGTAAGCCTAAATCTAAACTAAATTATCAGTAAAAAAAAATAAAAAAAATAAATCCTGATTCATATACTACTACTAAGTGATAATGTAGTTCACCCACAGTATTTATGAAACATGAAAATCAATATCCTAAAGGTAAATGCACTACTTTTTAATACAGTAAAAAAAAAAAACATAAGCAGATCCTTTAAAAAAATTATAATAATAAAATAAAAATAAAAATAAATAAATAAAATTAAATAATGATAATAATAATTTTATATATATATATATATATATATATATATATATATATATATATATATATATATATATATATATATATATTTTTTTTATTATTATTATTATTTTTTTTTTAAAAGGATCTGCTTATGTTCTGGAATAAATGCGCCGACCTTTTTGTCCTGTAATGGAGGTGAGCCTGAACCAGCTTCTGCTCGCTGAGCTCGTAAGCGTAGCTGCAACTCTGAAACTTCTTTCTCCAGCTCCATGATCCGTGACCTTTCAGACACTGTGGCCACCTATAAAATTAGGCCCAGTGCCATTAGTTACTTCACAGAGTAACACACACATCACAACAAAGGAATTACCTTTATTATCATGCTGAACTGTTTTTCAATCAATACTATCTGTAAGGTTTTTAATGGATAGCTAGTATTTTAAAAAATGCTGTTCTTGGTGTAACATCCTGGTAATGAAAACTCCAAACCTACCTCGTTCCTGCATGCAAAACCGGCAAAAGTGTCATAAAAATGCAGCAGTGATTAAAGCCTCAAAAGATCACTCATGCAGCTTCACTCATCAAAACGCCTGCCTTATTTGATAATGTGAGACTGAATTACCCTAGTATCCTCTAACTCCCTCTGGAGTTTATCAGCTTTGGTCTTTTCAAAGAGAAGGCTCTGTTCGAGCTCCTTAATGTGGGCATGTTCCAGTTTGGTCTGCGTCTGTTAGTAAGAAAGAGGAGAGGAGAAAGAGAACAGCAGTGCTGCAGTCACATGCAAGCCTAACGCCAAGTACGAAAAGCCTCACGCAAGCCTTGACATCATCCACTGTCTATGAATGAGAACAAAGAGAGTAGTGGCACAAGAGATGTGTGTGGAAGCTGGACAGAACGAAAAAAGACTAGAATGGCAACAAGGAGTTTAAGGAGAAAAACCAAGGATCAGAAAAACCAAAACATGAGTGAACGCATAAGAAAATGAATGAGTGAATGAAACATGAACACATTTCCATAATATAAGATGAGAATCCGCAACGGTGTAAAATCTTTTAGTATAAATTAGAGCATATGTAAGCAGAAATAACAAGCTGAGTAATGTCTTCTCATACAAATATTAGTATATAAAGTTAAGATTTCTTTACGATAAGCAACAAAATATAAGAAAAACAAAGTAAAAGCCAGTGTTGAGATAAATTAGTGCACATCTATAATGTAATGCAAATTAAATAATGCTTTCAAAAGGAATTAATAAGAACCTGAACAAGACTCTAAAGTGGTGTCTGCAAAATGCGATTCAACACTGGTATGTTGTATCATTTAATATAAAATGCAACTGTCAACACATTTCTTAAAAGTTATTACTGAATTCTCAACCATAAAAACTTTTTAATGCATATTGAATATATATCATGTTTAGAAGACTTGCTTGTTCCTTGTGTTGAAATAAAGATTCGGTTTACCTCTAAGTCACCTTTGGTAATGTAAGCTTCCTCTACACGGAACTGAAGATCTTCCACCTTCCTGCATAACAGACCAAAGAACTTTCAAAATGCGTATAATGGTTGCTCAAAAACATATCATGTGAACTCACCCCCTATATGTAATTCATTTTGTATAATAAACTTTACCTTTTCTCCTCTTCTAACTGATTTAACAATTCCACTTTTTCTCTGTCAGCAGTTTCGACAAGTCTGCGTAACTGGTCAAGTTTAGCCTCCATCTCAAGAACATACTTGTAACACAAAAAAACATAGGCATGTAGGCAATATATATATATATATATATATATATATATATATATATATATATATATATATATATATATATATATATATATATATATATATATATATATATATATATATATATAGCATAAACACATATATATTGCATATACATATATATATATATATATATATATATATATATATATATATATATATATATATATATATATATATATCAATCGATTAAAATATTTAATCGCGATTAATTGCTACTTAATCACACATATTAATCTGTTGTAAAGGTACCTTAAATTAATACTTTTCAAGTTTTTAATACTCTAATCAGCATAGGCAAGGACAAATATGGATGCTTTATTTATATTTTTTATTAGATATTTATTATTAGTGAAACAAAACTCAACACACAGCATGAAGACTACATTTGTTTTTTAAGTCATTTTGGTGTTTTAAATTATGTAAATCATAACGACAACTGAACTTTTGCCATGTTTTCACACAGACGGTTTTAATTACCGGATGTGTGCATCATGGTCAGCTTGATTTGAGACTTGGTAACGGTAAAAGACCTGGGAGTTATTTTAGACAGCAACTTATCTTTTAAAAATCACATCACTCAAGTTACAAAAACAGCCTTCTTTCACCTTAGAAATATTTCTAAGCTAAGAAATATGTTATCTATATCTGATGCAGAGAAGCTCGTCCATGCGTTCATGACCTCTAGAATAGACCACTGTAATGCATTACTAGGTGGATGTCCTGCATCATTAATAAACAAGCTTCAGTTAGTTCAGAATGCAGCAGCAAGAGTTCTTACTAGGTCAAGAAAACACGATCATATAACCCCAATCTTATCGTCCCTACATTGGCTTCCTATTAAGTTTCGAATAGACTACAAACTACTGCTACTCACTTATAAAGCACTAAATGGTTTGGCTCCCATGTATCTATCCAGTCTTTTAACACGCTACAATCCGTCACGCTCCCTGAGATCTCAAAACTCTGGGCTTCTAGTAGTTCCTAGAATAGCAAAGTCCACTAAAGGTGGTAGAGCATTTTCACATTTAGCTCCTAAACTCTGGAATAGTCTTCCTGACAGTGTTCGGGGTTCAGATACACTCTCCTAGTTTAAGTGTAGATTAAAAACATATCTTTTTAGCAAAGCCTACACATAACACACATCACACACATCACATCACAACCTTGTGCTCCAGAATATATGATCACATGCACATTATCAACTTGTGCTGTTAATATCATGAACAGCAGCTACGCTAATTCCTCTCCACTGCTTCTCTTTCTCTCCCCATCCCGAGGCATCCTGAGGTTTGGCCAGCTCCAGTCACGTCCCACCTCGTGAAGATTATGGACCTATGGATGATCATGGAGAAGTAGATGCCGAGTGTTTAAAGGCCCTGGCATGGAGAAGCTGATGCTGGATCTATGATGATCACAAATTGTTCTGTATTGTTGAAAGATTTATGAGCAAACTCTTGATGTCACCCATATGAGGATGGGTTCCCCTTTGAGTCTGGTTCCTCTCAAGGTTTCTTCCTCATATCATCCAAGGAAGTTTTTCCTTGCCACTGTCGCCACGGCTGCTCATCAGGGACAAATGCACACCATTCACCTTCACTGTTGTTTTCTGTAAAGCTGCTTTGAGACAATGTCTGTTGTGAAAAGCGCTATACAAATAAACTTGACTTGACTTGACTTGACTTGGCGGATCAGTAAAACAAATGTATAATTTTTTTTTATATCTGAATAAAGAAAGAAAGTAGTTGAAGGTTTTGATTTCACCTCATTTATTCACGAAGTCCTTTGTTTGTAATTAGATTAGTTACATTGTAATTACATTAATATCCATCTATATATAGTCAACCCCGATCATTTGCGGCTCGGAAAATTTGAGGGTTCTCATTTGGAACCTAACTAAAAGCAAGTTGCAGATTATTTTAAAATTCGTGGGAATCCACAGCCGGACCGAATGTTCAGGAACGTTAGGAATAACATTTTAAACTATGTTTTCACTAACAAGTTTCGTAAATTTGTTATAATAAAACACATTATTGTATTAAAGTGACAATGTCTAAATGAATCCACTAAGGTACCATAGGGGCTGCGGGGGTGGATTTTCGGAATTTATATATACAGTGGAACCTCGGAGCTCGCGGCCTTCGCGAGCTGCTCAAAACGCTAGTTTTAACATTTCTAATCAAGGTTTATCTCATTAAAATTGTCTAATAATTAAGTGTTATGGAGTGAAATAGTGTTATTTACTCATTTAAATCGATTTCGTATAGTGTTCTTTGGGTTTTTACTGGGTTGGAAGGGGCGTATCAAAAGGTCACGAAAATTTGGAACTCACGACCGGTCTTGGTCCCTAACCCTCACAAGCTCCGAGGTTCCACTGTATATATATATATATATATATATATATATATATATATATATATATATATATATATAAGTTGTTAATAATGTTCACAAAAATAAATATATTGTTCATACTACAATGCAGCACCAAGGACACTCAATAAACACTCAACTCACTTGATCCTGGCCTTTCCTTAACAAGGCCAGTTCCTGCTGCACCTCTCCGGCATGACAGGTTGCTTTGGCCACTTCCGTTCTCTCTATGTCCCTCTCAGCCAGGAGTTGCTCAATGTGCTGTTGTTTCTCCTTCAGAGCCTCCAGCAAGGCTGTGGTCCCCGAGATCTTCCTTGCATAGCGGGATGATGTCTCTGTCAACTAGGCAATGAGAAAAAAGACCATAAAAAGGCAAAATGGTGAAATGGCTTATGCATATCTCACTGTATAATCCATTTTAACTAACATTTCAGTCTTAAATAAGTGTGAGTATTTACAAGGCCTGCACGACTCGGTTTTCCTCCCACTGAAGAGGTGACTGAGCTCAGTGAGCTGACTGAGGAGGCGCTGGGGCTATGCTGCAGAGTGGACCTGCGCCTTGAGTTTTTCAATTTGGTGGTGGAAGGGAAGCCAATGCGGGTCACTTTATGTGCTGGAGCAAACAGACCATACTTTGGCAAACACTGGAAATACCTAAAAGAAATTAAAAAAAATAATTAGTCAAGAAAATATAAAGGAGAAGGATATACACTTAGAGTTGTTTAGTATACTGTAATACCTGGCACCAGCCACGGCTCCATCATTCTTGCCAAGCGGCTCATCAAGCTCCACGCCACACCAATGCCCTTTAGCAAATTCAGTCTCGCCCAGGAAGCGCACAACGCCTGCCTTCGTTCCCCCAATCTGTAATTAGGAATGCAACGGATTTGGTATGAAACACTTTGAAACTAAGGACCCCATAGCGGTTTTAGCAGAGAAGTTCCTCGGGAGCTGCTTCTACTTTTAAAATCAACCACAAATATTCTAAATACAGTCATAAATGGAACAAACTCTGAGCAGAGTAACATTAGGACCGGTAGTCTCCAAGTCACTCTCTCATTCTACAAGAACAGGTCCTTTGTCACCCACACAAAAGCATTTTATGTTTCCTAAACTCTAAAAATGTCATGATGAATCACAACCGTGGATGTAGGCACCAGCACAAATACAGCAGTGAAGCTTACTTGCTGACACCAGCAAGTGTTTCAATTTTACAGGAAGGAAAGATGTGAAAGAGGAGAATTCTTGGAGATTTGTCATTCGAGATTCTTTTTCAACCTACAGTCGACCACATAAATCTAAACTTTGAAAACCCTGTTATTCTTGCTGTGGTGATGTAAGACACCAAAGAATTCAGTTGTCCCTTTTAAGCCAGAAAAGTCTAGAAAATTACTGAGAAACAGGATGTGTCTGTAGAGGAAATATTTTGTAGGAACAGCTGGCTTCATATACTGTACTGTCTGATGTCTGCTTTTTTTAGAACCTTTTAGAACTGTTTCAAAAATCTCAAATCATGTATGATAAAGTATGATCAGAACCTTATAACAATATATATTCTCACCAGAACACGATCGCCCAGCTTCAGCTCCCGTTTTCCCTTCATGGTCGAGTCTGTC
The DNA here is from genome assembly GCF_946808225.1 of Silurus aristotelis. Classification (NCBI taxonomy): domain Eukaryota; kingdom Metazoa; phylum Chordata; class Actinopteri; order Siluriformes; family Siluridae; genus Silurus; species Silurus aristotelis. Next base: position 13,759,846 of record NC_139591.1, read on the forward strand.
TCGGAGAGGTTGGAAACAGAACCGCTGGCCGCCGTGGCCAGGTTTGTTGAGGTTTTAGCAGCGGTGGTAGATTGAGCTTCCTCAGAAGCAGCAGTTGGAATGTCAGCAGATGACATCTGGCTAGTGCAAGGCGGCGCACCATTGGCCTCACACTCGGGAAGAGGGGTCTGGGACAGTTTGGAAGGCCGGGTGAAAATGCCTCGCAGGTCATCGCACTGGAAGTAGCGCACTCCACCGACTGAGCCATCATTCTTTCCTATAGACTTGTCCAAAACAATTCCTGCCCATTGGCCTGGTGCAAACTGGGTTCCACCAACAAAGTGAACATATCCTGGCTTGTTTCCATTCACCCAAACACGTTCACCAACTGTAAACTCTGCCACTGAGTCATTAACACCTGCAGCCCCAGGACCTGGAGAAGTTGAAGTTTTTGCAGTGGCTGCAAATAAATATAGGACAGTCGTTTAAGACTGAACCTTTATGTCAGATTGCATGCGTCATCAATGCTACCAGTAATATATTCTTACCTGAAGGTGGGGAGGTCTTGGTTGGTAAAGAGCTAGGTTTACTGATCTTAGTAGGTGGCTTAAGACCACTTGGCTTTCCTGTACTCATGTTTCCTTTCTTTGTGCATGTAAATGAGTTGACTTTTCAAAGGAATCGGGGCTTTACCTAAATTGAGAGATAATAGCCAGAATTAGGATAATACACAAAAGAGCAATAATTTAAAATTATTTGTATTAAATATACCTTCAGGTGCTACCATTTGAAAACATTTAACCTGCTAACAACCATCCACTTTGCATGGTATGTCTTTTATAACTTACTGATTGATTAGTTTAGGTCATAAAGTGAGTTGTAACAGTCCACTAGTGATTTTGTTATATAAACCAATAATATTTTATATCATTTATTTTTTTTAAGATGTAGGGAAAAAATACAGGGTCTCTCTTTGGGCAAAATACAAAAAATGGAAACAACAAATATGATTGATGACAATTAAAAAAAAAAAAAAAGTTCATTCACAATTTTAATTCCAGAGGGATATTGTAAAAAACATTTCAAACAAAGTATGTTTGATTTAAAACTGAAAATGGCATTAAAATTAAATACAGCTTTTGCAGACTTCTATTAAGCGTCTCTGATATAAACTGAGTGCTGATAACTGGAGGATGCTGTGCCCATGGTTTCCAAAAAGAATTTCATATTCAATTTGACACATTGAGAGAAAACAATAACGTTTCTAGGTTATGTTCACATATGGTTGCTTCTTGCATGATAGAGCTTTAACCAGCATTTGTGTATGACACTGCATACTGTGTTCACAGACAATGACTTCTGGATGGATTTCTGGGCCCATACAGTGATTTTCATTACTGAATCATGACAGTTTTAAATGCATTGCTGCCTAAGGGCCCGAAGATCACGAGCATCCAATACTGATTTTTGAGCACAGAGGTTTCACAAGATTCTATGAAACTTTTGACATTAAGTAGTATAGGTTTTGAGATTTTTAGTCTTTTAAATTTTATTTTGATGAACAGTATTCTGAATTTGTTCCAGACGTTTTTCACAGACTGGTGAACCTCTGCCATCTTAACTTCTGTTATACTCTGCCTCTCTAAGATACTCATTTTATACCCAATCATGTTACTCACCTCTTGCCAGTTTATCTAATAAATTGCAAAATGTTCCTCCAACTATTTTCTTTTTAGTAACACTTACATCATTTTGTTGCCCCGTTCCAATTATTTTTCAGACATCTCGTGACAATCAAATTCAAGATTTCCCTTAAAATGGTACATTTTGTTAGTTTACACATCTGCCATGTTTCAATGTTCTATTGTATCTAAAATATGGATTAATGAGATTTAGCAAATCATTGCATTCTGTTTTTAACACAGTATCCCAACTTTTTGTGAGATCATATCAGTGGGAATATACTTCAAATATATTTTACTTATATTAATTCATAGGGGTAAGAATTATTGTGCCACACAAATGTATGTTCACCTTTTTTTTTTTTTTTTTTTTTTTTTTTATAAAAGTATGTTATGTTTGCAATTGTGTCATTTCTGTATGAGCAGCATATTTATGTGATTAAAAAAAAAAAAAAAACTTTCAACAATAAAGAGATTTTTCACAGCCTTCTTTTCAAGGGTGCCAATATTAGTGGAGGACACTGTAAGTATTTGGTTCTTTTTATTTGTTTATTTTTTTTAAAAGTAAATCCCATTCAATCCCAAATGGAAATTGTATTTTTTGCATATTGCAGTTTGCCAGGTAGCTGGGGTCAGAGTGAAGATATGATACAGCAACCCTGGAGCAAACAGGGTTAAGGTCCTTTCTCAAGGGCCCAAAAGTGGCAGCTTGGCAGTGCTGGGGCTTGAACCCCCAACCTTATGATCAGTATCACTGAACCACCACTGCCCATAAGTAACAAACAACATCATCATTATCAATGCTGAACATTTCAGCGAAACTAGTTTTCAGTGTATATACTCAGGCCTTGAAGTTACACGACTAACGGTAAACGACACGTAAATAGAGATTTTCATCTGCACACAAACAGCTGATATTTCTGGTTTCCTGGTAGCTGTTTCTCGCTTTCTCTTGTCCATCAAGTCCATTATAGCTGCCATTATAGCTGTTGATGTTTCAAATAATAAGAACGTAACACTCCTACCCTTTAGGAACTTCGCTATCGCTGTCTTCGTAACCAGCATCACGGTCAAATTGTTGTTAAACACAACTTGGCTCGAACCGACATAAAGCTTCGATATTTTAATATTTAGAAAATACGAACTAGCTAATAGAAATAGAAGCGCGCATGTCTTACCGTCCAAATCAAACACCGCCCCACTGCAAGAAGTGAAGGAATGTTATGAGCTGCATCCCAGGGATTTGTTGTGTTAGTTTTCTTTCTTTCTCTCTCTCTCTCTCTCTCTCTCTCTCTCTCTCTTTTTCTCTCTCGCTCACACACACACACACACACACACACGTAACAGAGGCACTACCTCGGACTAGCAGCCAAGCTAGCCATCAGCTCCATCCTTTCACGCCCAAACCTGACTAACCCAGCTAACTAGCATAATGTGTCGCAGTAACTTTCCTTCCCTTCCAAAGACCAGGTGTCCATTTAATTGTTCATAAAACAAATAAAGACATAACGAATTTCCCATTAGGGAAAGAAAAAAAAACATACTGTTTGTCTACTGATTAAAATTAATATTAATATTCAAAAACCTGTATTCCAGCTAGCAGCCTAGCATAAGGATGAATAACGGGCACCCGGAATTCCCTGGGTTGCTATGGCAACTGGCGAGCAGCCTGCACGAGCCAGATACCGCGACCTACGGGGAACGTGTGATGGCCCTACCTGAGCTCCAATGCAGTAATTACAAACTGATTGCACAATATTGTAAATTTTTAAGAGGGTCAAAATCGTTCATGTGGCAATAGGGTGAACATTGTGGTGACTGGCTGCCTCTAGTGGCTCAAGTCAGTGATTCGATTTGGACCGCGTTATTTTTTTGTACTCCGTTTTACACGGTCGGTTTATCATAATAATGATAATATCAAAATAATCGATTACTATCGTATTTCGGGGAGTATGTTCGCATCTTACAACGTAATGTTCTAGGTAGTTTTCCTTGATCAGCCCACCTGTCCCCCCGGTGCATTTATCACAAGACAAGTGGATTTTAAATGCATCCCGTTCAAACCTGTCCATATTAGAATGCATTAGAATTGGTAAGAATGCAACACAGTGCACAAGACAACAATGTGAGACAGGACCAGACAGATCATGCTAGACTAGACAGGACAACACAACAGTATTGGGTGCAATAAACCCATTGCAGAGCCGATTTGCACTTGTTTGTGGATGTATTTATGGAAAACAATATAACACGTTAGATAGACGAGCTACACTTCCCTCAATTGTGGTTTCTTCACTTTCCCAGCAACGTTCAGTGTCAGATTAATGAAAGAAATCTGAACACAACATTTCAACGCACAATGTTTCTACTCAGTGCAGTCGACAAGAATGTGTAGGTGAGAAAGTCATACAGATGGACTAAAGACTAATAAAGCGCTGCTGCATCGCACAGTCTGGAGCTCAGCAAGTCAGAAATCCAACTATCATGAGTTGTAATGGAAAATAAAGTAAATCATAATTAAACTCGGGAAAAGCGTTGATTATAGGTCGATTGTAAATGTTGATGCCATGCATTTTTCATGGAGCATCACAGTGGTCCATGCACTTGGCAAATGCTTAATTCATTTATAACTGTAAGATGAAAGGCTTTTGTAATCCATTCCATAGGTTATGAAGCAGAAGTATTGTTTTTCAGACAGCTTCAGTGCGCTGTGTCCTGTGTGGTTGCTTTAAGTCGAATGGGAATGTGCAGGAGGTGGGCGTTCCGTGCTGCTTCTCCTCTACAGGCTGCAATGACACTCATTACGCAGTCCAATATGAGTCACTAAAAGATGCCCGATTAATTTTTTTTCCACAGAGGAGCTACAGAATCAGAAAAGACGAGCGAACAAAGCGATATTTTTTGTCGTGCTTTTGGAAACAACAGTGGATGGAAGGTAAGAGGGATTTCAGACAGTCTGTCTGTCCACCTTCTGCAATAAACAATAGGCGTTATGGTGCCTGTCCTGTGAGCCCATTATTAAATATGATTATTTCAGTGGCCAGATGTTGGATTCCAGCTGGTTATAACGGAGGGATAATTTAATTTACACCTAATTATCCACCGATTTCTGTTAATTTCTATATGAAATCATCTATTGTTCTCTATGGAAACACTGTAGCATGAGGCAGGTTATTTGCTACTGAAACATAGAATAATGTATTTGGAATAGAATAATAATTTCTCATGAAACCATGCATGCACATAAAAACCCATAAGAGTCCACTACTGAATAAAGCGTTCATTAAGCAAAAATACACGTTTTGCCATTTTAATACTTGTATTGCAAACCATTGACAGAATGGAAAGAGAATGAATCGAATACAGCATGAAACAATAGAATTCGTTCTAATACGAGCTGTGTTTATATACAGTTGTATGGTTACGTGTAATGTATTCTTTCCATTTCAACGCTACTAAATGATAACGGAAAGAAATCTTACAACTCATCTGGGACTACTTAAATGCTCAATGTTGATTTGATTGTTGTGAGAGATGCACTTTGCAGGCTCACTCCTCTCCAAATTATTATTTCCTGGAAGTGCATTAAATAAATAATATAAACTGCTGCATATGTACAGCACCTACAGTACACAATCTTCAGGACGACTGGTGAAAATTAGTTTCTGAACAATATACCAGCTGATATATCAGGTCAATACTGAATTTGTTGAGCTACTGAATTTTTTGATTGGATGAATTTAAAATCTTGGTGCAATGCTAGTTGATGCTAGTTTTTAGAAAAAAGAAACGTTGGATGTAAAAAATTAAATATTACATGTGTGAAAATGATGTGTCAGCAAAACACAGAATACAGCTTGATTTTAAGACAATAAAGGCATGATAAAAGACTCTTCTACAATACGACAATGTATAAATAGATAATCCAATCAAGAACTAAACACAGAGCAGGTAAACACAATAGGTCAACTTACCAATTACTGGACAGAGGTGGAGACAGGCCTATAACAGAATCAGAGACTAATACAAAGATACACAAATCCACATGACATGAAAAGAGTTTGTGGCACGCAGAGCTATGAATCATCTTCCAAGGCATTAACTATTGAGACTGAGATTGACTTTAAATTGTAGCAGCATATATATATATATATATATATCTATTTCTACCTTGCTATTTTTATTTATTGTTTTCAGAACCTCACTAACAATCAGTGCAGATGGCTTTTATGTCTAGATTCTCCCGATCACGGAGCAATTCAAGGTCTCCTAGCAGAAGGGATTCAGAAAAAGGGTCTCCTATACTGAGCATTGCCGAACTCGAACGTCTCCTGTACACTGGAAAAACAGCTTGTAATCATGCCGATGAGGTTTGGCCACGACTCTACATTGGAGACCAGTGAGTAGGTTATACATAAACATTTTTTTAGAAGGTAAAATGTTAGGATATGAACTGGAAGTCACATTGGACACCGTGGCTTTACTTTTGCAGGCATGGATAATGTCATAGAATGCTATGCTGTATAACGGCATTTTACTTACCCACCTGTTTTACCAAAAATCTTCCAGGGACATTGCCTCAAACCGGCAGGAACTTATAAAACTTGGGATTACACACATCCTCAACTGTGCACAGAGCAAATGGCGAGGTGGTGCAGAGAACTATGAGGGAATGAATATTACCTACCATGGTATCGAGGCCCATGATTCTCCTTCCTTTGACATGAGTGTCAACTTCTACCCTGCTGCAGAATTCATTCACAAAGCCCTCAGCATGGGAGGTAAGGCCAAACATTAACTAACATGACAGCATGTTGGTTATGAAGACATTATCAATAGTGGTTGGTAAATCTCTTGCAATCTCATCCACATTTCCGGCAACCCCAAGGTTGAGAACCTACAGTATGTGGTAAAGTGTTCTCCTATTTATGTAGTTTATATTTGGCTTTATAGGAACGGTGCTTGTGCACTGTGCAGTAGGGGTGAGTCGCTCAGCTACACTGGTGCTGGCTTACCTTATGATTCGACAGAACATGACCCTAGTCGAAGCCATTAAGACGGTCAAGGACCACCGCGGTGTCACCCCCAATCGAGGCTTCCTCCGGCAGCTCAGTGGTCTCGACAGCATTCTTCGTGCCAGTCGAAAGACAACCTGAAACCACCTGTAAACGTTGGATTCCCACTTCAAACCCATTGCCTTGGCTAATGCGTGTACATGTAGTACCATCTTTCACACTGTTGTTCTGTGATCAGTAGAAATGCCTTACTACATTAAGACCTCTTGAGGTGTGCATACTGCCTTATTCAGTGTTAACCCTGACATGTTGTTCAAATGACCAGATCACTGAGCTTCTTTAACCAGTTCGGTTTCACCTTTTATTGAATTGGGCTTGTATGAGTATTCACTCCCATTGTAGCTCTTCACAGTATTACAACTTGGATCCAAAGTAAACTAAATAAGGGTTATTGTCATGATTTATACGGAATAGCCTTTATTAGTTGCAAGGGAATCAATATAATCAATAATAGTTGTAAAGTTTATGACTGCATAAATTTTAACCCCATTGCTGGGAACAGAATTGGCCTGTATGTAATTAATACATCACAGGATCTCAATTTTTAGAGGACCTCAGAGTTTGCTAGAGGAAATTCCAAACCAAACAACATTAAAGACCAAGCAACCTTAAAAAAAAAACAAGAGAAAATTCTGGATAAGCATCAGTCAGGGTTTAGTTATGTGTAGAATATTTATCGACTCCGAATCTGGGAGGAGGCCACTCACTCAGGTCTGTGAGCAGGTACGGAGGGAATTAGTCAGAGAAGCAACCAAATGACCTATAAAATGTTCAGGGAATGTGAATACTTTTACAAGCCACTGTAATTCAATTTCCAAAGCAAACACAAAACAGTGAATGAATTATTGGTACATATCCAGCTTTATCCAACAATCTTTGCTATGAGTAGCAGTATTTAAAAAAACAAACAAAAAAAAACCGTCTGATTATCTGGTTAACGGAATAAGGCTAGCAGCCTGAAAGGGTTCATTATAACTGTATTCAAAGAAATTAAAGAGTAAAGAGATGTGGATCCACTATGATAGAGAGATTTCTTGCAACATATCTGTTTATAAGCTGCTTACTCTAAGCTGATTTTCTCAAATGTAAATTTTTTTATAATAGGGTTAGTATTTATTATATCATGACCTCTGAAAATTTTACACAATATTTATGCAGCCATCTTTTGTTTGGCAGCTCTAGCTCTTCATGTAGCAGTGATTTGGCCCCTTTTGTATGAGTTAATGCAATATAACAGATTCTACAGAAACCTACAGTATCTGACATGTCAATGAAGCATCTGTTTCTGATAACTGGGTTTTTATGGTCAGCAGAAATGAATTAAATATAAATTAATTTGACAATATTTTTTATTCTGTCCAGCCTTAATGGATGAACCTATTAGGTATTTAATGTAATATTATGTATTAGGCTATTATTATACAGTGATTGCATATGAAAGTGTTTGTCTGTGACTTAGCTTAATGAGAAACATTTTAATGTATGATTTTAGTGTGTCGTTTATACGTTTTTTTTTTTTTTTTATAATCTGCTTTAAGTTGGGACCACAAAAACTTCAATTAGAGGAAAAATACTGCACACCAAATTGTGTCTTACAAACAGTTTCTCTGCTCTCGTTAAGATCTTACGGAGAAACGTAGATCAGTTATACTCTTTTTGTGTGTGTGTGTGTGTGTGTGTGTGTGTGTGTGTGTGTGTGTGTGTGTATATACATATACAAGCATATTTCTCAATTCACAAGTGATAAATACCTCAATAGTGTCAGTATTTGTAACATGCTGCATTGGTAATCATTTGCCACCAAGCCATAACTGTGTGGTGTGAATAATCTGGGTGTAATACCAAGTTGTTAGCATTAGATATGTGTACTGTATGCTGTATTTTGGTTTGAGGTGTCTTGTGAATGGTTCTGTATTGCCCATTTAGTATTGTGCCACAGTATATTCAACTTCAAAAAAAAACTTTTAAAGAATTAATTGTTTAAGTGACAGGCTCGACTACATTCTAACTTGTCCTAAAATCCACAAGTTACCTTTCATGAATATCGTCCTGCAGCAGCTAAGTACTGTTATAAATGATTGCAAAAAAACCAGCAGCATCTGTCAAAATAACACTGCCCGCATTGTTGAAAAAAACACCCTCTGTGTAAAACCATCTTTCTGATACATTAAAAACGAGTTGGCTGGGATTTTTAGTATAACAGGATTTTTAATCTGGATAAGGAATAATCATAATACCAGATATCATTTTTAAAAAATTGTGCAATTAATATTTACTTTCTTTTGTATTGCTTTTCTGCATTAAAACGGAAAAGTGAAGTATTTCAAGAATTTCTGATTGACCAAAATTGACATTGTATTTTATGTTCTCTACTCTGTATTCAAAGCTTCCATTATAATGGACCCTGGTTATATCGATACTTAAATTCTTTTCGGCAGTTTTTGTTTTTTTAATTCCTCAGACTATGAAATAAAAATTCAGAAATAAAAAGAAGGCCAAATTGAAGTTGTTCCTTGTGTATGATTCCAAATAATTTTTTTTATATTTCTTTCATTTCTTCTTCTTCTTCTTCTTCTTCTTCTTCTTCTTCTTCTTCTTCTTTTTCTTCTTCTTCTTCTTCTTCTTCTTCTTTTTCTTCTTCTTCTTTCGGCTTCTCCCATTAGGGGTCACCACCGTGGATCAATTGTCTCCATACCACCCTGTCCTCTACATCTGCCTTTTTCAAACCACCTACCTGCATCTCTTTCCTCACCACATCCATAAACCTCCTCCTTGGCCTTCCTCTTTTCCTCCTTCCTGGCGGCTTCATCCTCAGCATTCTATTACCGATATACCCCGTGTCCCTCCTCTGCACATGTCCAAACCATCTCAATCTCGCCTCCCTCACCTTGTCTCCAAAATGTCCTACATGCGCTGTCCCTCTAATGAACACGTTTCTAATCCTGTCCATCCTCATCACTCTCAACAAAAATCTCAACATCTTCAGCTCTGCTACCTCCAGCTCCACCTCCTGTTTTTTAGTTAATGCCACTGTCTCTAAACCGTACAACATTGCAGGTCTCACCACAGTCCTATAAACTTTCCTTTTACTCTTACAGATACTCTTCTATCACAAATCACTCCTGTCCCTCTTCTCCACCCACTCCACCCTGCCTGCACTCTTTTCATCACTTTTTTAACACACTCTCCATTACTTTGCACTGTTGACCCCAGGTACCTGAACTGCTCCACCTTCTCCACCTTTTTTCCCTGCAACTGCACCACTTCACTGCCCTCCCTCTCATTCACACATACAGTGGGTACGGAAAGTATTCAGACCCCCTTAAATTTTTCACTCTTTTTTATTTTGCAGCCATTTGCTAAAATCATTTAAGTTCATTTCTTTTCCTCATGAATATACACACAGCACCCCATATTGACAGAAAAACACAGAATTGTTGACACTGTTGCAGATTTATTAAAAAAGAAAAACTGAAATATCACATGGTTCTAAGTATTCAGACCCTTTGCCCAGTATTTAGTAGAAGCCCCCTTTTGATCTAATACAGCCATGAGTCTTTTTGGGAAGGCTGCAACAAGTTTTTCACACCTGGATTTGGGGATCCTCTGCCATTCCTCCTTGCAGATCTTTTCCAGTTCTGTCAAGTTGGACGGTAAACGTTGGTGGACAGCTATTTTTAGGTCTCTCCAGAGATGCTCAATTGGGTTTAAGTCAGGGCTCTGGCTGGGCCATTCAAGAACAGTCACGGAGTTGTTGTGAAGCCACTCCATCGTTATTTTAGCTGTGTGCTTAGGGTCATTGTCTTGTTGGAAGGTAAACCTTCAGCCCAGTCTGAGGTCCAGAGCACTCTGGAGAAGGTTTTCGTCCAGGATATCCCTGTGCTTGGCCGCATTCATCTTTCCCTTGATTGCAACCAGTCGTCCTGTCCCTGCAGCTGAAAAACACCCCCACAGCATGATGCTGCCACCACCATGCTTCATTGTTGAGACTATACTGGACAGGTGATGAGCAGTGCCTGGTTTTCTCCACACATACCGCTTAGAATTAAGGCCAAAAAGTTCTATCTTGGTCTCATCAGACCAGAGAATCTTATTTCTCACCATCTTGGAGAACTCCATGCGGGTTTTCATGTGTCCTGCACTGAGGAGGGGCTTCCGTCGGGCCACTCTGCTATAAAGCCCCACTGGTGAAGGGCTGCAGTGATGGTTGACTTTCTACAACTTTCTCCCATCTGCCGACTGCATCTCTGGAGCTCAGCCACAGTGATCTTTGGGTTCTTCTTTACCTCTCTCACCAAGGCTCTTCTCCCCCGATAGCTCAGTTTGGCCGGACGGCCAGCTCTAGGAATGGTTCTGGTTGTCCCAAACATCTTCCATTTGAGGATTATGGAGGCCACTGTGCTCTTAGGAACCTTAAGTGCAGCAAAAAAATTTTTGGAACCTTGGCCAGATCTGTGCCTTGCCACAATTCTGTCTCTGAGCTCTTCAGGCAGTTCCTTTGACCTTAATGATTCTCATTTGCTCTGACATGCATTGTGATCTGTAAGGTCTTATATAAACAGGTGTGTGGCTTTCCCAATCAAGTCCAATCAGTATAATCAAAAATTTCTGGACTCAAATGAAGGTGTAGAACCATCTCAAGGATGATCAGAAGAAATGGAGAGCACCTGAGTTAAATATTTGAGTGTCACAGCAAAGGGTCTGAATACGTAGGACCATGTGATATTTCAGTTTTTCTTTTTTAATAAATCTGCAAAAAGGTCAACAATTCTGTGTTTTTCTGTCAGTATGGGGAGCTGTGTGTACATTCATGAGGAAAAGAAATGAACTCAAATGATTTTAGCAAATGGCTGCAATATAACAAAAAGTGAAAAATTTAAGGGGGTCTGAATACTTTCCGTACCCACTGTATACTCTGTCTTACTCCTACTGACTTTCATTCCCATTCTCTCCAGTGCATACCTCCACCTCTCCAGGCTCTTCTCAACCTGCTCCCTACTCTCACCACAAATCACAATATCATCCACAAATATCATAGTCCAGGGAGACTCCTGTCTGACCTCATCCGTCAATCTGTCCATCACCACTGCAAACAGGAAATGGCTTGGAGCCGATCCTTGATGCAATCCAACCTCCACCTTGAACTAGTATGTCATTCCTACTGCACACTTCACTGGTGTCAAACTGTCCTCATACATGTCCTGCACCACCCTTACATACTTCTCTGACACACCTGACTTCCTCATACAATACCACATCTCCCCTCTAAGCACCCTGTCGTACGCTTTCTCTAAATCCACAAACACACAATGCAACTCCTTCTGACCTTCTCTATTCTTCTCCATCAACATTCTCAAAGTAAATAATGCATCTGTGGTGCTCTTCCTCGGCATAAAACCATACTGTTGCTCACAGATGGTCACCTCTTCTCGCAGCCTGGCTTCCACTACTCTTTCCCTTAACTTCATCGTGTGACTGATCAACTTTATTCCCCTGTAGTTACTGCAGGTCTGTACATCTCCCTTATTCTTAAAGATCGGTACCAGCAAACTCCTTCTCCATCCCTCAGGCATCCTCTCACCTTCCAAAATCTTGTTAAACAATCTGGTTATAAACTTCACTGCCATCTCTCCTAAACATCTCCATGCTTCTACCTGTCATATGTCATCTGGTCCAACCGACTTTCCACTCTTCATCCTCTTAATAGCTGATCTCCCCTCCTCCTTACTAATCATATCTACTTCTTGCTTCACTATCTCCACACCATCCAACCTTCTTTTATATATCATTATTGGGTAATAGTGCAAATAAATTTTCCCTATTACTTTAAACTACCAAATGGACTATTCTCTGTATCATTCTTTTAAATATTCTTATTAGTTTTTTATTTTTATTTTAATGTAAGGCCGTATTTTTTTTATTTGAGACAAAGCTACAAGACAACAATTAGGACAACTGATGAAAGAGACAGAGCAATATATATTAATTTGAATTTTATTCACTTATGTTAGACATACAATACTGTGCAATCGTTTTAGGCAGTTGTGAAAAGTAAGAATGTTTTAAAAAAATATATACATTTTAAGTATTTATTATTAGCAATATACAAAATGAAAAGTGCATGAACAGAAAAACAATTTAAGTAAAATCAAATCAATATTTGGTGTGACTTCCCTTCGGTTTTAAACCAGCGCCAATTCTTATACTTGCACGCTTTGTCTACTTGCACGAGTTTGTGATCAGGGATTTTGTGGGATCCAAGTCATGTGTATTATTACCAATTATATCAAGCAGCATGTCAAGCATCCTCCCATATGGTACAAAAAGAAAGATTTTTTGGCCAAAATATATATAAAAAAAATATTTCAGTATATGTTGTATGGAATTAAATATATATTTTTTAAATCAAAAATACATTTCCAACCTTACAGTAGAATGAGGATGGAGATCAAAGTATCCATAAAATAAAAAAATATAATAAAAAATGTAATATATATATTTTAGCAAATAAATTTTTTGGTGCAATTTTTTGTATATTTTGAAATAAACTTCAAAATATATTTTGAAAAGATATTTTTTTATTGTAAAAAAGTTGAAAACGTTTTTGGTTAAAAATCATTTATTAACTGAAACAGAAACAGCTGTGCATGAGGCTTTAATCTGGGTGAGGAGCAGCCAAACTCTGCTACTTTGGTGAGGTTATGGAAAACAGCTTCATGTCACATGCCCCCATAGAGCCCTGCAGCTTCTCATGTTACAGTACAGATAGATTAAAATTTGCAAAGTCCTGAAGATTCTGCAGTAGTAGAAAAGATTTAATAAATGTACTATTACAATAGTGTTGACATTGGAGACTCCTTCAAAAAATATTATTAGGATTGGATCATTAACCACTCTTTGGCTTTTCAGGTGTGTATTTTCACTCTAATATTATATGTGCTATATGTGCCAGGCATTTACAACCTACCATTTGCAGTGATGAAGAGTTGGATTCACTTATCAAAGCCACAACTGCTGGAGGTCAGTTCAACAGAATGCTAGACATTCTTGTGTTCTTCATAATGCTACACCAAATTTCCATCTTAGTTATAAACAATGCTATATATAGACTGGTTCATTAACTGAGCAGTTGGTTTATATTTTATCCTTTTATCTGGTTATTTTGTATGCAGAGAATTGACAAAAAAACAAATACACCAAATTTTGATATGGAATAGTGGATTAATTAATCCACATTAAGGGGGTTATCAGCGAAAACCTGTATGTGTCCTCTGTTTTATACATAAAGACTTTTTTTTAAATATTGTGTTTTAGTGGTGATTTCATATAAGAACTGCCTATAAGTACCTTTTTACTTATAATGAGGATATTAGGATTTGCTTTTGGTGTTGGTGGCTTTTGTCTAATGAAAGAACTAATTTCCAAATAAACAGATAAACATTTATTATACAGTTCTCTGGTACATATAAACATGAACAAAATATATCTTTACAGATTTAGGCATTTACAAACGTTTAACAATATGAAAAAGCAAAAAAAAAACAAAATCATTCATTCGTGCATTAATTAATGCACTCCACCTAAAATTACAAAAGTAAGAGGGGATGTTTCATTTAGACCAATTGATCTGCAGTCTATGTGGCTTAAATCAAAAGGGCTCATTGTGAACTGAAGTACTGGTGTGAGTATGGCTTGTACGGCTGCATAAGGGCCGGGTTGCTAGGGGGCACAGTGAGAGCCTGAGGACATCTGTACTGGTAGAGGGCATTGGCAGACAGGGTGGGCACAACAGAAGGGGTGTAATGGATGTTGGGGGGGCACATGTAAGGACTCGGGCTCTCTTGTGCTGGGTAATAACTTGGGTACGGTGCTGGTCTGAAGGACTGCAGCTCAGGGTAATGCATGAGGTGTGATGCCACATTGGCCTGGCAGGCATGTGCTAGGGCGTCCTGCACTGTCCTTTTCAGTTTCATTCGTCTGTTTTGGAACCAGTTCCTGATCTGTGGAGAGATTAAGTGTGAAGTGTTTTATACCACTGATACCAACATATCCAACAATATTTGTTATATTTGCTTGAATAGTAAAAATAATACATTAGTGAAGAACTGCTTACCTGTTTATCAGAGAGATTGAGCCTCTTGCACAGCTCAGCTTTGTCTTGTGCTCCAAGATAAGCGTTCCTCTTAAATGATCTCTCTAAACTTTCAATTTGTTCAGCTGTAAAAGCTGTCCTAGCTCGTCGACCTGTGCCAGGAGAGGTTGAAGGTGCCGGTTCCTTGGAGGCCATGGGTGATAGAGACCGTCCACCTTCACTCTCATACCCAGATGTCTCCTCCTCTTCTGTTCCACTGCTGAAGCCTAACTCTGGTGCTGGAAAGGAGAAAACGAGAAAGAGATTTTTAATTATACCATTTTAATGTCTGTATAGGATCAAACTGCTTGACCAAAGAAAAATATAAAAAGGGATAAAGAGTACATAAAAAAAACTTTCAAGATTTAAAGCTTCTTACATTTTTGTAGTTATAAGTACTATACACACACACACACACACACACACACACACACACACACACACACACACACACACACACACACACACACACACAGACACACGTGTGTATATATGTAGTACTTATAACTACAAAAATGTAAGAAGCTTTGAATCTTTTATCATAGCTTAAAGCTAATATTTAACATAGATCACTTAAGGTGAAATAAAATTGTCTAAACAAAACAATATATATGTAATAAATTATATTGATTTAGCTGTGAATTTTACTGTGGATGTGATTAATTGCCCTCTTACCATGCTGGAGGTTTTCAGTAGTCTTTGTGACAGCTTCCATTTTTGGTGCAGTAATAAAGCTTTGTGCTGGCCCCATTAGCTCATATTGTGGGGTTTCCATGTTATCTGCTCTTCTGCTGTAGAATCCAGGGAGAGTTTCTGGAACAGTCCCAGAGGTGCTGGGCCTATCGGAGGCCATGGAGATGCAGCAGCTGGAATGGCTTGCTGCACTAGGACTTGAAAGTGTGCTAGCATTACTCTGGCTGCTTTGGGATAGCCATTCAACGGAAAAGTGTCCCTTCATCATTCCACCTGTAGTCCAGCCAAGAAAAAGGAATTATCCAAGAAATGAAAACGGGTGAAATGCTTCTTTGTGCTAAGATTCCTCGTGGTCCTGGGTTTGTATCTGTAAGCAGTAGAGTTGTCTAGAAGATGGAGTGCTGAGAGTGACTGAATGAGGTAGAGTTTTGTTTGTCTTCTGGATAGGTGATAACCACCTCCAGTGCAGGTCTTGGGGTATTTATAGGGCTAATCCTGGCTCATTTACAATTGACTGTAGGCCAGGATCAAAGGAAACATCCTCCCTACTCTGCTCCCCCACCCCTTGAGTTTTCACAAGTGTGGTAATTAAGACGTCTCAATCGGCTCTGAATGAGCCCATTAATTCCTGGCTCCAGTATGTCTGGTGATACACCATGATCCCCCTCCCAACTTCCAAAACCATCTCTGATCCTGTCTCTTCTCTGATGGTAGAACGTCTGTCTGTGTTTACCTATACTCACTTTTCATATGTTCTGAGATAACAGTTTAACTTCATTGTTACAAATTGGATATGCATTAGCTCTATAAAATCACTTCAGTATTTAAATTTAAATTCAGATTTAAATTTAAATATATCATTTAATAGATTTAAATTGGGAATAAAGTCATTTTAAAGAAATCTAAACAATGGCAAATATTTAGTAGACTGTAGTTGGATAGGAAAAAAGTATTTACAATAAACATTCAAAACCTTAATGACTTAAAAAGTAGAGCCATTTTGCCTAATGTGTTCTGACAGTGTGGGCACACGTGATTTAGATTTGTTTAGTTTTCCTGTTTTATAATAAACGCTGTTACCCTGCACTTGCATCCTCTTTTGCTATTGTGGAATCAGCACAATAGCAATCAGCACATGACAAATTGGTTTAGTTTTTTTTTATTTTATATAATCTGCACTATATATGAGGGGAAGCATAAAATTCATTTTACAGTAATAGAATTCTATAACAGGAGCGTATTTTCCCTCTCTCTCTTACACACACAAATAAACCAAACCAACTGTATCCAGCATAATAATTATTTATAATAATACCCTGGTCACTTTACTTAACCTTAAAATAATTTACACATTGCAGTACTGTGTCTTGTTTACATTTTTTTTTCACGTACACACGATGTACTGTATGTTGTATTTTGTTAATAACATTCATATTGTGCTTATTGTATTCTCTGAATAATTACATGTGTGTCAGCTCTCGTCCTGTGCTGGATGTGTTGTATGCGTGTGTGTATTTGTGTGTGAAGTAGGGATTGTATATTCTTTGCTTTGTTTCGATGTAGCCATCTACTTAATCCTTACTGTAAGCAATTGATGGTAGATATGTATTGACATTCTAAATAAATACTCTTTATCTATCTATCTATCTATCTGTCTATCTATCTATCTATCTATCTATCTATCTATCTATCTATCTATCTATCTATCTATCTATCTATCTATCTATCTATCTATCTATCTATCTTCTCTTTTCAAATGTAGTATTTTACACTATGGCTGCTAAATATATTGTACAAAGTTTTATAGTAAACTCTATCATACCTGGCACACAATACTGTCATTTGCACTACCATGCACTCTCACACTTTATGTACATTACTGATCTGTATCCCTATTTATTACCCACACTGTCTATACTGTCTCATATTTTCTGTATTGTCTTGTATAGTCTGTTTTTGTCTTGTCTGTTTTGTCATGTATAGGTTTTATTTATGTCTGTACTTTTGAGAGTCACAAACAGCTGGAACGAAATCCCTTGTGTGTGTCAACACACTTGGCCAATAAACCTGATTCTGATTCTGATTATAATAGAAAATGTATTATTATAGAATTCATCTGAATTCTATTAACATGAATACCAATTAAGAAATAACTACCAATCTATTTAAATTCCATTAAAAAAATCATTAAAAAAATTTAATCATTAAAAAATTTAAAAAATCATAAAAATAAAATAAAATAAAATAAACAAATAAACAAAACGAGCAAACATACGGTTGTGGTCTTTGTGAAGTGATTTCACTGGGTCATTTAACACCACTATATTTGCAGTAATTACATTGGTTTGTACGGTCTAATTTTTGTATAGTAATATTGTATACTATTACTTTATTAACCTCAAAATATAAGCACGAACATACGCGCGCGCACGTACACACACACACACACACACACACACACACACAGTGAGTAGCTGTAAATGTGCCTCATTGGCCTCTGGTTGACGCGCGCTTGGAGTCGGTGTTGGTATCAAAGCGCGCTACTCCTTCACTCCTTTGAAGTGCCAGTAAACGGTTAATGGCCGATTACAGAAACACTACACGTAGTGCCGAGACAGCAGTCTGGCCCAATCCGACCTCTCATCCAGATAAACACAGCCGTATTCCCTAGCCGAAAGTCAATGAACCACGGCCACTGTAACTCACAAAACCGCGTATTACCGCAGTAAAACAAAAACCTTTGCTAATCCTCAACTGTCTCCCTCAAATGTTTATCAAGGGATTAAAATGATCAATCCAAATCATCAGCACAAAGACACAAAACAGCTCTGACAGCAAGTTGCAAGCTCAAGAAGCACTGTTTGGGAGTGACTGATTGATTTGATCCCCTTAAAAAACTACAAGGAAGAAAAGATGGCGCCATAGGTGGAGTTTTCAGGTGTAAAACGCATCTCCTTATACATCATCATTTATACAAAATCAAATATAGAAAAAAAGATCAAAATTTGAGTCATATACAATTATTTATGATAATATGGTCTTGTGATTGCTGTAACAAAAGTTCCTATAATGTTTTGATCAGGTCAATGCTTATAATGTTCATTTTTTAACCTTGTAGTGATTAAATTACTTGTAATGGAGTCATAACTTTGACATGAACTGTCTCTTGAGGCTTTTGCCACTTGTATATCTATTTTGTAAGGTAAATATTACACATTAAAGATGTATGATTAAACATATACCACAGTTTTTTAGAGAACTACTCTATATTGCCAAAATAATATAGTGAACATCCATCACATTATCAGATTTGTGAACATGACTCTCACTCTTCTGGGAAGACTTTCTAGATTTGGGAGCGTGGCTATTGCGATTTTTCATATTCAACCAGCATTAATAAGGTCAAACACTAATGTCAGTGGAGGAGACCTGGAGAACATTGGAGTCGTTGTATGACCTGGAGTCATTGTTCCATCTCAAAATAGTTTAATGGGGTTAAAGTCAGAATTAAGCATACTTTGTACTCTAGAGCATTGCCAGGTTTACGATGGTTGGGCCTTTTAGTTTCAGTGAAGTGTAACTGTACATCCTATGCAACAGTTTGACGAAGGTGGTTGTCAGGGTCGTTGTACATAAACCTTTGGCCATATAATGTACGTAAGTTGTGAAGCGCTTGCTTAAGCCATGCATGGTATTCACGTGACACTAAATTATATAGGAAAGTATATTATCAGGTCATTCTGGAATAAACCTTTTTTGTATGCTGTTAAGGAGATTACTCAATGAGTTTGTGTTTTTTTTTCCATCTTTTTCATTCGTTACCTTAGTTGAAATAACAGCCCATCCTTTTTAACATTATTTTTGAATAACTATTTTGAAACTTACAGACTCAAAAGCAAGTGTAACATTTTGTATCTATAGCATTTTTAGGAATAAAGAGCATGATGGCTCTAATAAATGCTAAAATATTGTACATATTTAATTAATATTTGTATAGTTGGATTATTTCCGTAGAAAATTGTAAGGCATCATTTACAGTGTACATACACTGTATGCATAATGTTATTATAACCCCTGATATAAAGTACTTATTCTGTTCTTTTTCTTGTTTATAATTATAAAAGCTGATCATGTGTGCTAGACTCAGTTATTTGCTTTATTGGGAAATGATTTGCTCTTTCAAGTTAAACAGTGCACAGAAAAAAAGGGCTCCAGATTGCTCCATCATTCAAATGAACACCACCTAACTTTCGCTATATATGACTTCAAAGAGTAGATAACGTGTTAACTCTCTCTCTCATCATATCTATGCTGCTATCTTGCTCCTGCTCTTTTAGTTAAAGGCCACAACAAACCCCAGATCTCATGCCTGTCTGCATCTGATCGCTCCTGGGCGTTGCAGGGGAGTTTCTATTCTCCTAAATGCATGGTGAGGGGGACAGTCCCCAGCTCGGTTCCAGCTTCCTCAGGTCATCAGATGTGATAAAGAGATGGAATGACTTTGATGTGAGTGGTAGCACAGGGAGATACTTAGGAAAATACAGAGAGAGACAGAGATACAGTACAGACTGCAGCTCAGTTTTACGGAGCACAGACGGGAGGAGCAGGAGACGTCATGTCCACCTCCTGTCCCAATGATCTTGCCATCAAAGGGCAGATTACAGTCTGTATGTGTTGTGTGCCACTGGGTTGATATTGTGTTGTCAGTGTAATAAGAGTGCTAAGCAGGTGTTTGACAAATTTAACACAGAAAACAGATCTGTTTAGGGCTAAATCGCTAGCTATAACTGATTCAAACTGTCTACTCATAAGGCTAAAACTCGAAAGTGCATATGTACACGAGAAAAGAAAGGGTTTCACTGGCTTAACATGAAGGTCCTTCCAATGATATACCAATAAAAATGATATTCTTAGACAAAAATATTAATGGAATATATAATTAGGTACAAATATTGAAATATACACCGTATGTACACAGTAGTTTAAGTTGTAATTTGGCCACTTAGTATATGCATTTTTCCCCTAATCACTAGTGTAGCCATGCTGTCAGTGAAATGAATGTCACTCAAGCAGTGTCCCCTCCCTCCCAGTCAGTCTTTAGAGCCAGTACAGACGACAGTCTCTCAGAGTAAATGGGCCCCAGCCGTGATTGCCTTTGATTGCCTTCACTAACCCCCTTTCATCTCTAATGGGCACTGTTTGCTGCTCTGTTAGGGACGCAAATGTATCGTCCCTTCCCTGCCTAGCTAGACCTCGTCCCCCCGAAAGCAGTGACCAAAGACACCTGAGTTTCTGTCGAGCAACCCGGAGACGTCATCTTTCACACAGGATGGGAAAACCTCCATATAGCTTTATTAGATGTGAGAGGGTAATCAGGATAATGGTAATGGAGTTATGCAGGGTGTGACTGCATCTACATCACAGCTGTTTTTAAAAGCTTTCTTTCAAGTTATTGCTCATATACAACACAGTGTAAATCTTGTAGGTTTTTTTGTTATCTGTATTTAAGTGTACATAAGTGTATATTTTTTATGTTTTCTGCATTCGTATCCTATTAAAAAACAATTTAAACATAAGTTTAAAATAAGAAATACTTTTTTGGGGGGGGAAAGTCTGGTTAGTCAAGGTCTAATGAAATGTAAAACTATTAAAAAAATACAAACAATATGATGATTTATTTTTATGCTATAAATATATGCTATAAAGTAATTTGTAGTATTTACTACAGTGTCATTTAGTACATTATTTATATTTAAAAGCTTTGTTTTACAGAATTACCTTAGCTGAACCTGAGATATTTGCTCTGTACTGTACAGCAAAAAACTAAATGCTTATAAGTTATACGCAGTTATATGCATTTACTTATTAGCATGGTTCATATTGATTAAAATGATGTTCTAGAGCCATGTTAAAATCACACTGTATGCAAATGAGAGTTTATATTGAAATGACTTGATTGGATAAAGTTTGCTGGGTTCATTAAAAGCAGACTAGCAGACCCTGGTCTCCTTAGACCTTTTTTTTCTAACTTTCAGTTTATCTTATAATCACATCATTTTAACTACAATACCCCCATTAACCCTCCCCTACTGATTCTAATCAGCAAGACTCTTTAAAGAGTTAACCAGTAGAGCTTGTCTCTTAAAAAAAGTGGCAACTTGACAACAAAATCTAAAGGGGGGGTCAAAGGTACTCAGGCCATTGGCTTTAAGGTTTGAATCCACTCAGACCACCGGCCCCTGAGCTAGAGACGAATGCTGACTCCAAGTGACTAACGTCTTCTACCTGTCCCTGCTGGATTACAAAGACATCACACCCTACTCGTCTTCTATTCACAAGACTTTTGCTTTCACACTTACGGGCTGGGAAAGAAAAAAGTGTCAAGAAGGGATTAAGGCCCATTGAGCATCATTGATCCCCCCGCCCAAGCTTCACACGGATCCACATTCGAAAACTCCCAGCACAGGTCGTGGAGGAGCCGAGGAACCGCTGACATGTTTGTGAATAGAGTATGAAAGGTGTGTCAGGACAGTCTATACTGGGGAGGGGGAAAGCTACATTTGGGGCTTTCCTTTTCCTGTTAAAGGGCGGTGTAATGAACACTACAAGGTGCTAAGTTGGCTTTTGAAGTTCAAAGGATGTCAGTTAGCTTGCTTGTGAAAGGTGGATGGAAGTTTATGACTGTTTTAAGCATTCAGACTGGTTTCATGCATAAGTGAGGAGCAACAAAACCCACAAAAAACAAATTGACTATAGGTTTTGATATGAAATTTGCTATATGTCAAAATTGTAAAGATGTCCCAATAAAGAAAATAACAAGAAATAAGCACAAACTGTACCAACAATGCACAAAAAAATTTAATTAGGAAAATACAGGACAGACGTCCCAAGGCAAAAATTTAAACATACAATACGTCTTAGGCAACCATTAGATTTGCTGTTTTAGTAAAGTTTTAATGACCACCCAAATATGTATTTTCTGGTTTCTTTATCAAGATACAAACAGAAAATACAGGAAATATGTACACAAAAAAACACCACCACTAATTTCACACCAGAATTACTTAGTCAGGCAAATGTTAGTATTTAGTATGACTTCCCTTTGCAATAACCACATCTTGAACTCTTTTGGGGAGACTGTCCTGAAGTTTTTTAAAGTAATCTTCTAGTATAATATACCAGGCTTCTTTCAGCACTTCCCAGATTTCTTTCATTTTAAGCTATACTTTATTTCTTTCTCTGTCCACATGATCCCATACTGCCTCTATAAAATTGTAAACATTTAAAACATTTTAAATAAAGTAGCAGCCTTTCACTGAAGACTGCAACTCATTTTTTAATCACTCTCCAACTTTTCTTCTCACATATTGTCAACAACTGGATAAAAAAAATAATTCAAACCCTGATTTGTCACTCCATAATATTTCTTTCCACTGATTTTCATTCCAATCTCTGTGAGCTTTAGCATATGTTACCCTTTACAACATGTTTTCCTTTTAAAAAAAATGGTTTCCTTGGCTGCTATTCTTCTACAAAGACCATTCCTGATCAAGTTTCTTAGGGCTGTAGAAGGATACACTTGGAATACATATGAAGCTGCCAGATGTTGAGCCAAGTCCTTGCTGGACCTCTCTCTTCCTGTCTTTTCAAGAGGAAACTGAGAAACTTATTAAGATTTTTTTCAAATTCTTTGTAACAGCTTGTGCCACATCTTGAGTACCCAGTTTGTTTGTTTGTTGCTGATTTTCCTTTGAGAGTGGGCTCGGGGATGCAAACGTATAATTTCTTTGTCCAAGTCTGTGAACGTTGTCATATGGAATGGAATGACGTGATTAAAAGTTGTTCTTGTTATCAAGCTTCTAATGAATTAAGAGAGCATGTATTGCCCAAGCATGTCCTGCACAAACCTGGTGTAATAGAACTTTTCACAGCAGTCGTTTCCCCCCCATTGAAATAGTAGGACTAAAACAGGTGCTGGCAATGATATTAATTTGGATTCCATTCTAAAGAGGATTTAAGAAAATCAAGATCCTGCTATTGTTTAAGTGTATGGGGAGGTCAAACTAAATACATTTATTTTTCAGATTTTATCCATTTTTTTTTTTTAAATGCTGCATACAAATTTAGAAATTTCTGGTTGTATTCTTATACATTCTTATATAATACTATTGCTAAAACAACAAATTCCCCCCCCCCCAAAAAAAAAAAAAAAACCAAAACAAAACAAAAAACAAAACAAAACAAAAAAAACTCATAGTACACACAAAAAAAACCTATAACACTGTAATATTAACTAACAGTTATAGAATTTATGTTAAATAACCATCATAAGGTGATGTGCATTTGTAAAGAGAGCAAATATTCAATGTAAGAAATGGCAGTTAGAAAAAAGGAGGCCAAAGCACGCCAGGTGCACTCATAAGTAAAAAACTTGCATATATTTGGCTACACTAAATGCATAGTGCACAATACAGCAAAAACTTACACGACTTAAAGCAACTATAAACAGGAGCTGCAATATTACACTCAAGTCCAAAATATTAAACAAACCAATAAACCAGAGCAAACAGCATTCATAAGAAATATTCAAATATTTTATTTTAACTTATGCTTTTACTAAATGATCATGCATGTCATTTTATTAAAGTGTTTGAATCTTCGTTAATAAAAATAGTCATTTTACTATTAAAAGCTTAATTTTTCATTAAATGTTAAAATTACTGTATACATTTGTCAAATATAATATTTTTTACACAGCATGGACTGAAGGATGCATTATTATTCATTTGATTCATGATGATAGGGCAAGATGTGCCATTTTGAGAAAATGATCCATCCGCTGAGGTAGAACGTAAACTGGGCTGGACTGCGTCTGTGTCATCACGCATTCCTCTCTGAAGGTGGAATGTACTCCAGGCCCAAATGTCCGAAAATTTCCTCTTCAGAGTTTGCTTGAAGATAACACTTCTACAAAACACATACGAGTTTGATGTGAGGAGAACAAGCAGGCATTATCACAATGGTGGTTTTATCCCAGAGCTTTTAACTCTAAGAATCCATATATTATTACAGTACAAACGGCAGGTAAAGCTGAGCATTTCACTCACATTTAATCCCAGAACTACCTACTCACGTGGGATTAAAGAAGTAAGCAACTGTTCACAAATTCCTCTAATCTCAAAACTAATACAATAATTAAAGGCATTTATAAAGGCGTGTGCGCACACACACACACCTCCACACACACCTATCTGTACAATATATATATATATATATATATATATATATATATATATATATATATATATATATATATATACATATATATATATATATATACATATATATGTATATATGTGTATGTGATGAATAAAATTAGTTTTGATATACATATACACACATATATATATGTCTGAAATTGTCATCGTAGGTGCATGTCCACTGTGAGAGACATAATCTAAAAAAGAAAATCCAGAAATCACAATATATGATTTTTAAACTATTTATTTGTATGATACAGCTGCAAATAAGTATTTGAACACCTGTCTATCAGCTAGAATTCTGACCCTCAAAGACCTGTTAGTCTGCCTTTAAAATGTCCACCTCCACTACATTTATTATCCTAAATTAGATGCACCTGTTTGAGGTCGTTAGCTGCATAAAGACACCTGTCCACCCCATACAATCAGTAAGAATCCAACTACTAACATGGCCAGGACCAAAGAGCTGTCCAAAGACACTAGAGACAAAATTGTACACCTCCACAAGGCTGGAAAGGGCTACGGGGAAATTGCCAAGCAGCTTGGTGAAAAAAAGTCCACTGTTGGAGCAATCATTAGAAAATGGAAGAAGCTAAACATGACTGTCAATCTCCCTCGGACTGGGGCTCCATGCAAGATCTCACCTCGTTGGGTCTCAATGATCCTAAGGAAGGTGAGAAATCAGCCCAGAACTACACGGGAGGAGCTGGTCAATGACCTGAAAAGAGCTGGGACCACCGTATATATATATATATATATATATATATATATATATATATATATATATATATATATATATATATATATATATTACTGCCTAATGTAAACCTGTTTAAGTGAAGAGTGTAAAGAGTTAAAGTTAAACTGCACATTAAACATACAAATCTAATCTTTAACAAAGGCTTTAGCATATAATTATTTTCAAATACACAGCTTAAAAAACTTTTAAAAACGCAATTGAATCATCAATTCTGAAAAGCTTCTTTGTTAAAAAAAAAAAAAAAAAAAAAAAAAAAAAAAAGGCTGGGTGCTGATTTTTCATCAAGATTTGGCACATCATGAAACAAAAAAAAACAACAAAGAAGACTCAGGACAGTCAAGCAACTACACACACACACACACACACCTCCACACACTTGGTAGGACTATTATTCCAACCACTAAGGACAGATTCATAAATAACCTGCCTGATTTATCTGTTTCACATTAAACCCATAACTGCTGATCATCTTAATGAGATGGCGAACAACATAGACCTTATCCTCACTAGCACTTTAGACACTGTTGCCCCCATCCGGTTAAAAAAGGTTCGAGAACAAGCACCTGCACCTTGGTATAATAGTCATACGCATGCCCTAAAGAGAACAACACGTAATCTGGAGAGAAAATGGAGGAAAACTAAATTGGAGGTATTTAGAATTGCGTATAAAGACAGTATGCTTAGCTACAGACAGGCGCTAAAAGCTGCTAGAGCTAAACACCTGAGCAAACTCATAGAAAATAACAAAAACAATTCCAGGTTCCTTTTCAGTACAGTCGCTAAATTAACAACAAATCAGGGATCTGAAAAATGTGTTCCATCACAGTTTAGTAGTGAAGACTTTATGAATTTCTTCACTGAAAAAATAGATAACATTAGAAAAACAATTGTGGCAGTTCAACCTCTGACAGCATCTCCCGACACAATCGTACTTACAACCCCACAACTACACTGTTTTACATGTATAGGACAGGAAGAGCTGTATGATGCTATTATGAAAGCTAAATCAACAACATGTCAGTTAGATCCAATTCCCACTAAACTACTGAAGGAAGTGTTATATACAGCTGGTGAGCCTCTTCTCAATATTATTAACTCCTCACTATCGTTAGGTCATGTCCCTAAATCCCTCAAGTTAGCAGTTATTAAGCCCCTCATTAAAAAACCTAATCTGGATCCAAACACGCTATCGAATTACAGACCAATTTCAAATCTCCCATTTATGTCTAAGATTTTAGAAAAGATTGTCGCTGCCCAGTTATGTAACCACTTGCAGGAGAACAATATCTTTGAAGAGTTTCAGTCAGGTTTTAGGCCCCATCATAGCACAGAAACTGCTCTAGTTAAAATCACTAATGACCTGTTTTTAGCTTCAGACCAAGGCTACATCTCCCTATTAGTTTTACTAGATCTTAGTGCTGCGTTCGACACTATAGATCATGATCTTCTCCTCGATCCCTTACAGAATTACATCGGTATTCAGGGACAGGCATTAAGCTGGTTTAAATCCTACCTGTCCAATCGTTACCATTTCGTAGATTTAAATGGAGAGCTATCCAGGATAATGCTAGTAAATTATGGCGTGCCACAAGGGTCAGTTCTAGGACCCCTGCTTTTTACAATATACATGCTTCCATTAGGAAATATTATTAGAAGGCATGGAATTAGCTTCCATTGTTATGCTGATGATACCCAGCTATATATTTCATCCAAACCAGGCGATACAGCTCAATTAGCTCGCATAACTGAGTGTGTTATAGAAATAAGAGATTGGATGACCCATAACTTTCTGCTATTAAATTCTGATAAAACGGAGATTTTGCTCATCGGCCCAAAAAATAGTACACAGAAGCTCCAGCATCTCAGCCTGCATTTAGACGGTTGTTCTGTAACTACTAGTTCAACGGTAAAAGACCTGGGAGTTATTTTAGACAGCAACTTATCTTTTAAAAATCACATCACTCAAGTTACAAAAACAGCCTTCTTTCACCATAGAAATATTTCTAAGCTAAGAAATATGTTATCTATATCTGATGCAGAGAAGCTCGTCCATGCGTTTATGACCTCTAGAATAGACTACTGTAATGCGTTACTAGGTGGATGTCCTGCATCATTAATAAACAAGCTTCAGTTAGTTCAGAATGCCGCAGCAAGAGATCTTACTAGGTCAAGAAAATACGATCATATAACCCCAATCTTATCGTCCCTACATTGGCTTCCTATTAAGTTTCGAATAGACTACAAACTACTGCTACTCACTTATAAAGCACTAAATGGTTTGGCTCCCATGTATCTATCCAGTCTTTTAACACGCTACAATCCGTCACGCTCCCTGAGATCTCAAAACTCTGGGCTTCTAGTAGTTCCTAGAATAGCAAAGTCCACTAAAGGCGGTAGAGCATTTTCACATTTAGCTCCTAAACTCTGGAATAGTCTTCCTGACAGTGTTCGGGGTTCAGATACACTCTCCTAGTTTAAGTGTAGATTAAAAACATATCTTTTTAGCAAAGCCTACACATAACACACATCACACACATCACATCACAACCTTGTGCTCCAGAATATATGATTACATGCACATTATCAACTTGTGCTGTTAATATCATGAACAGCAGCTACGCTAATTCCTCTCCACTGCTTCTCTTTCTCTCCCCATCCCGAGGCATCCTGAGGTTTGGCCAGCTCCAGTCACGTCCCACCTCGTGAAGATTATGGACCTATGGATGATCATGGAGAAGTAGATGCCGAGTGTTTAAAGGCCCTGGCATGGAGAAGCTGATGCTGGATCTATGATGATCACAAATTGTTCTGTATTGTTGAAAGATTTATGACCAAACTCTTGATGTCACCCATATGAGGATGGGTTCCCCTTTGAGTCTGGTTCCTCTCAAGGTTTCTTCCTCATATCATCTAAGGGAGTTTTTCCTTGCCACTGTCGCCACGGCTTGCTCATCAGGGACAAACGCACACCATTCACCTTCACTGTTGTTTTCTGTAAAGCTGCTTTGAGACAATGTCTGTTGTGAAAAGCGCTATACAAATAAACTTGACTTGACTTGACACACACCTATTTGTTCAATTTACATCTGTACTATATATATATATATATATATATATATATATATATATATATATATATATATATATATATATTACTGCCTAATGAAACCTGTAGTTGCCTTTATTTAGAAATTACACATTTCTGTCTTCTTTTGTCTTAAACGTTTTTAGCCAAATGATGCCATTTGGGATAAATGTAAGCTATTTGGGGCTCTTAAGCTTCCGCTTCTCATGGATGACGCTTTAATGGAAAATGTGCGCCTTGGACTAAAATACCCAAATCCTACATAAACACTTTTCAAAAAAAAAAATTACTAATGTGCTGTCCTTTCAGTATTGATTTAAATTATTTTAATTAATAAATTTTGTGTTGATGTACTTACCTTTTTGCTGTCATAGAGAGCATGACTGCTTAAGGACATTCCCTTCTCCTGTCCTGCCCAGCGCCTAAGCTCCCGCTCAAAGAGCTGCATAAGGAAAGAGTTTCAGTGCGTTTTGTCGGCTTCCTTAATAAAATTCACCTAATATTTCACCTATAAATCCTGATTCTGCTGTTATTGCATTATAAAACCAGCAGCATTATGTTTCACTTAAGGAAAACACTTTTAAAAGTTCAACAACAGTCTCCAAATAGACTACAGATATGTGAAAGCAATATTATTGGACAATTAATAAACTATTAGTTAGTAATTGTTAGTATTATACTATACCTTGGATCCTGTCCAGCCAAGTGTGGCAAAAGCGAACTGACTGTAAGGACTGACAACAAGATCGACTCGAATAGCTCTCCAGGAAGACGCCTCTGCATGTGCATCACTGTCGATTTTACTTTGTTCAAGCTTGAATATAGAGAAGCATCTCTCAAATCTGTCCATGTTACTAGGAGGACGAGCAGGTCCATCTTTACTCTCCAGATAAGAATTCCTAGTTGTTTTTTGGTACAACAGCAAACCCTGGGGACACAAATTTGACAATTTCTTATATAAACTATAAAAAATAAAAATAAAAGCTAAAATGGCAAAAAAAAAAAAGATTAATATCACAAAGTAACTTTACAACACACTACATTATGATATATAATTACGTCCTTTTTTTTTTTTTAATTGCAGTGCCAGTGTTAATTTATTTTGGTCTTTACTAGGAAGTGTCCCTTTAACAAAAATAAACAGAAACTCCTGCTTCATGCTGCTCCTTAAACACATTTTAAAACATAAAGCAGCAAATAAATTGCAAATTTTACATATTGATATGAAAGCATTGTGCTTTTTTAAGTAAAGAGTATAAAGAGTTAAAGAATTTAAACTGCACATTAAACATACAAATCTAATCTTTAACAGAGGCTTTAGCGTTTACTTATTTTTAATTACACAGCTTAAAAAAATGCAAGTGCATTACATAAATTCTGAAAGGCTTCTTTGTGTGTAAAAAAAAAAAATAATAAAATTAAGGCTGGGTGCTAATTTTTCATCAAGATTTGGTACATCAT
The DNA here is from genome assembly GCF_946808225.1 of Silurus aristotelis. Lineage (NCBI taxonomy): Eukaryota > Metazoa > Chordata > Actinopteri > Siluriformes > Siluridae > Silurus > Silurus aristotelis. The sequence continues at coordinate 13,789,972 of NC_139591.1, forward strand.
GAAACAAAAAATACAACAAAGAAGACAAAGGACTGTTGAGTAGCGAGAATCTTGTATAAGACATGAACGGGGTAAGAATTCCTCTCCTGCACCTGGTCTCCTCAGTTTCCAGATGTGTTTGGACTGTTGTTAAAAGAAAAGGGGATTCTTCACATCGGTAAACTTTTTTGTTTAATCTTTACCAAACCTTTTAAAAATTTGTTGCAGCAATCAAATACAATAAATTATTTTTTCCCTTTAAAATGGTACATTTCCTTAATTTACACATTTGATTTTCTTTCTATTGTGAAAAAAATTTGGGTTTATGCAAATCACTTCATTCTGTTGCATAGTGTCCCAACTTTTTGGGGGAAATTAGTGTAATATATAATTTCTAATATATAATAACTTTCTATTTTACAGTTATACTTATTAGATAAGACAAAACTAAATCAACAGCATGAAATCTATGTTGTCAATAAATGATTAAACATTTTAACATTGCAGCATCATCACTGACTACCTGATCCTCCAACCAATTCACAATTTTGGGCATCAGTTTTTCCTCTGCCCCTTCCTCTGGGTGCGTGATAAGGAAGTCTACATCATGGCCCACCTCCTTACCTCTAGAAAAAAAACAATAAAAATGTAAGATATAATAGAAATAATGTAAATATAAGATTATATATATATATATATATATATATATATATATATATATATATATATATATATATATATATATATATAAATAATTTTGCAGCTGCGCCTGATTCTGTATATTCTTTAAATAATATGGTAATACCTTCTAAATCCTCCAGTGAGTGTAATAATAGCGTCAGGCAGTAGTGCCTTTACTGCTTTCTCTACAAAGTCACTGATGACCATAGCTTCCTTTTTAGTGACAGGGGTGTTCAGATCTTTATAATACTGCACTCCTAACAACCAGAACGAGAGAATTCACTACACATTTCAAACTTTAATTTAGTAAAAGCTCATGTAAGTGTGTAATAAAAAAACCCAAAAGATAATATTGAAAAAAGGACACTTTAAACTGAACAATTACAAAATTGGTCCTGTACCTGCTTGCTGTGCATGGTTCAACTTTTGTCCTGTGTCTACAAGGTCTAATGGGGATCGTAAACCTTCTCTAACCCACCGATCTGCAGTCTTTACTCCGACACCAAAAACACCTGTTAGTGCCTGAAGGGAAGGAGGTGTAGGGAAGGTTTTTAGATTTTTTTTTTTAACATTGTGGAATGTGATTCCATTGAATGAAATCTGGCAATTGCAAACCTTCATGGCTTGAAACTGCTCTGACTGCCTTGTTGACTCCACTTCACGTGATGTGCCATCTTCTAAAATCTCCTACAAGAGACAGATGTAAGCAACAAAGCAGGTTAGTTAGACATGTACCACAACCCGAAGCATCTCTCACCTTTATAACTCTCAGGGAATGCTCTCCCAAGCAGGGCAAGTCCTTCAGTTCATCGATCGTTCGTACGGCACGAGGAAGAGCCTTCAGGACAGACGCCGACCTTCGGAAGGCTATGCTCCTGCCTTCGTTCTCACTGAACTCTGCATTCTCGGCTAAGATCTCAAGGGCTTCCTGCAGCACAAATCAAAACAATGCGTTTTTTTTCTACATACAAGACATACAAGGACAAGAGTCCTGAAGATGCTTGGCATGACGCATCAATACACCCCTAGGGGGGAAGCTAGTTTATTTTAAAGGCACAAACATATGACACACTTATGTACACGTTAACAGATATTGGGAGCAAACTGGAGAACCCACAGGAAACCCATGCAGATGCAAGAGCAGGTAAAATGCAGAATGCAGAATTTGTAAACCTCCCCTATATTGAACAAGAAAGAACAGGACGTAAAAGACTTACTGTAAGGAATGAGTTGTGATGCTTCAGTGAAGTTCTCCTCTGGCAGGCGTAACTCTTCATTCTAATCACAGGAGTGACCTCAGAAGGCTTCGGGTCAGTCTATGACGGAATTACACGTCTTCAACAAATGTTTCCAAAAACATACCAGTGCAAGGGCTATTAAACGCTTACCTTTAACTTGTGTCTGTCCTGAACAGGGACTGGATTTCCGCTCGCCAGGCTCTCAGTCAACCAACTGATGTCCAACAAGTTGACTGAGTTGAGATTGGTTGAGGCTTTCCCTTCTTTTTGCTGTTTCTTAATCCAGATGTGCACCTCATCTCCTGTGTTGTTCTCTGACACCACATGTGTGATGGAAGAGCTGTTAAAAGCAAACTATGAATTTATTTATGCTTTAAAGGACATTTAAGGATGCATTATTGAGAGAAGTTCTTGATGTCTACCTGAAAGACTCCTCAATCAGAAATCCTTTACTCCTTCCAAGACGAGTCAGGAAAGATTTTCTGGACGCACCCATCTTCCTTTCCACAATAAATATCACGGTTTCAGGGAATTCACACGCTTTGCTGTCATGAGTTGCAGTTTGCTCTGTAGTTACTTTCCTGCGTTTCAGGGGAACCATTATAAGTGTGACACTGTTTGCCAGCTAGCGACCATTGAATAAAAATAAAAAAAACGTAAAACCTTTTTAATATTATTAAGAAAGCAGTTGCTTTAGTGTCATGATAGGAAGATCTAATGTAAATATGTATGCGTTGTTATACAATGATGTGGTTCAGATCCCACTTCTCACTCCAGCACTACAAGCCGGTGCCTTATCAAAAAAGCTAGAATGGCAGGCGCGTGACGTAAATATTTTCAGCCGCGCGTGCGCTTTACACGCGTCCGACCTATGTTGCCAGATACTTTATTTGTCATGTAGACCCTGTTTCCTCTGAACCTCTGACAATCGTCGCATTTCTCCCGCCTGCATTTTAGGCGTTTTCCATTATACAAAATAAAGATGCAGATTGTGAAGTTTGGTCTTCACAAGACCACAAGTGCAATAGTTTTGTAAAACCTTTCTCACTCAATTTCACTTCTGGTTTAAAGATGCACTGGATCTAAAGTCTGGCTGCATTAGGTAGAAACATACACTGGATGGGAAGCTTGGCCATTGCAAGCCAACATGCATACAAGTTAATTCCTAGAAATTTTATTTTAAAAGTACAAACATGGAAATCCATGCAGCAACCCGAGGTCAGGATCGAGCCAGAGGCAGTGGAGCTCTATGTATTTCATCACAGTGTTAGTTTTACATATGCTTTTGAAACAAAATAGTGTCTGTAAAGGAATATTAATTACTGGACAATATTTTCCCTCATTTGGTGTTTTGATGATGACCCTGTTTTGACGATAAGCCTAAGGTTTAGACTGTACGTGACAGTCTGTTACAGTTATTTCCATCACACTGAACACGCCATCGTAATATTATTGAAATCCTGTAATTAAAATTCACTACATTTCAATTACTTGATCTATTAGCACAATCTGAGATGAACCAGCAATTTTTGTTTCTAACCACTAACATATTTGTAGCTGTTCCAAGATCAGTCGCTTGACTTGATCATCCTATTTTGTCTTTTAATTAGATGAGTGTCCAAAAGTGACAGAACCTTGTTGTTGTTGGATGTATTTGGTAACAATGCTACTAAATCAGCTAGCTAAATGCTTACTAAATAGGGGACCATATCTTATTAAAATGATGACTATGACCACCGATTTCATCTCATGGCCAAAAAATAATGTCACACTGTGCAAATTCTACAGTTCTAAAATGATAAAAATGGTACTGTGTAAACCTGCCTTAACACATACACAACACTGTCAATTGTATGTGGACACCCAAATACCACACTTTTTATTGCTATCATTACAACTTTCTTTTCTTTCTTTTTACAACTGGCTTTTCACTAGATTTTGGAGGATGACCCTTGCTTCTAGCTACTTTATAGCAACAATCTTGTTTTTATTATTTTATTTAAATGAGGAATCCAAAACTGAAATAGTAATGACACCAAATGCTCAACACAATTTTCCAGAATGCAATGCAGCTATATAATGTTAATGTACAAGTACAACGCAATAAGCATGCTGCTGATGTAAGCATTGGCATGAAACTTGGAGCTTTGAAAGCAGACCTGCTTGAGAACAGACTTCAGGAATAAAGCGCTGCTGCATCACTCAGTATAAATAGCAATGAGGTGAAAGGGAAATCCCATTACAGCTCTATCAGCAGGTAGTCAAATGGCAATCTAATGTAGGATTTTTTTTTATGAAACCATCAATTGGATGAATAGAGATACAATTAATATGCAACTGGTTTATTTCTTATATTTTACGATAAGGTTTATTTCCTGTGTTTTGAATGCCATCCGCCCGGCGCATATCTGGCAACCCTGATTCCGACGGAAGTACGGGGAAATCAGTTCGAGCGATCAGATCACGATGTATTTTTTTTTAAATGTAAATTAAAGTATACATTAAATATAAATCAATGATGAAAAATAATGAGCCAAATGTTTACTGTTTTCTTACACTGAATGTTTTGTAGTACATCTTATCGTTAATCCTGTTTCTGCCCAAACTCATGTTGACAAAACAGGTTTTTCCTATCAGCAAAGCAGGAACATGCAAACCAAGGAGTCAAATCATGGTTTCACTTCCTCACACACTTTTGTCCAAACCCTTGATTAGAAAACACCTTCATACATTCTAAGCCCTAGATAGAAATTCCGTCAGCCAGAGGATGTAATGAATAAGAGCATATTGAGGAGTGTGTTTCTGTTCCACATTCAACAGAAGCGCTTGTGCTTTTATTTCTTCGTTTCACATTTTCTATTCTGTCGATTTCATTTCAGCAGAACCCACAGGTCAGGTTAAAGTCCCTCTACAAGCAGCATGAAAGTCATATGACCACTGAGTAACACTTCCTCAAACTTGCTTCATTTCGTCCCACTGCAACGTGAACGCAACGCTGCAGCAGCTCTGTTACTAATCCCGCTCTAAAACAGACCTCTACTGGACTCAGAACCAGTCTGGAAGACTCATGGCAAGTTCACCGCCAAGGAAAACACACCGGAACCATCTCAGATTGACAGAAGACGCTCCTGGTCTACTGCTTTCCTTCGCCCTGTTCACCTACCTATTGAGGTGTGCACAATGTGTCAAAGCCAGCAACATGATTCTGATAGTTACAGATGATCTGGACGTGGAGCTTGGTGGAATGGTGAGTTTGGAATGTGTTTGTAAGGCACTTCCTTTTAAAAGTAATTCCAAACATTTCATGATTAACACAATGTGCCAAATTTTTCATTTTTGGATGATCCATTACAGACACCCTTAAAGAAGACCAAATCATTAATTGGTGATGCTGGAGTCACGTTCTCCAATGCAGTGAGTACATGTAAAAGCGTGTAGCACCACATTAAGCATTATTCTCTTTTAAAAAGTCATGTATGTGACACCGTTACATCTTTTTTTATATGTAACCTGGAAACATAAAGTGTCACAGTACATGCAGTGTACTAAATGTATAAGATGTACCACTCTGGTGAGAAGAAATGTCCTGTACCTGTTTTTGTTTATTTGTTATTTTTTTTTAGATCAAAGTATTATTTTCAAAATCCAGTGGTTAATCAACCCGTGATCTTGAAACTCATGCTTAAATCCTAATGCTGATGGAATAGCTAATCATTTTTGTGCACGTTTCTGGACTTCAGAATAATAAAGATAGCGCTCTTACAAACGCCGCAGTGATTACATGTGTGTGTGCACTGGTTATCAGTAGAAAAGCCAACTTTAGAACATTGATGGCAATGAGATTTTTAAGAGCAACATATTCAAATCTTTAAAAGTCAAAGCAGTGATTTGCTAAAAAATGTTACTGACAAGTTAGCAAGAAGTCATTGTTGTATGAATTTTTACATATAACTTGTGTGTGTGTGTGTGTGTGTGTGTGTGTGTGTGTGTGTGTGTGTGTGTGTGTGTGTGGGGTAATCACAGCTGCAAGGGCAGGTGAGATGCAAACCAAGCAGAAGTTACAACCGATTCTACAGGTTTTATCAGTTGCGTTTTAATTTCATTAGACTGACGTATGGTTTCTGCTTGGAAAGAAAGAAAGAAAGAAAGAAAGAAAGAAAGAAAGAAAGAAAGAGAGATGTGTTAGACTTGTCACTTGTACTTTACGTCACAGTAAAAATGATTTCTTTACATATCCCAGCAATGTTAGGAAGCTGGGGTCAGAGTGCAGGGTCAGCCATGTTACAGCGCATCTGGCACACAGAGGGTTAAGGGCCTTGAAGGGCCTTGAGGGCCACAGAGGGTTAAGGGCCACAAAAGTGGCAGCTTGGCAATACCAGGGTTTGAACCCCCAACTTTCTCATCAGTAACCCAGAGCCTTAACCACTGAACCTGCATCCACACTGGCCCTTCATGGATAAGGATCAGTGAAAACCTCTGGTTTATACAGATTTTAATGGATATATGGGATAGTTTGTAATCTTGTCAATATTCGCATGAGTGGAGTAAGTGTATCCCAGTACATCCTTGCTGAATGTCAGAAAAATAGCCATTAAGTCTCACTAATATTTGTATTACATTTAAATCTGTGATATTAGCTGAGGTTTCTTACAGGCGTAATCAAGTAGAGATGAACTATTAATGACTGAAAATACAAGTCTTCATGTCCTCATATTTTCCTTTTTGTTATTTCTAACATTAGCCAGTATCTTTTTTTTTTTTATTGTGTCCAGTACACAGCAACGCCTCTGTGCTGTCCTAGTCGGAGCAGCATCCTCTCTGGGAAATATCCACACAATCACATGGTCCACAACAATTCCTTGTCAGGCAACTGCAGCAGCAAAGCCTGGCAAGCTGGTCCTGAGAAGCAGGCCTTTCCTGTCTACCTCAGCAAGATGTATTATCAGACCTTTTATGCAGGGAAATACCTTAATCAGGTCTGTAATTGTGATCTACATTTTTAAAGAAATTAGTGTTTGCTTGTTTGTGTTTGTTTATACTTGTACTTATAATAAATGTATTCTACTGTGTGCCTTTTTTTCAGTATGGGATAAATGATACAGGAGGTGTTGGTCATGTTCCTCCTGGATGGGATCAGTGGCATGCTCTGGTGGGTCATGTGCTTAATCATCATCGTGTCGCACTTTTTTCTCTCACGAATTGTGCAGCTGTGAGTGGCCCACATCCTCTCTCATCCGAGCAATGTTTAATTATATCTTTTTCCCTTTCTACAGGTGGGGAACTCTAAATACTACAATTATACACTTTCTATCAATGGGAAAGCAGAGGTTCACAAAGATGACTATGAAAAGGACTACCTCACAGACCTTATTGTAAGTTATTGATGCTTAAAAAATCTTGTATACTGGAATATCCAATTTTAGTAGTTCATGTTTAGTAATACATGTCTAAACAAGGCAATTTATTTGTAGTAGTTTTTGTGTAAGTTTTGATATAAAGGTGTCATCCGCTATGTGAATATGAAACCACACTAAACCGCTATTTTCTATACATGCTACTCTTGCATGGCCAGAGTGTTGCACATCTTTGGTCACTTGCAAAACTGCTGAGCTTTGTTTCCATGTGTAGTCTGTATATTTTTTTTATTCTGTACATGACCGAGCCTGCTATATCATTCCACCAATTATCATGTAACCTTATGATGCCACACTTCCTAAACCCTGATATGAACACAAAAGAAGGACACAGAGGAACCATGAAAAATCTGAGACAAATTAGCAGCCATAAACTGACCACAACTTATTGCAAAAATACATGTATTCTTGCACTTATTATTCTGGTGTTGAATCTAATTCTGATTAATCCGAAGGCTATCCTAGGAATACTAGCAGGAATATATAAATATTCACATGTACCACACAGATAGTAACCTAATTCAAATATCAAACTGGGGAAGCTGTGGATGTTAGTCAGCCTATTATTAACACATGTTTCAAATAGAATTCTGTGGCTTTTACTATGTATTCTAAGTAGCAAGAGACAAAAAAAACCACAATCCATGATTACTTTTCTTTCTATGCCCATGTGCCTAATGAAGCTGCGATTTCAGCCACATGAAAAAGCAAAATTTGTAACTGAGAATTGCTCAACTCTGCGAAGTTATGTATTGTGCGGTAAACTAAGCAATCCATGTGATTTGTTTAATTATTCCGTAAATTGGATTTTAGTGCGTGTGGTCACAACTTGAGTTGGAAATCGAATCCGAAACAGTGCACATTAATGCCATAAATGGCTGTAGGTATTGTATGTTTGACTATGGTGGTTGTTGTAGAATTTAGATAAAATATAGATGTAGGAAGCTTCAGCTTGTCTGTTTTGAAACATCTTACTTAGTAAGATGTAATTGTTTTGTTGTCCTAGTTAAACAGGTCACTAAATTTCCTGGACTCACGAAGTCTCCAGCATCCATTTTTTGTGATGCTGTGTCCCCCAGCCCCGCACTCTCCCTGGACTTCAGCTCCGGCCTACCAGAAGAGCTTCGCTAAAGTCCAGGCCCCACGTGATGGCAGTTTTAACAAAGCTGGAAAAGTATCTAAAGCACTAAACGATGTTATAATTCACATTGTTTTATATTGTGTAAATTATTATTATATTGTGTTTATTGTGTCAGCAGTCTGTGTTATTTTTTTCCCCTTCAGGACAAGCACTGGTTACTGCGTCAACCTGTTAACCCTATGCCGAACAGCTCTATCGATTATCTCGACGATGCTTTTCGTAAACGGTATAAAAATACGTCGATCAACGTTGAATGTCATGTGAACTCGCCTTGCCTGCTTACTGCATTAACACTTTTTCCTATTGGTTTCATTTGAAGGTGGCAGACGCTTCTGTCTGTAGATGACATGGTGGGGAAGCTGGTAAAGAAACTGGAAGATATAAAGGAACTGAACAACACTTACATTTTCTTTACCTCTGACAATGGCTACCACACAGGTACACTCTTGTCTCCTGCTCTTTAAAATCATATTCGACTTTTACGATCTACTCTTACACTCCTCTTTAATTTTCAGGTCAGTTCTCCCTCCCCATTGACAAGAGACAGCTGTATGAATTTGACATCCGTGTTCCACTTTTGGTACGCGGGCCTGGCATCAAGGCCAACCAAACTCTGCAGGTCAGTTTTAAAAAGCTTGCAAGTGTGTGTGTGTGTGTGTGTGTGTGTATATATGTGTGTGTGTGTGTGTGTGCAAGGTGTAACATTTGTTTTAATGCCTCCTAGGACCCCGTTTTGAATATCGATCTCCCAATGACCATCCTAGACATTGCTGGAGTTAACATCTCTATCTTGGATATGGATGGCCAGTCTTTTCTTCCTCAGCTTGTGAGTGGAGATCTGTATTTTTACATTTCAAATGTTTTTGAAATAATTAACCGGTTCTGTACTATGTATGGTCTTGTCTATTACAAAATGATTATTATTATTTTCATTTTTCCCATTGGACCAAATATTAGACCATAAATTCTGTGCTCAGTGATTTTAATAATGTTTTTTTTTTTTTTTTTACAGAATAATGCACCATAGTTCTGTATCAAATAAATAGATTAGTCTATAAATTCTTTGTACAGTCGTAAAAAGGAAACTTGTAACTTCTAAATATCAGGACTTATTACAAATAATCTGATTCATAGCAGGTCTTAGAATTAGGTAAATGCAGCCTCAGATGAACAGCAACACATAAACATATTACACTGTTACTATTTATCTTACAAAAATAAAACTAAAATGGAGAAGCCATGTGTAAAAAACCAAGTACATCTTATTATTTAATATTTAAATCAACACTCTTCAATTCATTACCCTGTAGGACCTTTAGCAGCAATAACCTGATCGTGGTGTTTAAGACTTTAGCAGCCTCTCACATCGTAGTGGAGGAATTTTGGTCCATTGTTCTTTGATCATTGTGTATATGCAGCATTTTTGACACCATTTCATTAAGTTTGTTTATTAATTTTTTCTACAATTTTCACACACCACAGTCGTTCTAGATCTAATCTTTAACTTTAGATGTTTTGGCTCCTTACGCTATTCTTCAGTGATACACAGTTCATGGAGACTTGAGAGTTTTTTTCGTATCAGAGGAGAATAGACATAAATTTTTAGCTTTGACCCTGATGTTACATGGAGTATTGAAGATGACCAAGTCTTAAAGTTTAACTACATAACATTTAAATACCTTTTGCTGCATTTGATCATCCGATAAATCTATTATTATTATTCAGAAAATGAGTGGTTCACATCGGAATACATGCATTTGACACGTTTCATATATATTTTTTTATCTTGTTGTTAAAGCTTGTGTGGGTTTGAGAGCAACTTAACCAGTTTTTCTTTACTCTTTACATTTTTTTTTCTTTCAGGCGAATTAAACCTTACTGACTTGAGTGTTTTTATAAATTGGTGTAGCGTATTGATTTTTTTTTCTTATATATTCCATATTGAAATTTAAAATACTTATACCACAGTGTGGTTGATTTATTTGTATAGACAGAATCTGTTGATTTAATGTTCTGTAGCACCATGTCTGGCTCTAAGGCAAATCCCATGTTTATATAAACATGTGCAATTGTTGACATGTAGATTTAATATTTTTTCAATTGTAGATTTAAATATTATGAATGAAAACTGTTGATTGATTGATTTATCGGTTTGGTTGTCACAAGTATCTGTCTGTCTGCTGTAACTGTGGTACTATTCTGTATTCAGGCGCCGTCATTACGCAACGGCACTTCACGTCCCTACTTCTTAGTGGAGTACACTGGTGAGGGCCACTTTACCGAAGATCCTGACTGCCCCAAACTCGGTCCTGGAGTGTCTGTAAGCATTCTTTGTCATTTCACAGCATCTTGATTTGTCATAGCTAAATAGTTTTCGTCACACTTGCGTTTGTCACTTTGGTTCCACAGCAATGCTTTCCAGATTGTGTTTGTGAAGATGCCTTTAACAACACGTACGCCTGTGTTCGGACTTTTAAGGACAGCAATTTGCAGTACTGCGAGTTTGCTGATAATGAGGTAATTACTTTGTTGCTTGATTCAGAGTTAAGCGCTAGTTATGACTGACAGGTTATTACTAGTGAAGGGAGTCTGTCTCATTCCTAGTGAGGCCTTTGTGCACATCAGTTTTATTGAACTCCCAGCTGAATTGCAAAATGGAATGATACATTTATACATATATATTTATTTAGTTATGTAAATGCCAGCAGTGGAGAGTAATGAGTATTTAGTTTGTTACTGTATGTATCTTTATTTCAAGTAATATCATACATTTTAATCCACTACAATTCAGCAAAAGTTATGTATACTTAAATATATTTAAGTTCAACAAAATCATGTACGTTTTCTGAAGTACTACATCAAGTACTACATTTACTGTCACTGGAATGAAGAGAGTAGGGTTAGGGTTACTTTACGTTAGGGGAGTACTTTCTCTATGACTATAATATCTATAATATTTGTGAAAGATACTGTATACATACAAAAGTCTTTTGATTGGAAAGGGTTGACCTGAGTTTACAGAATAGCTATTACCAGGTAGCAGGGTATTTTTCTGTTTAGTAAGCTTCCTCGTACAATTAAAACATGTTCCCAGGCAGTGACAAGGATGAGACCGGCATGTGCAAACGATGCTTAGCTTTCTGTTATTTTTCTTCTTCTCCATAGTCATTCGTGGAGGTGTACAACATAACTGCTGATCCTCATCAGCTGGAGAACATTGTGAAGAAGGTGGATCCTGCGCTTCTGCAGGTCATGAACCAAAGGCTCATCAAACTTCAGTCATGCCACGGAGACAGCTGTCGAAAATTTCTTAGAGCAGACTTACATAATTCTGCTCAATCTAGAATGGTAACCTAAGAATGCCAGGATTTTTATTCATGACACCAAAAATGTTTTTTTTTTTTTTTTTTTTTTTACAGCCACTGCTGCTATATTTCATTTAAATTTTATTTTATTTTGTAGAAGATCAGAGTCTGGTCTTACTTACATGTGTTAGATTTTTACACATAGATCATATTGGTGAGAAGATGTTGGACGTTGTGAATTCCATTCCTGAGCTGTTAACCCTCGACTGCTAAGCTGTACAAATGTAGTAATTACAAATGTAATTCGCTATACAAGTAAATGTAAAAGTTCAAGATAGAGCATGCACTGCAAATAAAAAATAATGCACTGCACTGCACAATGATGGACTGAGGTGATACAGCTGTTCACCCTCTTAAACTTATCAATTATCATTAATCATTTGTTTCAATTATATATACAGTGAAACTAATGTGAAGATGCTACTTTAAAGGGTAAACTGTGTTATAGGTTAATGTCCATGATTAATAACACATCACTTGTGCCAATTTAATTATTTTAACAATGAAATTATGCAAATAAAAACTCAGGTACCATTTCTAGGCCTGTTGTTCACACAATTCTGTAATATGATTATATGCATTACAGACGACATGCTTCATGTCAACATATTTTAATATATCTCCAGCCTTAAACTCTTTATATACAGCTCTAGGAAAGCATATGTACGATGATCACGCCCTTTAAAATGTCAACATATTCATTTGCACTTGCCTGGAGATGTGTATTATTGGGCTTTGCTGCACTCATTTCTCTTTTATTTCAACCTCTTTGTTTGGTTTTTGCAGGGTTCCTGTGTGTGTGTTTACTGGTGTGTGTCACTATAGAAACTGATTTTATATATATCATTTTTCATGTTGTCTGTTGTGTGAGAAAACAGTTGATAAATGGACCAAACTCTGAGGAGGAGCACCAGTCAGAGCACTTTTTTTTATTTTTATAATAGCATTGTTGAATGTCTAGTATTAAAGGATAAATGACATTTTAAAGAATTTATCTTTCTACACATGCAAATGTGCCTTTTGGAAATGAGTTTGCAGGTAATTTGTGGTTTGGTTGATCATGCTTTCTTACCTGTCAAGATAATAAAAAAATCCTTACCAAATAAAGCAAATAATGCAATTTCCTGCATTACTGCTAATAAGTTGCTGTATATAATTAATGATTGAGACATGAATGTGAAAACATAAAATGAGAAATGTTATTTTGTAAGTATGTAATTATTCTAAATGTAATCAGCCAAAATACAGTATAGTTCTGTGGATGTGTGTTAACAGTGAAGAGTATATTAATAGTAAACTAGACTTGTCTAATATTTGTTTTTATACATCTAGGGCAAAAAAACAAAACAAAAAAAAACTTTGTGACAGAGTCTACGTTTGAAGAGTATCAAAGCAACACTATATAGCAAATAAAGGTTTCTGCTTTTTATTACTTTGCCAAAAAGACAATATTGTAATTATGCAATGATCTAAAAGTGTTTGTTTAATAAGGTTGTAGTTAAAACTGCCACTCTGAAATCTAAGATCAGGACTAGATGAGATCAAGATTGAGATAAAAAGAAAAACTAAGAATTGTTTTTAAGATGGAATAAACTTTTTTTCCAACAAACTTTGAGTCTTGATGCAAGTAAAAGCACAAAAAAAAGTCAATTTAAACATTCATTAAAAAAAGAAACTAAACCTGCAGCCTAATTTACTTTTATGTAAACGCAACAAATCTCTGCATCTCTACTTTGAACACTTTCTTGCACTTTTACCTGCAAGCCTTTTCTTTTCAGTTTGATCTTTTTGCTCATTCATTGCTCAACTCTGTGCAGTCTGGTTACAGACTCTTAATCAGATTCAAATCTGGGTTATGAGTTGAATGGATTTCAACACATAAATCGTTGTGGTTTTGAATCACTCAGTGTTGATGTCCCAATGAAAGAAAAATCTGTCTTTTCTGTTTAAAGGGGAATAAAGTGTTTCCATTGTTCTTATTTTCATTGGGGGCGGTCTATTTAAACTCATCATAAACTCATTTGAGGCAAGCAATAGCATGACATTTATTTTTTATTTGTTTTATACATTCACATACATTTTTATCTTAAATGAAAGACTAATTAAGTGCAGCTGTTCAAATCTTTCCATTAGATTCTTATAGATATTTGTAGACCATTTTATCTTCCAGTGTCTGTATCTCCATCTTCACAGGACACTTGTAGAAGTGCGAGAGCAGCTCCTCGGTGTAGCCGATCAGAAAATAATATTTATTAGGTTGGAGTTTCTGCAGCATCAGAGCACAGATAACTAGCATGTTGCCCCTTCGCTTAATGACCAGTTCGTTTGCGAGGCATCCGTGAAAAGTGCCGAAGATGAAACGCCGGATGAACATGTCTTCCACAGTCCGCTCTGCAGCGCCCCCTTCGCCCTGGAGGTTACCTACAGGAGGGCAGATGATTGTGTTTAAATCATGTAGCACTAAAGCGCATTAGAAAGAGGAATATAAATTCCTTCATAACTACGTATTAGTCTATTTGTTGAATCTTTTTTAGAGCAAAATTGATGCGTTCAAGTTGCCGTTAGGTCTTTTATTTATTACTCAGTAATATAGTGATGGAAATAAACCTTAAGACAGCACGTGTAGAAACTCACCCAAACAAAGAAAAACTATTTAGAATTTTCTATTTATTGCATCCAGAGGTGAACCACACAGCTGTGTTCTCTCCTGTCTAAACAAAATGCACCGTATGAAAATGAACTAAACATCGAAAGCAATTCAAAATTCTATACATATACACTTTGTTACTATAAACTGTTTACATGCTGGTTTTGCAGATCTTTTTTGACTGCTGCTATTGCCGTTTTGCACAAACCATTTTGTTTACATTGTTGTTTAATTACAACGGTCACTCCCACACTCAGTACACTGAACTGTGTAATATACAGCAGGTTCACTGGCGGCGTTATTTTATGTTTTGTGTATTTGTCCTACACGGTCTTGTGTTGTCTTTGCACTGTCTGTCTTGCACTGCTTGCGTTAGGTTGCACACGATGCACTTAATGTGGCGAGGACACTTACCAGTCCTTCGCCCTGTGTTTTCTGTTATGTAGCTTTATGTTGTCTATGTAGCATCAGGGTCCTGGAGGAACGTTGGTCCATTTCACTGTGTACTCCGTCTGCTATATATGGTTGAAATGACAAGCTTCTTGACTTGACTTCTTTGTATAAACATCATAACTTGACTTAAAATAATCTGATACAGTCGACTTTTGAGTTCACTACTGAAAAGCTCTGATGCAAAACAAACAATGTGGGAACGTGTCCTAACATTAATATGGTCATGTTTTTTCATGTTTTCTGTTCTCATCCAATTATTCACCAACATTCGCAATTTAAACGTATTGGGGTGAAAAAAATACAAACAAAGTACGCTTACTTTGCATACTAGAAAACAAAAGTTTGATCTGCTACGGGTATTTCACGGTACATCTGCTCTGTGATCTCATCCGTTTGTAAAGGAGCACATTTAAGTGTTGTGTGTCATGTGGTTGTTCTTGTGCTTATTGTGCCATCAGTTACTTCTTCTTTCTTTTTTCCAAGACAATCCTTTTCATACTCTTAAACTGTTTTAGTTTCATCTGAAGCACAACCAGCATATTTCCGTGTTTAAATCTTATCTGAATTCATCTCGCTTTGCTAGCAAGCGACTGAGTAACAATATGATTCATTCTGCAAGACAGAACCGCATGACTCGTCATTAATAACGAAAACATTCTTCTTCTCGCCGTTAAGAGTGTGTGGCTATCAGTCATCTTCCGTTTCTTTTCTATGATTCTTGCGAAGCAGCTACGGCTTTGTGATATGTAAAATATTTGCCTTTTCGTGACATGAAAAAATCCAGAAGTGAAACCAGGCCTGGCTGAAGAAGTATGACTTACCGGTGTGTTGTGAGAGCCATCCCTTCCTATGAGCTATGTGGTGTGGGTGCAGGGCCTGTTCATAAGTCAGAGGCCTGTCGCCTTTTCCCACCCGAATGCGTGCGGCACGATTCTGCAAATTTAGAGAGGAAAAAAACGCCTTGATTAAAAAGAAGCTTGGTGTCATGTTTTGGATGCTGATTCACAACGAGCAACAGGTACTCATCGCAGTATGCACTTTTTACGCAGTTTACCACACCGAATCAAGAAATAACTTAGATTTTGTCTCCACAATAAGATGGAATCAGTCACAAATGTCAAATAAACCTGGCTAAAAATAGATTGCATAATTTACACCTTACTTCAAATGTTTCCAGTCAAACAAATGTTTTTTTTTTTCAAAGCACCAAAATACTGCTTTTTAAATAACTTATTCTATAGTCACACTCAAAAATATGACTGATTGTTCTAAAGGGTGTTTAATAGAATTGCAAATCCATATTCCACTCCTTCTATTTCTATATTCTAATTCTATGTTTCCTGCCTTCAATTAGAACAAAAGCTGGCAACTAAAAATAACTATATGGGGAAAAAGCTTGTAACACAAAACACAAATGTTTTTGCAGTCACATGTGTCAGGAGACAGATACTGAAATTCACAAGAGTTAAATATAAAATCAAACGTTATTTTTTCTGTCTTGTGAAGATCGATGGCATCATGAATTCTGTTCAATTTCAAGATATTATGCAAAACTTGTTTGCCTCTGCCAGGAGTGGTGTTTGGACCCCTGGTGCAGTTCATGCTCTGAATGAAAGAGGACGACTCCCTTTGCAAACCTAAAAACATAAAGAACTTGTCCTGCACGAAGAAGGGTAAAAGACCCTCTGTAAGCATGTCTAACCCTACACAAACTTAACTTTTACTTTACATATCTTTTCATTTAAACTTGAAGTCATAGTTTTATATTATTGCTGCTCACGTGGGTGCCAATAATACTGGAGTTATACTGGAATAACAACATCATAGAACCTTACTCACCTTATAGCAAACTGCACTGGTGTTTATGCTCCTTGATCCAGCGTTGAGACTGGCTGCACAACTCAGTTGGCTACAATAAATCTAAATATTTACAAACAGAAAAAAATATGAAGCTTATTAACATCATAAAACAATAATGTGCAACATCAAACTCAAATAAATAGCGGATTGGTACCACACAAGCTGTATCCCAAATGAGACAAGCCATTACTTCATTGTGACATCTAGTGCACTTGTTTATAGAATGGAGAGATATTTAGGACTCGACCTTCTGTCACCAGGCTACACGTTTTAGATTCACAGAATCTAAAACCGAATCAATTTATTTCAAGAAACTGTGGAACACAACATTTAAACGATTACAAAACTGTGAAATGAAAGTATGCTTACAGATAATACTCTTCCGTGTCTGCTCAAGGACGCCGCCATTTTGTTTTCGCTGATTTCATTTCCGTTTTGACTTTTGTGTAGTGTAGCTGGTCAGATGAGCTCATTACTGCCACATAGCGGATTCTTCAGACGTTTAACATTTGCATGAATTTGGCAAACGATTCAATTGTAAAATAAAACATCTTCGTCCTTTTTTAATATTATATATAATGATTTCATATCAAGGAATTTAAAATAAAAATGTATTTTAACAGGCATTTTTTCCACGCCAACAATCTCTCCTCTATAACCAAGGTACTGTAAGAATTGAAATCTATGATGCACTCGATAGACGGAAAAAAAACCCAGATCGGTGTGAGAATGACTCTTAATGATGTAATAATTATAGTAGAATATAACAGTACGTGCCATGAGATTAAAAAGTGGTAAAAAAAAAAAACTCACATTCGTTTTGTAATTTTTGTTGATTTAACATAAAAGAGGACAAAACACCGATTATTTTTTTTCTTTCTGAAAAATATTGATCTGAGTATTTTCACGCGACCACATGTGTGTGCTTTCACATAAAACAGCGGTGTGTCTAAATAAAACTAACCGCCTGGTCTAGGAGACTTTTAATTTTCGTGTTGTTGAAACCGGAAGTATTTGTGTAACCCCATGTCCTCCTGGTGGTCTCGTATTTTCTATGAGATTGGCGGTGTGTTTTGGTTTGTCTCAGTAAACAAAAACGGTCACAACGTTGATTTGCTTATTTAATATTTAAACAGCATATATACAAATATATATTTATATATTTCTCTGTTGGTTCGTGAACTTTTTTTTTGGAGGAGACAATGTCTTCGCCATTGGAAATGACAGAGTTGTACGATAACGCGTTGCTCGGCATTCTGCAGCATGTTGGGAACATAGAGAATTTTTTGCAGGTTTATTTCGGCTTTTTGTACAGAAAAACAGACTTCTATCGCCTTCTGACCAGCCCGAACGACAAAATGGGCTTCCCACCTGGAGTGGCAGAAAAAATGGTCCTGAAGGTAAATATTCCTGCCTCGAAATCAGCTGAATTTTCTCTGTACTGAGTAACTTTCACCTGTCAGTGAAGATCAGCTCAAGTCAAGTCAAGTCAAGTCAAATTTTATATATATATAGCGCCTTACAGCAACCAAAAGGAGCACAAAGCACTTTCCAGTAAAAAATAACAAAAAGAAAAAAATAGACAGTAGACAATAAAATATAATATATATAAAAAAAATATAACTACACAGTAGACAATAAAATATAAGAAATATAAAAAAATATATATGTAAAAAAGGAGTTGAAACAGGGCTACGTGTTAAAAGCTTGTATAATTAAAAAAGTGTTTAACTGCGATTTAAAAAGACAGTGATGGGTCGAATGTGAGCTGGAAGAGCGTTCCACAGCTTTGGTCCCTGGACGGCGAATGACCGGCCACTAAACTTTTTACATCTGTACTTAGGAGTGACCAGAGAGGTATGTCCAGAGGAACGGAGAGTTCTGGCTGGATGGTAAACTGTTATTAATTCGGTGAGGTAGGCCATTGATGGCCTTGAATACGAATAGCAGGAGCTTATACTCCACTCTATACTGCACTGGAAGCCAGTGAAGCAGACGTGTTGAAGAAGAAGTGCTGCTGCGTTTGGCACCTTTTGGAGCCGACTGAGAAGAGAATGATTAAGTCCAATGTAGAGAGCGTTGCAGTAGTCAATCCTTGCTCAGCATAAAAATGAAATTGAACTTTGTGATTGAAAATGAGTTGACCAAGTGGCAGCATATAGAGAGAAAAAGGAATGGGACCAAGAATAGATCCCTGAGGCACACCAGATGACAGAGGAGCAACCAATGAAGAATGATCATTAAGTACAACTGAGAAAGTTCTGTTAGTGAGGTATGATGAAAACCAATTTAGCACCGCACCCTGCAGACCGACAACATGCTGAAAAAGAGAGATGAGGATGGCATGATCCACGGTGTCAAATGCAGCGGTCAGGTCCAGTAACACCAGAACCACAGAGCTTTTTCCATCCAGGGCTCCAAGGATGTCATTGTGGACCCTCAATAACGCTGATTCAGTGCTATGTCTCGACCTGAAGCCAGACTGAAATATATCACCAATTTCGTGCAGTCGAAGGTGAGACTGAAGCTGAGTGAAAACAAGCTTCTCCATCAACTTCGACAGAAATGACAGGTTAGATATAGGGCAAAAGTTGGATAGTGTGGAGGGATCAAGATTGGGTTTCTTAAGTAGCGGTTAACAATAGCGTGTTTGAAAGCAGTGGGAGCAGTACCCATGCTAAAACAGTTGTTTATGAAAGAGACAAGGATAGGACCTATGGTGTCAACAGCCTCCTTCAAAATCCTGGCAGGAACAGCGTCTAGAGGGCAGGTGGTGGGCTTCAACTGGTGGACAAGTTCTCTAGCACACATTGCGCTGCACGAGTAGAGATAGCAACAGCGGGGATTTGTGTAATGGTTTGCCTAACAGACGAAACCTTGTCCAAAAAAATGTTGCTTGAAAGCATTGCATGTGTTTACAGAAACGTCATTCAAGGCGACAGACACCGGATTAATGACAGAATTGATAGTGGTGAATAAAATTCCAGGGCGGTGGCTATTGCTGTTGATGAGAGCAGAGAGGTAGTGTCCTTTAGCTTCCTTCAGTGCAGTCTAATAGGTGGCAAGACTGTCTCTAAACATCTCGAGTGACACCTGCAGCCTATCCTTCTTACATTTTCGCTCGGCCTGCCTACACCGGCGCCTGAGGGCCCGAGTGGTATCATTGAGCCAGGGATCCGTAGGAACATTGGTGGACTTTACCTTATAGGGTGCAACAGAGTCCATAATCTGGGAGCAGATGGTATGGAAGGAGGCGAGGAAACGGTCCGGACAGGGAGGCGATGCCAATTCATCAATTAAGGCGAGATCAGAAACAGAGAAGGCAGCAATAAAATCCTCGACTGTAGATGAGGTAATAATGCGACGGCGATGAGGGGCCGTAGACGTTGGTACAGGTGAAACATAGAGTTTATTAATATTTCATACAAAACATTTCATTACAAACCAATAACACGTTTCTGGATATCATGCATTATTTACAGTCTTGGGGAATAAATACTAAGCTTGGTTAGTCTTAATCTCTTTAGAGTTTTACCTAGCTTCTATCAATATAGAGCATTGTAGCTGTTGTCTGTTTCATTTCTATCCTTTTACCACTGCAATTTACCAATTATTTTATTTTAATCCCATTTATAAAGTCATACTTTTTGTTTGTTCATGGTTTTATATAAGTTTGTACTTTGTAACTCAAAAACTCCCATAGGTTTACAGTAAAGGAATGTTCATGATGCAAACTCTAATTGGCAAAATTCACACAATCTCTCACACACACACACACACACACACACACACACACACACACACACACACACACACACACACACACACACACTCTCTCCCTGTCTCTCAATATTTCTTTCGATCAGTCCACATGTATTTCTCTCACTCCTGTCTTTCTACTTGTATCACTCTGTCACCTGTCTGTCTTCAAGCTCTAGATGCTTTCAAAATATGAAAATTTGACAATAGTATAATGACTCTGTATATTATTGTTAAAGCTCCCTTTTTTGCGATTTTCCCCAGACCTTTAAGCTGTTTGAGATGCTGGCCATACAAGACCGAGAGAGGGCGATGAGACTGGCAGAAGAAGCTCAAGCTATTCCTCCAGTAGTGGAAGAAATCGAAGTTCAATCACAGCCAGAAATTGCAGGCCATGCAGAACCCATGCAGGAATCCCCGTCAGCGAAAGCGTCGTCCACAGAGCCAGTGCCTGCAGGTGCAGCATCTGCAGATGGAAATGAAGCCAACATGCAGTCCACAGAGAGCGAACAGTCAACAGCGGCGTCTGCATCCACGGCGTCTGCATCCATGGCCTCTGCATCTACAGCGTCTGCAATGCCTGCATCGGTGGATGGTTCAAATTCTTCTGTGTCGTAAGTGTTTAATGTGTTTTACAACGTTTCAAAGCAGCTGTGTCGCTTCGTTAGAGATTTTAGAACACAGTAAAAACGGTATACCAACTAATGAAATATCAGCTCACTGGAAGCATAATATAGTGTGGAGGAAAACCTGGGAAAAACCTTATTAAAACCCCAATGGCAAAAAAATTTGGGGCACTGTGTATTTTGTCCACAAAAGAACATAGAAACATATCAAATGCTTAAACTGAGAAACTGTAACATTTGAAGGAAAATATGAAGTCATTTTTAATTGGATGAATGCAACACTTAAAAAGTTGGGACAGGGACAAGAAAAAGAAACAGCTGTAAGAACATGGTTGCAACTAATAAGGTTCAATGGCAAAAGGTCAATCATTAAATGATTGGATATAAAAAAAAAAAGTGTATCATAGAGGGCCAGAGTCTCTCAAGTAAAGACGGGCAGAACTTCACCAATCTGTGAATGTCTAAATTGCACTTTCAGAAATTCGCAATTTTAGAATAATGTTCCTCATGATAAATTGTGACGGCAGTTGAATATTTTATAATTTACAGTCTATAATGTCATCAAAAGATTTAGAAAATGTGGTAAAATCAATAATGGATGCCCATGATCTTTGGGCCCTCAAGTGGCACTGCATTTAAAACTTGATTTAAAATTCGATTAAAGGCTCGATTCTCTAATGGAAATTGCTGCACGGATTTAAAAATACCTCAAATTCGTCATCTGTCAAATCAGTTTGCTGTGCCGTTTACAAATACAGACTAAAGCTGTATCCCATTGAAGAAGCCTACTTGTAAACATGATCCATAATTGCTGGCATCTTCCCTGGTCAAAAGCTGGTAAAAATGTACTGAGGCAAAGTGGAAAACTGTTCTATGGCCAGACAAATCAAAATGAAGTAGACCTTTTGGAATCCATGGACACAGAATCCTCCAGACTAAAGAGGAGAGGGATCATCTGGCTTGTTATCAGCAAATCAGTTCAAAAGTCTGCATCTCTGATGGTATGGGGGTGGATTAGTGCCTATGGAATGGGCAGTGGGCACATCAGGAAAAGCTACATCAGTGCTCAAAGGTAACAGGATTTAAAGTGACATTTGCATTTATTCGGATGACGTTGTTTTCAGGGAAGGCCTGGCATGTTTCAGCAAGACAGTGTTAATTTGCACACTGCATCTATTACAACAGCATGACTTTGTAGTGGAGTCCAGCTGCTGAACTGGCCTGCCTAATCTTTCTAGGCATGTTCTGACTGTTCATAAAAGAAGAGGGGATCCTACACAGTGCTAGACAAGTGTTGCAGCCATCAAATCAATAATACATATTCTTTTTCTAAAATGGTAAATTTCCACAGTTCATACAAACCATTTTAAATAAAAAAAATGTTTTCAGCATTAAAGTAAAACGTTTAGAAGGAGCGCAAACCTTTTTGCTTTTTTACGTTTTACGTTTAGTCTACACAATATTGACAAAAGTATTGGGACACCTGACTTTTCCAAACATATATGGCTCTTCCCTGGACTGTTACCACAAAGTGGAAGGCACACAGTTGTGTAGTTGTTTGGTTATATATTCTTAATTTATTGAAGTGTCAAATATGTACAAATGTATGCAAATATGTTATAGATTAAAAACAGTCATTGTTTTAGCCTGTATTCAGTCCCCTAAACTGTTTGAGTTCCATCGTCTATGCAAAGTACTGATTTCATTTACTTTTTCTGAAATAATACAAATGAATAGGGTGTAATTTTGCATTCGTCTCGACGAATGATGAAATACCGTGTCATGCTACTATCTCTAGTTTAAAACTGTCCCTAATTTTGTTTTTGTTTAGCAGGAACCAGACCAGTTTCCAGGCGCACCCAGATAGCTACAACGGTGCAGTCAGAGAAAACTACAGCTGGTCGCAGGACTACTCTGATGTGGAAGTCAAAGTTTTTGTTCCGAAGAACATTGTAAAAGGCAGACAGGTAACTTACAGCAAGATTGTTGTTGTTGTTGTTCTTCTTTCGGCGTCTCCCATTAGGGGTCGCCAGAGCGGATAATCCGTCTCCATACCCCCGTCCTTTACATCTGCCTTTTTCTAACCAACTACCTGTATGTCTTCCCTCACCACATTCATAAACCTCCTCATTGACCTTCCTCTTTTCCCCCTTCCTGGTGGCTCCATCCTCAGCACAAGATTGGTGTTATATCAGATTAACTCTTTGGATATTGGTCTTTGTAGTCCATGTACTTTTTTTGTTTATTATGAATATACTTCCTGGATAAACTGCCTTTGTTTTAACAGATCTAGCTAACAATGCAATGGCGAATAGGTTGCAAGATTGTAAGTTTACTGCTGAAAGCATTCAAAACTTCACAATGGATTAATGTGCATCACCTGGATATTAATTCCGCATTCATTTCAGACTAACAGTCATAAAATAATTGCCCCCCGCCTTTTCATATTCATATGTTAATGACCAGCTGTGCAGAATGCCTACAACTACATTGATAATGACCCCAAATTAGCTTAAGCCCACTTAGCTAATGTCTCAGTCTCTCAAAGGGCTCAATTGAAATCCCCCTTTAAATAAACTCCTCGGAATCGAGCCATTGTCGCTTTTTAGACTTGTTTCTTTTGTACATGCAGGTGTCTGTCAGCCTTCAGTCCGGTGGTGTGCGTGTGGCGGTAAAGGAGGGAGCGTCTGAGAAAGTCCTGATGGAAGGCGAGTTCACGCACAAAATCAACACTGAGAATTCTCTCTGGAGTCTGGAACCAGGCCACTGTGTACTGGTGAGAGTTATTTTAAGACCATGTTCATGATCCGTTACAGCAGTCAGAGAAGTAACTGACTCTATTCACAGTTGGCGACTGTTTATGTGGGGAAGATTGTGTATTCAGAGATGGGTTAGATAAGTGCTTAAGTAGATATTCTGGGCACCCTGTTCAAATGGTGCAGATCGGTTGCCAGTTTTTTTTTTTTTTTTTTTTTGGAGAGGAGCAGCCAAAACAGGGCTATTTCAAAAGCATCTACACACTGGCCTTAAATTAAAAAATAAAATCTGTAATTTGGATTAGTATTTACAAATAGAAATATGATATCGTCTCTTGATACACTATATGAACAAAGGTTTGTAGGCACCTTACCATTAGATGTGCTTTTTGAACACATCCTTTGTCACAGTTAGTCCCCATTTGCTGTTACAATAACCCCTATTCTTCTGGAAAGATGTTCCACTAGGTTTTGAAGTGTGGTTTTGAAGATTTGTGCTCATTCAGCCATAAATGTGTGAGCAAAGTCAAGTACTGATGTAGATTGAGGAGCTATTTGGTGCAGTCAGCAATAAAAATCATCCCGAAGCTGTTCCATAGGGTTGAGGTCAGACCTCTCTAGCAGGCCACTCAAGACCTTCTACTCTAACCAATGTAAACTATCTTCACAGAGTTTGCTGTGTGCACACAGTTGTTGTTTTCCTGGAACAGGTTTCGGTCTCGTAGTTGAAAGGAGATTGTAATGCTACGGCATCCAAGAACATCCTATACTATTGTGAGCTTCCAACCTTGTGGAAAAGCCAGGTGTCCCAATACTTTTGTTCGTATAGTGTACATGCAAATAGGAAGACGATAATATGCACCGAACAGTATGTAACACTATATTGCCAATATATGCCCATGAATAGCCAGTCATTATCACAATAAATACAACAAAGGTGTTTTTTCTCTTGAAGGAAAAATAAGGTCTATATTCCTCTCTGTAATGTGCTCATGTCTGAAGGTCTTCAGTTTCAGTATTAATTGTTCATCATACATGCTTCATTCCACACCAATTACATTTTGAATAGATTCTTTTAATAGAAACATTTGTATGAATGCTGTTCATAGACTTCAGTTCAGCATTTAACACAGCCATTCCTCAGCACCTGATTGAGAAGCTGAGCCTACAGGGCCTGAACACCTCCCTCTGCAACTGGATCCTAGACTTCCTGACTGGGAGACCTCAGTCAGTCCGGATCAGGAACAGCATCTGCAGCACCAACACACTGAGCATCGAGGCCCCCCAGGGCTGTGTGCTCAGCCCACTGCTGTTTACTTGGCCGACACATGACTGTGTAGCAATGCACAGCTTGAACCACATCTTCATGTTCGCCGATGACACAACCGTGGTGGGTCTCATCAGCAAGAATGACGAGTCAGCATACAGGAGGATGTGCAACAGCTATTTATTGTAACAAAACTAAAGAGATGGTCATTAAATTTTGGAGAGCACAGAGCGTTTATTCTCTACTGATCATCGAAGGATACTCCATGGAGATTGTCAAGAGCTCCTTGGTGTTCATCTGGCAGAGAACATCCCCGGTCACACAACACCAGCTCCATCAGCAAGAAAGTAGCAACTCTATTTCCTGAGAAGGCTGAGGAAAGCCCATCTCCCTCCCCCCACCTGACCACGTTCTACAGAGGGACCATCTAGAGCATCCTGAGCAGCGGCATCACTGCCTTGTTTGGGAACTGCACCGTCTCGAATCGCAAGATCCTACAGAGAATAGTGATGACAGCCAAGAAGATCTTTGGAGTCTCTCTCCCCTCTATTATGGACATTTAGACCACATGCTGCATCCACAAAGACAATTGCATTGTGGACGACCCCACACACCCCTCACACACTTCTTTACCCCCTACCATTAGGAAAGAGGTTCTGAAGCATTTGGACCTCACATCCAGTCTGTGCAACCGTTTTTTTTTTTTTTTTACTGAAGCCATCAGGCTCCTCAACACACAGAACTGAAACTTGCACACCCACACACACACACACACACACACACACACTCATCCAGAACACTGAAGATGGGTCATGGATTGGTCTTCCAGCATGACAATAACCAAAAACATACGGCCAAGGCAACAATCTGATGGTCTTGTAGCTTATTCCAGCCTTATGCAGGTCTACAATCTTGTCCCTGATGTCCTTTAAGTGCTCTTTGGTCTTTCCCATGGTGGTGGAGAGGTTTTAATGGAAAGGGTTGATTCTATGACCGGTGTCTTTTATACACATAACGAGTTGATATCAGTAGTTCTTTCCAGGAACAGGACTAATTTGGGTCTGTGGAAGTCAGAATTCTTGCTAATTTGGTATGGGATCAAATACTTATTTCACTTGAACAATACAAATAAGGGTAAATTTACAAAATCAGCAGGGGATCAAATAATGATTTCCCCCACTGTATACATACAACTGTTTACATGCTGTTTAGCATCTAATTGATTGCTGTTTTGTACAACTTTTTGTGTTTATATTTACAAGTACACTGTGGGGGTACACTGTATCGAACTGTATAACACATTAAACAGTAGGATTCCAGGTGGCGCTGTTCTGTTTTGTGTATCTATCCTGTGTTTTCTGTTTGTACTGTCTTTTGTTTGCACTAAGTTGCACACGATGCCCTTTATATGGCTAGGACAACTTTCTTTACTCCTTAGCTGTGTCTTCTGTATGCAGCTCTACGTTGTTTATTGTACGACCAGGGTTCTGGAGAAACGTTAATTTTACTGTGTACTGCGTCAGCTATATTTGTTAGAAACGACAATAAAAGCTACTTGAGGCTTTAAGTCTCAGAGATCATTTTACATTAGAATAGATGAAGCCCTGCTTATAATGAGCAAGCAGATTCACAATTATTACATAAGTTCAGTTGTTTGACATTTTGTTCAATATTTTCAGGCAAACCGATGATGTGCCATCTTTTATTTCTACTTTATTTAGCTGTCTCTGAATAAACACGGCGAGGTATGGTGGACCGCCGTGCTAAAAGGCGAGCAAGAAATCGATGTAAACCAGATCAATCGCGAGCGCTCCATGACCACCGTGGGCGAAGAGGAGCATGCCGTGTTGGACCGGCTCACCTTTGACTACCAACAGAAACTGCAAG
Source organism: Silurus aristotelis (assembly GCF_946808225.1). Taxonomy (NCBI): domain Eukaryota; kingdom Metazoa; phylum Chordata; class Actinopteri; order Siluriformes; family Siluridae; genus Silurus; species Silurus aristotelis. The sequence continues at coordinate 13,817,045 of NC_139591.1, forward strand.
GAAAGCCTCAGAGCCACGAGATGGTAACATAAGAAAAAGACAACAAATCATTAGAGCCGGTGTATTGGCTGCACTTCTGACAGCTTTCCCTGTTTTTTTTCGTGTGTGTGTGTGCGTGTGTGTGTGTGTGTGCGCGTGTGTGTGTGTGTGTGTTATAGAAAGTTCATGAAATGCTGAAGAAGGGCTGGGACGCTGAGGGATCGCCGTTCAGAGGCCATCAGTTTGATCCGTCCATGTTCGACATATCACCAAGCGCTGTTCAGTTTTGAACCTTCAGTCAATGCTGTTAGAGAAAAGCCAAAAAAATCTGCCTCCATCCTGTATATATACTAACGTGTCAAGCACTCACAATTCCGGCATTTACAGCACGAAGGACAAGACAGAACTGCAGAATTTAAATTGATAAAGCTATAAACACTCAGATCAGATTCCCAAATGGCATGAGGATTTACTCAAATCAATATACATTACTATTTTCAGTGCTATTGCGGTAAATACACTGTCTTAAATACATGGAAACTGGTTTTTGTTTAAAAAAAAAAAAAAAAAAACTGAAGTAAGCCTCCAAAATTATCTAGATGGAATGAACCACATAATGGGGAAATATATTATAGGGGGTTGGGTATATGTGTCATTCTGCAGTTCTGCACATCACTATGTGTTCTTGAGCCTTGTCAAATAGTTGTCAAGTTTAGGAGTTTTGAATTTTTTTGTTGAAAGTTTTAGAGGTTCTGGGTTTTATTTCTGCTTCTCATTAAGCGGTTTGCTTTTGTGTTCCTGAATTTAATAAAATACATTACAAAAAAAAGAGTGTCCTTCCTTTCACTTAGAGTTATTTGAAGGGGAAAACCTCATGAATGAGTATCAGGTTATTATTTAAAAAGAAAAAAAAATTGTAGGCTAAATATTTTGCCTTTCAAATTGTGTCTTGGTTCCATCTTGTTTAATAGTTCTGGTGCCAAAAAATCCCCTGATGACTTGAAAGAGCACATTAACTAGGCCACATGAACATCCATTTGAAGAACAAGAGAATTTTCCAGTAGACCATCAGCTGCCATGTAGCCCTCAATTCTATTGGCTACATAAATTATCGTTTAAAGGTAGCAAATTCAACTTCTTTCAGGTTCTGCTCATGAAACCTTGAGTTGATCCCTCAGATCTAGAAGTACTTTACTGGAATGTAAATGAGCAGTCCATCCTGAGAATCAGTGACTGAGGTGTGAGATTTAATATCTTTCTTCTATTCATTTCAGATGACAAGATTAATGGAGAGAAATGTTATTAGGCTGAAAAAGTTCACCGCATTTATAGGTCTGAATAAAATATTGTCTAAAAGTATTTTTTTTTATTTAATCTAGTGTGTATATATGTCTGTAGCAGAATTTTTATGGACACTAGGATGCCAGTATGAACACCATGGGAACCAATTATAAAAAGGAACAAAAATGTAAATCTTATACAGTGAGGAAAATAAGTATTTGAACATCCCGCTATTTTGCAAGTTTTCCCACTTAGAAATCATGGAGGGGGTCTGAAATTGTCATCGTAGGTGCATGTCCACTGTGAGAGACATAATCTAAATAAAAAAAATCCAGAAATGACAATGTATGATTTTTTAAAACTATTTATTTGTATGATACAGCTGCAAATAAGTATTTGAACACCTGAGAAAGTCAATGTTAATATTTGGTACAGTAGCCTTTGTTTGCAATTACAGAGGTCAAACGTTTCCTGTAGTTTCTCACCAGGTTTGCACACACTGCAGGAGGGATTTTGGCCCACTCCTCCACACAGATCTTCTCTAGATCAGTCAGGTTTCTGGCCTGTCGCTGAGAAACACAGAGTTTGAGCTCCCTCCAAAGATTCTCTATTGGGTTTAGGTCTGGAGACTGGCTAGGCCACGCCAGAACCTTGATATGCTTCTTACAGAGCCACTCCTTGGTTATCCTGGCTGTGTGCTTCGGGTCATTGTCATGTTGGAAGACCCAGCCTCGACCCATCTTCAATGCTCTAACTTGGGTAAGGAGGTTGTTACCCAAAATCTCGCAATACGTGGCCCCGGTCATCCTCTCCTTAATACAGTGCAGTCGCCCTGTCCCATGTGCAGAAAAACACCCCCAAAGCATGATGCTACCACCCCTATGCTTCACAGTAGGGATGGTGTTCTTGGGATGGTACTCATCAATCTTCTTCCTCCAAACACGTTTAGTGGAATTATGACCCAAAAAGTTCTATTTTGGTCTCATCTGACCACATGACTTTCTCCCATGACTCCTGTGGATCATACAAATGGTCATTGGCAAACTTAAGACGTGCCTGGACATGTGCTGGTTTAAGCAGGGGAACCTTCCGTGCCATGCATGATTTCAAACCATGACGTCTTAGTGTATTACCAACAGTAACCTTGGAAACGGTGGTCCCAGCTCTTTTCAGGTCATTGACCAGCTCCTCCCATGTAGTTCTGTGCTGATTTCTCACCTTCCTTAGGATCATTGAGACCCCACGAGGTGAGATCTTGCATGGAGCCCCAGTCCGAGGGCGATTGACAGTCATGTTTAGCTTCTTCCATTTTCTAATGATTGCTCCAACAGTGGACCTTTTTTCACCAAGCTGCTTGGCAATTTCCCCGTAGCCCTTTCCAGCCTTGTGGAGGTGTACAATTTTGTCTCTAGTGTCTTTGGACAGCTCTTTGGTCTTGGCCATGTTAGTAGTTGGATTCTTACTGATTGTATGGGGTGGACAGGTGTCTTTATGCAGCTAACAACCTCAAACAGGTGCATCTAATTTAGGATAATAAATGTAGTGGAGGTGGACATTTTAAAGGCAGACTAACAGGTCTTTGAGGGTCAGAATTCTAGCTGAAAGACAGGTGTTCAAATACTTATTTGCAGCTGTATCATACAAATAAATAGTTAAAAAATCATATATTGTGATTTCTGGATTTTTTTTTTTAGATTATGTCTCTCACAGTGGACATTCACCTACGATGACAATTTCAGACCCCTCCATGATTTCTAAGTGGGAGAACTTGCAAAATAGCAGGGTGTTCAAATACTTATTTTCCTCACTGTATATTTAGCAGCAGTTTTATGTCAAAATAAATTTTTTTATTATTATATTTAAAATTAAATTTATTGTCTCAGTATTTGCTTTATTTCTTGCTTTATAAACTTTCAACTAGTCTCAAAATGTTACAGTATTTCCTGCAGTTTTTATTTAAATATCAAACTTTCATCCCATCAATGTTGTCATCATCATCATGTCATTTTCTCCCGCTTATACGTAATTCGGGTTGCGGGGGCAGCAGTCTAAGCAGGCCCCCGCCTTCGACTGCTGCCCAATCCTCACAGCACCGTCCCTTACGGTCCCTCCTGCAGGTGGTGAGCCCACGGGAAGGCGGCCCCACGTCACTCCGACGTCACGGACCTTGATATTTCCCTCGTAAGGGACCCCCGGAGCATAGAGGATTAAGGGCCTTGCTCAAGCGCCCAAGAGTGGCAGCCTGGCGATACCGGGGCTTGAACCCCAGACCTTCCGATCGGCAACCCAGCGCCTTAACCGCTGGAGCCACCACTCCCCTCGATCAATGTTCTAAATGTTAATTCTAATAATAAGTGATCATTTTTAAATATTAAGTCAACATTTTGTCAGATGCCAGAATTAATAGGTAATAAAATCAACGTTTTGAAAGAATAGGATTTTTAGATTCTTATGCAAAAGTTTTAGATGCAAAGTCAGTGTTCTGATACTGTATATGTCAAAAGTTTTGTGATAATAATTCAGGATTTTTGTATATATTTACCTACGATTTATTATTACTATCTCAGTAGATTAAACAAATATATATAAAAAAAATAAACAAAATATGAACATATCCTTTTGAAAGCTTGACTTGTTATCTCAATATCTTGACTGATTGTCTTAAGATTACTCCAAAAAGTCTTGACTATTTTAAGGTATTCTGTAAACAAGTAATCACAATAATGAGATAATTTTTTGCTAATAACTCGAATTTTTTTCCTTTCATTTAGTGATATATGAAGATTTTGAAGGGGAAAAACTCATAAATTAGGAGCAGGTTATTATAAAAAAAAAAAAAAAAAAAGCAAAGAATGTGTAGGCTACATTTTTTGCATGTTTTACACTCACACACACACACACACACACACACACACACACACACACATATATATATATATATATATATATATATATATATATATATATATATATATATAAAATATCATCTGACTAGAATCGTTCATTATATTGAGATAGCAATTCAAGCTTTTAAAAAAATATGCTCAAATTGAGGATATGTTTACATTTTGACAATTTTTTTGTATTTTTTCAAGCTACTGAGATAGTAATAATAAATCGTAGATAAATATATACAAAGATCCTGACTTATCACAATTATCACAAACCTCTGACGTATACATGTATATATATATATATATATATATATATATATATATATATATATATATATATATATATATATATATATATATAGTGTTTTTGATTTTATTTATTTATTTATTTTTTGTTTTGTTTGTTTAATACAGTACTGCTGTTGCCCTGAATATTGAAACAGAAGTGCATTTCCTTCTCACTTTTTCCCCCCAAACCAACACTAAATAATGTAAAGTCGCGTTAAGTGAAACGCCCGTTGCCACACTACGTCCAGTTCTCTTCTGCGCCCTCTAGCGGCAATCTCAGCTGTGTGCTGCACAGCGCAGCGGAAAAGCCTCAGTACTGCAGTCGCACAGCGCATTCATTCAGTGAGCGGGTTTTGGAAAGCGCTCGAGCTCACTCATCACCCAGCCTTAACCTTCTCCACTCTCTCCAACACACACACACACACACCGTGCATCGTGGAGGAATAAACTACTCGGATAAATACACACACACACACACACACACACACACACACACATATATATATCCACAAAGCCGAAAAGGAGGAGAGAAGCAGAAAAAAAAGAGAGACAGAAACAGAGAGAGAGAGAGAGAGAGAGAGAGAGAGATGGCAACGACAACCTGTACACGCTTTACCGACGAATACCAGCTTTATGAAGAACTCGGAAAGTAAGCCAAGTTGATTTGAGTTTTAAATGCAAGTGTTGTGTGATGTTATTAAATGGTTTGGAGTAATTGCAAAATTAAACAAGATCAGCATTAATAAATCTCGGTGTGTGTGTGTGTGTGTGTGTGTGTGTGTGTGTGTGTGTGTGTGTGTGTGTGTGTGCGCATGGTATAAGCTGGTACACAAGTCTCGTGGGGTCACTGTGGATCAGGAAACTCCACAGTCCGTTTGCTGGACATTTGCGCGCTGAGAGCCGCAGAGTGACATTTGGGGCTTTGCGGGAAAAAAAAAGAAAAGCAAGGCGGCTGTTTGCTGTCTATAATCTAAATGTTAGAGAGCAGGAAAGACATGCATGTCCCCTGACGTTTGGGAATTCTCTTGTCTCACTTCGCATTTGGGTTTGCTTACTGAGTAATGAGCCGGAATCAGCCATCATCATTGAGCCCATCATTGAGGTACTAGACCGCGCTTTCTGGTTGGCTGCTTGTCGAGGGTGTAAATTTGAACAGTATCTACAAAAACTCAACCAAACTTCTTTTCATTCTTGTTTTGCGAGAACAAACCCGCACAAACCTCCTCCTAACAACCCCAGTCTCATTATAGACAAGTAAACGTGACATTTGAATACTGTAAAATGATTGGCTGCTAGATTTTATGACGTCACAACGCCGTCATTCGAACTCGCTTTCATTCGAAGTGTTTGTGGAAAACAGAAATTGTGCATTTTTGCACAATGAGTTCTCAAACAAAAAACAAAAACAACAACGATGTTTTAGGCTTGATCTAAGTAACGTATTCAAAACTGCAGTAAATATGTTTCCTTCAACCAAAATGATCAGTGAGTAATCAGACCGCAAGCTCAATTGGATTGAAAAGCCATCATTTAAACACAGAAATCACGTAAAAGACAGTGGAGCTTCGTACAAATAAAACTCTAACCCCTAATTCTTTGTTATGCTTCATGAATAATGAGCCGGAACTGTCAGCCACAGCATACTGTAAAGTGATTGGCTGTTAGATTTTATGATGTAATAATGCCTTCATTTGAACTTGCTTTCATTCCAACAAACAAAAATGGTGCACTTTTGCACAGTGAATTCTCAGACAAAAAAACAAAACAAAACAACAATGATGTTTTAGGCTTGCTCTTAGTTACCGTCTGACATATTTAAAACTACTGACTTTAACAGTAATTATGTTTAATTCAACCAAATTTTCAACCAAATTTTTATTTAACCAAATTTTCAACAATGCTCTCAATCGAATTAAAAATCCATCATGTAAACACCGAAATCATGTAAACGCCAGTCAAACATCAAACCCCTAACTCTTTTTTTGTTTTGCTTTTTGAATAATAAGCCAGAACTGTGCGAGCTACCAGAACACTCTTTTCGGCTCTCTGAGTCGTGTCGAGGGTTTCCATTTAAATAATAAATAAATAAAAAAGCTAAAACAAAAAATTTTCTTTTTATTCTTCATATGCAAGTAAAGAAACCTACACACACCTCCTTTTAACACTCCCAGTCTTATTATAGAAAAAGGGCATGACATCATTTATATACTTTAAAATGATTGGCTGTTGGATTTTTCTGATGTGATATCTCTTTAATTTGGACTTGATTTAATTGGAAATGTTTTTTGGAAAAAACAAAAATGCTGCACTTTTGCACAATGAGTTTCTCAGGCAAAAAAATCAACAACAACAACAATGTTTTATGCTTGATCTGAGTTACAATTGGACACCTTGAGGTTTTAGACCATGAGCTCAGTCGGAATAAAAAGCCATCGTATAAGCATTAAATTCAACATCTGATCAGATTGAAATGGTGTATCAAAAATATATCTGATTAATAGTTTAAATAGATCTAACTGTTTTCTGAATTGTAAAATATATATATATATATATATAGACAGTCATTTTGGACTGAAGGTGTACAGATTGATGAAAAATGGCGGCATTTAAACATACGTACTGTTCACATAGTGACCACAAAATACTTAAATGAATAAAATGATGATTAAAATGCCCTGGAATCCAGGGGAACAGTATGTCCTATATTAATGTAGTGTAATTGCTTGATCTAGTCACCCAGTATTAGATGCAGCACAGGTTTTAGGTAAACAGTTACATGTTTATGATTTGCATTCGGGCTGTTTGTGATGAGTGATGTTCAGTAAATGCAGGGGTCACTCTTTTTGAGGACGACCGTTGCAAGTTATTGCAAAGCCGTCTAAGGTGGACTGTGTTGTCCTTTGAGTGTGGATGCGCTTCAGCTAGATAAGTGTACACTCTTGCCATGGAAGCGTCCTGTGCCAATAAAACTAGAACACTTTGCTTTTTGATAAACCAGCCTTCTTCTCCTGATAGGCAGAATGCACTAATTCAATACCACTAATTCAGTGCTTAGTGGCAGATTGACCAGGTGTTAATAAAGAACACATTTATTAAACTGTCAGCATTAAAAAAAGACAAGATTTAGGATTTTCCTGATCTCATTTACCTCAAGAGTAACTTTTTTTGTAGGAACTATATTACATTTGTTACAGTGACACGAGACTGAATATAGCCTGTGCCACAGCATTGGTTTTCCAAGGCTATAGTGGGAGTTTAACTGAGCCTTACGTGTTTGTCCACTGTATTCTCCTTAAATCAAGTCACCCAGGAAGCACAGCTTCACCGGAATGTCTTTAACCTCTCTTTTCCCTAGGTCATACTCCGATTTAAAGGGCAAACCTAAAAGCCTAGTGTAGAGTTTTACATTACAGGCTTTGGCCATTTATTCCCCCGAGTGTCAGCTGATATATCACTCAAGACCCGCAACACGTATTGTATAACGAAAGAAAGGTGGCGCTAAAATTAGGCGCTAAGAGATGACATCAGGCGTTAGTGCTGGCGTCCCAACAGTGGCGTTCCCACTACATTAATATTTCTTAAGCCAGCTGTTCTGATATAAAGAACAGCTGAAGTAGAGCGTAACTGGTGCGACTAAATCTGTGTCTTTTTTTGATTTATTCCCAGGCGGTAAGTGTCTGACATATTGTATCCATAGACACTAAATAAATATAATAAGGATTTACATGTCAAATATCAGCTGTTTTTGCTTTCAGTAATGTTTTACATAATTGCCAAAACTCTTGGTTTCAGTATACTGTATTTGGTTTGCTGCAAGGTTTGTTCATGCATTAATATGAAAATTAATACTTTTCACTTGATGTTATGAAACCAGCAGCATAAGTGTGCTTCATTTAGTTAATTTCGATTTGAATGATCTTTTTCACTGTATTGTGTTGCAGTGAAACATTCTTCATCCTGTGTTGTTTTTTTGTTTTTATGAATTCAGGGGAGCTTTTTCAGTCGTGCGACGTTGTGTCAAGCTGTGCACAGGCCAAGAATATGCTGCCAAAATAATCAACACCAAAAAGCTCTCTGCCAGGGGTGAGTAAACTATGTGCTGAAACGAGGATGCGGGGATCTGCGTGGTCCTCCTGTTGTAGGATTATAATGTTCAGACGGCAATGAATGATGGGAGAATTTCACGATTAACGATGCCAATCAAAGCAAAGCAGACTGTACAAACTAAGAGCTTCAACTATAGCGTCATCGTTCGTTAGTAACCTGATAAAATATTTTTATTAAATATTTTGAGTGAAGGGTGTAAAGGCGGTCAACCTGAGCACACAGGACAATATCCGCAGGCGTAGTCCCTAAAAACGTGAGGCCGTTTGTGAAGTGAGCACTTCAGTTCAGCGAGCACTGAGACACGCGCTCTTCCTTTTTCCTTGTTTACCTCGTGCTCATTTTTCATCATTGCTGTACAAAAAGCTACTCCTTCCAGTATTCTTTCTGAATAGTTAGAAATGTGTACTTTTGGATTTGATGTGGGTTTAAACAGGAATTTTATATCGGTTTACATCTAAGTTTGCTCAGTCAACTGTTTAGTCAACTTTTAATTATTTGTAATGGGAAAGAAAAGCTGTTTATTTGAAAGAACATGAACAGTATTACACTAAATTTGCTGCCAGTTTATTTGTTTTGAATTTGTCCTGTAAAGAAGCAAAAAGCTGCATTTGTAAATATAATACAGGTAGCTGTAATACAAGTTGTGTGGTGTTGGCCATAGGGGTTCTCCTGGTCTTGAGAGAGTGTGTGTATGTGTGTGTGTGTGTGTGTGTGTGTGTGTGTGTGTGTGTGTGTGTGTGTGTGCTTGTGTGTGTTTGTGTTTGTTTGTGAGTGGGGGTGTGGGATGGTCAGCAGGCTGCCGAGGCAGCTTGAGCACTTGGCATACTGTGGACAGCGTGTCTGTGAACCCAACATGCTTGGACCAAGATTTCTCAAACACACACACACACACACACACACACACACACACACACACACACACACACACACACACACACACACACACATACATACATACATACACAAAACTTTAGGATCATAATGCAGCATTATACATTCAGCATGTGCAATCATAAGTTGACATTAGCAGCATAGTGTACGGCATTGAACACAAACACACACATGTAAAAAAGCTCATCAGGCTGCAGGGAGGTCAAAATGCCGCAGTCTTGTCCTGTGGCAGATTCCCACCGACTGCCATCTGTGCTTCAGTCGTTGTCATTTTCAACACAGTACCTCAGAGTGGAACTGGATCCCATTTTGATTTAGCATGTGCAAGAATCCCCCCAACACACACTCACATGCGCACCTTTAAGAATGTGAAGCGAGAGCAGACGTGTTATCATTATGTAACCTTAAACAAATTGACACAGTGCTGAACAAGTGGTACAGGTTGAAATTTATCATAATTGGCTGGTATCGTCTAAAGGTATCACCTTTTACAGTATCATTGTATTAATGTAAAACAATAAATACATTCAAAGATACACAGTTTGTGCTGGTGGTGAAAAAGGAAAGAAAACATTTTTCGAAAGATCTTTTACACTGTCAGTATTTAACACAGTTTTGTTGTCGTAAGCCCAAAGATGTAGAGTAGCTGTGAAGGAAGGCAACATGCTGAGCCAAAACATCTGTTATTTCTTTTAGGTCTTTCTTTCGTGCATAATCAAGAAACCGTAATAGACAGCAATGCATTTAAATCAGGATTTAGGTATTAAACAACGACCTACAACGAAGCCATGACACTGTAAAAACTTGGTGAAGACGTTAAGCGAGGAAATGTAACAAGCATGAATGTAAGAGACCTGAATTTCAGCAATAAATCTACATACGAGTTCAGCCGAAGACACATTACCTGCATTTGTTTCATTATTCTGGTGACTGCTGCTGAGTAAACGCTAATAAAAATATTGTTTGATCAGCAATCGGTTCTGACAGGACGGTGACGGAAACAATGAAGCCTGCTATACTCGTCACTTCAAGTTTGTGTCAAATCAGAAGTGTTTCCTCATGCAGATGTATTTTATTCACACACAATAAAATTAAACAACACAGCACAAATACACAGTATTTTGGGCTTTGATATTTATATCAAGATATTTAACAGTATGAACAAAATCCCAAAATAAATGGCTAAGACATTCTATGTTAAGATATTGGTAGCATGACCAAAACATGCACTTATGAGGTGGTATCAAAAAGTTTTGAGACAAATGGTGCTAGCTGGTGCTTTTCTGATCACATGCGTTACCACGTCTGCGATTTCATCATGGACAGCAGGAGCTTTAGAACAATAAGCAAACGTTAAATTGTGCGTGAAACTAGGCAAATCGGCCACAGAGACGTTTGACATGAGATACGTTTTATATATACGATGCTGCAATGAGTCGTTCGCGATTGCATGGACACTTCAAGAGCGGATGAACATCACTGGAAGACGACGGGAGATTGGGAAGACCTTTAACGAGCTCAACCCCCATATAAACATTCGTCCACTTGTGCATTATGATCGTCGGAGAACAATCCACATGATCTCACTTTTCATAACCCACCCTACTTGCCAGATTCGGCTCCTACGTACTTCGCCCTCTTCCCGAAGATGAAGCTCCAGCTCAGAGGTCGTCGTTTTGACACCATTGAGGGGATCTGGCACGCAGAAGATGCTTGGCATGCTTTGAAAAGAAGACTTCCAGGACGTATTCCAGAAGTGGCAGGAATGCAGGGAGCTCTGTATTGCTGTACAAGGTGATAGTGGGTAAACGTAGATAAATAAAGTACTTTCTTGTAAACAAAACTATTTTTAAAACTTTTTGATAGCACCTCATATGATGTAAATAGTGTATGCTAAATAAATAAAGTTATCTTATATTATAGATGTTTTTTTTTTCTGGGCAACCAGTCAGAAGGGGTAGTTACCTTTTTTCATTACAGCAAATTATTGGAATTGAGCTATTTCGCTTAAAAAAAAAAAAAAGGGGGAACCAGTTTCAGTTTTCATAGTGCCTGTATCTGATAGTAGTCCTTATGTGCATTTCCTTTTGATAGTGTCCGAGGTGCACCACACCCTTTCCGTATTCAAAAAAACTCAGTGAACTAGCTAAATATGGAGAAGTGTGAAAACTGCCTATTTTTTCAACTGTGGATGATTTCTCGCATCACCCACGCCTGTCAACTTCAGTGAGGATGATATCCTAGATAACAGCATGCCATGCGTTTCATGTATTTATTATTTGGGGAGTTTTTGAGCCGAGGTCAGCCGTCAGAGGCGGGTCGACGATGACAGGGAGCCACAATATCATCTCCAGGAAACATCTGAGGCAATAAGCACATGAACCAACAACCTCTTACAAATAAATATAACCAACTGTTTATTCCTTAACCAAGTGATGTATTTGTACCATAGTGGTTTACATACTACAAAAGGGACAAACCTAAACAAATTTTGAGGCGCCAATTTCAAGGGTATTTTCAATGCCATTTTTACACAATTTAAATTTCAAGGCTACTACAGTCATTTTCACCAGTTACTAAGAAAACCAGGCATTACTCTTCCTTTAGCTGTCCTCCTTTCCTCATGACTCATGAGTGTTAGACAGCAGGCCCCCACAGTGGGAAGCACACAGTCCAAACCCAGGCCTCCTCCATGTGTCTTCATGTGTCTGTGTGTGTGTAGAGAAAGAAAGAAAGGAAGAGTGTAATTTCTCTGAACGCAGATCGCCGGGTGCATAATTCATGGTTCCTTGCCAGTCACTTCCGGTCTGTGTTCTAGATTTGAACAGAACAAATCTGTCTACGGCGATTTTCTTTGTTGTCTTATTTGTTTTTGTACTTATTTGTTGCTGTACGGTGCTGTTTGAAGAGATACAAATGAGAAAATGACATTGTGTTCAGAAACTTTTCTTAAACTATGTCATTTTGTAAAACAGTTCCATAAATACTAAAAAAGTCTGTTTTTGTTTATCATTAAAAAAATAGTAACAAGGACAGACAGTGCAATGATAATACTCGAAATAAATACAGACAATAGACCACACAATAAACTTGGATGCAGTTTTGTCCATCAGACAAATGTGTTCTTTTTTTTCAATCTTTTCAGGTTAAAATAAAAATGCAGCGTCACTGAGAAATAAAAAAATCTGAATCAAATAAAAGAGTTATATAAAACATCTCCCAACAGAACCATTATGATTAGTAAGATATTATGGATTCTACACAAAATGCACACAAGAAATGGGAAACCTTACTTTTCCAGCCCAATGCGGTTTGTCCCCAAACTGTTACCACAAAGTTAAAGATACACAATTGTGTAGGATGTCTCTGAACTCAAACCTGTTTCAGTATGACAGTGCCCCTGTGCATAAAGCCAGATTCATGAAGATATGGTTTACATGGTTTGGAGAGGAAGATCTTGAGTGGCCTGCTATAGAACTCAACCCTATTGAACAGTTTTGAGATGAATTTGGGCTGACTTTACTAACTGAATGAGCACAAATCTTCACAAACATACTCCACAATTTAGTGGAACCTCTTTCTAGAAGAGTGGAGCAAATGGGGACTAAACGTGAAATGAGAACGCAGAACGCACATATGAATCTTATAGTCAGTTGCCCACAAACCTGTCCATATTGTGTATGTTTACGGAGTAGGTTACAAAGTAGAATCTTCTTCTTCTTCTTTCGGCTGCTCCCATTAATGGTCGCCACAGCGGATCATCCGTCTCCATACCACCCTGTCCTCTACATCTGCCTCTTTCACACCAACTACCTGCATGTCTTCCCTCACCACATCCATAAACCTCCTCCTTGGCCTTCCTCTTTTCCTCCTTCCTGGTGGCTCCATCCTCAGCATTCTTCTACCAATATAACTCATGTCCCTCCTCTGCACATGTACAACCCATCTTAATCTTGCCTCCCTCACCTTGTCACCAAAACGTCCTACATGGCCTGTCCCTCTAATAAACTAATTTCTAATCTTGTCCATCCTCATCACTCCCAACGAAAACCTTAACAACTTCAGCTCTGCTACCTCCTGTCTTTTACTCAATGCCACTGTCTCTTATCCATACAACAACGCAGGTCTCACCACAGTCCTATAAACTTTCCCTTTCAGTCTTGCAGATACTCTTCTATCACAAATCACTCCTGTCACTCTTCTCCACCCACTCCACCCTGCATGCACTCTTTTCTTTACTTCCCTAACACACTCTCCATTACTTTGCTCTGTTGATCCCAGGTACCTGAACTCCTCCACCATCTCCACCTCTTCTCCCTGCAACCGCACCACTCCACTGCCCTCCCTCTTATTCATACACATGTACTCTGTCTTACTCCTACTGACTTTTATTCCCTTCTCTCCAGTGCATACCTCCACCTCTCCAGGCTCTTCTCAACCTGCTCACTACTCTCACCACAAATTACAATATCATCTGCAAATATCATAGTCCAGGGAGATTCCTGTCTGACCTCGTCCGTCAACCTGTTCATCACCACTGCAAACAGGAAAGGGCTCAGGGCCGATCCTTGATGCAGTCCAACCTTCATCTTGAACCAGTCTAACGTTCCTACTGCACACTTAACTGTTGTCACACTGTCCTCATACATGTCCTGCACCATCCTCACATACTTCTCTGACACACCTGACTTCCTCATACAATACCACAACTCCTCTCTTGGCACTTTGTCGTATGCTTTCTCTAAATCCACAAATACACAATGCAATTCATTCTGTCCTTCTCCATCAACATTCTCAAAGCAAATAAGGCATCTGTGGTGCTCTTCCTCTGCATGAAACCATACTGTTGCTCACAGATGGTCACCTCTTTTCTCAGCCTGGCTTCCACTACTCTTTCCCATAACTTCATGGTGTGACTGATCAACTTAATTTCCCTGTAGTTACTGCAGGTCTGCACATCTCCCTTATGCTTAAAGATCGGTACCAGCACACTCCTTCTCCATTCCTCAGGCATTTTCTCACCTTCCAGAATATTGTTAAAAAATTTGGTTAAAAACTCCACTGCCATCTCTCCATGCTTCTATGTCATCTGGTCCAACCGACTTTCCACTCTTCATCCTTTTAATTGCTGCTCTCACTTTCTCCTTACTTATCCTATCCACTTCCTGCTTCAACTCCACATCATCCAACCATCTCTCGCTCTGATTTTCCTCATTCATCAGCTGCTCAAAATACTCCCTCCACCTTCTCAACACACTCTCCTCACTAGTCAACACATTTCCATCTCCATCCTTTATTGCTCTAACTTGCAGCACATCCTTTGCAGCTCGGTCTCTCTGCCTGGCCAATCGGTACAAATGCTTTTCTCCTTCCTTAGTGTCCAACCTCTCATATAGCTCCTCATATGCCTTTTCCTTAGCTTTCGCCACATCCCTCTTTACCTGCTGCCACATCTCCTTGTACTCCTGCCTACTTTTCTCATCACTCTGTCGATCCCACTTCTGTTTTGCCAACCTCTTTCCCCTTATGCACTTCCTCATTCCACCACCACGTCTCTTTGTCTACCTTTCTCTTTCCAGATGTCACACCAAGTACTTTTCTTTAGCTGACTCCCTCATCACTCCTGCAGTATTTACCCAATCATCCAGCGCCTCTTCACCAACACCGAGCCCCCCATCTTATTCTTCTTTCAGTCCCCACTCTCCTCCTCTTCTTCTTCACCTCTAAAACCATCCTACAGACCACCATCCAATGCTGTCTAGCTACACTGTCCCCTGCCAACAACTTACATTCTCCAACCTCCTTCAGGTTGCATCTCCTACATAGAACATAGTCCACCTCTGTGCACCTTCCTCCACTCTTATACGTCACCCTATGATCCTCCTTCTTTTTAAAATAAGTATTCACCACTGCCATTAAAACCATACCTACCCATCATCTCCTCATCACCTCTGTTCCCTTCACCTACATGCCTATTAAAGTCTGCCCCAATCACCAATCGTTCATTTCTAGGTACACCATCTACCACTTCATCTAACTCACTCCAGAATCTTTTCTTCTCCTCTTCTTCTCCATCTCACAGCCCACTTCTGGAGCATAGGCACTGATGACATTTATCATCATCCCTTCAACTTCCAGCTTCACGTTCATCACCCTATCAGAAACTCTCTTTACCTCCACTACACTCTTACTGTACTCTTCCTTCAGAATCACCCCTACACCATTTTTCTTTCCATCCGCACCATGATAGAACAGTTTAAACCCACCTCCAATGTTCCTGGCCTTACTCCCTTTCCACTTGGTCTCCTAAACACACAACATATCTACCTTTCTCCTCTCCATCATATCAGCTACCTCTCTCCCTTTACAAGTCATAGTACCAACATTTAAAGTACCTCCTTTTCCTGCCATCTCTGTAGACGTCTTCCTCCTCTTCTTCTCCTCCTTCGGCCAACAGTAGCCCAATTTTCACCGGTACCCTGTTGGCCAACGATACCTGTGGTACCTGTGGTAATGATAACCCAGCTTTCGACCGATCCTGGCTTAGGACCGGCACTAAGAATGCACTGGCTTGTGCCTCCCTAATGGCTGGAAGGCACAACTAATTTGAATGACATTTTACACTACTCTTGGAAAAAATAAATTAACACCTCCTCATTCAGATTCAAGAATTTCATGGAAATGTGGGATACAGTATTACCAATTTAACACCTGGAAGTCTGTGATGTAATTTATATGCCCCTGTACTTTACTATAAAATACTATTACATTATAAATGTGTGTAGCTTACAATGGTGGTGAGATTTTCAAATGTATTCATATAAAAGCAAATATTAAATATCATAAATCTTTTTTTGCTCTGTAAAACTGACATTTACTGATATACAGATCAATACATTAACCTTATTTGGCTGATGTGTTTATACAAAGAAACAATTGAGCATCTGCAGGATAAGAGTGTCCTTTGAGGGTCCAGTGTGGCTGAAATATGGGATTTTAACTCATCACTATCTGATTAGTAATCCAATTCCTTAACCACATGCCTATTTCAAATTACAAATCCTGGTATCAATAACATTGAAGCTGCTTTGCAAATCCATTGACGTTGCATTTAAATGTAAAGTATGTCTACACTTACTTGATGATCACAAATTGTTCTGTATTGTTGAAAGATTTATGACCAAACTCTTGATGTCACCCATATGAGGATGGGTTCCCCTTTGAGTCTGGTTCCTCTCAAGGTTTCTTCCTCATATCATCTAAGGGAGTTTTTCCTTGCCACTGTCGCCACGGCTTGCTCATCAGGGACAAACGCACACCATTCACCTTCACTGTTGTTTTCTGTTTTTGTTAAAGCTTTTTGTACGACTTAACCCGAAATGTTGTCTGCGTTGTGTGTTTGCTTCATGCATATGCATTTTGAGGGGCTTTTTTGACCTAAAGTTGAAAAGCACAGGGTTAGATAGTGAGATTTAGTGTTGCCTTAAAGTCACATACAGAACTGAGGTGTCTACATGATTATGACCAAAAGGGCATGTATAAAAAATGAAAGTCTTATTAATAAGAAGATGTATTTGAAGGTTTATTGAAATTTTGCCCTAGTACCTGAAAATAAGGGAAAAGATGTATCACCATGGTAACATTTTATTTTTAATATTTGCACTGCTTGTGCCAAGAACATTTGAGCTGCAAGTCTGAGCTGTGATCTGATTTGATTTCCTTATGAAACAAGAAGTCAGAGTGGCATCATGTTGAGTGGGTTGACCGATTTATACAACAACCAATAGTCATTCAAAATCTGACACATTCTTGCTAAATGTAAACACACCTGACAGTAAAAAAAAGCTAGCTAGGCATGGAGAACAGAATTTGGTAAATGAGAGCTTTTTGTACTTTTACTAATAGAAATAAAGCAATTGATCAGCCTGATTAGGTAACACATTCCAGGCTTAAGGTGGTAAAACACCTCCTGTTTTCAAAATGAAAAAATTGAACCATTTCTTTCCCTATTAAAGGGGAAAGTGTTGTATATATGTATACAATATGTCATTCAAGGTTTAATTCTCCTGCACATCATCACCTTTTTAAGGAGATACTTTTCTATAGTTACAGCCACACATTGATAGAACCTTTACACCATACACACAAACGGTGCCGTTATAACTGTGGTCTTGGGGCAGTTTTATGTTTTTACTTCAAAGTAGTAAGGGACCGCGTTTAAAAAAAAGTAAAGATATTACACATCAAAATGTAGTAAAGACAAAGTGTTCCATATTTGAAATATACTGCTAAAGTACAGACACTTAAAAAAATACTTAATTACAGTAACATAATACTAATGAATTCCTTTATTTAAATCCCTATAACAATGAGGGACAACTTCCCAAATTCATTTCATTTATAACAGACACACGATCCACACTTCACTCCCCCTCCACTCCTCATTCATCAAAGTACAAAAAAAAAAAGATCATCAGTGTTTGATGTTTGTTCATGATGTGCTTCGCAAAGGTCACTGAAGCATTAAGCGATGACATTTAGGTCTGTTGCAGACACAATCAGCTACACTTTGCAGTTTATCACAGTAGATTATTAAAAAAGATTTTTTTTTAATGAATCACAAACATTTTGAATTAACCAAATTTCCAACTTAGATCACAACCTCCATAATTATTATTTTAAAGCATCAAGGGAAGATATTAGGTCAATTACATTTAGAACACTAGGAACGATGTGCTAAAAATTCTTAGCCACCGCCTGAACCGAAGCTCTAGATTCTATAACCTAGATTTGGAGTACAGACACAGTAGATTTAATCCTAGTTTCCGAAATGGTCATTTATATTAGGAGTCTGTAATATCCATGTAGGAATATATACACTGTAGCATTACACCTTCTTTCAAGCTACTAGAATTAAAGTTAAGGATTGTGTTGTAAAATGAATAGATTAGTGTTTCAAACTTGTAATATGCTAACAACACAGTGACCAGTTATTAACAGTTACACTGTATACAACAGATAAAAATGCTTCATCTTGTTAGAAGTTTTGGTATTTGTACCATATCTTTTGTATTTTCAGTTACATTTGTTGATTTGTTTTGCTAATTTCAGACCCAGTCCATTATTTATTCAATCTCTCTGAATGACTCATAATTTGATTTCTCCAGTTCAGCATTTTTGTCTTAATACGTTTTTTGTGTATATTTCACAAACTACAAACAATAATATAAAAAAAAAACAGCTCCCATATGCTATACACTAGAACATTTGCAGAACCCTGGCTCTCATTAACCCAAATAGAATGGAACGCTAATTAATGTTTTTGCTAACACCTGTATTTGTCCTACTATTTCATGTCAAAATTACTGCTGTCAAAAGGGTCTATTAAACCAAGTTTGTCCAACAGATGCTTAAATATTATATACACATGTTGTATGAGTTTATTTCATTGGAAGATTGCTAATAATTATTTTACTTTTGCATCAGCAAGGCTACTCTCAAAGGGAAATCAGCAAACAAACTGGATACTAAAGATATAGTATTCGAGCTGAAGAATAAGGAGAGGTCGAGAACAAAGAAAGGACAGGAAGGCCAAGAAAACTTTCAAACACTGATGAGAAGCATCTCATTGTTTCTTCTGTGGGAGAATAAAAGAAGTCCAGGAAGGGACAGCATCTGGCAGCTTCACTGGAATGCCAAGTTGATTCTTCTTAAGTCTGAAAAAGCTTAATCAGTAATGGTTTTTGTGGAATGGTAGCAGCCAAGAAAGCACTTTTTAGAAGGGGAACATACTGATAAGATATAGTATATACAAACATCAGTGAAAAATTATATTTTAGATTGACAACATTTTTAAATCCAGTCATCAACAATATGTGAGAAGAAGAGAAATGGAAGAATGAGTGCTTGCGGCTCTCAGAAAACATGGTAAAGAGTCTGTTATGTTTTGGTGCTGCATTTCTGCTAGTGTTGTTGGTTATGTTGTCTGAACTGATGGTATGATGAATGCTGAAATATACAGACATTTTAATTTGGGTTTTTAATTCCATTCCTTCTGGAAAGGTTTTATTTTTTTTTTGCATGGTAACAATCCCAGGCATTCAGCTAAAACAGTGAAATCTTATTTGGAGAGAAAAAAAAAGCTGATAAAACACTTGCATTGATAGAGTGGCCTCCACAGCTGAAAATGATAGAAGCAGTAAAATCACTTGGACAAAATAAGAAGTAACAGACAACCTAAATCTAAAGAAAAACTCTGGGAAGTACTGAAAGAACCCTAGTAAAATATATTAAAGTTTACTCCAGAAAAAGTTAAAACAACTTTGGAAGTAGTTAAAGCCTCAAGTCTATTTGGGTATAATGCAACAAGCTTTGCACATCTGGATTTATCTCAAGAGGTCAGAGTTGAGGCCACTCAAGATCTTCCACTCCAACAAATGTAAACCATATGTTCATTGAGCTTGCATTGTGCACAGAGGCATTTTCATGCTGGGGCAGGTTTGGGTTTCCTAGCTTCAGTGAATCCTATACAATTCTTAGTCTCTAACTTTGTGTTGACCATTTGGTGTAGAACCACAAATGGCTGGAAAAGTCAAGTGTCCCAATACCTTTGTCCAACCTAGAAATATAACATTTCTGTGTGTGTGTGTGTGTGTGTGTGTGTGTGTGTGTGTGTGTGTGTGTGTGTGTGTGTGTGTGTGTGTGTGTGTGTGTGTGTGTGTGAAAATCATAAGGTAAATACCTAGTCAGTTGAAGTTTACATGCATGAATTTACACACTCAGCAGATGGAATATTTTCATGAATAACAAATTTTGTTAGTGTAAAAATCTCTATGAACGATTATGTAATAATCCATCGGTTTGTAGGTTGATAAATGAGGCAAATGTCTGAAACCGCTCCCTTTTTTTTATATGTTGACTCTATCAGGTGTCGGCCATTTTGTAGCAGTGTCCGAATTCTCATTGAATAACTTAATTCTCTACATTTATTCAGGAAATGTTCTGTACATTATAATTATATACTTGTTAATTCTTTTTTATCTATAGTTTGGTTTTTAATTAATTAAATATTTTTTTTATATTGAATGTATATTTAATTATGAACGTACAATTTGTGACAGATGTATAGTGAAAAAATATTAAATAATTTACTGTTTTTTGATACACCACAGATGTTTATGCAGGTGTAGGTGTAGGTGTAACGTCTAGGATATAATTGTCAGTGACGGCCTCTCCTCTCTGAGGAACGATATTTTTGCCAATGTTAAAATTTGCCCAGCCATTATTTTTCTCTAATTCCCATATAGTGAACTCAGCGCTCATGAACTATATAGAGATCAGTGAATGAGTAGTACACTATAAAACGCGATAGGCTTTATGTCAGACATTAGTACATTTATTATTGTTTGAGAATAAAATAAGTTTATCCTTCTGGAGATATTTTGCTATATGTTTGTTGTGTCGGTTCTATTTCTAATAAAATGCTTTTTTTTTAACATGGCAAATGTGTCTTGTGATTATATTTAAAATATTGCATATGAGAGGAGAAGTTTCTCTTAATTATTCTTATATATTTTTAATGGTTTAATGTTTCCTGCTAAGTAATAAAGAAGTGAATGTGTGAAAAGTGGTATAAGTGCTAGTGTCTGTTGGATTTAACTATATTTATTTATTCATTTTTTTTTTTTGCAATTTAAGTCATGTGAAGCATGTTTGTTAGTAAATTGTATATGCTCTGTATCTGACCCCAGTTATTTTTTATCTCCTACCTTTAGGACATTTCATTTAGCCATCAAGCACCAAAATTACATCACTGCTTTCAGAATTTCTATCTCAGAGAGAACTCAACGATTATGCATCCAGTTCTTACCAGTTTCTTTCTTTTATATACTGTTTAATTCATGTTTTAGGCAGGGAAAGCTAATCATATATCAGTGTGAATTTGAGCCTGAACCACAGAACAGGCAGCTTCTTATGTCAATGGAAGCTTTAAAGGAAGAAGCATGTCAGAGCAGCATGACTGGTTTAAAAAAGAACCTCAAGGGGGCTTGTGCAGGACAGGGATTATCAATTATGAATGCTGAGATTGTTTTTTTTTTAACAATTGCCAAAATATTCACCCACTCATCATCTCTGTTCTTTATAATCATAAGAAAGTAGACATAAATGTTGTATCAATTGTAACTAAACTGTGATAGTAATAAGGCAAGTTAAACAACACTGAAACAGAGGGATCAGTATAGAAAGTGATATTAATGTGACAAACAAGTGAAAAGTTTGTTTGATACACTGTTCTTTTCTCTTGAGTGCAATGGGGTAACCCCCCCAACCCCCTTGAATGTACCACTATTCAAGTTTTTTGTTTGGTTTTTCCTTTTTTTTTTACAAGGAATGTATGCTCACTCTTTAGACCTGATTCAAAATAAAGATGGTATATAACATCTGGCAGAGTTACAACAGAAGTGTCAAAAAGGAAATAGATGATTGGACAAGCAAACAAACAGATTTGTAGCAAAGGTTTAATATATATTTACAAGAAAATATATTACGAAAGATATATAGGAAGAAGCCTATTTTCTTATTAACATAAAAGTGTGCTAACTAGCTGTTGCCCACTTACGCATTACATACGTCTTCCAAAGTGACATGGTTTTTTTTGGATCATCCTCTTGCAATTTCATCACAGGTTGTAACATTATCTGGCTTTGGGAACTTGGATGAAAAAACTAGGTCAATTTAATGTTCAGAAAACCCTTTTCTGTGAGGAAGAGTGAAAATCAGCCATTATGACCTTTATTCTCCTGTGTTTAATACAGCAGATGATTTCTCTACACAGGAGAGCTTGTATCATTAAGCAGACTTGCCAGGGTTCAGCCCAGACAAAAAGCCTGAAACTAGGAAAGGAAGAGACAACAATTCACTTCCCCATACATATATAGTATGTTACAAAATTTTTTCTTAAAAAATTGTTTTTTTATATTTTTTAACAATTTTACTAATTGTAACTTGCAGAAATATTCAACCCCTTTAGAAATACCCCTTGATAAAACCATGCAGCAGTAAGTCTGTTGGATTGGGTTCCTACCAGCATGGATGTTGTTCGTCAGCTACATTTTTTAACAGTGCTATTGATTCTCAGTGGCATTCAGATCTGGGTACTTTTTGTTTTTGTGAAAAACTGAGGTTTTGTCCCGAGTATAAATAAAACGTTCTTTTGTAATATCTTTTTGTATTTTGCTGTAAGTATGATATTAATTGAGGTGTGGTTTGCATTAGTTTTGCATCACACATATAGCTGGAAATTTTGCCTGAATACAATATCCCTTCACACAAACACAAAAACCCACATCTTCACTGAGCGACTCATAGGGCTTTTGATTAACAAGGTTCTTTTTTCGGCCACCTTCTCATAGTCCTCAGTCATACAGGTTTTTTAAAACCAAATCGACACAACACAGAGTTCAGTAATGTTTTCGCACACATTGTCGGTGGTTTTCTCACTCTGCCGTTATACCACAGCAACCTCTACAATTGTTGTGCTGGCTTTGCTGGTTTCTGTTGCATGATAAGAAATATCACTGTATCTTAGTTACAGCGTTGGACTGCACAATACACACATGGATAACAATGCACATAAATTAGTGTCACATTAGGGCTTTTCTGATTCCCTGAAGGTTTTCGAATTTATAACAGGCAGTATCTAGTATTCATTGCAAGGCATATTAACATATTATCGTTGATTTTGTGATTACTTTTTTTTCTGTATTTGGAACTGTTTGTTCTGTATCTAAAGGATAAGAGCAGGTCATAATTATCATATTTAATAATAATTATAATATATATACATTTTTTAAAAGTTTGAATTCCGTGTACAGCATCACAGAAGTGTTTTTGTATGTGGGTGGTCTGTTGGTCTGATTGTGAACCCTTTTGAAATGATACCAAATGTTTGCTTTTTTGCTGTTGTTTGTTACAAATTCCTGATGAGTTGGGACAAGTTAGCTCTGATTTCAACTGTGCTTAACACCTATGTGTCTCAGAATCTGTCGCCATATGCGTTCACTTATACTAATCTCCGATTAATATGTTTTAAGATGAATAGGTGACTAAGCTAGGAGATTTCCAAGACTGCATCTTCTTTTACTTATTTACTTATTTATTTATATTTATTTATTACAGATCACCAGAAGCTTGAACGTGAAGCTCGCATTTGTCGTCTTCTCAAGCACCCCAACATCGGTGAGTGTTGTCCTTGAACATCAAGCGAAATGTTAACATCTTAATCGTCAGCTTGCTGATTGCAGCGCCATTTTCGAGAGTATTATAGGAAAGAATGCACTCATTTTGAGCGTGAAGAAGGCGGGAAAAAGCCTATTTGCACTTGCAGCAGGCGAGAATTTGGCTGTGATATTTTAAAGTGGGCTCCTTTGTGTACCCCTTAGATCAGGCTTTGTTCTATTTATGCAATAAGGAAAATGTATTATCAGCGTGAAAGCCCACAGGCTTAATGCTCTTTCTTTTTTTTCTCTCCTCTCCAGTCCGACTCCATGATAGTATATCAGAAGAAGGCTTCCACTACCTCCTGTTTGACTTGTGAGTGCATGTTCTTAATGTGGCGTACCATTTAGAATGCCTGCACTTCCATATGTCTCTTTCTCTGCTGTCTGTGTTCACCGCACGAATTCATGGCTCCTACTCGTTGTTTCTGTACCCACCCACCAGTGAACCCACCCCCCCTTTCTCTTCCCCACCATCCTCAGCTTCCCTTGCTGTCTCTTATTCTGAAGAGCTAGTTTCCATGGAAACAGAGCCAGGCTGCCCGGCTGAAGAGAAATCCTGCAGCAGGGGCTTTCCCCCCTCAAGCCCAGGGATGACTCTTCTAGAGGATTCCCCCATTTATCCCCTTCTCTCATATGTTCATACCAATATAAAAAAGTGTTATTCATATGTATTAGTAAAAGTTACACTTCTAATGCAATGCACGAAAACTCTTCTTAAATGCAATTGTGCAGATTATTAATGATTTGCGATTTCCTATAGGGTCACCGGTGGTGAGTTGTTTGAAGACATCGTAGCACGAGAATATTACAGCGAAGCTGATGCCAGGTAAAATTGCTTTCTGCTCCCCCTTTTCTCTGCGCATGTTTTTCTGTGCCATCTTCTATTTCTCTCCTCCCAGACCTGAACCTGTGTCCTGTTCTTCTTATTCCTCATCGCAGCCTTTGTCTAGCGAAAGGGTGCACAGTTCTTGGTAGTGTAGCTCGTTAGGCATTTTGAAGCAGTATTTTGACTCATAAATAGCTCATAAATTTTCAGCCATTCTCTCATAAAAGCCAGCGTGGGCAGCTGAGCTTTGTCAGTGTCTCATTGCTCATAGCACACACACAGTAGATATCAGCTTCTGCCGGTCCCTGTGTACCCTTTTTTCCCTCATCCAAATCCCCACCCCATCACCCTTGTTTTTAAAATCTCTATTCTCTTCTCAGCTACATTGCATTCCCCTTCAGGAGAGGGACTCTAATCAATTTGACTGTGTGGGTGTATTGCGGGGGGTGTAAGACACGCTGTGAGAAAAGAAGAACGAGAGATGCCTCGGAGGAGGAGAGACTAGTCCAATATGATGCTAAACTGAAAGTCATATTTCATGAAATACTAATAATTTTTCGATTGAAAACCTTTTTTTTCCCGAGTATTTTTTAAACTTTTAGAGTGGAATTCATATAAGCTCATAACCTGTACTGTGTTCACATCCCCCCCCCCCCACACACACACACACACACACACAAACACAGACACACATGTTTTTCTCCCTACTTTAGCTTTGACAGTTCCCACCTACTAGCTCAAAACAGCTCCCTCTTAGAGCCATGAAGCTAGTCATGAGGTACACACTTGAAGGCAGACATGATCTGCTCTCTTCTACATACATAAGCTCACAGACACCTACATCTGCCTAGTGTTGCTATGATTGACAGGTGAATGACAGTAATGTGGCTGTTCCTACAGAGTCTGTTGTATGATTATACTGTACCCTCATGAGCTAGTCCACACTGCAGTGCTTTTGAGTCCCTCGGACCGTCCTATACTTCCTTAGAGAGTCATGAAAGTAGGCCTCTAATTAACACAGATAATTAGTATGCCAGCTCTGACTCAAGCCCCGCAGTACAGTCGGCTCGCCACACACGTATTCAAAATTTTTTGCACAGACACATTCCATTCATCTCGTTTATTCCATATAAATACTGCTCAACAATGTCGCCTCGATAGATAAAAATTTTAAGCGTTTGTGCTGTTCGAAGACCACTCACCTGAACAGAAAAGAGCTCTACAAATCAGAATAAGATGGAGTGCCATTATAAACCAGACAATCATGACAGACACTTTAATCTGTGTAATCTGTCTGGTTGGTGTCACCGTTGCAATGCACAGAGCCGCCTTCATCCTCATTTGTTCCTGGAGATCAAAATCTAATCTGATAACACCAAGGAGAATGCCATATTTGTTCTTTAGAAAGTAGACTCACACAGCATGAAAGACACCCACACTCCACTTAGTACTTCCCTGATTGAATGTTTCAGGTGTCGGATCTCTTAATGTTTTAAGTTGGTTTAAAGCAGCAGTCTGTAATGTCTATTGGAAACATTGACATTGACTTTGAATGTAATGTATTGTTTCGGTGATAGCTTAGGACATTTTTTTATTATTTTGCAGTACTGCGAAAAGGGAGGTCCTTCTTGCATAGCATTTTCATGCCTTCAAGAGTTTTTTTTCTGGCCCAGGAATAAACTCCACCCCCAAGGTGGAATCAGTGACAGAGGAACATGATTGTATATTATTTCTCTTGTTCCATGCCAGTATCTCTCCATCCATAACCGTTAATGATCCTGACCCCTTCTCTAGCTGCCTGATCTTATCTCCACCTTTTTTTCTCTGTCCTTCCCTCTCTTGTCTTGTCTTTGCAGTCACTGTATCCATCAGATTCTAGACAGTGTCAATCACATTCACCAACATGACATAGTGCACAGGGACCTGAAGGTCAGTATAGCAGGTGCACTGGCCACCGCATGAAACGTGGAATGCCTGCCGAATTGACCTGTTTGCGTGTCTGTCTGCCTGTCTATCTAACCTGTATGATGGATGATGGTTATTTTTTTCCTGCATTCGATGCACTGAGACAACTGACACCCTGCTTCCTCAAGGCACCTTGTTTTCTTCCCTTAAAAGCCGATTCTTGCTTTCTCTCTTTTCCTTTCTTGCATAGAAATCTTATTGCTCATATTCATTTCGTGTGTTGTTTGCCAGAACACTCAGTAGAAAGTGTGTTTGCTGTTAGAATAGAGGTATAGCCCTGTCTTATGATACGCTCAACTTTCCAGGATTTAGCGAGGGCTATTTATTTGTCATTGTTCGTACACTCATGCATAGTTACTATGAGTGTGTGTGTGTGTGTGTGCTGGATTTGGCCGCATGTCTGTCCTCTCGGAAGGAAAAAAGCAGGAGCAGGATCACGGCGTCCCCCTGCTCACTAGAGGGATATCTGATAGGACATGTGGCATTGCTGACAGGGCAAAGGGAAGCCCAATCTGTCTGTCCTTACTGTTTTGGAATTCAGAGGGTCTTGCTGTGCCATATGAGTGTGTCATATACAGACTGTGTATGTGATGTTAGCTTAGGATTCACACTACCCACTCCCTGTCACACAAATATATCCTTCCTCTCTCATATATTGTATGTATTACCTAATAAATCCTGTCTCCTATCACCTATCACCATTAAATGGATCAGGGATGTTTATATTTAAATATTTGTACATTTCATGGTGGTTATGATGAAAAATTCTTGATTAATGATCAATACTGAAATACTATTTTACTTAACTATTATCAACACAAATAAGGACAATATTTTTATTTTGTAGATAACCTTGGTATAAAAACTTTTCTTTCACACACACACGCTTTCTGCAGTGCCTTGAATAATTATTTAAACCCTTAACGCTTTGATCAAATAAGCCAAAGGTAAGACTCAACATGATGCTACCACCATGTTTCACTGTTAATCGTGTTCTAAGCGTGACGAGTACAATTGGGCTTTTGTCAAATGCAGGTCAGAAAGTTTTATTTTGGACTCAGTGGACCAGACTTTTCCCCCTAAATGTATATTGGATCTCTAAATGGGATTTCATATGGCTCATTTTGTGAAGTATCAGGACTATGGTTGGCTCCCATCTGAGCTGGGAATCTCTTCAGCTACTTCAGAGTTGTTTGCCAGTTTAGTGCTTTTCCCACTAATGCACTCATCACATTCTCTAGGTCACTCATCACATTCTCCAGGTCACTGACCAGCCACTGTTGGATGAACAACCCCCCCTACCCACAAAAAAAATTACAAAATCTTATATTGACTGAAATGCAGTTCATAGTTGGTCCAATATAAAATTGGAGTAAAAAAAGGGGAGTAATGTATGCAGGGCACTGTATACTGTATTTACAAATTTGCCAACATTAATACAAAAATATAATAAAAATCTGCATAAAAATATTTGTTTTTGCCCCAGTCTCAATCACTCAACTACAGACTTCCAGTAACGAAACACTTCAACAGCAATGGGACATAACATTGTCAATGTCTCCGCTAGCATTGCTAGTTGTTGCTATGGCAGCAGTAAAGTGAGAAAACTTAAAGAGACACTCTTGGTTCTTAACAACCCCGTGGAGCGAATGCTCGAATATTTGAATATCTGCCGGTTTCACCTCCTACAGCTCCCGAAACACTTTACACAGCCGATTTCTCTCTGTATACAAACCAGAATATTTATTTGTCAAAAACAAAATGTACCAGGAATTTGATGTTAGCCACATGGGTGGTCTTAACAGTGACATTGAATGCCAGTGCTATGTACCAAGGATAGATACAGAGTCTGTTGGAAAGCATTTATGTACATTATAAGTATCAGTGATACAGATATAATCAGCAAATCAGAAGCCTGCGCCTACACAGCCTGACTCACACTGTCCACATCTTGATTCTGACACACTGCCATATTTCCAGACGCCATTTTTTATTTTTTTATCAGGAGCTCCTGCCTTGCTTGAAAGCCCCATCTCTCTCTCTCTCTCTCTCTCTCTCTCTCTCTCTCTCTCTCTCTCTCTCTCTCTCTCTCTCTCTCTCTCTCTCTCTGCCAATCTCATCACTTCCTCCTACTTCTTGTCTCCTCTGTTTCCTCCTTCCCTGTCTTGAGCACACAATGTCTTTTTTTCTTACTGTTTATTTCTATTTAACTGCGATTTTCTCTTTCTTTCTTTCTTTCTTTCTTTCTTTCTTTCTTTCTTTCTTTCTTTCTTTCTTTCTTTCTTTCTTTCTTTCTTTCCTTCTTTCTTTCTCACGCTTTTTTTCTTTCTCTGTCTCTCTTCCTGTCTCTCTCTTTTTCTCTCTTTCTCTCTTGTGGGTGGTGGTGGTGTGACAATCTGATGGTCGGTAGGCTTTTTTGCTGTAGTGGTACAGCGTCATTCAGAGCTTCCTGTGCCAGTAACACAACATAGAAGTGTTAATGCTCAGCATTTCAACCCTAGTTGTAGCTTGTTTTTTTTTTGTTTTTTTATCCTATGTAATACAATGCATTTATTCTGGAGGTGCAGCCACCAAGAAGGCAAAACACAACTCTTCTTTGCTATCCGAAAAGCACGCAAATCCTAATAGAAAATACACAAATACACTCTGAAACACTCTGAAAGGTATTAAAGTACAAGAAAGATCCACAATCACACACTGATTGATTTTATTTACTTGTGACAAATTGTTTAAACATTAACATTAAACATTAAAACTAGCTAACAGCTTTATTGCTAATCTCTCATCAGCTAGCTTGATAACTACATTCATACAAACTAGCTCAATGCTTATAACTAGAGGACACAACTACTGTGACATACAAATAGTTCATGCAAACAGACAGATTACAGTGATATGTTTAATGCTAATCTCTCAGTTAGCCAGCACAAAAACTGTGATGAACAAAGTAGCTGAATGCAACTAGTTAGCTGTCACTTTGAAGGTATTTCCTTTTTATTCGATTTTTGAAGCGCAGCATTCAGAAACACAACCTTTCTCCTTTTTTTCCCAAGGATTTTCAAACTCTTGCACTTAATTCTATTATGACAATAGTTTCATTATATTCTAAAGACATTCTAATTCTATATCATATTTTTTTTAAATGAGTTTTACACACTGCTGTAGTAATTCCATTCCCTGCCTGTGCCTGTGCACGAGAGAATGTAGCACTGCTCCAACTAACACACGCCTCCTGGTGTTTGCATGCAGTCATTGCATCCAGCAGATCCTGGAGGCAGTGCTTCACTGCCACCAAATGGGCGTGGTGCACCGAGATCTCAAGGTGAGTGACAGCTCTGGTTCTTTGCTCTGCTTCGCCACAGTTGCCTGATTGCCCACTTGTTTGTGAACTCGTCTCCGTTTCCCTTTACCCTGTACATACTGTTAAATAGATCATGAACATTCTAGTGCTGATATATAAATATCTATCTATCTATCTATCTATCTATCTATCTATCTATCTATCTATCTATCTATCTATCTATCTATCTATCTATCTATCTATCTATCTATCTATCTATAGAGCATTGGTTAATTGGTTTAAAGTTGTTGTTTCAGCAATGATATTATAATAACCATACATAATTATTTCTCAGTTTCTTTACTCGGATAAACTTTTAAGGAACAAATTTTAGGCCCGAAACATAAAGCTAAAGCTGCTTTGGGACAATGTCAATTGATAAAGGCATTATACAAATATAAATTGCATTATTAAAATATAAATTTATATAAATGAGAAAAACAGCTCCAATAGGCTAAATTTAGTGTGGCATGCATTTAGTGTGACCTTCTCTTACACTTGAGCAATTGAAAAACCTGGTTCTTATAAACCTTAAGGGAATGGAATCCTAATAATGTCATTGTTAGGTCTATTACACCATATTTGTGCAAGGCATGCGCGAGGATTACGGACACATTCTGAATGAGGAGCTATTTTAGAATTATTTGGTTTTTAGAGCAATTATTTGCAACTTGCTTACCAGATGAACCTTCAGTCACATCATTCCATTCAAGATCTCAGAATTTGACAGACTTAAATTATACTTTTGCATCAGCAAAACCACTTTGAAAGGGAAATCAGCAAACAAACTAGATACACAAGATATGGTATTAAAGCTGTTATTAGTAAATAAAAAAAATCAGGAGAGGTCAAGGACAAAAAAAAGGAATAATCTGATGAATCTCAGTTTCTCAGAGTTTTTCAGCGATCAGATAAAGTTCATAAATGGGCCTGGCTCAGCATCTGGCAGCTTTATCAGAATACAGCCCGAAGAAGCTTGGTCACAAAAACGCTTGCAAATCATATTAAAGAGAAAAACAGCAGAGAGAACACTTACTGTCATGACCTGGCCTTCACAGAACCCAGAGTTGAATATTATAGAGGCAGTATGGCATCACCTGGACAGAGAAAGGAATAAAAGACAAACTAATTATAAAGAAGAACTCTTTGGTGCTGAAAGATGCCTGGTGTAATATACCAGATGATATCTTCAGAAAACCTCAGGACATGCTCCCCAAGAAAGTTCAAGATGCTGCAAAGGGAGGTCACATTAAATAGTGACTTTTGCTATTTTTTATTGTTTTATTTTTTAGTAATAATTTGTGTACATATTTCCCATATATCCTGTATTTCTGATTGTATATTAGTAAAAAGACTGAAGAATAATTATTAATGGTCATTAAAACGCTGCTAATGATGATTCACTGATGATACACTGGAATTATGTTTTACTATTAGTATAATCAGGATGTTGTGATATTGATGTCATGTCAGTTTGCATGAGTGAGTATGCTTGCTTCCAGTATAATGTATAAAAATGTAAAAAAAAAAAAAAAAAAAAAAAAAAAAAAGAGTATTATCTATAATAGTTTTCTTGTCTTTGTTTCAATATTACTGTTTGTTATTTGTGCGGGTACTGACATTATTAAATTTTACTCTGGTTACTGATGAGGTCTTTGAAAGTCATGCAGCAGTGGTTGTGGATAAGTTTTAATTGAGATTTTGCACATAGATTAATAAAGAAGCTCAAATGATATAAATGTAAGAGACTCTCACATTTGATTTACAGCGACTTTAGAATAACATTTAACCAGACAGTTGAGTGTAGAAAACACACAATCATCTGACATTTCGAAAGATTTTACCTTTTGTTCTAGCTAATATCATTAACATTTTCAGTCAAATTATACAAAAGACCTAAAAACGCAATTGAAATTAGATTTTGTTTGGGAAAAAAAGGTTGGCATGGTGCACATGGAGTTCTGATGTGCAGATATCCACCTGTACACTTTGGTGTGTGCTATTGTAAGAAAGTCAGCAACACGCTGGTGGTGTGATGTGACAGTGTTAAGCAGAGTTTTCTTATAAGAGCACAAAAGTGTTTTTTTCCACTTATACCGCAACAGTTAGCAAATTATTACAATTGGAATTTATTGCTAAAAAGACACAAGATGCTTTTTATTTTTACAAGTATTATTGTGAAATATCTGTAGGAGATGCTAATTTTGCAAATCAGTTTTGGGAACGATATAGCAGATATGATAACAATCGTTTATTATATTATTGAGAAACCTTGGAATGCGCAAAATCTTCTGAAGATTTTCTACTGGTGCAAAAGCCTATTAGCAAAACTTTGACACTTGAGGCTCTAAATATTATTTTTAGCAAGAGAAATATTATAAACTTGTGATGTGTCTTGCAGCTGACACTACTGTCAAGACTGCTATCCAACAAATGTTATTTACACCTCTGAAATTGACCATATTTATGAATTTAACAGTGCTGTGGTATGAATTGTTATTAGTATACTCTCTTCTGACCAAATGCTAGTTTAATTCTGTAACAGGTATAACTGCACTGTCATGTTGATATTATTCTGTGAATCTGTATAAAAAGAAAATGCAGCACTGGCAATATTGAAAGGAGAAAATACCTGCAGCAGCGTGGTTTAGCAATTTAAGTGTGGTCAGCTTATGCTTATTCATTAATCATGAGGTGAGATGAGATTTTACATGAGTCAAATGTAAATGGTTTATATACAGTCAGCCTTTGTGATTTTAAAGTCTGTTCTGGGGTTTTTGATTAGACCAATTTAGTGTGGGACTTGAGTACATGATGGCAGTTATAAGAATAAACTCATGAAGGATTCAAGACTAAATATTGAGGTCTTTTAACCTTCCAGACTCCACATTTTTACATGCTCTACATTTCTATTCCTCAGTGTGCTCCCCGAACGTGACATTGAACAGTCATTGTGGTTCGCGTCTTATTTCCCTGAATAGCAGCCGTGATTGGAAATAGCTACGGCATTACAGGTTATCCTCCCCTGCTCTCCTTCAGGAGGAGTGCCAGTTGGGCAGTGAGGAGCAGGAGAGAACTGGAATCGCTTTACCAACACCCACACTGTTTCTTGTTCTCTGCCTTCTAACCCATTTTCTCACCCAGACCAGCTTCCACCAGAGCGGAAGGAACTTAACCTACTTAGTACACTGTACCAGACACACAGTGATAGACCACAGGCTTGCAAACACACACGTGTCTTATAGGGGCTGAAAGAATTTCACCTGTGTAACTGTATGTTTTGAAGCTTAGAGCAGATACATTTTTGTGTTTCACTGCCAGAATTGAAACACTTACAGAGGCTGTCACAACTATCACTATGAATCATAATGAAACCCACTAGCAGGTACTGTTTTTATTTTATTTTATATTTTTCATATGACACTGTGACAAAGTCAACCACACAACTACATAGCATTGAATACATAGAGTAGATATGGTATTTACTCCCACATGCCTAGTAGATCAACACACCAATACTGATCATAAAATCATTTGAAAAAAGATTGAGTTCTTGGTCCGAATCCATCACTATTCACTGAATAAATTGCTGATTATCACTCGTCCCACATACAACAGTTGTTCAAAATTTAGTCGTCATGGGTTTTTTTCTCCTTAAAGGTTTTGCACAGGAAATAGCTTTGATTATTGTCATGTGTGTGTGTGTTTGTGTGTGTGTGACTATATGTAGTAGCTTTTGCTATGGTTGCAAAGCCGTGTGCCATAATGCATAAGTGTGCATGGCCGGGAGGGTCTGTGCCATCACATGCTCGTCAGTATGTGAGTGGGAGTAAGGTGACAAAACTCAGAGCCACAGGCAGCTTCTGAACTCTGAACTCAGCAGCGATTTGACGTGTAAATGCAACCCGATCAGATGACCTTATGTGGTCTATTCTGCCGGATCCCTGACCTCAACAGGAGCAAGCAGTGTGACCACGTTTCTATGTCTCTGTCAATGAGACAGAGACATTTTTGTAATTGCAACTGGAATAAAATATGGCTTTACTAATGCAGTCGTGTATAATAATAATAATAATAATAAAATCTCAAATGTTGCTAATGCATTTCTAATCTGTACTCTGTATATATTTATGTTGACTAGGACAGCTGTGGTTCTTCAGTGTGTGTATGTGATTTGTGATTAGGTAAAGTGGATTACATTGTATTACAGTAATCTGAGACCCTGCTGTCCTTGTTTAGCCAGAGAACCTGCTCCTAGCCAGCAAATGCAAGAACGCAGCGGTGAAGTTGGCTGATTTCGGTCTGGCCATTGAAGTGCAAGGGGAACAGCAGGCCTGGTTTGGTATGTAGCCTGTATAAAAATTTGCCATATCTGATTTGCACCTCAGCTGTCTTTTTTTTTCTCACAAACCCTATTTATATCTCAATATGCAGGATTTGCAGGTACACCAGGTTACCTGTCTCCCGAGGTGCTAAGGAAAGAGGCTTATGGGAAACCTGTGGACATTTGGGCTTGTGGTGAGTCAGATGTTCTTTTTGCCATCGCTCTTATCCTCTCTCTCTCTCTCTCTCTCCCCCCCCTTTCTCTCTCTCTCTCTCTCTCTCTCTCTCTCTCTCTCTCTCTCTCTCTCTCTCTCTCTCTCTCTCTCTCTCTCTACTATGAACACAAAATCCATGCCCTGTAGAACGCTTGCTTGGTACTGTCTTCTATCTATGCCTACCTCTTCCTGCTTTTAATGGTCAAAACAGCAACCATGTCCTAAACCGACACATCAAATTGTTTGGGCAGCCAGACTGAAGTGCTTGAGAAAAACAACTTTAGCAGACCTACCAAACTTTTGGGGGAAAAAAGTAAAAAAACTATTCAAGAATTCTGTTTTTTAATACAGCAATCACTGTGGTGTGTGTAGGAAAACTTCTCTTGCTTTACATACATTTATATGCAATTTATAAAAAATGTAAGGAAGCGCACTGGACCTGAGACTAGTTAAAAGGCTACAGACATTAATTCACAGCTTGATTACTAAATAATAATAATTATTAAATGTAGAAAAAAAATTAATTAAATAGAAAAAAATGATTAAAGGGAGTTAGACAGATCATTATATTTTTACTTTTACATTTTAATTTGTTTAATGTAAAAACTTTAACATATTTTCAGAGTTCATGGCAATACTCACAAACTAGTGTCAGTAAGTGCAATCGAACTCTATAAATACTTTTATTTATTTATATTATTTTCTAACAGGTGTTATCTTGTACATTCTGCTCGTGGGTTACCCTCCTTTCTGGGATGAGGACCAGCACAAACTTTACCAGCAGATCAAAGCCGGAGCTTACGATGTAAGTCCCGGACATGATTACACGCCATTTACTTCTATATTCCACCCCGGCGCTTACACACTCTTTCATGTGTGTGTCTACTGTCATGTAGTTTCCTTCTCCAGAGTGGGACACAGTTACCCCTGAAGCCAAGAACCTTATTAACCAGATGCTCACCATCAACCCAGCCAAGAGGATCACTGCACAGGAAGCTCTTAAACACCCATGGGTCTGCGTAAGTGTATAGGATTATGCAAGCAAGCAGATTTACTTCCTTCTCACAGACACAAAGTGATAAGCAGCCAGAAACACTTTATTGTTATAAAAACACTGATGGAGTTAAAAATAGCATTGTTCGAATTTTTCAGTCCTTATATTTTAATCAAACCAAATTTTCACTGCATGAACCTCAGCCAGATGATTATTTTGGTGATTGGAAAAGATTAATGGTATCATGAATTCTGTTTTGGATATTGCAGTGCAAAGCCTGGTTGCTTGGCTAAGAGTATAAGACATGACTTATGGGGAAGTGGTTGCTCATTTCTCAGGGCTTTGGGTTACTGAACAGACGGTCAGAGGTTTAAGCCCCAGTATTGCCAAGCTTTAACTCTTGGGCTCTTGAGCAATGCCTTTAAACCTCTGTGCTCTAGGAGCACTGTATCATCTCTGACCCAAGCTTTTTAGTATTGCTAAAAAAAGGAAAAAAGCTCCTTTATCTTGAAAGACATTACTGGAAGAGACTCTTACTGTAATTTTGCAACCATGGTTTTGTAGAAAATTTCAAACCTGAGTAAAAAGCATAGTGAGCCAAAACTACACAATATCCTTGAGTGCCTAAGCTTGAAATGAACTACTTATTTTAATGAAGGCTGTCAATATGATTAAAGGCATTGTATATTATAAACAAATGATTGTAAATGACACACTAATATATCAGAAAAATCTTATTTCCAATCAGAGAGGCAATCCAAGTTTTTTTTTTTTGGGTAACAAAGACTTAAGA
Organism: Silurus aristotelis; assembly: GCF_946808225.1. Taxonomy (NCBI): domain Eukaryota; kingdom Metazoa; phylum Chordata; class Actinopteri; order Siluriformes; family Siluridae; genus Silurus; species Silurus aristotelis. Next base: position 13,853,220 of record NC_139591.1, read on the forward strand.
CAGCTTGTCCCATTTGTATAATGAAATGTCCCTCTTTCACAGCAACGCTCGACTGTGGCCTCCATGATGCACAGACAGGAGACAGTAGAGTGCCTAAAGAAGTTCAACGCCAGGAGAAAACTCAAGGTCTGACTGTGTGTCTTCTCTAATTTTCTTTTTTCTATTGACAGAAAAATTATTATCCTGGGGCAGCAAAGTCAAATTAAATAGCTCATCCAGATTATCCAGATTGTGGTACATCTGTCTTTTGCTTTAACTGTCATTCTGCCTTAGCTAGCTAAAATGTTAGCCTCACCTATAAGATTGATGACAGAATTTCCCAGTTGCCTAGCAACAGTGTTCTCATAAGGATAACCAGAGTGAGAGTGTAATATCTGTTCATGTGCCCATATCAAAATCACTACTCAGGAGTTCCAATTGAATTTATGATCAAAACGAGCTGCTAAAGTTGTTACGGTAACAAAATGAGATTGACTTCAAGCCTGGAACCGAGCAGGTTTTGGAGTGGAACTGATTTATTTGTTATGAAGCATCAGTACTGCATCAATGGAAAAAAGCTGACTGCAGATTTTTTTTCTTTAGTTTAGCATTTCAATTATTCTTTTAACTTTATCTGCAATGTGAATTGTTTCTTTTTAGGGAGCCATTCTCACCACCATGCTGGTTTCACGCAACTTTTCTGGTAAGCAAGACTTAATCCTGATACCCAAATAAAACTCGAGTATAGGATTCCTCACATTGACTTGATTGACAGCCTTTTTACATGCAACATATTACTCTAATATAGAACCATATTTAAAACTTGATCATAAAAAATATTTTCTTGGCTTTAGTTTATATTGTGCATGAGGGTCCAGGATGCTTTGTCGGTTCATACGGTGGGTCTGGATAGGAAGCAGGGTTTTTGGGCGTGTGCCTTTGTACCAGAATGTGTGGCATTTATAATAACATGTGATTTATGTCTGCTCTAATGAAGCATCTGCTCTCTCACACACTCCTGCAACACACACACACAATCGCACATTTCTAACACTCACACTTCACCCAGCAGGTTGGTGGGCGGCAGCGACAGTGTTTGTTCTAAGGAAGCTTTTGGAGGAGCTCTCTCTCTCTCTCTCTCTCTCTCTCTCTCTCTCTCTCTCTCTCTCTCTCTCTCTCTCTCTCTCTCTCTCTCTCTCTCTCTCTCTCTCTCTCTCCTTCCCTCTTCATTCTCTCTACCCCTCGCTCTCTTTGCTCTCATCACTGTAATTACCTCATCCTGCGGGGTGTGTCAGCAGGAGAGGAGGTGGAGAAGTGTCCAAGCATCACTTACATGCATGCACATGTACACATGCACACACACATGCACGCACATATGTACACACGCTTAACCTTAAAGGAGAAGGAGATTTTTTGCATCAATTGCTTGCTGAGAAAACTAGAAAACTAGATCAGCATTTTTGTGGCTGTCCGCCATGCTCTTTTTTTGTGATCATGTTGTCAAGAAAAAAAGGGGTGGGGTGTTAGCGATTATAATCTGGTGGTTAATTATAATGCAGTGTCACCCAGTCACTCGAATCCCCTTTAAGAAACAAGTACACTGTGTAGTATTTAATGATGGCTACATAATGATTAAAAAAATTATTTCACTTTGTAAGATTTCCAATAAGTTTTTAAGTGATAGAAATAAGTCACTGGCTAACAGATCATACAGCAGTTCAATATTTATTTTCTTTTGAATTGCCATGGTCCAGAACCATGTATTTAAAAACATGCATAAGATTAAAGAGATTTCAAATATGTTCCAAATTTGTTTTCTTTTCAGTGTACTGCTTTAAATAGGATAGGAGCGCTTTTGCAAGGCCAGACCTGCATTTTAGAACAGTGCATGATCTGTTATTCATATTATTTTGCAGTACACTATAAAGTCTAAAGATCCGAGAGATCTGCTGCTTTCTGTTGTATTATTAAAGTTTTTTTAACAGAAAAAAACTTGCCTATTGGTAGTTTGAATGAAAACAAAATTCAATGTGCAAGGCCCTTAACCCTCTATGGTCCGGGGGTCCCTTACGAGGGAAATATCAAGGTCCGTGACGTCGGAGTGACGTGGGGCCGCCTTCCCGTGGGCTCACCACCTGCAGGAGGGACCGTGAGGGACGGTGCTGTGAGGATTGGGCAGCAGCCAAAGGCGGGGGCCTGCTTAGACTGCTGCCCCCGCGACCCGAATTACGGATAAGCGGGAGAAAATGAATGAAGGATGAATGAATGAAAAAATTCAATGTGAATTCTTGCTATTCTGAAAAATATGTCTGATCTATCTATATTGTTCTTCTTTTCATTTTGTATAAATTGTATTGATAATCTAATGGAGTTTACTGTAATAATACTACATTGTTATTCATTTGGTATAAGACTAATTGAATATGCATTATTTCATGAAAGTGAGTACACTTCTCACATTTCAGCAACCCTAGACTTTTATAGAAAATAAACTTATATTTTAGAGTAATCGGTGTGCAGCTTGTTTAGCAGTATAGATTCACTGTCCTCTGAAAATAACTCAACATACAGCCATTATTGTCTAAATAACTAGCAAAAAGTGATAAAAGCTGGACATCGTGTGACCATGCAAATCCACATGTCCTATTTATCATGTTTATGCTTTTGTCTGCTTGACAGGACCATACAAACATTTGTGTATCTTGCATTAGAGCAGTTGAAATTTGGTGCATTAAGAACAATTCTCTCATACTGACCACTGTATGTTCAGTATCATGAACAGCTCATGGCAAATAATGTATCCAGGTTATGTATGTAACCATGGTTTTCCGAGGGAACTAGACGCTTTGGACCCTTTGGCAAACTGTTCTTGAAAGAATTCCAGCACTGGGCCAACCGGGCAGTTAACTGGATCTAATCTTTCGCACCATGCCATGATCAGGCGGAGAAGTACCAAGAAAACTTGCTTACAGTCAAGCATGGTGGCGGTAGCATCCTGGTTTGGAGCTGGATGAGTGCTGCTCTTACTGGGGAGCTGAGGTTCATTGAGGGAAACATAGATTTCAATATGTACTGTGACATTCTGAAGCAAAACATGATGCCCTCCCTTCAAAAACTGGGCTGAACATCAGTTTTCCTACATGTAAAGGGCCTCAAATACACCGCCAAGATAACAGCTGCCTTGCTGAAGGTGAAAGTTATGGAGTGGCCAAGTATGTCTCCAGACCTGAACCCTATTGATCACATGTGGGGCATCCTCAAACGGAAGGTGGAGAAGCGCTGTGTGTCTAACATCCAGCAGCTCATGATGCCATTATGGAAGAGTGGAAGAGGATCCCAGCAACAACCTGTGCAGCTCTGGTGAATTTCATGCCCAGAAGGATTAAGGCAGTGCTACATAACAATGGTGCACATACACAATATTGACACTTTGGATACAGTTTTGACATGTCCACTTAGGGCGTACTCCCTTATGTTGCCAGTTATTTACATAATAATGGCTGTATGTTGAGTTATTTTCAGAGGACAGTAAATTTGTACTGCTATACAAGCTTCACATTGACTACTCAAAAATATATGCAAGTTTAATTTCTATTGTATTGTCCCTTGAGAACATATAATAAAATGTTTGCTGAAATGTGAGGGGTGTACTCACCTTTGTGAGATACTGTAGTTAAGTAGGAACTATATAGTATTGACATCTATGGCCAAGCTTATGACTGCATGATTTAGGTGTGATAACCTGTAGCCAGTAACCCTGGCAAGAAAATGAATCCTTTTTTTTGTTTCACTGTGATAGGAGTTAATGTTACCTAGCATGAGGAATCTCTTCTAGGAGCAGTGTCTTAGAATCGCCTCGTGTTTCTGATGCCTAATGCAGTTTAAACTGCAAGTTAACACCGTGATCTTCTCTCCTTCCTTTTGCATTCTCTTCTTACACACCCGTGTGTATGCCACGGGTTTGTGTGTGTCTGGCAGTGGGCCGGCAGACCACAGCGCCGGCCGCGGTCTCAGCAGTGGCTGCCGCCGCTGCAGCCGGCACCGCCGCCGGCCTGGTGGAACAAGGTATCCTCGGAGGAGCCTGCTTGTCTCTCCTTCTACTCTTCTTTCCTCTTTCTATTTCTTTGGGGTTTCAGAGGCCACACTTCAGCATGGAGCCTTTCGCATGTCCTGATCACAGCTGTCTTATACTGACACCTGCACTGTGAACTGTAATGTGTGGCTGAGTTGGAATGGCGTGCAGTTACTTTCAATACACTTCATCCACATGCTCACTTCCTGAGTTTCTGCCTTTTTATCTCATTTTCGCTGTTTTTCCCTGTTTCTGTGTTTCTTGTGTGCCATTGCTTAAGGGTTGTGTTTACATGGAAAGATGATTGCAATCCAAATTAATTAATTCAATCTTACACTATGTGGACAAAAGTATTGGCATACCTGACTTTTCCAGTTATATGTGGTTCTTCCCCAAAATTTTACCACAAAGTTGGAGGCATATCGTTGTTTAGGATCTCTTTTTATGTAGTAGCCTTAAATTTACCTTCACTTGGACTAGGAGACATCAAAGCTGTTTTCAGAATGACATTGCCCTTGTGCACAAAGCCAGCTCCATGGAGATATGATTTACATGGCTTGGAACTGTAACACTGATTGGTCCCCAGACCTCCTATTTCATATCAGCACCTGACTTTACTACTGTTTTTGCATCTTACCAGAGAAGTTGAGGATATCGATAACAGCAAATGGAGACTTAGTTTGGGATGTTAAAAAAATCACAAATAAATCTTATGGTCAGGTGTCTACAAACTTTTGTACATATACAATGCCGGTCAAAGGTTTGGCCACAGATTCCTCTTTAGTGTTTTTTCTTTATTTTTATTATTTTCGACATTGTACATTAATACTGAAGACTTTAAAAACTATGAAAGAACATATATAGAATTATGTAAAAACAAAAAAGTGTTAAACAACAGAATATTTTATTTTTATATTTTAGATCGTCCAAATTAGCTACATTAACCTTTGACGACAGCTTGACACACTCATGACATTCCCTCATCAGATTCATGAGGTTGTAACTGGGAATGGTTTTCAGTTCACATGTTTGCCATGTCAAGAGTTAATTTGTGAAATTTCTTGCCTTCGTTATGTATTCCAGATCATCAGTTGTATTGTGCAGAGTGAGTATATAGTTAGCAGTGTTATTAGTGTACTGTATTACTGTACTGTTCTACTGTACAAAACAATATTATGGCAAGAAACACTTAAGTGTTAAGTAAAAAAAAAAAACAGACCATCCTTACTTTAAGAAATAAAGGTCAGTTAGTCTAAAAAATCTTAAGAACTTTAAAAGTATTCCAAGCGAAATGTATTCCAAAACCATCAAATGAAAAATTATGAAACAGACTCTTAAAAGGACCGTCTTAAGAAAGGAAGAGAAAGCTTTACCTCTGCTGCACAGGATAAGTTTATTAGAATTTACATAAATGCTTTTTGTAGTCCAAGTGGCAGACATATTCAACATCCACTGTTTTGAGAAGAATGCATTAATCGGGACTTCATGGTCAAAATGCAGCAAAGAAACTGTTATTTCAGAAGAACAACATACAACAACATACAGAGGGTGAGGCCTCCACAATCACACAATCTAATTCCAGTTGATATGGATTTAGATCAACACCTCTGGAACTCCTCAAGCTTGTTGGGAAACCATTCCAAAGACTATCACATGAAAATAAGAATACCTAGAGTATGTTACAAATATAAAACATATTCTAGGTTATTTAATGTTTATATTTACTAAATATACCATACATGTTCTTTCTTAGTTTGGATGTCTTCATTATAAATGTACAATATTGAAAATAATACAAATAAGGAAAAACATTGAAGGAGATGGTGTGTTTTAATCTTTGACTGGTACTGTGTTATATTTCAAAATACAAGCAAGCTTTTTACCTGAACCCTAAACTTAAATTTTAGCTTTTAGTTTAATTTAATACAAATATTTTTCACATTACATTTTTTTTTTTTCTAATTTTAACTGATCTGCAAGTTGAGACTTACAGTCCTTACTCACATACATAATGTTTTTATAGTTGTTAAATAACTCACAGTAATTTGTGGATCATTGAAATATAGCCCAAAAGTGTCAGGGGTTTCATACTCCAAACAGTTTTGCTTCAGAAACTTAGTTGTATGACCAACCCAATCTGCATTTATGGAATGAGCTTTGTTTTATATCACAGGACCAGTTCTCTTGCCATGTTGCGCATTGTCATGCAAAAGTTTACTCAAACTTTATTGTAAACTTTTCATTGTAAAAATAATACATTTCGAATTAAAAAAATATATAAAAAAAATATATAAAAAGAGAGCTTTAACAAAACTAACAAAATTATGTGGAAAAGTTTTATCTAGAATTTAAATGTGGTTGGCTGACTAGTGTAACAAAGGAAGCATGTGATAGCCATCATGTGATAGGTGAGAGCTGGACAGAGGATGGAAATTGGCCAAGACCAGATCTTTTGGAAAAAACGGATGAGAAAGAGAACAGAGTGAACTGAAATAATCAATTTTTCCACTCTCTGATTTAACCAAAGATCAGAGGATGAAAGAGATGCTGATGAAGAGTCTATAGCAGTTGTGAACAGTAATATGTAAATTCAAGCCACCCATCAGGGTAGAGCGCACTTTGTGATTGCCGCTTGGTGATATCCAATTAGCACCAACATACAGTTCAGCATCATTTCAACAGCAAGCAGAACATTTTAAAAGAAATAAATGATGGAAGAAACTCCTGCCTTTAACTTGCCACAGCACCAGTGGCCTTGTTTGCGTGATTCTTTTGAACTGGTCAAAAATAAGGTTCATGAAATTTTACATAAATATCAATCGGTGTTTCACTAATTAATATCATTCTATTAATAGAATAGTGTGCTAAAGAGTAACATTAGAGTCCTTTCCTATAAACTAAGTTGATGAAGCTTAGAGTCTTGTGCCAAAATTATAATAGGATTATTATTGCCATAATAAATCAAAGTTCTTTGGATAATTAAGTACATTTGAAGGCAAATACTTTTGTATTTTTACTCAAGCAAAAGTTTGAAGGGAGCACTTTTACTAGAGTAATATTTTACTGTGTATCTCTACTTTTACTTAACTACACGGTTTGTGTACTTAGACCAGTATAGTCTATAAAACTTTATATTTTCCTTTGATTTTTATACTTTCTTACTCATTACATCAAGGTAGAGACTCTTTGGATGATTAATGGACTATTAGGGCAGCATGTAAACATAGTCTATGTCACTTCACCTCCCCCTCCCCCCCCACCACCACTTCTATCTCTGTTCTATTTTCATTCCTCTGCCTATTGAACCTCACACCACATGCTGTTGCTCTCTTTCCTTATCTTCTTGTTCCATAATGTGTTCTGTCAGTAGTCAGCATGCGCCATCGTCTTCCACTCATCACCACCATCCCTTCGTCACTGTCCTTTAGCTGCTCGCTCATCTTCCAGCTGTGCGTGCTCTCTCTCTCTCTCTCTCTCTCTCTCTCTCTCTCTCTCTCTCTCTCTCTCTCTCTCTCTCTCTCGCTCTCTCTCTCTCTCTCTGTCTCTCTCTTCCCCCATTCTCCACCCCCTCACTTTCTCTTTCTTTCTGTCTCACACTTTTTCTGGTTCCCTGTCACTTTTCTCCTGATAGGTCTCTTTTCCCTGCCAGTGCTCCTGTGCCTGGTTTGCTAAATGCTGCACGGGGCCGCAATGCATGCCTTTTGTGGTGCAGAAGAAGGTGGCTCAGATCATGTTGCATGAACGAGAAGACTTTAATCTTTGTATTATGGAGAGGGGGTTCAATGTGAGGGTAGCAATACTTGCCACATGATATAAGATCAGTTGTGTACTGTAGACATGGTTAAGTTTCCTTTACCTTTCAGAAGGTTTTAATTGCATGCCCTATTTATAATATTCTGTACCTGCAGTAGAAATGTAGTAAGTGTGTGGATAACATTATAGAGATCAAGATGCTAAGACTGGATATTAGTTAAATTATACATGATCGTTTAGTCGGGTCAAGTATTTAGACAAAGGCAAATTTATTGTTATTTTAGTTGTTATTTTGCCAGAGTATATTGGATTTTATGTAGAAAACAACAACAAAACAACAGCTCAATTTAATACAGTTGTGGAACAACATTTTATAGACAGATAAGACACAGATCAACTTGTACCAGCTTACTTAGAAAGATACAATAATGAAGAAGGGAAGGAGCTGCTCACGATCTAAAGAATACATACCCATCTTATAAGGTGGGCATGTATGTCTGCCAAAGGGACTGATTATTTTATATTTAATTGATAAAGTGAAATGACAGGATGAATTCTTAAGGGTATAGGACCATGTTATTTGTTCAGATTTTGCAACACTCTTTGACCACTATTTTGTAAGTAACTCAGGGCTTTTTTTAAGTCAGTCCCCTGACCTGAATCCTATTGAGCATGCATTTTATTAGATGAAGTCAAAACTGAAGGCAATATGCCTCAAGAAGTACAGTAGCAGGAAATGAAGATAGTTATAGCAAAGGCTTGAAAGAACATCACCAAGGAAGAGCCATGCATCTGGTAATATCAATAGACTCAAGACTTTCGGCAGTAATTAACTTATTTTTTATGGATATATATACGGATTTTCAACCATGTATTTAAATGAAAATTTAATGGGCGATTATGCCAATTTGTCCAGTTACTTTTGGCCTATTAACAAGGCCACAAATTCCTAAACCCTTCAACACATTTGGATAACATATACTCAAATTTGTACTCTAAGAATAGAAATATATTATTCTATTAAATAAATAAATTGAATCCAACAATACGATACAACTTCAAATAACAATAACTTTGTCATTGCTTACATTTTTACAGACCTGATCAGTCATTTTTAGATGTTTAGAATTCTTAGATTACATTTACTGAACATTTTCCCATATGGCCATGTTATTACTGTTTTGTATTTTGCTTGTATAAAGCCATGTGTGTCTGTGTGCATTCTATTTAACTTGCTGTAGCACCACGGATTCGGTGCTTTCACTTTTGCTGTCGGCTCTGACTGATTTTCTTTCCTCTCTAGCTTCTGTTCAATTCTCTGTGTACGTATTTTGTCAATGTGTGTTTATTTGGGGATCAGATGTTTATTCAGGAAAGATATAAAATTTGCTACCTCCAGGTACCACTAAGGCATGACAAGAGGATCTGGGCTTGAAAGGATGTTATTAAAAAAGACTTCTCGTGCTTTCCTAAAGGAATACCCAAAAAAAGCTAATGTTGCTAACCTCGTTATGGTCTTGCAAGCATCCTGAGAGATCCTGATAGCTTTTATTTATTTCTTTTTTGTTAAAGTATAACTTTATGTAGCTTAGTTTTGCAGTTATAATCTGGATGTTGCATTTGAACCCCCTGCCCTCTTTCAACGACCAAAGGTCTTCCGAGCATATCTTTTCTTATCTCTCACTCTTAATCCATTCTCTTATAATCTCTCCCTTTCTGTCTTGCCCTCTCGGCCTCTAAAATCTTTGTGGCAAGGTAAGGAGTCTCTCTCTGTCTCTCACTCTCTTTCTGTTCTTCTTTCTTTACCTCCCACTCTCATCTCCGTCTTAGATGCATAGCCAATTGTCGCTTTCCTTTTACCCCATTAAAATGGCAGGAGCAAAATCATTTTCTGCAAGATTATTCTATTTAGTTATTTTTCAGCAAATACAAAATTGCATTTGTGCTTGACAAAGGTTTCTGTTATATCTGAGTACCAGAGATATATTTTTTTTAATGAATACTTTTTGGGACTGCACTGTACAGCCCCATCTACACCATGCATTAAAGCTGAATGTGTATCTGGGTATAATTATCTGAATAATGAGTCGTAATCCATGTGCATGCTTGTCTGCTATGTGATCAGCTCTCATTTCTCCCACTCAATATGCAAATCTGTGGATGTGCAGGAAATCAGCCACCTGCCATACAGACTTGTCTAAATTTAAATAGTAAAGGTGTAGGACCACAAAGGAGGATATTTTTTTGCGCAGCCTGAGTTTGTTACAGCAAATTTTAGCTTGCAGTGTGCTTATATTTTACTTACCACCAAGCAAACTAACAAAAAAAGAAAGATGGTCATTATCTGTAGTATCCATAATGTTTATATAAGGACTCAAGGAATGGCACAAATGCTGCGTATGCCATTTATTACTAAAAAGGATGATGAGAACACTACATATATACATTAGGCCACCCAATCTGGTTTAGAAGATACTGAAAGATTACCAGTGCTTCGAACAAATTGGTATAAATCTAACTGATAGCTGTATTTTCTCTTGAATTATGGACTGCCCTTGGTTTAATTTACCCAAAATCCACACAAAGCTGTATTGACTCATCTTTTTATTATGTGCATTATGTGCATTATGATTCCATTCAAATATGTGATATAGGTTACTTACAGAAAGGCCTTTTAAAAATGTATGAGCATCAGGGTAGGTCTATGGGGTTTCTTACACTGTTGTCAGACTAGGTCCCTTTATTGGAGTTTATGCTTGCTTGAGATTTGTTCACAGTATGAGGCAGACTCCTGATCTGATTCTGTTCTGACCAAAACCCATGCTGTCAAAGAGAATGCATTTTTCCTAATCCTAATAAAAATATCCAGATACAGATTTTAATGCAAGGTATAAATGGAGCCTAGGTGATTTTTCTACTCCCTGCTTTCACACTGTGCGTGTATGAGTGACTTAGTGACTGAGCGTGTGCACATTCCTGCATGTGCACGATGCACGTCCCGCATTGTGCATGCCGATGGTTCAGGGAGACAAATCTCCCTTATTGTTTATAATGCACCGGTAATAGGGATTTTTGCCTTCAGTACGTTGTAACCTCTACATACGTATGCCCTTGATTTGTTTCGCTTGCCCCACATAGCATTTTAAAAGCCGGTTAATCCTCTCGGAGGAGAGACATTTCCCAGCATTTTGGTGGTGAAAGCATTACATACATGCTCTGGCTCTGTTATGGTGACTACGACTCTCTGTTCTGCATACCCATGTTTTCCCTTCCTCTCTCTCCATCTGCAGCAGCTAAGAGCCTGCTCAACAAGAAGGCTGATGTCAAGGTAAGGTCAATCTGAGTACTGCCATTACTGTACATATCTTTTGCTCTTTCTCTGCATTAATGAATTTTTTGCCTAACAAAAAATAGTCAATTCCTTGTTTCTAAAAAACAGTGTCAGTCCCTGTACAGGAGGGGGTTGGACAGTTTTGAGTTAGCGGGTTTGTTTTTTGTCGGCAGTGTTTTTGTTTTGTCTCACTTCCGTCTTAGTGTCTGTCTGTGTCTATATAGAGGGAAGATTGCTTGTCGGGTTAAAAAAGTTTCGGACCGTTTATGAATCATTTTCACCTTGTTTTTGACCTCGATTTAATTTTCATTCTAACGCCGTTGGGTGTCAGAAAAGTGCACAGCTCTTTTGTGTATTTTATAGGTTGAAAATGTGATGAACATACAAAGTGCTTAGAAAAATTATAGCCCATTGAAGCATTCTTTTTTTCATTTATTATTATTATCCATTTAGTAAAAAAAAAAGAAAAAAGAACCACATAAGCTGCATATCTGAAAACTTGAGGACCTGTGAGCAAAAATAACTAGACATGAACAAAATCATTGGGACTCAATGGGATATATTAAGTTTGAGTTGCATTGAAATGACCTTGACTAGTTTATCAGTCAGTTGTTTTGGAGGACAGAAGCACATAGGGGCATTTTTCAATTGCATATCGTATATATGTATATCATTTATGATCAGTATAAATAAATATAAAAATAGAAATGTTTTTAAGCCATTATACTAGTGTATTGGGCGGTAATAAATATACAAACGTATTCCGCACACTTGATAGTGAGGATGCCTGTAATTTCATTCTTAAAAAGATTTTTGAGAGGATTTTTACCGCAGTTGATTTGTACCACAGAAAAAAACGATGTCTTTTGTAAATGTAAATATTATGTGACAGGATTTAGTTTATTATGGCAACAAATCGTTGACTTGAAATGTTCTTAAGTCAACAAAAAAGTTCTCCTGTGAAATTTGTTCTAAAGAATTTTATTTTTAAGATTGTACATACATTTAAATATCTAATCGTTTAAAATGACAATTTTCCTTCTTTAGAAAGAAAATATGAGCAGATGTGAACACGGCATAATGCACTGTGCAAGGATTCATTTGGTGTGATGGCACATAATCTCCCTTGAAGTTATTCAGGCTTTCACATCAGCCTGGTCTCTAGAATTAGAAATGAACCTCTTGTCTGCTCTCCATGAGTGATTGGATGGCGAATAATCTGTAAAATAATCCTCTTCAGTCGTGCGTTTCTTTACTTGGAGCATTAATCATACCTTACATAATCGAGTAGCATGCTGATGATGAAATGCACATGGGGGGGAGTGTGCAGTTCATTTTTTTTTTTTCTTTTTAACCCTTCTGCCCGCTCTCATTTCTAATTTCTGTATCATGCAGCTCAAATAGTTGGAGATGGTATAAACATGAGCATTTTCAGGTTTTTTTCCTGCATTCCTCTTTTTCTGTCTTCCACTCTCTTCCTCTCTCATCATCTTTCTCTGTTTCTCTTCCCTCTTTGGCTGCCTGATTGTAACCGCATCTCATTCGGCTTAGCTTTCCGCCTACGGACCAACCATGCTGTCTCGCCCTGCATTCTCATTTTTCTTTTTTCCTGCGTTCACTCTTGCTCTCCATCCACCATGAGCATAGGCGGTTTAAATAAGCGGTTGCAAGAGGTAGAGCACGAAGACGGCAGCTCTGTACTTACATACATCACTTCTTTACTAGCTTTATAATTATAAAGGCATTGGCAGCACATTAGTTAATAAACCATATCTAGAAATCATTTAAGCAGTATTAGTTAAGTGTATCAAATGTTCAGATACATTTTATGGACAAAAGTATTGGGACACCTGACTTTTTTCCCATACTCTTTTTTTTGCCAAACTGTTAAGACAAAATTGGAGCTACAGGATGTCTTTGTATGCAGTAGAATTACATTTTCTTATCATTTAATTTAAGAGACCCGATCCTATTCCAGAATGACAATGACCCTGTGCACAAAGCCAGCTCCATGAAGTAATCATTTAAATGGGTTGGAGTGAAATGTCTTGAGTCGTCTGCTATAAACCTCTAAACTCAACATGGGTCCAAGGTAAGAAGCCAGGCAATGTTTTTTTCTTCTCCAGGTACCTGTTATAAAAATCTTTTCAAACTGCCACATACTGTACCTGAAAGCATTCATCATAACACTAGTTCACAAAATAGACAAATTCAATTGCTTTTGTATGTATAGTTTTCATATATAGTTATAATCAGTTATGTCAACATATGTATGTGAGGGCTTCCTGGAGCCCTCACAAGGAGTTGTGGTACTGTATGAGAACGTCAGGTGTGTCAGAGAAGTATGTGAGGGTGGTGCAGGACATGTATGAGGGCAGTGTGACAGCAGTAAAGTGTGCAGTAGGAACGACAGACTGGTTCAAGGTGAAGGTTGGACTGCATCAAGGATTGAATCTGAGCCCTTTCCTGTTTGCAGTGGTGATAGACAGGCTGACAGACGAGGTCAGACAAGAGTCTCCATGGACTATGATGTTTGCGGATGATATTGTGATTTGTGGTGAGCGTATGGAGCAGGTTGAAAAGAACCTGGAGAGGTGGAGGTACGTGCTGGAGAGAAGGGGAAAAAGTCAGTATGAGTAGTAGAAGTAGGAGTAAGACAGTGTACATGTGTGTGAATGAGAGGGAGGGCAGTGGGAGTGGTGCGGTTGCGGGGAAAAGAGGTGGAGAAGGTGAAGGAGTTCAGGTACCTGGGGTCAACAGTGCAAAGTAATGGAGAGTGTGTTAGAGAAGTGAAGAAAAGAGTGCAGGCAGGGTGGAGTGGGTGGAGAAGAGTGGCAGGAGAGATTTGTGATAGTAGGGTATCTGCAAGAGTGAAAGGGAAAGTTTAGAGGACTGTGGTGAGACCTGCGATGTTGTATGGTTAAGAGACAGTGGCATTGAGAAAAAGACAGGAGGTGGAGCTGGAGGTAGCAGAGCTGAAGATGTTGAGGTTTTCGTTGGGAGTGACGAGGATGGACAGGATTCGAAATTAGTTCATCAGAGGGACAGTGCATGTAGGTTGTTTGGAGACAAGGTGAGGGAGGTGAGATTGAGATGGTTTGGACATATGCAGAGGAGGGACATGGGGTATATCGGTAGGAGAATGCTGAGGATGGAGCCACCAGGTAGGAGGAAAAGAGGAAGGCCAAGGAGGCGGTTTATGGATTTGATGAGGGAAGACATGCAGGTAGTTAAGTTGAAAGAGGCAGATGTAGAGGACAAGGGGGGTGGCGACCCCTAAAGGAAGAAGCCGAAAGAAGAAGAAGAAGAAAAATTTATTCATTATATATTTGCTGTTTAAATGACCATGTGTATAGGTATTTATAGGCATGTAAAACATTTATTTGAGAAACCCCTATTAAATGGTCTATGTGGAGGAACCTCCTTCTTTTTTTTTTTTTTTTTTTTTTTTTTTTTTTTTTAGAGGAGCCCCCTGTTAGCTTTTTTTTTTTTTTGCCATTCACTTCACCTCCCTCATCTACCATCATTACACCTTGGGCATGCTGTAATTGCTTCCGCACTCTTGCTCGATCTTAGTCTCATCGGTTACCTAGTGCGATATAAGTGTGTGCGCTGCTATGGAATGATCAGCAGCAGAGGGTGCGGCCATCACAGAGTGAAATGTAGCTCCTGCTCCAGGAATAGCTGGTGGTCTGAACCCTGGGAGCTGAGAGACAGAAATAGACACCTCAGTTGCGCCTCAGTCATTGCCTAGTAACTGGCTTGCCACACTTCTTCACCATGACATTATGGGATTTCTTGCTTTTTTTTTTTTTTTTCACTTCACTGCTGCTGCTGCATTCTCTGCAAATGGCTTTGCCGTTTGCACTGAGCGTTTTTGAAAGAATAATACCATGATCATTGCACTGCACCTTGATTTCTGTAGGTTGAGAGTAGACCTGCTACCTCATACATGATTAGGCCACAAGGACACATTATTCAAACGTCAGAACATTGTGCTGAGATCATCCATGTTTTATATTAATTGTACTTTGCTAATGACAGATCATTTTATATATTGCTTCTAAATTATAACAATATAGTAGTCAGTATCAGTATCCTTTAGAAAAAATTTTTTTTAAGTGTGTAGCTGTTGTGGGGAGTGATGGCAGGTGCAGATATACAGTAATCCCCCGCTTTATCACGGTTCGTATATCGTAGAATTGCATTTGCCTCATAACTAATTTGTTTTGCTAATTTTCCCGCTCTCTCGCGGCTAGACCAAAAAAACGAAATTGAAATTGAAATAACGAAATTTATGAATGAAATATAATTATTAATTATAAAATGAAGTAAAATGTTAATACAATATAGTACAGTACTGTACACATAAAATAGCATTTTCTGGGCTTTTTGAACTTTCTATTCATATATTTATTATGTCTGTGAGGCAGGTATTTACTGCTATTCAAGTTGTTTTATTTATGTGTCTGTGAACAGAGATGACAGAGACGGTAGTGAGCGCATCGCAACTGTTTTGTTTATTTTACAAAGGCACAGCATTTTGTTGTTATTATTAGAGTATACAAATAAATGTGGACCTTTTACAGAATCGAATGATGTATTGCTCTTATCTGTATGATCAAAAAAGATAGTAATCTAAGTTCGTTTCGGCGTTATGAGTAAAAACAATTTTGACCCCAGAGGGTTATTTGTGTGCATCATGACGGATTTTGGTGCTGATTTGCGACTTGGCGCATCAGTAAAACAAATGTTTGGTAGGGTGCTGAAGGGGGAGTGTGTACTATGCTGGAATAGTCTACCCTACACCACTGTCTGTATCATGTGGGTATCATTTTCTAGATCAAGGCGTGTCTACCGTGACATCAAGATGTTAAATGTCTTGTTTTTTTGTTTTATTTTGTTGTTGTTTATTTGCTTTTCTGGGCTTTTATGTTCAACCAGCTGTCTGTGTTGCTTAAAAAAAAAATCTAATTGATTGATGATTGTCAAGACATAGTCCAACCCCAAACTACTCTACAGAGACTATAAAGCATTTCTGGACAGATTTTTTTATTTCATGGTGGTGTTTTGCTGAACGTGGATCCATTCAAATGTCTTTTTAACAATATTTCATTAGTAAATTTGTACTACACAATATGGGCAAAATTTTGTGGACACCTGACCATAAGATTCCTATGTGCTTTTTGAACATCCCATTCCACATTTAGACCTTATTAGCTGTAATAATAACCTCCACGTTTTTTAGAAAGATGTTCCACTAGATTTTGGAGTGTGCTTGTGGAGAATTGTGCTCATTCAGCAACAGGAGTGTATTTTAAGTCAGCCACTAGGTTTAAGGTCAGAGCTCAATGGCAGGACACTCCAGATCCACTCCAATAAGGGAAAGGAAAAATTCTGAATTCTACCACTTCCAAAAACATCTTGTACAATTTTGTGCCTTCAACTTTGTGGGAACAGTTTGGAGAAGACCCACACATGGCAGGAAAATTCAGGTGTCACAGTACTTTTGTCCGCATAGAGTATGTCCATATAGTACTTTTGTGTTTGTTTGGGTTTTTTTTGCAAATCTTTTTATTTGATCACACAACAGTAATTTTAGCTAAAGATGCATCAACACCCATACCAAGCTACATCTTACGGCATTTAAACAGTATCTTCAATAGCAAGCATAAAGGCAGGGTTTGCAGCAAACACATTTTAAATCGTAAGTGAAAACTGCTGTGATTATATAAAGGTGTTTGTGAGATTGGAGCAGGGACCATCCAAAGGAAATGTTGTGCGTGAGAATTTTATTTCTGGAGCTGACACTCACACACGTTGCTTTTACACAACATCTTCCAGCATTTACACAATGCTTTCGATTCGAGGTACAGTTCAGGGCTCTTGGTGATCGTTTTAATAATCAAGCTCGTCTACTTCTCCCCACACACACACAGGCTGTTCTCTCTCACACTCCTTATTAATGTGTTGAAAACTTACTGTTACACTGTTAAAAAAAGACAGCAAAAAAAAGTCCCATAATGCGACTTCTTAATAGAACCAGTCGGTTTCATTCATTATCAACAATGCTAGATTGTGTTTTTCAGGCTGTAGTAGCATCAAAAATGTTTTTTTAAATCTATAAGCATGGGGTGGTCTCATGTCTGTGATCTTTCTCATTTTCTCTCTCTCTGTATCAGAGCCCCCCCCCCCCCACCCTTTTAATAACAATGTTGTGTTTTCTGCACAGCCACAGTCAAACAGCACGAAAAACAGCATAGTCACCAGTCCCAAAGGGAACATCCCCTCTCCTGCTCTGGTATTTACATCCTTATTTCTCTCGTTTCCTCTCACAATTCTTCTGGGACTTTTTGTTTGTTTGTTTTGTTTGTTTTTTCCTTCATTTGGTCTGTCCCTCCTTTCCCTCTTTGTCTGTTCCTTAATGATGTGTCTCTCACAAAATAGTAGAAATATATCAAAAATTTACCATCCATCTTTCACCCATTATGATTTGAACCAATAACACCAGTTCTTGTGATATGAACATCTTTATCTTGATAGCAAATCTTGTGACTGTTAAGTGTGTTACTTACACCACATCATTGACATGAACGTTTATCTTCATATATACATACTGTACTTGGATGTGTTTCGTGTCTTTTTATTTGATCTCAATGCCGAGAATGATGTTCTTTGGTGTGCAAAATTAACATAAGGTACCAAACTCGAAAGCTTCTATCAGTACAGTACAGTATTTTTTTTATATGTAAGGAATAAAATGCAATAGACATGCCAAATAGGAATATAATCAACAATGGGTTTCTTGTAACAGAAAACCGCAAAATGTTTTATTCCTCTTATACCACAGAAATCTTTATTTAATACATGTGCACAATGATCAGGCATAACATTATGACCACCTTCCTAATATTGTGTTGGTCACCCTTTTGTTGCCAAAACAGCCCTTTAACAGCATTAACATTTTCAGCAATTTGAGCTACAGTAGCTTATCTGTTGATCAGGCCACATGGGCCAGCCTCCGCTCCTTTGTTATTTCCTTGGACCACTTTTGATAGATACTGATCACTGCAGACCGGAAACACCACACAAGAGCTGCAGTTTTGGAGATGCTCTGACCCAGTCGTCTAGCCATTTCAATTTGGCCCTTTTCAAATTCACTTAAATCCTTTCGCTTGCCCATTTTTCCTGCTTCTAAAACATCAACTTTAAGGACAAAATGTCGCTGTCTAATATATCCCACAGCAGGTGCCACGATGAAGAGATAATCAGTGTTATTTAATCACCGGTAATAATGTTATAGTGTCATAATGTTATGCTTGGTCGGTGTATTAGTATTAAGATTAGTTGTTACACCTTTATATTTGTTTATAGTTGCGGTTTAATGTTGTACAACCTTTAAATAAGTTCCTGTTACCACTTACGTTGTAGCAGCAAAACAGCCGTTCCCTCACCAGCTTCTATTTATTTATGGATAAAGACAAAATGCAGCTTGTTATCGTTAAACCTGCAAAGTGTAACATAATTTGTTGTGTAGACTTTCATTTGATGGAAAACCCCTTAATGTAATCAAACACTGATACTTTTAGAGAAAGTTTTACCACATCAATGATTATGTTTTAGTTAAATAACAGTGTATTAGTTCATTATTCGTTTTTCTTGTTTGTTTTCCAGAGCTGTAGCATTGTACTGAAATAAGATTTGTGGTTTTATACGTTCTGTGGTATATAATAAAATGGTTTGCCTTTGCAATGTTCTTGAATGTTGTATAAAGTAGTGATATTTGTATCTACTCTATATGAGATGCAAAACTAGAACCGTATTGATACAACTATGTATTACCTCATTAATAATATATAATAAATAAGCAATTTAGTCTTATTCTAGGGAGCTTTTGTATTTATGGAATTTGGATAACATTCTTTGCTTGCAAAATGTTTTTCATGGCTCTGTAATACAGAAAATCACGCATTGCCTAATATGCAGTAATGCCACTCAGTCATGTGCTTATATACTAGAGATTATTAGAATTTTTTGTTTGTTTGGTTGGTTTTTTTCTGTAATGACTTTAGCTCTTCTGCCCTAAATCTTTAACTCTCTTCTATTATAAACTAGACCAACAAGGGCCTTTATTCATTACATTTAAGTTCTCTCACACTAACTCGGACTGCTTTTCTATTCCTTAGCGGTTTCCTTTCACTTTTATCTCTGCTAACACCTACTAATTTGGTCTCTCCATCTCTCATCTACACTTTTTTATTGCTTTTTCTCCTCTCCCCTTTTTCTCTGTCTCTCTTGGTCTTGCCATCCTTTGGCTTTCCTTCTCGTTTTCTCTCCGTAGGAGCCTCAGACCACTGTTATCCATAACCCAGTGGATGGGATCAAGGTACATCCTTCCCCACTCTCTTTCCATTCATTTTTCCTTTTTTTTTTACAATCACCCTTTTCTGTAACACTTTGTCTGTGACACTTTGTCGTCTCCGAGCATTTCTATGGAGCAAGAAAGTGTTTTTTTGTCAGCCTCATTCTCAGATATTAAGAGATATAAATAATCTGTCAAGTGCATGACAGTGGAAATTAGAATAGAATGCAAATGATTTGCCCCTTTTTGATATGTAACTAAATTGCCAAGATATGTTTGGTGTTTGTTTTTTTGGATGTACAACTTTCATCTTGTGCTTTGGACAATATCTAAATCATCACAAACTTGCTTTAAACCATGTTGGGCTTGTTTGGTTTTACAGGAAGAACCTGGAATTTTAGTGCCATTTGTATTAAGGTTGATATCTAAATATGGTTGAACCTCAACCGAGTTTGCACATGCAATGCTTATGTTTTCTTTTATCATGCATACAGTTGGCAAGGCACTCATCTTTTTTCTAGCAAACAAAGCCTAACCATTGGGCCAATGCACAAATAAAGGTAACTAAGTTGAAGAAAAATGGTGAAGAAAAGGTTTTTACCCAAGTCTGGATCTTGGATCTTGATTTGCCCTTGCCTTAAGACTCCTGAATTATTGTTGGTTGGTCTTGGACTTGCCATGCACTTCACAATGATGATCTTGATAATAAACCTATCAAAAAGATATCTAGTTACTTTTAAAGCCGAATCTTTTTCCTTTTGGTATCGTTCCTAATCCATTCCGATAATTCTACTTAATAATAATGACTCTGATAATTTATTAAGCAGACGTTAGTATGATCTAGATATACACTTTGCACAATGATGAACTGGTAGCTACAAGCATCTGTTACAGTGTTATGGATAAGTTTTGTAGAGCTGAAATGGACTAAATTAGGATAATATGATTGCAATATAGGGTTGAACACTTACTCAATTACAACCGTTAATTGAAATGTATTTATAAAATCATTTAAAAACTATATTAGTGTTTAACTCACTTTAATGTTAATGAGTCTTTTGTTCTTTAAGTCTGTAGTATTTTAGACAAATATGTAGTAAATACATAATGGCTGATTTGACTTGCTGGTAGGAAGGTTTACATTACACCACTTTATTTTGTGTCTGTTTGCCAATGAGTTTTTCAACTTTTCGCTTTTACCATCAGCTATTTCTCAAAGTAATTGCATTAACTTCTAAATAATAGCCACCATATTAACATTCCATGTCACTCTCTCAGGCCTTAATCAGTATGGCCTCTTCCTTCAGCAGCAGTTACGTTTTTGGAGTGTTTCTGTCTTCTGTTTTTCTGTGCTCTGGCTTGCCTGCCTCAGTGTGATAGTCAGTGTGTATATCTGTGTGTGTGTGTATCATCCAACCTCCATGCTGTTTGTGCATTAGGCAGATAACCAATACACAGGAAATTTTGATAATGATACCAGCCTGGGGTTGAGGATGCTCAAAAGCATCAGTATATGTTTGTGTCAAAGATTAATGCGAGCTATTAAGAGCGTGTTGTGTGTTTTTGTGTGTGTGTGTATGTGTGTGTGTGTGTGTGTGTGTGTGTGTGTGTGTGTGTGTGTGTGTGTGTGTGTGTTAGTGTATGCGAGTGTGAGTGGGTGGATGTATTTAGTTGGAGTGGTGATGGGTAAAACGTAAACAGCTGTGTGTTCTCTGCTGCCATCTGGGGAAAGTGTTTCAGAACAGCACGAGTTTATTTAAAGCCTCACCAGATGGCCAGCTGGAGAATGAGCTTCCGAATGTATCATGAGCTTATTTAGATTTGGTATAACTGTCAAAACTGTCTTCATGTAATAAAGCAACATCGCCTGTCCCTAAGTTCCAGCTGCTACCGTCAATGTTTGCATTGTCGACTGTATGCAGTTCCATTTGTGGTGATGATGGTCCTTATTTTATTTGTACAGCAAGCATTATTTGTGCTAAATCGGTTGTCAAGTGTTTTTGCAGTTGTGCCTTTCTGTTTGTTTGTTTGTTGTGTGTGTGTGTGTGTGTGTGTGTGTGTGTGTGTGTGTGTGTGTGTGTGTGTGTGTGTGTGTGTGTGTGTGTGTGTGTGTGTGTGTGTGCTTCTGAATGGACGGAACAGTTGGTAATCTGTGATGTGTGTCTGTCCTGTAGGAGTCAACGGACAGCAGCAACACCACAATCGAGGATGAGGATGTTAAAGGTAGGCTTTATGTTTCTACACAGACTCTGAATCATGAAATGTTTTATCCCTGTTTTTGGCAGGTTTCTTCATGGAAAAAGAACTGTTTTCGATCCTACTACTGTTTAATAGTGAGTTAAGTGAAGGCCTGTCGGGGGTGTGTCTATAGCATGACTGACAGATGAGACATAAACACATAAAGAATTAGACAGACCTGTGGTTTTGTTTTGTGGTTGTTTCAACAATGATTTCCATATTATAATATTTGTAAAAAAAAAAAAAAAATACACAATATATATATATATATATATATATATATATATATATATATATATATATATATATATATATATATATATATATATTGTGTATTTTTTTTTTTTTTTTTACAAATATTATAATATGGAAATCATTGTATATATATCGAAGAGTGCACCTTTTAAAATAGAAATTTACAAGAAAAAAATTAATAAAAATTAACACTGATTAAATTAGCTAGCTAACATATTGAATAGATACTTGTGAAGTGATACTCATGTGACAGGCCCCTGCATTCTCTTGTTTTAAACTGGCCTCAGAACTCGTTCAGACCTTTATATGTCCTCTAATCGTAGTCTAGCACAAGTAACTATGCAACTCATCTATAAAATTAGATCACACTGCAGGATATACAGTGCTTCAATGGCATGTCTTTGTAAGTGCACTTATAAGCTTCTATAATGCCAGTAGCCTTATCTACAGCACATGAATACATTGTCCTAAACCACAAAGTAAACTCGAGCTAATCTATTGGCTATTGACCCAGTTTTTTACACCGAAAGTTAGCTAAACCTCTGTCTCTCTCTCATCTGAACGTTGGTCTCCAGAGAGGTACAGTCAGGAACACTACAAGGTCACCTTCAATGTAATACTTTCAGTTTTGGAAACAAGACTAAGAAGAGGTTGTGAGAGAAAGCAGAAGTAGGAGCAGACATATATGTTCATATACTGTATGTGAATTGTGGATGTAACTGAAATAATCACAGTGTCTAAAATGAACAGATAATGTGGGATATAAGGTGGACTTTTAGTTTTGCTTTTTGGAAAGCATACTAGAAGGGTTCACAAGGACAAATAATTCAAACAAGAGCTGTGCATAAGGACGGATCCCACAAAAAAATCATGCAAGCAGGAGGTTAGCATTTATGTTAACATTTTACAATATTTAATGGTCATAGTGGTAAACTAGATAGATAAATATTTAAGTACATATGCATTTAGCGATCAGAGGAACTAGAATGGGGTTGTTTATGTAGACCAGCATTGCTTGTGTGACCTCAAAACTACCCTGCTGTCATAGTATCATTTGTTAAATTTCTAAATCCCATCTCCATTCCCATTTATACTGTACTCCAGGGTCATCTTTTCATCAGCGCTGTCTTTTTTCTGTCTCTCCCCACTTTATTTCCTGCCACTCAATTAAAAAAGCATAGGCAGAAGCTCACTTAAGGCTGTTTCAGAGTGCAGCAGGTCCTTTCCAGGTCTTGCTGCCTTGTGTAAGTTCCAGTTCCAGTCCACAAGTCAGTACCATTTTGCTTGGTGTGTAGACATCCTGCTCCTATGATGAAAAGTAACAAGACCTTTCTGAACTTTCCAAAATAGTGTATTTATGGACATTTTAATCATGTCACGCTATTCTGAAAATGTCACTGGATCAGATATGCTGTGATAGATCTGGGTAATCTTAGGCAGCTTAGCGTGTAATAACACTTTAGCTTGAGCAGTATCAGGCTCCTGAATACTTTAATGAGGGCTAGATTAGAGTTTTCCACTGTCATAACGTCAGAGGATCACTTGTGCTATATTCTGCCAGCAGGCCAGAAGGTTAGTCTCTTAACCAGCCACATTGAGAGCTCTTTCATTTTGCATACCATTTATGCACACTCCCAACTATTGTCCAACTGTGCTCGTGCTTGTCCACTGTTTTGGTCCTTCGAACTTCATGAATGTTTTAGGCAGCTTGTGATGAACGTTTCGAAGCATCTCTGGGCTCATTTTCCCTCTACACATTTTTACCTCATCTCTTATTCACTACCTTCTGACTTGTAGCCTTGACAAGTAGTGAAAGAGGAGACCTGTCTGGACACACCTTTTCACACTCTTACTGTGCAAATGGAAAGTAGAGTTCACCCATTCCTTCTCACTAGCAAGGCTTGAGGTTCTGTATATACTCAGTGATTCTTCTTACAGTTTGCTGACTTGGATGATACTTTTAGATCAGCTTACAATAAAGTTAGGAAACAACTGAGAAGCACATCTTTCCAAACAGTAGTCCTGAGTCGACCCCATCCTCTTTGTTTTTCTCTTGTTTTTTTGTTTCACTACTGTGTGTGTGTCCAAGTCCACATGTACATTTATTTTATCGTTTAGGGGCTGTCTTATATACCTCCCTCACTAGACACAAACTCTAACCTGGATTTTCCCCAATCCTCCATTTTCTGTCTCATTTTTTTTATTGCACTTAAGCTACAGTTTCTTGAGTGGTATTCCCATAGCTGGAAGAGGTTATATGTAATATTTAACCCAGCTCCAGGGTTAAATGCAGGGTCTCATAACACTACAGATGGTTTTTGACAATGATAAAGCAGAGTTCAGAGGTTCGCTAAAGCATCCAGCCTGCTCTCCTGTACCAACTAGAGATGAAGAAAGAGTACGATTTGTCAAGAAGCCTGACCTCAAAGCTCTCTGTTTGCAGAACAGGAAATTACAAAAGGAGGGAGGGAAATCGAATGAGGGCTAAAGGCCTGAGCTTTATCTGAGAAGCAAGAGACAGGAATAGTACACTGAGCTCTTGCAGTTTCATACTCTTAAAAAGGGAAGTAAAACCCAGAACTAAAAAGTGGAGAGAGAGAGAGAGAGAGAGAGAGAGAGAGAGAGAGAGAGAGAGAGAGAGAGAGAGAGAGAGAGAGAGAGAGAGAGAGAGAGAGAATGCATTGTGTTTAGGAATGAGGACTATCACAAAAAGAGCCATTCGTAATATAGTGCAAGTGGATTTTGAATTGAATTTGAACTCAGATGTTCTGGAGTGACAAATAGATTTTTAAGGTTTAGTGTGTGCATGATGTACTTGCATAAATATGAGTGGAAGATAGTGGCATGAGAGAAGGAAGGAATGAGCCATGAAATTAATGTCTGGATCAAGAGTTTTGCATGAGATGCAGACAGGTGAGAGTACAAATCTATAAATAACTGTTTCTAAACTGTGGCTGTTCACTGGAGGAGTTGCAACAACTACATTATGTAGCAAACTTTATAGGAATAGGAAATGTAGTTGGTAAACAACCTATTAAAACTAAAGATTGTATAGAATTAAAAAATAACTTATCTTCGTCTAAAATATCATACAAACATAATGGGAAAATATACCCAAGATACTTAACAAAGGGCCGTGCATTTTTTCGTTTGTTTGTTTGTTTGTTTAAAATGTCAATATGGAATTATGCTGTTTATGAGCATAGTGAGCATGTAGAAGTTTCCTTTGTTTTTAACCAGTGTAAGGACGATAAAAACGTTCTTGTGTTTTCATTTTTGTCCTGTAAAACTAAGTGCTATGTTTTCGTGTTCCCTGTCCAGCACGCAAACAGGAGATCATAAAAATCACAGAGCAGCTAATTGAGGCTGTGAACAATGGGGACTTCGAGGCCTACGCGTGAGTCACTGCCTCTTAGTGCGCTACAATTAGCCTTCAGTATTGGGCACCTCTTATTTGATGTGTGTCCTGATCATAGACCTGATCATGGAACACTGAATCATATATGCAGAAATAGCTAACACTGCTGGCACAATTTAAAAAAAAAATTTTTGTAACAGGAAGATCTGTGACCCTGGACTGACTTCCTTCGAACCTGAGGCCTTGGGTAATCTGGTAGAAGGCATGGACTTTCATCGATTTTACTTTGAGAACTGTAAGTCAGTTAAAATATCTAAAGTTATAAAATATGCATAGTGCTATCTTGCTTCTTATGATCATGTGGATTTACGCATCTTTACCTTGTATAAAATGGAATGGAACTCAGACATTCTCACATTTTCTCACTTCTGTAGAAACTAGAAGTCAAAGTTAAAACAGTAATGCGTCTTTGTCACTTCAAACCACGGATGTTTTGGGGCATTTTAAAAATTTGAAAGGAATTTATTTTACAGCCATTTTAACCAAGAGACTTGATCAAAGATAATGCAGTATACAGTCAATCTTTTAAAAAATCTAATCATACAGTATTGCACAAAAATGAGTACACCCCTTACATTTCAGCAACCATTTTAGTGTAACTTCTTAAGGGACAATACTACAGAAATGAAACTTGGATATATTTTACAGTAGGCAAAGTGTAGCTTCTATAGCAGTACAGATTTACTGTCATCTGAAAATAACTTAACATACAGCTATTATAGTGTAAATAACTGGCAACAAAAGTGAGTACTCCAAGTGAACATGTTGAAACTGTGTCCAAAGTGTCAACATTTTGTATGAGCAGCATTGTTATGTAGCACTGCCTGAATCCTCCTGGGCATGGAATTCACCAGAGCTGCACAGGTTATTGCTGGGATCCTCTTTTGCTCCCCTATAATGACATCACAGAGCTGCTTGATTTTAGACGCATGCCTTTCTCCACCTTTCGCTTGAGGATCCCCACAGGTTCTCAATAGGGTTCAGGTCTGGAGACATACTTGGCCACTCCATCATCTTCAGCTTTCCCAGCAAGGCAGTTGTCATCATGCCGTTGTGTTTGGGGTCGTTACTTTGTTGGAAAACTGCAATTTGGCCCAGTTTCTGAAGGGAGGGCATCATGTTCTGCTTCAGAATGTCACAGTACATGTTGGAATCCATGTTTCCCTCAATGAACTGCAGCTTCCCAGTACCAGCAGCACTTATGCAGCCCCAAACCATGGGATCCATTTTACCACCAGGGATCAGCAGTATTTATGATACATGTATTTGATTGATACATTGAATTGATAACTGCGTATTTTAAATATAAAATAGGATTTTCTTTTTATCAGTATTTGATAGGGTTGATGAATATGGCTTCATATTTTGTTTTGAAATACTTTAGTGTTTTGTATTTTTTGTATTTTTAAAATCCTGTAAAATACTTTGTAAGAAGTCTACATGATGACATCATACAAAAGCAGCCTTTGATTAGTGAATACTCAGTAGTTCACCCAGACTTGTTGAGACGAGACCAGAACATTGATTCATAAGAAAGAAGTTGGTGAAGGTAAGAAACGTGCAGACTGCCAGCTTCCAAATAAGTGTCCAATGATTGATAAATAAATATTTGATTGCGGAATATTGTACCCTAATTGAAGTAGGATCATGATTTTGCATAGCATTGTGTCAGTGTTGCTGATGCAAAGTAACCTTTCATTACCAAACACAAAGTAACTAAATTAGGATACAATTATGAGTCATTCGCAAACTGTTAAACATTAAACTGTTGGTTACTTTAAAACTAACCTTCATCTGGGAGATCACAGGGTTTATGTATGTAAATATTTGATCTGTTAACTGGTTGCATATGTCAGATTTACTACATGACTCAGCCAGAGAAAAGCTGTTGCTATCAAACATTGTTTACTTAATCAACTGAGTCAGGGTAATGGTGAAGATGACCAAATAGGCCAATTGATGGAAGGTTTGCGAAGAAATGTCATGCTCCCTTCTAAAAGTATTTTTTAGCATTTTTACAATACGAAAATACAGTAGTTTATTTTGATTTCAAGTTTATTTGTCTCATCAGACCACCGAACATGCTTCCAGTAATTCATGCTCTAGGGCAGGTTATTTTCAGCAAACTGTTTGCAGGTTTTCTTGTGTGCCAGCTTCAGAAGAGACTTCCTTCTGAGATGACGGCCATGCAAACCGACTTGTTGCAGTGTGCGGTGTATGGTCTGAGCACTGAGAAGCGGACCTTTCGCTTCTGCAACCTCTAAAGCAATGCTGGCAGCACTCATTTGTTTGTTTTGAAGCAGCTTCTGCACCTGACACACAGCACAAGGACTCAACTTCTTTGATCGACCCTTGCCAGGCCTGTTTCGAGTGGAACCTGTATTGGAAAACCTCTGTTTGAGCCTGGCTAGTGTACTGTAACTCAGTTTCAGGGTTTTACAGATCTTCTTATAGCCTAGGAAACCTCTGTGGAGAGCAACAATTCAAATTCTCAAATTCTCAGAGAGTCTTTGCCATGAGGTGCCATGTTGAACATCAAGTGGTCAGTAGGAGAGAATTGTACTCAAAGTACCAAATATAAACTGCTCTAATACAAGATACATAAATATGTATGGTCCTGTCCAGCAGACAAAAACATTAACATGATGAATAGGACATGTGGCTTTGCAAAGTTACACAACGTACAACTGTTATCACTTAGGGTGTACTCACTTTTTTGACAATTATAGCTGTATGTTGGAGGACAGTAAATCTATACTGCTATACAACCTGCACAATGACTACTCTAACATATATCCAAGTTTAATTTCTATAGTATTGTCTCTTGAGGAGACATACTAAAATGGTTGCTGAAATGTGAGGGGTGTACTTACTTTTGTGAAATACTGTACATTTCCTAAACAGTTTTCCTTCAAAAACTGTTCTTCTTAAAGTGTTTCTCAAATAGACTTGAACTTAAACATCCTATTCCAAAAACATGGGCATTAATATTAAGGGTCTTTTTTCTTTTGCTGCTATGAGAGCCTTTGAAAGACAAGTCTTGCAAAAGGTTATTATTCATGGCATACCCATTCAAACAGCAGTGCTCAGTCAGCCACACTCCAGCAAATGCCAACGAGAGCATTAAAAAATGACATGTTACAGTTAGATTCAGTCACTGCTGTGTTCTTGTTGATGGTCATTTGAAGTATTGCTAAGTATTACACAAATACAAATCTAAAGCACAGACATTTTAGAAATACACTAGCATTGTAGCTGCAAAATATGGTTATATGGTTACTGGTTCAAAGTGTTCTGTTTCCTATTGTAAAATTTTTTTTTGTTTAGATCCAACAAACAGAAAAAAAAAAAAACATTAAATCCTACATTTTTTTCTTTTTTGTATCACCTTTACATTAAAAGATACAAAGAATATTCATGTTGCCATGAAATACAACCCTTGCACTTCTGTTGCAGTGCTGTCTAAGAACAGTAAGCCTATCCACACCACAATCCTGAACCCCCATGTGCACCTGATCGGCGAGGACGCCGCCTGCATCGCCTACATCCGCCTTACTCAGTTTGTGGATGGCCAGGGCCGGCCGCGTAGCAGCCAGTCAGAGGAGACCCGCGTCTGGCATCGCCGTGACTCAAAATGGCAGAACGTGCACTTCCACTGCTCGGGAGCTCCTGCCGCCCCACTCCAGTGAAGGTGACACTTACTCAAGACACAGTTCTTATACAGTGCTCTGATACAGTGTTCTGCTCTTTGTTATGTATGTTCAGTTCAAAAGTGTAGGAGTCTACACTGTAATAAGAAGATCTAAAATACTAATGTTGACTTACAGTGATAGTGGTCAGAAAAATGTAACACATAAGCAATAAAACAAAGTTGCCAATTATTTTTGTTAAATATATGAATTGACACATTGTGCTTATAACCATTTATAATAACATTTAGAGTTAAATTGTTTTTATAAATTGCTAAAACTCTTGTTTCCTCACTCTTTGTTTGGGAAACTTCTTCGACACAAATTGAATAAAAATCAACCATTTTTAAATAGAAGTTCAAATATTTTGCTCGATTTTCAGATTAGGTGAGGTTTCACCATACAATTTCATGTAATTGAAAAAAAATTTATCCCTGTGTCCAGTTTCCCATTTGTTTTACTGCCACAGCTTTAATAATGTGTTTAAAATGACTCTGTGACATTTGGGTAATTTTTAGAGTGGGATGGCAGTGGGACATGTTTCGACACTTGGTGAGAAGAACGAGAGAGAGGATCAGCGGGGACGGCAGGAAGAGTCCATCATTGGAGAGCTCAGAAGTTTTCAGCTTTCCAGTTCTGGTCACAGCTGTCCACACCTGCATGCAAAACCTATACCTGTGTCTCTACCTAATGGAATGCACTAAAACAATTATATCCTACTACACTTCCCTGCCACTCTAAACCTTTGCAATACACAACACAACATTGGCACCAATGCACACACACATACACACACACACACACACACACACACACACACACACACACACACACACACATACACACCACATACATACATCTTCCTTGAAAGCAAGCACAGACTCTAGGTTCAGTGATATAGCCTGTGCAATGCCTTTGACCTGCATAATACCCTCCTCCCTGCCTCATCTCCATTGGCCTTATAACCCTTGTGCCCAGGCACTCCTCACTATAATAGTTCATGTGTTAATGAAGTACTATAATCAGCATTGTTATGATTGTTGTAACAGCTACTACTTTTTATTATTACTACTTCTATCATTTCAAGTATTGGTGTTGTTTTATTGTTTATTTAGTAAAAAAAAAATATATTGTATAAATAGTCAAATTATCGATTTCAATCGGTTGGAAGAGTTCTCCTGGAAGCAAGAATAATTTTTTCTTTATCTAGTGGGGGTTTTATATGTCGACGTGAGTCAAACTGTGTTTACTCTGGCAGCACGATGCAGGGTATAAATGAGCGTCTACTAATTACCGTATACACATCAAGAGAGGACAACACCTTTCAGACTTTGGCTAAACGTCTCTGTCTTATGTTTCTACAGCTTGGTAACGATTGTCTGTAGTCACAGTGTGCATCTTAAGGGATATTTGGGTTTTTATTAGGATTTTTTTATTTTTATTTATTTATTTTTTCCCACACTTGTGGGAAAAGTCATTTTGTCCCCTCTTTAAAACCACTTATAAGAAACTAAGTTTGTGATTCAGGATTTCAGTTCACTGTTAGAGATATGATGGGATTTGACATGATTGGAAGAGTTGTGTGTGCAATGTTTCCTGCCTAAAGTGTATGGGACAATCAAAGAGGCAGATGTTATTAAGAGTTAGGCACATTATGGATTTAGATCATCTTAATGGTTAGGATATGAAACATGAGATATTTATCTAAAACTAAGTTTGTTTTATCTGTCTGTATACAGAGTATTTACACGTTCCTGGATTTAAAAAAAATATATTTATTTGAATGCAAGAGGCATTAGTCTTTTGAAAATTATGTAATGAGGCTGTATTTCATGGGTTTCCCCATTAATATGAGGCTGAACAGTCTTCTTTTGACATTTTGAA
Source organism: Silurus aristotelis (assembly GCF_946808225.1). Lineage (NCBI taxonomy): Eukaryota > Metazoa > Chordata > Actinopteri > Siluriformes > Siluridae > Silurus > Silurus aristotelis. The sequence continues at coordinate 13,884,201 of NC_139591.1, forward strand.
TGTGTTTAATATAAATTAATGGAAAGCTTATGTGCGTTTCCTATAAATACATGAGCTATGGTATGCAGAGTAGAAATCACCAATAGTTTTTCCCTAGATTATGAAAAGAATGGGAAAAAGCCACAGGATTACATGTGAAAAGTGTGTGTGTGTGTGTGTGTGTGTGTGTGTGTGTGTGTGTGTGTGTGTGTGTGTGTGTGTGTGTATGTGTGTGTGTGTGACTGATTTTTATAATGCTGTTATTATTAACAGGTATCTCTGTTTGAGGAGCACCTCATCTCAACCTGTCAAGGAAATTCACTGGAAGACTGCAGATATTTTGTATTTTTTTCATTTTTTTCTCATTCATTCTTTCACATTTTATTCTGAAATGTGAATACAGTTTTGTAGTACGTTGTTTTTTCGAAGCCCCACATATCACTCCACGGACGACCTCTTTGTAAACGGTGAACGGTTGTGAGGTGGCTTGCAGCAGCATGTCAGCATCCTGTAGTGTTGTAGTGGTCCTTTCTTTCTTCTGTGTGTTTAGTATTGCGAGGAATCCTTGAGATCTATAACAAGAGTTCCGTTTTTTTTTTTTTGTTAGCAAAATAGATATCTTGTAAAATTGCTATGTAGTGCTAACATAATATAAGTGGCAATTAAATTGCATGAACTTTGGCATCTTTTTTCCTTTTTTTTCTTTTTTTTTTTTTGGTGATTTGATTTTTCATTAGATTATTGCTTTCTTTTCTACTGAATGCTAGTGAATTATGCTATCGCTACCAGAGTTTTTTTGTAAGTGTGTATGACTATTTTAGGTCTCTAAATAATGATTATGATCAGCCCTGGCTATCACAGTAAACCATGTCATGATAATTGTATGGCATGCTTTTTGTACAGGTTTTGGTGTTGTCTGAGCAGTGTTTGAAAAATCAGAATTGGAGTGTGCCATGAGGCTTTTGACACAAGCATTTCATGTATGTTTTTATTAATATTCAAACTTCTTCACGTGAGTTTGCGTGATGCCAGTGTCTCTGGTGATAGAGCTAAGAAGATCCATTCAGCATGGATCCAATCCAGGTGTGGAGAAAGTACTTATATTTAAGAAAAAGGGTCTAAAAAATGTACCAATGGAAACAAACTGTTTCTCATCTAAAACTGTTCTAAGCATCAATGCCATTTTGCCTGAAATAATTTAATTTTTCCACAAAAAAAAGGGTGCTGGCCATTTGCATGACTAATGCAACATATTTCTATAATGAATTAATTAAAAGTATAATAATGTAAATGATCAACATTCATCATTAGCTAGAATTGAACTTGTTAGCTACTTGAGTCTATGCTAGTCTAAATTTCCACTCTCAAAGAAGTCTAACTTAGTTAAATATATTTATAGCATATTGGATTAATATATCTTAGCATGCTTTCATCTCTTCTAGAGAGCCATTTTTATACTAGTCTTTGTTTATTCTGGCATTTTGAAACATTTTACTGAGGTAGGCCCAGGAGGGTTCATCCTGCATTTCAGCAATGGAGTGTTAAGACACAAACCGATAGCTAGAGCACAGATGATGAATTTTATATATATATATATATATATATATATATATATATATATATATATATATATATATATATATATATATATATATATATATATATATATATATATGGATTTATTGGACTAAACTCATTGCTAAACTGAGTCCATCATTTTGGCATATAGTCATAGACATTTTAAATGTATGGGGCACCCTGAATGCATAAGTTTTAAATATGCCAATAATATTAATGATAACACTTGAGTATAGTAACAGTAAAATAGGTCTCTCACCCGATCACATGCAATGAATATTTAAGAATTTCCCTATTGGTGGTAGTAAAAAAAAAAAAATCATTTGTCCTGTTTACCAATACATATTACAATTGTTTGTAAGAAATTCGCCAGCTAAGCAAAAATATTGCACATGGAATTTACTGATCTTGCAAGTTCACCTCTTGCCTTTTAACAGCAACCAATTTAGATAAGGCAGCGTTAAGAAATATGTCTGAATGATGTAACCTCATGGCCTAAAACTGGGATTGTGTGTGTTTGCGTGTTGAGGAGAGTGAATAAATCGGAAGTGAATCAGTTGTGTTTCACATACAGCTGCTCTTACAACATCAAGCCAATAACTATTTGTAGTGTTCTAATAAAATATCCCTCTTTTGTTTATAGTCAGGTTTTTTTGTTTGTTTGTTTTTATTTGCCTTTTTTTTTATTTATTCAGCACTGAACCTTCACAAATGTATCATTCAGGATTCATTTTTGAAGGTTATTGTATATAATCTCTTTAACGTACATTGAGATTATACGAAACTCATATGATGATGATGATGATTATTATTATTATTATTATTATTAGAAAATTAGTTTACTATGAGTCCCATGTTTCTCTTTATTCTTCCAGTGTTTTCTTTTTCTCTCTTTCTCCTGTATAAACTTAAAGGAAATGTATTAAGATGTTATCAATATGTTACCAATAAAAACAATTATATTGTCACCATGAATAAGGCCAGGTTTTTTTTGTCAGAGCTATTTCTTTCACAACCGTATAAACAAAACATTTCTGTCTTGCATTCTCTGCTGCATTAGGCAATAATTCCAAAAAGCTGGAATGCTATGAAAAAATAAATTAGAATGCAATGATTTGCAAATCTCATAAATACATATTTTACTCACAATAGAAAATAGAAAACTGAGGAAATGTACAATTTTAAGGGGAAACATTTGGATACTTATAAATTTTATGGCTGAACATGTCTCAGAAATATTTAACATTGTGTAACTTTTTTTTTTGAACAACAAACAGTCTGGGAAGTAAGTAGACCAGTTGCTGAGCGTTTTTTTGTTTGTTTTTTGTATCAGTCTGATACAGGATTTTATCTGCTCAAAATCCCTTGGTCTTCTCTGTCGTTTTTTTTTTAAACGTACTTCTCTCCTACAAAGCCATGCTGTTGTAATAGATCCTGTATGCAGTTTAGCAATGTCTTGCTGAAATATGCAAGACCTTCCCTGAAAAGACATTGGATAGAAGCCATGTTGCTCTTAAACCTGTATAGACCTTTCAGCAATGATGGTGCATCTCTGATGGTATGCATTAGTGCCTATAGAATGAGCAGCTTGCACATTCAGACCTTTTCAAATGTGCAAGCCGTTCATTCCATAGGCACTAATCAGAAATGCAGACTTTTGAACTGAGTGCTGATAACAAGCCGGATGGTCCCTCTCCTCTTTAGTCTGGAGGATGCCACATTCATGGTTTCCAAAATAATTTCAAATTTTGATTTGTCAGACCACAGAACAGTTTTCCACTTTGACTCAGTCAATTTTAAATGAGCTTTGGGCCAAAGAATACAGCAGTGCTTCTCGATCATGTTTACATACTGCTTTTTCTTTGCATAATAAACCTTTAACCTGCATTTGTAAATGTTGTGAAAAACTGTGTCCACAGCCAATGATTTCTGAGCCCCTGCAGTGATTTCCATTACAGAATTCTGCTTGTGTAATGCAGTGCTTATTGTGGGCACCCAGTATTGATTTTTGCCCTTGTCCCTTGTACGCAGAGATTTCTCCAGGTTCTCAACTCTCTTGATTATATTAGGTTCTGTTGATTGGATTTTCAATTTCTTTGCAATTTATTGTTGATTACCATTATTCTGTAACAGTTTCACAATTGGTAGACAGCTTTTGCACACTAGTGAAACTCTGCCCATCTTTTCTTCTGAGAGACTCTGCCTCGCTCAGAAACTCTTTTTACACCCAAACATGTTGCTGATCGTTTGCCAAACAACCTAATTAGACGCAAAATGTTCTTCAAGCAGTTTCTTTTTAGTAATACTTTTCCAGCCTTTTCTTGCCCCTGTCCCAACTTTTTTGTGACATGTTGCAGCCATCAAATTCATTAAAACAGCCATCACTGTATTAAAACATATGTTTTCTATGTTCTATTGTGAATACAATATCGGTTTATGAGATTAATTTTTTATTTTTTTTTGCCCCAGCTTTTTTGGAATTGGGGGTTTGGGGTTGAACAATAAAGTGAGCAATTAACTAAATGGCACAGCTGTAAATCATACGTGAACATTGCACACAATTACAAAGGACAAACTTTGCTATCTGCAAAGCCGCTGACTGCTTTCTCCTAAGATCCAATTTAGACACGTTATTATCACTATGCTTTTGTTTAGACCCTTTGAGCTTGTTTGTGTGCCTTGATCACATCAATCAGCAGTTTGGTAGTTGTTCTTGTCTGGTTTTCTAAATCCATTATCTGTGATAGTGGAATGAGTCAAATTTACTTTCACAAGTTGTAATATATTATTGTATAATCAGTCGGTTTAAATGGTGAAATTCAAATTATGTGGCAATCTTGGCCAACTTACTTTTTAAATATTAATGTACATTTTGTGTACAAAGTTTGTCCATTCTTCTCAATACGCATTTGGTAGGACCCCCTTTGGCAGATATGACAGCTTGTAAGCACTTTTCTTGCAAGCCAGTATTATAGTTTGAAGATATTTTGGTCCAACTTAATGATCTACCCACAGATTTACAGGGATATACAAGGCATAAAATGAGTCATGAAGCTTTAACTTATGTTTCTTGAATTACAGTACGCTACATCACAAAATACATGTGAACACAACTATTAAACCCATATTTGGGACTTTTACTAACTGTTGTCACAATGCTGGAAATATGATAAACAGAATTTTTTAAATTTTTTACAGTTGAAATTTGCCTTCACTGGAAATAAGGGACAACATTGTTTATGTACACTAACTAATGTATATTAGGATAGTTTGCCAATGTTTGGTGTGGAAGAATTTGAGTGGCCCACACAATAATCAGTTAGATCATTTAGAGCATCAGTCCTTCTTGTCTGAAATAAAATCTCAAAATCATGATTTATCATATTCCAGTGGAAAGCCTAGCAAAAAGCCTTCCCAGAAGAGTGGGCGCTGTATAGCAGTCCATGTGTTGTGCATGCACACAAAGTTAACTGCGAGGACAAAACAATGCATATACAGTAACAATAATATGTCACCGTACCTTGAGAGCAGCATTAGATATAATTATATATAATTAAAGAATTAAATTAACTCAAGTATAAATCAACACATATCAGTTGACCAAAGTTGTCTTCTGACACAAGTGCAATTCAATTAATTTTTATTTGTATAGCACTTTTAACAATGAACATTGTCTCAAAGCAGCTTTACACAGATAATGTGGTGATTTAAAGTGAATATGTTCTTTATAAGTAAGTTTGTCCCTGATGAGCGAGCCGGTGGCGACTGTGGCAAGGAAAAACTCCCCGAGATGGCATTAGAAAGAAACCTTGAGAGGAACCAGACTCAAGAGAGAACCCATCCTCATCTTGGTTGCACCGAATGTCCATTTATAGCAGATATATGATGTTGCGGGGTACACTGATGGTGATCAGAAGCGAAAAGTAGTCCTGAGTCAGTGTAGCAGACTGTTGACATTAACTACAGTCCAATCCATCCTCAAAGCTCCCGTTCCTACTTCGGAATTGCATGGAATCACCCAAGGTGTTGATGAGAAACCGTCCCAAACTGCACAGAGTGGCCTACAGTCGAAGAGAAGGTGACCTAAAACAGGTGACAAGTGTCACCTAAAATGCCTTCATAAACCTAGAGTGGGCTAGAAAGAAACCAGGCCCAGCCTCATTTTTTTTCTCAATACACTGCAGTGTTGCCCTTTCTTCAACAAAAATGTCTCTGAGCTTTTGTAGCTTCTAATGTGAATGCCAAAGGTAAACCTTGTAATGACTCTATAATAAAGTATTTTTTAAAAGATTGCCTTGAATTGGCCTCCATGCCTGCTAAACATTTTGACAAACACTTGTTTGCTATGTACGATACATGGGCTGTACCTCTGCACATGACGCCACATCCTTGCAATGACGTAATCCCATGAGCTGCCGGTGTTTGAAACTTGGCACACACACACACACACACACACCCCAGTGATAGTGCTGGTGCTGGCTATGACGTCGAGAATTCCAGCAATTGTGTAAAACGTTAAATTGAACTGTCAAAATTGTGAAGATTCTCCATCACGGTCACGAGGAAGAGAAGGTAAACTTTCAAAGATCATGAGCTAATCCATTACGTGTGTGTGTGTGTGTGTGAGTATATATATATATATATATATATATATATATATATATATATATATATATATATATATATATATATATATATATATATATATATATATATTGGTTAGCCACCTTATAGCCGTTACATACAATGTTAACTGTATTGCAGCCATCAGTGCGCATGTCAGGCACCTGGTCTGGTCTTACTGTATTGCTCGCATACACGCTGCTGTATGTCTTATTAACTAGTTTATTTTTATTTCATTTTAATTTCTGTTTATTGCATTAGTCCTGGACTCCCTTCACAGTCCCTAATATCTAGTGTTGTTTCTAATCATTGACTGCATTTATCAGGAGAAAGCTTAGCCAGCCGCAAGATTGAAAAGTGTTATAATGCTTCCCAGCGCCATGCCTATGGCTCTTAGCTAACGGTTATTATCTCATTTCCACAGAAACAGTCGCTGGCAGTTAACCGGCGAGAAAATGAGCAGAATAAGGGGGTTGTTTTCTCCCGCTAGCATAGCTGCAGTGTTGTTAACTTCTTTCAGGGGAAAGTAGCTGACGTCTGTATAAAACGCTGCGCGAAGCGTCCAGGTGACGTCACTGCGTATTTGCATATTCGTTACGCCGATATGGTCATGTACATGTCATGATGTGTTCCATGAAGAAGATCCAGAATAGATCAATAAGTATATAATAAGTATTCAGACCCCTTTAACTTTTTTTCAAATTTATGTTGCAGCCTGATATTACAATTGTTAAAATAGATAATTTTTTCCCATAAATCTACACTCAGTAACCCATAATGATACACTGAAACAAATTTCTAAAAAATGTTTTTATAAAAGAAAAACTGAAAAATTACATGTGCATTATATTCTGACACTTTACTCAGTACTTGGTTGAAGCTCCTTTGACAGCAATTACAGCCTCAAGTCTTTTTGGGTATGATGCAACAATCTTTGCACACCTGGATTAGGGGATTTTCTGCCATTCTTCATGGCGAATCCTGATCCTAAAGATGGATCAGGTTGGATGGGGATCGTCAGTGGACAGCCACATTCAGGTCTCTCCAGAGATGTTAAATAGGGTTCAAATCTGCCTGGGCCACTTAAGAACATTCCCAAAGTTGTACCTAAGCCACTTTACACACTTTTTCTTTATAAAAGAACAATACTTAATATACAAGAGAAAATAAGACGGGTCTCTTAAGTCACACAACTAATTTGTTTCCTTTTTCATTGCCAAAATTGCAGACAAGAATATCTGCGAAAACTAAACCCATTTAGTTCATTCAATTGGCATATTATAATAAAATGCAAATACAAATATAGAAATAAAAAAAATCTTAAATTAACAAAATAAAAAAATTTATTTCAAATTACTTAAAAAAAAATGTAAACGCAATGTATGCTGTATTTGATTATGATCCCTTACTTTAAAAATCTTCTCCTCGCCCTCACTGTTTTCTCCCTGTTCCGCCATTTTTTGTTCTGCAGCGTCTTCTGTGTTTACCTGGCCAAAGTGCTCCAGAGTTTAGCATGCGGTGCTACACAGTGCTCTGTGTGTAGTTAAATGGTCCAAATGGACCATAATGAAGAAATAATTTGCCCCAATGCTTTTCGTATTTCAAACAGAAGAGAAATCCAATCAATATTTGGTGTGACCAGCTTTTGCCTGCAAAACAGCGTCAAAAAATTATGGGTACACTTGCACACAGACAGACTCGATAATGTTGAGAGCAGGCCTAATCATCATTCCCAGCTCTCCTTGTTCTTCTTACGTTGAAGATAGTTCTTAATATCATTGACTGTGTGTTTGAGGTCTTTGTCCTGCTGCAGGTTAAATTTGGGGCCAATCAGATGCCTCCCTAATGGTATTGAATGATGGATAACTAACTGCCAGTATTTCACAGCTTTGTCCTCAAACTCCATTTGCAAATATTCAGCCCCAAACTTGCAAAAAACCTCCACCATGCTTTACTGTTGCCAGCAGACACTTATTATTGTGCAACTCTCCAGCTCTTTGGCAAACAACTTGTTTCCATGTTGGAGGTATGGCTTTTTGGCCCAAATTATTTCCATGAAGAGCGCTTCTGGCCAGACTTCTGCAGGTTTCGTCCAGTTCTTTGTCTACGGCACTGCTGGACCTTCCAATGTTGGAGGAATAAACAAATGATGTGTCTTAGTTTTCTTGGCCGACCACTGCATCTCTGATCCACGTTTCTATGTGCTTTTTCAAAAAAACAAACAAAAATATATCTTGAAACCCCAGTCTGCTTCGAAATCTTTGCCTGGGAGAGAGCAGTGTAAATAACACTTTTATTTTTGAAATCATTTCCACTTTTCAGCAGTTTTAAAATGATTTGAACTGCCTAAACATTGATGCACAGTTGTGTGTGTCTGTCTTTGTGATTAAATGTTTAAAATTTCTATAAAAGCAAACATTATTGTTTGTTCAATAATTATTAATATCATTAAGAAACAAGACGTGTGAGTGGAACAAGGTTAATGGTCAGTTGGAACACTCCTTGCATTTGACTTATCTTGGAAGTCTGTAATGGGAAGTCAGCGTTTAGACTGAGGTCATTTTTGAGCTCAGTGTGTTCGAGGTACAAGGTCGGAAAAACCACGAACGACTCAACTTTTGTCTTTTATCAAGCAGCTAGTGAACAAACTGTGGTGAGTGATGTATAGGTTTCTTTTTAAAACAATAACTGTATAGTAAGTGTATTAAAACAGTATTGCTGTTTGTCACAGGCATGTTGATTTAACAGCTGTTCTCTTATTGTAAATTTGATTGTTTTTTCTGACTGGCCAATAAGGTGTGCGATTTGCTGTGGGTAGGTCAGGGTTTTTTTTTTTTAGTTTTTTATCTGTTCTTTTAACATTTTGCAACCAGGAACTTTTCATGTTTAGGAAAATTTCTACTATTTTGATTGATGTTTTGACATTTTCTGTTTATTTTATAAGCCTAACAGTTGAAGGACTCGGCACATTAAAGATGCAGCAAAATATTTAGTTTCTGTAAGTTTTAGACTATTTTAGTTTTAATGAGCATTTACATTGACTTATGGTCAGTTAATCAGGGAGGTGATAAGTGATAAGAGGACTGCTGAGTGCTGGATGTTCTAGCACTAAATAAACATACAGTGAATGTACAACACAGGCTTTGACTGATATAAGCAGAAAAGTACATATAGCATGAAAAAGATAAAGAAACCAACCAGAATAACTACAGCACTAGAAAGAACAACCTTCACAGAAAGTTGTTCTTTTATGAAAGGTAATAATGCACCTCAAAACAAAATTCCATCTTGTGACTTTACCGTGAATGTTTAGTGTAACATCATTTGATTGCCATACAATATTCAATTGAACACTTTTCTGTGAATATTGAACGAAAATGGTTTCTTATTTGCTATTAACTAATACTGTTTTCCCTACCCTATATACTGAAACTCACAAAAATGAGTACACCCCTCACATTTCAGCAATCATTTTAGTGTATTTTCCCAAGGGACAATACTATTAAAATGAAACTTGGATATATTTTATAGTAGGCAATGTGCAGCTTGTATAGCAGTACAGATTTACTGTCCTCTGAAAATAACTCAACATACAGTCATTATTGTCAAATTAACCGGCCAAAAAGTAAGTACGCCCTATGTGAACATATCATAACTGTGTCCAAAGTGTCATTATTTTGTGTGAACACAATTGTTATCTATTATTATTGGCTTTCGGCTCAATCTCAAACCATGGTGACTTGATAGATAAACAATCTATAGGAAGTTCGAACATGTGCAATTCTAGTTAGGTAGCCAGGGTCTTCTTCACTGTTATTGTAATTGTGTAGAGCCATCGAGTTGCTAGTCTTCCTTTTTGCCTTGTTCCTACTGTTCTTCCAAACATGATGTCCTTGTGATCGCTCTTTTTGTATGATGTGTCCAAAGTAGACAAGTCATAGTTTGATGATTCTTGATTCGAGTGACATGTCTGTGTTGATTTTTTTCCAAAATTGACTCGTTTGTTCTTCTGCCCGTCTATGGTATTGATAACATCCTTCTCCAGCACCACATTTTAAAGGTGTCTGTTTGTCTTCTGTCTTGTTTCTTTATAGTCCAGATTTTGCATCTGCATGTTACCACAGAAAAGATAACATTTGTCAATTGTTATCTAGCATTGCCTTAATCCTCCTAGACATGGAATTCAACAGAGCTGCACAGATTGTTGCCGGGATCCTCTTCCATTCTTCCATAATGACATCACGGAGCTGCTGTATGTTAGACACATGACGCATTTCCACCTTCCGCTTGACGATGCCCCACTGGTGCTCAATAGGGTTCAGGTTTGGAGGCATACTTGGCCACTCCAACACCTTCAGCTTCCTCAGAAAGGCAGATGTCATCATGCTGTTGTGTCTGGGGTCCTTGTTATATTGGAAAATATATTGGCAGCCTCGTTTCTGAAGGGAAGGCATCATATTTTGCTTAAGAATGTCACAGTACATGTTGGAATCCATGTTTCCCTCAATGAACCGCAGCTCCCCAGTACCAGCAGCACTGGTACTGAAGCACCCCAAACCATGATGCTACAACCTCCATGCTTGACTGTAGGCAAGTTTTCTTGGTACTTCTCAGCAGGGCGTCGCCACACATGCTGGACATAATCTGAGCCAAACAAGTTTATCTTAGTCTCATCAGACCACAGGACATGGTTCCAGTAATTCATGCTCTTGGGCAGGTTGCCTTCAGCAAACGGTTTGCGGGCTTTTATGTGAGCCAGCTTTAACAGGGACTTTCTTCTGGGATGAGAGCCATGCAACAAGGACTGAAATTCTTTGATCGACCCTTGCGAGGCCTGTTCTGAGTGGAATCCATCTTGGAAATCCTCTGTGACCCTGGCTAGTGTACTGTAACTTAGTTTCAGGGTGTTACCGATCTATTTATAGCCTAGGCCATCTTTGTGGGGAGCAATAATTCTAATTCACAAATCTTTAGAGAGTTCCTCAGAGAAAAAGTAATTTTTTTAGAGGACAGTAAATCTGTACTGCTGCACATTGACTTCTCTAAAATATATTCAAGTTTCGTTTCTATAGTATTGTCCTCTTTGTAGATATACTAAAATGGTTGCTAAAATATACTCACTTTTGTGAGATACTGTATATGGCATATAGAAAAACAGTTTGTGGACATCTGACCCTAAGATTTGTAAGTGCTTTTTGAACATACCATTTCACATTTAGTCCTCATATGCTCTTGTTATTAAAAACAACATTCTTTTGGAAAGATGTTCCACTAGATTTTAAAGTGTGGTTGTGAATATTTGTGCTCATTTAGCCACAAGGGTGTTGTAAAGTCATGTACTGCTGTAGAGTGAGGAGGCCTGGGGTGCAGTCAGCTTACCAATTCATCCCAAAGGTGTTCAGTAGGGTTGAGGTCAGAGCTTTATATCAGGCCACTCACGATCTTTCAGTCCAAATAATGTAAATCATATCTTCATCGAGCTTACATTGTGTACAGGGGGAACTATCATGTTTGGATCTCCTAGTTCAAGTAAATGGAAAATTAAATGCTAGACAAGACATTATATAACTCCAACTGATTAATAACAATTTGGGTTTACCAGTACTTTTGTCCATGTGATAGTTTATTTACATTCAGCTGAAATTTCTGCATTAAGAAAAGAACGAGGACCTCTTTGTGCTATATGTAAGATATTGCATGACTTGGTGCATTATTAGTACCAGACAGATTATTATAGTGTAACATGGCAAAAATACACTGATGAATGTTGTTGTACCAGTTTGATGGTTAAAATATTTGAATGCTTTTTGCCAGTTCAGCTTGTGGAACCGCCCAGACAAGAGGACATCTGTTAACATCAGGCGAGGGGTTCCTTTTTTGTTTTGGCACTAAGGAGTGTCTTCTGGCTGTGCATTTGGATTGGTAAAGAAGAGCAGAGCTGATTTAAAGACTGCAATGTATCACTTAAGGACTTGTGCTGCTCGTCTTCGGCCTCTCACAGCTGCACAGGGGACTCAGAATGTTCTGCAGCAGAGGTCAGCAGCTTGTGCACTAAGGACATTTCAGCCATCCAGGTGCTACACGACGCCTGTTGTTGCCGAGCCTTTCCTCAATGGTACAAGTTCAAACTATTTGGAGGAGATGTACTATGCATGGCTGGAGAACCCTGGGAGTGTACATAAGGTAAGCTGGTTAAAAAATGTGCATTAAGGCCAAAACATGGTATGCTTTTCAGTACAATGTTCAGTATATGCAAATATATTTCTACAAACAAGCAATGGAAGCTGTATGTTAAATGTATGTGTTGATGTTGAGTAAAGACTCCAATTTACAATCTCAATGTAACTGATTCATTTGAATCCAGTAAATAATCCAGTAAAAATTATTCAATTTTGTCAAATTGAATAATCACACACAAATTAGCAATTTTATTGTGTAACTGAATCATCTCTAAGTCAAGTAATGGTTTTAGAGGTGGGTTTATAGTAGGGCTGCAACTATTGATTATTTTGGTAATCAAGTATTCCACCGATTATTCCATCGAGTAATCAGAAAATAAGTACTTTTTTTATATTAAAAAGCAATACTAAATATACAAGAGAAAATATAACCGGTCTCTTAAAATGAAAATGAAAGTAATTTGTTTTTCCTTTTTAAAAAAATTTAAATTTTTATTGCTGAAATTGCAGACAAAAATATCTGTGAAAACTCATTCAGTGCATGTAATTGCCATATTACATCAAAATACAAATATATGAATAAAAAAATCATAAATATTAATATAAAAATTTATTTCAATTACTTAAAAAATATTTTTTAAAAACTCACTGTACAATGTTTTCCTTATGTTTTAGTTTGAAATGGTCCCAAAATTTGGAAACTTTTTGTTGTGTTCTTTGGCCTAAAATCTAGAACTTTTTATTTATTTAATCATTTTTTTTTATTTGGGTTTTTAATATTGTAATACCATTTACCTAACAGTTGTGTTTCTGGTTCACGTCTGTCACTCAGTCTTGGGACACCTTCTTTCGCAATGCTAACGCTGGCGTTCCACCTGGCACTGCCTACCAAAGTCCTTATTCACCTGCAGCGATAACATCAGCGCTTCCTCAGGAGCTAGTTGGATCTCAAGCCAAAGTAGAGAAGCTAGTTGAGGACCACCTGGCTGTGCAGTCTCTCATCCGTGCATACCAGGTAGACATCTCACTTTCCCGAACATAAAGGCACCAAATTGTGTTCACTAAGGCACTTATTATTATTTTATTTATTCAAGATACACTTTGTAATACAGTCCATGAGCAATGATGTGAATTTTTGCTGCTTTATTACTGATCCTGTTAATTGTTTTTCCCCTTTTTAAATAGGTGAAAACAGACTAATGCATTTGTCTGCGCCGATATGAAATTGTGTAATTGTACGAGCTGAAATATATTTTTTGTATTATTACTTATAGTTAATGTTGTTATTTAGAATGTGTCCAGTATAATTTTAACTCGTAATTAAATCATGTCTACACTACTTTGTTATTCCTCATATTAATTGAACGCTGTCCAGACAGAACATTGTGTTGAATTTATTTTATTAACAGTAAAACTACACAAAATAAGATCCCCCAAAATAATATAGCATTTGCTTACCATTATAAGTGGTAATAAAACACTCAGTTATTTAGATAGCTCTGTTGCCTTGTTTGCAGGTGAGAGGTCACCACGTGGCCAAACTTGATCCTTTGGGCATCAATTGTGTAAATTTTGACGCTTCCCCGGTTACAGTGGGGTTCCACCAAGTGGGTGAGAAGCTCTTGTGCGGTGTCGTGTCTGTTTGAGCAACCTTGACCAGTCTGTGTTCATTTTGCTTTTATTTTTTCTTTCTGTTCTCATCCTTTGTCTCATCCTTTCTGGCTGTTTTGGCTTTTACTGTTTCTCTTTCTTTTGGATTACTGTCCTCTCTCTCTCTCTCTCTCTCTCTCTCTCTCTCTCTCTCTCTCTCTCTCTCTCTCTCTCTTCTCTCTTTCTCTCTCTCTCTCTTTCTTTCTCTCTACTTCTTCTTTCTCCTGTTAATCACTTATCTATCCTTAAAACCTAAACTCTTACAGATACGTGGGCATCACGTTGCCCAGCTGGACCCCTTGGGAATTATGGATGCTGATCTTGATTTGTGTGTCCCCATGGATATTGTCACGTCTTCCAGTAAGCTTGGTGAGGTTACGTCTCGGGTCTGCGTGAAGAGAGGGGTTTTGGGGATTTAATGTTACCCTGTCCAAAAAGTTTGCACGTTCATCCACACTATGCTCGACTCTGCTTTACCTTGCATGACATGTCACTTCAGCCTGACTTGGCTGTTTTCAATGGGTAGGCCAAGTTCACTACAGGTTCAGTAGGGGGAAAGGGGAATAGACCGAATAAGCAGGAAGTCTAACGATCCTGTATGTTTGCCCATTGGAAACTGTTCACGTGACCTGTAGCTGTTTGTTGTCTTTCATGTAGTTGCTTATTTTCTTTTTAGAGCCTTCCGCAATGTTTTTCTCACTGCTGTGTTACTGGAATTGCTGTCTGTATTTCCTTGAACAACACTCTTTGTATTTCACTTTGAATTGTCCTCATGTCATTTATAGAGTTTACACCCAAACACACTTCTAATCAGGTGACACAAAAGACTAATTGCATAAAGGTTATCTAGCTTAAAAGTTGTGTTTTTGGCTCCAGTTTCTGCATTGTTTTGTCCCTAAGGCCATAATTCATAGGAAAAGATGTTCCACTAGATGTTGGAGTGTGATTGTGGAGATTTGTGCTCATTCAGCCACAAGGGTGTTGGTAAAGTCAGGTACTGATGGAGGTTGAGGGGGACTGGGGTGCAGTCATCGTTCTAATTCATCCCAAAGGTGTTCAATAGAGTTAAGGTCAGAGCTCTATAGCAGGTCACTCAAGATCTTCCACGCTTACACATGTAAATCATATCTTTATAGAGCTGGCTTTATGCACAGGGGCAGTTCCATGTTGGAACAGGTTTGGATCTCCTAGTGTATGTGATGAGACAATGTACTGCTAATACAGCCAAGACATATTGTACAATTCTGTGTCAATTTGGGTAACCATTTAGGGAAAAAAAACCACACGCAGTGCCTGTCAGAAGTTTGGAAACACCTAGTCTTTTCTTTTTTTGAGAGACATGCATGTTTATTCTGTTTATATGCACCAAACTAGGTTATTAAACACTATGAAGATCTACTTTGACTAAACAAATCTAGAAATGTAGAGATAAATCCTCCCTTAGCTTGAATAACAGTTTTGGAAGCCAGACAGTTGTCAAACATTGCTGCTTGTAAAACTTGGCAAAAGTGTTCTTTGCTAGTTGGATATAATATCCACTTCATCCAAGAGACGTTTATTAGGATTTAGGTTCAGTGACTGGGCAGGCCTTGTTCAGGTCATGACTTGGCTTGGTCTTGTTATATAGTTAGGTTGATTCCAATAAGCCACAGTCTAGATGGAATTGTATGGCATTGAAGTATGGAATGGTAAAGACTACACACATCCTTCACTCAAGTAGAAGTAAAAATACTCGTGTTTTCAATGACCACGTTTTCACTTAAGTTAAAGTAAAGAAGTCTGGGTTCTGACATGTACTTATGTAAAAAGTAGCCATTACTACTACCTGTTTTATTGTCACGCTGGCAACTGGACCTCAATATATTATTATATTAATAGAAACAAATTTCAAATTTTGTTACCTATTGAATGTATCCAGGATGAACAACCCCCATATAAAACACAAGTAGAGAAAAGATGATGATCAGGGCCCGGTTTTTCAAAAGTAATCCACTAGGATTTTGGATATCGATTGGATCAAATCTTGAAAATGGGTTTTTCAAAAGAAAAAACGGATTACATAATCGGATTAGATCATGTAATCCAATCTTGGTTTTGATCCGGATCAAACCTTTAGTTTGGGTTTTTCAGAACTTTTTTGTAGGATTTGGATCACTTTGATCCAAAAAATCTGGATTAAACTGATCCCATCAGAAGGGTGGATTCAGCGTGGATTCCATGCCCAAAATGTAATGAAAACTTTAAAAATGTATAAAATAATACTATATTTAGATCATGCAGTATCTTACAAGATATCCTATTTATTCATAAGGTTTTAATTTTATTTGTTCATCCGTCAGGCTACAGTGATTAGGTAGGCTTTAACGTACAGTACAGACCAAAAGTTTGGACACACCTTCTCATTCAAAGAGTTCACTTTATTTTAATGACTATGAAAATTGTAGAGTCACACTGAAGGCATCAAGGGCTATTTGACCAAGAAGGAGAGTGATGGGGTGCTGTGCCAGATGACCTGGCCTCCACAGTCACCGGACCTGAACCCACTCGAGATGGTTTAGGGGTGAGCTGGACCGCAGAGTGAAGGCAAAAGGGCCAACAAGTGCCAAGCATCTCTCGGGGAACTCCTTCAAGACTGTTGGAAGACCATTTCAGGTGACTACCTCTTGAAGCTCATCAAGAGAATGCCAAGAGTGTGCAGAGCAGTAATCAAAGCAAAAGGTGGCTACTTTGAAGAACCTAGAATATGACATTCTTCAGTTGTTTCACACTTTTTTGTTATGTATATAATTCCATATATAATTCCACATGTGTTAATTCATAGTTTTGATGCCTTCAGTGTGAATCTACAATTTTCATAGTCATGAAAATAAAGAAAACTCTTTGAATGAGAAGGTGTGTCCAAACTTTTGGTCTGTACTGTATTCAGCCTTTCAGTAGGCCTACAGCAAAGTAGAAAGAGTTTGGCCTCATACAATAATCTCCCAAACAGCTGTAAAAATTGACAAAAAAACAATACATTTTATTCTGTCACTAATTGATATATACTGTATATATTCATCACAATCGAAAATATTTTTGTTTTGAGAATATTTATTAGTGATGCATGCAATGATTACAGAATTACCCCAAAAATGCAAAGAATGGCAATCACTAATTTTTTAAATCCAAAACAATTCCAAATCAGAAATAGTGTCTAACTATTGCGTCCCTTGTTGCACGTCCTGTTTGCTCGTTTTGGCAGAATGCAGGAGGTTGGTTAGGGTCTCCAAGGGGCTCAGGTGCATCATTGTCAGCACAGAGAGGGACATTGCGCTTAGTAGCGATGTTGTGCAGGACAATACAGCAAGGGTTATGTTGCATGCTTTCTGTGGTTCCGCTCTCAGGTAGTTAAGGCATGCAAAGCGCCTCTTAAGAACTCCATTTAAACACTCAATTGCACAGCTTGCTCTGCAATGAGCAGTGTTGAAGCGTGCCTGCGCCGGTGTATTTGCTGTTAGAAAAGGAGTCATCAGCCATGGTAGGAGTGGGTAGGCACTGTCTCCTAATATTATGCCATCCGGTTGGTTGGTTTGGAGGTCTCTATATAGAGCGCTCTCCCTCAGTATGCGTGCATCATGGACAGACGCAGGCCACTTGACAACGCAGTTGGTGATGATGAGGTCAGCATCACACACAAGTTGGACATTGATGCTGTGCCTCCCCTTTCTGTTTATAAACTCCCATTCATTCTCACAAGGTGCTTGTATATTCACATGTGTGCAGTCGATTGCTCCAATAGTATTGGGCATATTCCCCAAAAGAAAAAAGCTGTGCTTGGCCTGGGCAATCTGGTTGTCCTTTGGAAAAGAAACAAATTAATTGACCAGGCTGGCCAGTGCGATTGACACGTCTCTCACCACATCACACAAAGCTGATTTCACCAATCCCATATAGTCACCAACAACCTGATAGAAAGTCCCACATGCATAAAATCGGAGAGCAATGAGGATCTGGTCTTCCACAGACAGACCGTGACTCCTTTGGGTTCTGTGTTGAAGTTTTGGCCTGAGAAGGTTCACAAGGTACTCTATATCAGCCTTCCCAAAGTGAAACCGGACATACAGCTCCTCAGTGGTGTATTGCTCCAGTGGCTTGGTACGTTCAACATACACCCATTGACGGTATCCTCTCCTGGCAAAGTGGTGGTGGCGGTGGACAACACCTGCCATTTCACTGTCTCTCTGTGAATCCTCTGAGAAAGGCTGATTTATATGGCTGTGTAGTTGGTCTTTTCAGACACACCTATTACAACTGATTAGTTTTGGCTTGTGTTCAATTAAGGCAATTGGACCCAAGGCCTATAATTGATGAACAATGTTCACTATAGTAAAGCAACGGAACCATGGACTCAAGAAGCTGTAACTTCACTGCTGCTGAAACCAATGCACTACTAGAGGGTGTTTAATGCCATTATGGAACAATAGTGGGAAGTTTTAATTCTGCTAAGGATACCAACAAAAAGAAAAATGATATTTGGATTTTAATCACAGAAAATGTGAATGCCATAGGGTCTGGCCAGAGGAGGACCACAGACCAAATCAAATTGCGGTGAAAGAATCTTAAGGCCAGGGCAACAAAGGACCATGCTGAAGCAAAAAACCCACAAACAGGCAACGAGCCATTTAAGAGGGGAGATTACACAGATGTGGTCCTCGACATAATTGGAGGTGAGAAGTCGCAAGCTCTCCGTGGTATTCAAGGTGTTGTAGGGGATGGCGAGCCTTGGATTGAGGAGGAGGAGGAGAATCTGCCAGTTCCTCCTGAGGCTGATCCAGAGAGCGTATTTATA
Source organism: Silurus aristotelis (assembly GCF_946808225.1). Lineage (NCBI taxonomy): Eukaryota > Metazoa > Chordata > Actinopteri > Siluriformes > Siluridae > Silurus > Silurus aristotelis. Next base: position 13,903,038 of record NC_139591.1, read on the forward strand.
TTGAATCTCAGCTCTGTTCCTGAGGAAGAAGCTGGATCCTCATTGGTTGAGCCAGTGGTAGTTGCCACAGGATCTCAGAGCAAAGGCTTGAAGCGCCCTTCATCAAACAAAGATGATGATTACAAGGCACTTCTGCAAAAAGAGACTGAAAGGGCAGAAGCACAGCTTCATCTGGCAGAGGAACAACTGACTCTGACCAAACTGCAGCAAACCAAGGCCAGACTTGAGATCCGCCTCCTAAAGACAAGCTGGTCTCTCCACATCAGATGAGGAAGTCTGAAATTATTGTGGAGTATTTGACATTAAGTCTTTTTTTCAATTCAATACATCTATATTTGAAACTTGTTATAAATATCCTCAATGTACAGTGTTTGTGTTGTAGGTCTCAGATGAGCGGACTGCTGGAAGAGGATGGGGTGGGTTTTTTCTTGTGTTTAGTTTCTTTTAAATGTGTGTGTTTTCATTTCAAATAATAATAAACTTATATTGACCCCACACTGGCTATTCTACTTGTTGCTCTTTACATATCTATAGTTCTACATTGTGATTTCCTATCCTGTCTGAGCACTGGTTATCCAGATTTGGTGATCCTGAAAAGTTCCTATCCGGATCAGATTGATCCAATCCGATGCTGCTTTGAAAAACTGGCTCAAGAAGTAAGCTGGATTACGTGATCACGGATCGCAAAAAAAAGGATTACTAAATCCGAATCAATTTTATCCGGATTAAACCTTTTGAAAAACCGGGCCCAGGTGATCACGAATGTCTCATTCACGTTCCCCCCATACTTATTGTTGCCTTCTGCCTTGCTTGTTGTTATCTTTTTAAAGTAGCCTACATCTGTGGTGTGTGTGAGCCAGGAAATGATGCATCAGTGGCAGGTTGAAAAAATCGCGCAATAACAAGAAATAGGTTGATGGGCTGAAAATTGCATGCAATGAGAATATAAAATATTAATTATGTAACCAAATAGATAAAAAAAAAAAAGTAATGAGTCTGGTTTGATAATGTAAGACGTAGGAAGTACAGATATTTGTGTAAAAAATTTAATGGGTAAAAGTAAAAAAAATATATATATAGTGAAGTAAAGTACTGATACCAAAAAAATCAACTTCTGTACAATAAGTATTTTGTTTTTCATTACTTCCCACCTCTGCATGTCGGGGCATTATTCTTTGCACCCAGAATTCCCTACTTCCCAACCTTTAAGCTTTAATTTTCATGTTTGACTGTAGGAGTGAGGCAGTCAGGTAATATCTTCTTTCCTGCTCTTTGTCTTACATAATGTCTTCTATTTGAGCCAAAAATGTCAAATTTTGTCAATTTTTTTGTCTCTTTTTTGCCCTCTACCTAGTGTTGTTGCATATAAACAAAAGGAACGTGGTTGTATCTCAAAAATTACAGTAGGTATTTCCAAACTGTTGACAAGCACTGTGTGGCTGGAAAAGTCAGGTGTCCCAATAATTTTGTCCATATAGTCTAAATGTTGAGAAATCAGCATGGTGCGATGTGCTGTCATTGGAAACTATTTAGTATTTAAAAAGATATTCATTTAAGCCATTGAAAAACTTCAAGTCTAGGTTCATCAGGTGTTCAACATAAGACCCCTGACCCAGGTGACCCAGCTGGGGATGATTAGGCCCTGGGTTTGTCTCCTCACCTAAAATGTCAACATATTAATCATCACAAGTTTTAGTGCATTGTTACTATAGAAACGATCACATATTAGAAAGAGTGCATTTAAATAAACCTGTGATTTACTTTCAAACCTGTAAAATCACAGCCTCCGTAATAGAAAATGTATTCATGCCTTTTTTGACATATTCAGCAGCGCTAATTTGTCAAAGAGGAAATAAAAAAATAATTTGTGTTCCACCAAACAGTTCTATGATTACCGGTATCAGGATTGATATCTCTGCTTTTGGATGCTCACACAGGGTTACATTCTTACATTGTGACTCTTCTGTGATTATAAATGGTTTTTCCTGCTTTCACTTTCCTTTTAGCATTATGGTTAGAGGCAAAACAACTCCCACACTCAAACAAGGACTGGCTGCTGTTTTTCTGTCTGAAGATTCAGGCTGTGGGAACAGGGGTAGCTCAGTGGTTCAGATGCTGGACTGCTGATTAGAAGGTTGTGAGTTTAAATCCCACCACCATTACGCTGCCACTGCTCGACCGTTGAGCAAGGCTTCTAACCCACAACTGCTCAGTTGTATGAACTAGATCATTGTAAGTCGCTCCAGATAAAGGCGTCTGCCCAATGCCATAAATGTAAATGTAGGCGTTCAGCCGAGCCCCTGGATGCTTTAGTGGTGCTGTGGAGAGGAGCATGTTAAAGAGGTTTCATTCAAATTTAATCGTGCACAATTGACTTGTAGGTTTGCAGTCTTCAAAATATTGACCTCAGAGTTCAGTGTAATACATTTTTACTTTAGATTTGGAGGACACATTAACCCGCTTGCTACTGTATCTTCCCTTCATTCTATTACAGATAAAAAATAATGTAAAAAATGTTTGTTTTTTTTGAGCAGGTAAGGACATTGAGTTTGTTCAAATTTAGAGCCTGTACAATAATTGAGAAATTGGTTATGTCAAAACAGTGCTTGTGGCTATTTAAGTACGATATATAGTGTATATATTTGTATAGTGACAAATCAGGAAAATCAAGGCATGCATTATTATTATTTTATTTTTGTACTTCATGTAAGGTGTGGTCTTGACACAGGCCTTTTGAAGAAAGTTCTTCTTGTGAATCTGGTGTTTATGCATCACTAAAATCTGCCGACTTTTCACCTAGAATGTCAACTTGTAGAACGTAAGGCAGTTTCCAGAACACATCAATGGAAAAAAGTGACCATAAATTACAGTACATGCCTTTTTTTTTTTTTTGCTGTCTTTCATATTCTCTGCATGCATCATTAACATGATTTTTTTCCCTCATGCGCTCTCTCTCTTGCTCTTTTTTCTCTTTTTCTCTTTCTGGTTTGGGTATGTTTGTTGAAGGTGACGTTTTTTTTTAGTCTTCTCTGTCTCTGTGTTCAGGTTTCTACGGTTTGAGTGATTCGGACCTGGATACAGTGTTCCGACTTCCCACCACCACCTTCATCGGGGGCAGTGAAAGCGTCCTGCCACTCAGGGAGATTATCCACCGTTTAGAGGTGCACATTCCACATTGCTGTATTTGACTCATGATACTTAAGCATGTTGGATCTAGAGGTTTGGTTCAGGCAGACTGTGATCAGTTGAAATGAAAGTGAGGTATATGGAAAGAATGATGGCAATTTTTTTATTATTTTTTAAAAAATTAAGAGAGTGTGTACAGTGATGAAGACCATGCAAGGTTGTTACACATTTTAACACACGTTTTTTAAAGTAAGCATGTAATTAATAATGCCATACTGTTTTAAAATAGATTTATTTATTTATTTAATTCGTTCATTAAGGGTACACAGACAAAGTCATCAGTGTAACAGTCATAATTAAGAGATTGTAAAAGTTTCCAACATCAGAAAGTCTTCATGACGGTGTTCTGGTTTGTGGTTTCTCAGTATCATGCAAAAGTGTTTTTTTGGGGGGGGTTTTGTGTGTGTGTGTGGGGGGGGGGGGTTGTTTGGGTTTATATTTTTGAGTAAGAAAACAAAAGAGGTTAATTTGAGCTGCTCGAACTTGTGAAAACAGGAATGAAATGACTTCCATATTATTTAATGTAATGGTTAAAAAAAGATTCTAAAAATATTTTTTGTGCTTAAATAAATAAACATTGTTAATAAAGTGTGTAAAATAAGGAGGATACATTTTTTTAAATAAAAAAAATGTATTAAAAAAAACACTCTGTCATTGTTTTTGCTAATTGTACTTAAACCCAAGTACTGAAAGTTATAGTTGAGTGTTGAACTATTCCTTTAAACACTGTTCTGTTCTTGCATGGTTATGAACAGATTGGTTTGCAGTGGAAGGTTGTTTTAATGTTTAAATGCTTTCCCCTGCTTGCAGATGGCCTACTGTCAGCATATTGGAGTGGAGTTTATGTTCATCAACAATTTAGAGCAGTGCCAATGGATCCGGCGGAAGTATGAAACGCCTGGTACGATGCAGTTTACTCTAGAGGAGAAACGAAATCTTCTGGCCCGCATGGTTCGCTCTACTCGGTGGGCAGTATTTTCTGAAATGAAATGAGTTTTGTGGTTCCTTTCGCAGACATGCTAATTTTTTTGTATTATGTGGATTTTCTTTGCTTCTCAAAGGTTTGAAGAGTTCCTGCAGAGAAAATGGTCCTCAGAGAAGCGTTTTGGACTTGAGGGATGCGAAGCACTCATCCCTGCCCTTAAGACAATCATTGACAAGTCTAGTGAGAATGGCGTAGAGAATGTGATCTTGGGCATGCCCCATAGGTACCTTGGACACTTCTCAAATTTCTTCCTCTCGGTTTAAATGTTTGCCACTTTTTAGTCATTGCACAAGCTTTGGTAAGTTTAAGATTGCATGCATCAAGCGAGTTTCATATCAATATTTTTTCCAACAGAGGACGTTTGAATGTACTGGCCAACGTCATCCGTAAAGAGCTGGAGCAAATTTTTTGCCAGTTTGATTCCAAGCTCGAGGCTGCTGACGAGGTTAACTTTTTTCAATTTCTCTGTCACACTAATCATGACTGCTCATAACAGTAAATATCCAAGCTGATTTAAAAATATTTTTTTGCATGTTTGTCACACTTTAATGTTTCATATCATCAAACTAATTTAAATATTAGTAAAAGATAACACAAGTGAACACAACACCAGTTTTTAAATGAAGGTAAACCAAAACCAAAACTACATAGCCCTGTGTGAAAAAGTGTGTGCCCCCCTGTTAAAACTGTGGTTTATCACACTTGAGTTTATCATACCTCAAGCCACACCCAGGCCTGATTACTGCCACATCTGTTTACATGCCGAGATCCAAAGAAATTCACTCTCTCTAACTTTTTATCACAAATCACTCCTGCCACTCTTCTCCACCCACTTCACCCTGCCTGCACTTTTTTCTTCACTTCTCGAACACACTTTCCATTACTTCGCACTGTTGACCCCAGGTACCTGAACTCCTCCACCTTTTCTCCCTACAACCGCACCACTCCACTGCCCTCCCTCTCATTCACACACATGTACTCTGTCTTACTCCTACTGACTTTCATTCCCCTTCTCTCCAGCGCATACCTCCACCTCTCCAGGCTCTTCTTAACCTGCTCCCTACTCTCACCACAAATCACAATATCATCCGCAAACATCATAGTCCAGGGAGACTCCTGTCTGACCTCGTCCGTCAACCTGTCCATCACCACTGCAAACAGGAAAGAGCTCGGAGCCGATCCTTGATGCAGTCCAAACTCCACCACAATTCTTCATACATGTCCTGCACCACCCTTACATACTTCTCTGAGACTTCTGACTTCCTTATACAATACCACAACTCCTTCCTGCTTCACCATCTCCACATAATCCAACCTTCTCTCTCTCTCTCTCTCATTTTTCTCAATAATCATAATTTAGTAATGTTTAATATTCCCAAATAATAATAACAAATATGAAATATAATGATAGTAAAATAATTTACAAACAATTTCACAGTATCTGTTTTATAATGTCAGCCAGCCTTAGTCACACCCTTCTAAATGAGAAGACTAAATCCAAGTATAAAAAGAAAGAAATTTAAAGAATTCGAATTCCAGTGGTTTTATGGGGATCTTGCACATATCTGTTGTCCTGCTTAGTATTTGCCAACCTGAACAAGTTGAACCTCTACAATATGGAACATTTCCAGCATTTCATTCTGTTTTCTTTCTGTTTCCCTTTCTGTTGTCTGTCTGCCAGGGTTCAGGTGACGTGAAGTATCACCTGGGGATGTATCACAGACGAATTAACCGTGTGACTGATCGTAACATCACCCTGTCCCTGGTGGCCAATCCCTCTCACTTGGAAGCAGTAAACCCAGTAGTGCAGGGCAAGACCAAAGCTGAGCAGTTTTACTGTGGGGACACTGAAGGCAACAGGGTCTGCACTTAACATATATATCATAACACAAACTTTCCTTCTAGATGATCTCCTAGGCAATACATAGTAAATTATTAAACATAATAAACCGCTTATATCTTGTTTAACTTAAAGTCTGTTGCATGCTTGTTCAATGTACATAATTTCTATCCTAAAATTCTGCATACAGTCTTTGACTTTAAATTGGAATGCACATTACTTTCAATATCTGTGCAAATTGGGACATTACAGGCAGGTGGCAAAATAAAACAAACAACAACGAAGTGTTTAAAGCTTTTGGGTCCCATGAAAGGCCCAGTCATCCTAAAAGACACACACTCACATTAGAAATGTTTCAATTAGGGTATACAATAATTTTGTATGGCTTTTCACTGACACTTCCCTTTTAGAGGACACAATCTGTGCCAGCAGATTGTCAGACCTCAGTACCATTCTCTTGACATATACCACTCATTCTCTCTTCTACGTCTTGGGAACATAGTTGAATAAAGGAGACTTATATGCCTTCTCTGTAGACTGAAAAAGATCTGTACTTTCTTTTCATTCAGTTACTCAGGTTTTTCCTGTAATTTAAACTCTTCTTACATATGTTCTATACATACTTTCGTTCTGTAGAATCTTAGCTGGCCAGCTTTTAACTTTTATGAGAACAGGGGTTGCAACATAGACATCTTGAATGTTTTTACCTGCTACATTAGAGCAGACTACAGTGTTGCTGTGAAATGTGCTTATAGGAAATGTTCATTAAGAGTACAATTGTGCAGCATTAATGTGAAAACACCTGCCACCTTCCTCACAGGTGATGTCTATCCTGCTGCATGGAGATGCTGCATTTGCTGGCCAGGGCATTGTGTATGAGACCTTTCACCTGAGTGATCTACCTTCCTACACCACTCATGGGACAGTACATGTGGTAGTCAACAACCAGGTGTGTACCATCCCCTGATTTCAGATGAACCTGCTTAAGTCAGCTACAGCAAACCTTCAGCTACACTATATGGAGAAAAGAAACCTGATTTTTCCAGCCATATGTGGTTTATCCTCAGTCTGTTAACACAAAGTTTGAGGCATACAATTGTATAGGATGTCTTTGGATGCAGTAGCATAACAATTTTTAAAAAGTGGGAGATCAAGACCTGTTACAATATGGCAATGCACCTGTGCACAAAGCAAACTCCATTAGGATATGATTTACATGGTTTAGAGTGGAAGTTCTTAAGTGGCCTGTTATGTAGCTCTGATTTCAACCCTATTGAACACCTTTGGGATGAATTGGAACACTGCCTACACCCCAGGCCTCATCACCCTCTATCAGTACCTGACGTTACTAACACCATTGTGGGGGAATGAGCACAAATTCCTACAAGCGCACTCCAAAGTTTAGTGGAATTGAATTGTAAAAGTTATTTTAAAAGCAAATAGGGACTAAATGTGGAAAAAAAAACATTACATTGTTATGGTCAGGTGTCTATAAATTTTTGTTAACACTTTTGTTTTTGTGTTTCAGCTATATTTATCATAAATCTCAGTTAAATATGTGACAAAACAGTGGGTCGCAGAATAATCTCCGTATTTTTTTTATTGTTATTAGCATTTAGTATTTTACCATACAAACACTTTGTGGGCATATAAACGTAAATGAAAACATGACTGAATAAAATTACCAGTGTTGGACAGTAATGAAGTAACTGTAATTCATTACTGTACATATGTACTGAAATATTTTCTTCTTGTCCTTTACTTTTACATTTACAAGTCAAGTATTTAACATTTTACTCTAAATTTTTTTTATTTACATTTAACTACATTTGTGAAATCAAACATTCTTCCTATTTTTTAGTGGATAAAAACGTAACCGGTCAAGCACCCAGCAAGCCACCAAACATACATCAGTTCAACAGCAAGCAGAAGATTATAAGAGGAATAAATGATGGAAGAAATTTCTGACTCTTACTTGCAACAGCACTCTGGCCTTTTTTGCACGATTTTTTGAAGTCAATGAAAAGGAGGTTTTGGGCTCATGATCATTTATTAGATATCAATCAGTGTTTGACTCATTAATATCATTCTATTAATAGATTGTTGTGCTTAGAGTAACATTAAAGTATTTTTACATTAACTGAGTTGATTAAGCAAAGAGTCTTGTGATTAAAATGATAATAAGACATTTTTGCCATAATAAATCATAGTACTTGAATTTTTAAGTGCATTTTAAAGCAAATACTTTTGCTCAAGTGAAGGTTTAAAGGGCGCACTTTTACTGGAGTAATAGTTTACCTACTGTATCTCTACTTTCACTCAAGTACATGCTTTGTGTATTTTGTCCACCACTGCCATTAAGTGAAATTCATGTGCTTAAAATCTTTACTGGATACTACCCAAATATATGAAATGGTCCCATGAAAACAGGCTATTTACGGATGACTTTATAGATGACCTTGTGTTGCCTTATTAGATCGGCTTCACCACTGACCCACGAATGGCTCGCTCTTCCCCCTATCCCACTGACGTGGCTCGGGTGGTTAATGCCCCCATCTTCCACGTCAATGCCGATGACCCAGAGGCTGTGATGTATGTGTGCAATGTTGCTGCCGAGTGGAGGGCGACGTTCCATAAAGACGTGGTAGTGGACTTGGTAAACTGCAGTCTCCTTGTTCTTTCCTACTGAAAAGCATTACCTCGTAGTACCATTTACATCTTATGTGTTTGGTTCAGTTTCTCTTTCTATTTTAATATATGGATGGACTTGTAGGTATGTTACCGGAGGAACGGGCACAACGAGATGGATGAGCCAATGTTCACTCAGCCTCTGATGTATAAACAGATTAAAACGCAGAAGCCTGTGTTGCAGAAATATGCTGAAAAGCTCATATCAGAGGGAGTTGTCACCAGCCAGGAGTATGAGGTCAGATGGCATGATGTCTGTCTACAGTGAAATCACAATTTAGCACATAACACTCATTAAAAGAATAGTAGATCATTTTTGGAATTATAAAACGAATGTTTTTTTTCTGTGCACCATTAGGAAGAGGTTGCCAGTTATGACAAGATCTGCGAGGAGGCTTATGCTCGCTCCAAAGACAAGAAGATCCTCCACATTAAGCACTGGCTTGACTCTCCTTGGCCTGGTATGTGTCTGTGACAGTGTGTCATGGATTAAGTTCTTTATTTCTACTATAGAGTTGCTCATAACCTTCTCGTAGAGGTGTTTCACATATTCTACTTCTGTACTAGTGATAAAAAGAAATGCATCCTAGTTGTAGTCTTATTGACTTAAATGGGAATGACTGGGTGTGCAGATTTCTTCATGCTGGATGGCCAGCCGAAGAGCATGAGCTGTCCCTCCACTGGTCTAAAGGAAGAGCAGCTTGTACACATTGGAAAGGTGGCCTCTACTGTGCCTGTTGATGGTTTCACCATCCATGGAGGTGTGTTTAATTTTTATAAATATATATATATATATATATATATATATATATATATATATATATATATATATATATATATATATATAGTATAATTCATTATCACTTTCACTCTACAAACTTTAACAACTTCTCAAATCTGTTTCTCTCTACCTACAAGGTCTGAGCCGCATCCTGAGGAGCAGAGAGGCGATGGTAGAGAATCGGACAGTGGATTGGGCCCTGGGCGAGTACATGGCGTTTGGCTCCCTGCTGAAGGAGGGCATCCATGTTCGGCTTAGTGGGCAAGACGTGGAGAGAGGCACCTTCAGGTTCTTCTCACATCAGTGCTCCTATTGCAGTGTTGATTGTTTAACTATGACATGACTGGAAATTTGTCAGATTGCTAGAAGGTTCTTTAATGGACTTGTTTTGTCCTGACCACAGCCACCGCCACCATGTTCTGCACGATCAGAAGGTAGACAAGAGAACCTGCATCCCTATGAATTACATCGACCCAAACCAGGCTCCTTACACTGTTTGCAATAGTTCACTCTCTGAGTATGGGGTATTAGGTAAATGTTTTAGATCACAGAATTTTTTTCAAACACTGAATGCAGTCTGGCATTATTGGTTCACATGACATGCATGGGTAAACGGATAACAGTTGGTTATCGGGATGGATTCTTAGACAACTTTTACCTATAATGTGTGATTGTTAACCGTAATTTTTATCTAGGCTTTGAGCTGGGCTTTGCAATGGCGAGCCCTAATGCACTGGTGCTCTGGGAGGCACAATTCGGAGACTTCCACAACACAGCCCAGTGCATCATTGACCAGTTCATATGTGCTGGCCAGGCCAAGTGGGTGCGCCAAAATGGCATTGTTCTGCTGCTTCCCCATGGCATGGAGGGAATGGTTTGTTCCAGTTCTCCTAATATATTCTATTTATTTATTTGAAATCTTAACTCGTCATAACACACAGTGGATGTACTTAGGGTCCCGAACACTCCTCTGCACGTCCGGAGCGTTTTCTTCAGATGTGCAATGATGACCCTGATGTTTTCCCTGTAGGTCTAACACAATATACTTTTCAGTTGGTGCAAATGTCAAGTAAAAGATACTTGTGTGACTGCTGCTATTTTTTATTCATTTCAGAAAATCACAGCAAACTTTGAGCTTCAGAACCTGTATGACTGTAACTGGATTGTAGTGAACTGCTCCACTCCAGCCAACTACTTTCATGTGCTAAGGAGGCAGATCCTTCAAACTTTTCGCAAACCTGTGAGAGCTAAAATCACACATACACACTTCACTATTTAATACCTAAAGTTTACTTGTATTCTTGGAGTTCATGTAAATTCTACCAGCTACTACGGTAACCAATTAACCCAATTTCCTTTTAGACTTTTTTAAATTCTTAAGAGTTTCATTTAATTTTATTTTATTAAACCCAACAAAATGTCACTGGACAACAAAAAATGGTAATATATAAACCTGAGACTCTTACCTTGTTGAAAGATTCTGGCTTGTTACTATTTAGACTTCAGGATATTATTTCTTTCTTACAAAAATGCTGCAAGGCTGCTGAGGTGATCTGTTCTGGACTTGATTTCCCATTACTTAGAAAAATGTATCATATTTTGTTACATTTCGTGTCACTTTACTAATACTTTAGGACATTTTTATTATGCAGATAAAGTGATTTATTTATAAAAACAACAAAAAATGTATCTCTTCTGAACTTGTAGTAAAAAGGAAAATGTGTAACTCTTTTTATTTGTATCTACAGCTCATTATTTTCACGCCCAAATCCTTGTTACGCCACCCAGAAGCCAAGTCCACGTTCGATGACATGCTCCAAGGTGAGTGCTTTTAATACATTAAAAAAAAATTTTTGCCACTGAAACATTTTTTTCTTGTATCAAGTTTAGGGCAGTACCATTTCAATATAAAACAACAATGAATTAATGATTGTTATTCGACACGGTGGGGTTGTAATGAGACTGGATTGTGCCACATTCCTTTCTGACAGAAAGATTGATCCTGTTATACCTAAAATGTATTGCATGCAACCCACTTTCTGTGTGCAGGTTTCCTGTGTATTTCTGCCTTCAAAGACTTTTATAGCGAAAGAGTGTATTGGAGACTTTTCAGTTATTTGGGATTAGAGAATTAGTTTTTGAGCCTTGATTTGACCATTTTACATCTAATTAATGTAGTTTTATTGATTTTTCCTTTGTTTCTGAGTGAAGTACTTCAAACAGAGATTGCGTTAATACACAGACCAAACTACTGGTCACTGCACTTTAACGTACACTATATGGACAAATGTATTGGGACACCTGACTTTTTCCAGCTATATGTAGTTTTTCCCCCAAACTGTAGGAGGCTCACAACTCGATGTCTTCGTGTGTGGTAGCATAACATTTTCCATTCACTTGAACTAGAAGACCCATACCTGTTGGATCATGACAATGCCCCTGTGCACAAAGCAAAATATGGTTCACAAATCTTCACAAGCATACAATAAGTCGAATGAATTCTCAGAAGATTATTAGAACAGCAAAAGGGACTAAATGTAAAATGAGATGTTCGAAAAGCCCATACGAATCTTATGGTTAGGTGTCCACAAACTTTTGTCTTTTTTTTTTTTACCTTTATGAAAAGGTTTGTGTTGTTTGGATGTGTAGGTACACACTTCAAGCGTTTGATCCCAGAGGAGGGCTTAGCATCCCAGAATCCAGCTGGAGTGAAGCGCATAATCTTCTGCACTGGGAAGGTGTACTATGACCTGACCAAACAGCGCAAGAACAAAGAAATGGAGGCTACAGTGGCCATTGCACGCATTGAACAGGTGCTATGCAGACATACGCTGAACAAGACCATGCAAGGAGCTGAAATTCTGTGATCATAATGTTCTTTAGATCATTGATCGCTGCTGATTTTAGTGACACTTACATTTACAAAACACTGCTGCAGATTTGAAAAATAAAACTTGCTTGTAGTACAATATTAACATATAGGAAGGTGTTGGTATGATAATGAGTGTTACGTTTTAATGCTGTGTTAATGTATTATGCACTATTATACTGAATGAGTGCCATTTTACTGCAGAAACGTATGTATTATTCTACTAGACATGTACACACTTTAGCCAAAAGTTTGTGGACACCTGACAATCACACTCCCGTCATCAGGGAATCCCGAACGTCAGGGAACGTTCCCCACACTGTTGTCACAAAATGTATATTTCTATTCTATAGCATTACAGCTTCACAATTTAGCTAACTTTTAATGTTTTTGCAGCTCTCACCATTCCCATTTGACTTGGTAAAAGCAGAGATTGATAAGTATCCGGAGGCTGAACTGGTGTGGTGCCAAGAGGAGCACAAAAACCAGGGTTACTATGATTACATCAGGCCACGCATCCACACCACCATCGCCCGGGCACGTCCGGTCTGGTAAGCTTTTCTCCACCTCTCAGAAGTCTCTTTTTGCTCCCACTTGTCTGTAATTCCTGTTCACAGCCGGCTTTATGTTGTGTTAATCTTATCCTCAGGTACGCTGGCCGTGATCCTGCTGCTGCCCCGGCCACTGGGAACAAGAAAGCCCACCTACTTGAGCTGGATCGTTTTCTAAACACTGCCTTCAACCTGGATGCCTTTTGTGACCAGTCCTAAATACCAGTCAACCCCACCACAGTTATATACCGGAACCATTTTCCAGTCATTACACTGGCACCTCTCTGTATTGCTACAGTACAAATGGAGCATAAGAGATGGTAAGGCAGGTTACACTTTGGTGCAATAACTGTTTTATTTTATTAAGTTCAAAACACTGGTTACATTGAAACTGGGAACATTGTTGCTGGTATTCTGGGAGAAACGAGAGACTGATTGCATATCCTAAATATTGCTGCTTTTACTGCTGACAGGGTGCATGAATCAAGACATTTTAGCCTTTTTAGTTTCTTTTTTTGTTTACACTATTTATGTATCCAAATACACGCAAAAATGCAAAAGATTGTGACACAAATTCATGTCCAATTGTGTGTTTAACCAGGTGTATAAGGCCAGTAAAAGTTTAATGAGCAAGTGGAAACAAATGGACGTTTTCATTAATTTGAATGTGTATATTGTTTTTAAACAAATGGAATGGAATAGAATATTCTGTGCTCGCCTGTTTTAGTTATTAAATTTTACTGACCAATTGATTGTACACAAGATCCTGGTTTTTTTTGTGTCCTGTGTATGTGTGTGTGTATCTTCTGTTATTTATATCCTCTTTAATTCTTTTCTTATCAGACCTCTATGCAAAAGAACTCAGGATGCTACCGAGGTCAAAATATAAAGTATTCTTTTATTGTCAGCAGGATGCCAAACAGACCTCTCCAAACTAGTGCAAGGGAATTGTATTTTGTATTTTTAATATGCACATTGGACAATAAAAATACCTCATTCAATAAAAGTATATTGGTTTTGTTGTTTTCTTACATTTTGTTTCTCGGATTATATGTACACAGTGTTTCAATTAAACACATTTTTTAATTAAATGTACAAAAAGAAAAAACACTGCATTACTTATTGAAAGAAATATCTACTCTGATTATATGAAAACCCCATTAAAACATATATAGTGCTTCACACCAAAGAAAAATAATTTTTTCCCGGTAAGTTTAAACTGGGGTTAAATGTAAAACCTGAAACCAAGTTTGGTATAACTTACATTTTCTTAATTAGGAGAAAGACAGTATTGATTTAATATATTGCTTCCTAAGAACTGATGGTTTTCACAGCTGGCTTGAGTGAACACCCATGTTCTCCCTTATGTAGTCAGACACACTCTTCACATGATGATGATGATGATGATGATGCTGCTTACAGTAGTCCAGCAGCAGGGTGTATAACTTGCCTGTGTAAGGATGGAAACTTTTATTAAGATTATACTATTAAAATTTTGTTAGCATTATGTTCATTTGGGATATATGTCCTACCCTGTTTCACTACTGTTTGAAATAGATTGAGAATAGATTAAAACTCATGTGCTACTCACCCACAGTCACCTTGTGACTCTTCAGTAGCTTGTACGTTCTCTTCAGATCCTCTGCCTGCTTCTTATTGCCGAAGGTGAAGTAGGCCAAGTCTCGATGAGCCACAGCTGCAGCCATCATCTGGATAAGAGCTTTTATAGGCCAGTAAATGTGTTTAGTTCCAAAAATGTTTTCAGATATGCTAATGTCTATTATATACAGCAAAACATGATGTTTGAGGCTGGTATTGTGACTTACCTTTAAGCATTGGATCACCTTTAAAAGCTCCACATCCCCAGTTACCAGTTGCAATTGCAGAAGTGTAATCAGTAGGAATTTGAGGATCTCCTTTGAAACCGACGTACGCCTTTAAACACAAACGATGGAAATTCAGCCCAGCACAATATAAGGAACAGTATAAGGTACAAAGTTGTGCATGACGGCTGTAGGGAGACCTTGAGCAGCTCTCGTTGGATGTTTCTCTCACTGTACTGCTGTCTTGGGTCATCAAATTTTATAGCATCAATGGCAACAATCTGACAGTAACGCCGTTTCCATTCATCTCTACAACAAAGAGATAGAGATAAAACCTCCACTTTACAATGCTTAATTACTGAAACTAAGGCATAATGATAATTAATTATTACATTATGAAAATAAATTAATTTATAAATAAGATAATCTTTAGCATTATTCATGAAATTGTAATTCCCAGATTTCTAGATTACTTCAGTCGAGCTTGTTTGCATTTTATTGTTTTGGTATTTACCTTTGGGTGCTGTCTGTATGGGGGCTGTTACACTGAAAGCTATCGCTGTAGCCGGTGGTATTGCTGTATACCTGTGCACCTGAAGAAACAATTTATTTTTCTATTAAGTGCATTTATTTATTTTTTTATTTTATTTATTTTTATTTATTTTTTTTTAGCACTGGGTGGAAATTCAGTTGTTTGTTGTGCCGTTATAGAAAAGTGCCAGTAATTTTTTCATTCTGACAGCATGCAAGGGCTCGATTATAGGGTCCGAAATCACTACAGTGTACACTGTACCAGCAATAAATGTTCAGCTCACTGATTATTGAATTGTGCTCCTCTAAACCCATGTGTTGTTGCTAATATTAAGACGTCCTTTACGTTTGATTTGCTAATATTCCTTCAGGTACATTTTTTCACTTGATTCAGCTGATACTTATTAACTTATATTTCTGCCTTTTTAGTTGAACAGCATTATTAGGGTTTTTTTTTTTTTTTCTAAATATTCCTGCTTGGCATTTGCTTGTATTCTAGGGACCATGTTGCCATCCAATTAGAAGATTTGTTACATACACGCTGAAAACAAAAATTCAAATACAAAAATGACTTGTATCTGTTTGTTTGTTATTTTTACATTGTTCATGTGTTATTAAATGTACATTTTAGTGAATATTCAGAGCCTTTGGTTTTTGCTGCTAGTATTTGATATTGCCACACAAGCCCTATTACTTAAGATGGCTGAACATCTCAGAAAACCTAGACAAGTCTTACCTGTGATCTTTAAGCATTCATTGTCTCCTAGTTTTTCAGTAAAGAGTCTGGCTACGATCAGTTCAGGGCACTGTATGAAGCGAATCTCTTCCTGCACCAATCCTTGATTGAGCACTCCTCCACCGATCATCTTGGAAGCAAAATCCACCTTTTCAGAGTGAACGGGAAAATAATCATGATGTTTCTACAGGTTAAACTTAACTGAGCACATCTTAAACCAAAGCTCTTTAAAAAAAAATAGATGATCCCAAAAATGACCAGTAATCTGCACCAACCAACCTTAGTGTTGAGTTTAAAAGACTAACCTGCAGCATTCCTTGACCCTCTTTTTCAATAAAGCCGTTCAAATACACATGGAGGTTCGTCATATTTTCTTTCTGCCTAAAGTTCAATTGAATTAATGAGAACTTGCAATCTGTATGATTGCATTTACTTTAAAAACCAAATGAAGTTCACTTACATGCTCCAATTAGGGAATTCAGATGGTGAAAGGCAAATTCTTTCGAAGGTGACCAGTCCTTTTGGTTTGGTGGCTGTTCCACAACACAGAACAATGTAAATGCACTAACGGTGTTATTTGATTTGTCAGAATGAGTTGGGAGAGAGTGTTAAAACTTTAATAAGCTTCTCATCTGCTCATGATTAAACAATTAAAGCAAGACACTGTTTTAATGGCAATATACTGATGTGCCTTACCCTCTTCGGTTACTGTGTTGAAGTAGTAAAAAATGGCTTTCAGCTTCTGAACCGTCCGTGGAGATACATTAGACAAAAGGCTGTGCAAAGAACAGAAGCAGAATGCATGATTTAGACTTGTGTCTTTAGTGGATTCATGTGTCTCAGGAGAAGCACATTCAAGCATTTACCCTCCCAGATGGTCACGTTATAGCTAAACCTGACAAATGACTAAAATGGAAAGAAAACTGAGGTAAAAAAGATTAATAAATAAAAGCTGCAGTGCACTTCAGCAACAAATGTATTGTTTGGAAAAATCTGAAAGCGCAACCTGCCTACGTTGATAAGCACCTTTTCAAATAAAGTGCATCTACACAAAGAAGCATGTAGTACAAAAGAAAGTGAAGAAAATTAATCTGTGGCACCTGCTGAAGTTGATGGTGGGGAAATTGCTGTATTCACTACCCGGCTGTGTTGTGTTCCTGTGGGGAAAGGTGCAAAAAAATGCATTGGCCAGCAGGCAGGCGATCTGTTCCTGGGACATCGTTATGGCATGGGATTGGTTCTGTCTCAGCATAGGGATTTTCTGAAACAGAAACAAATGAATCCCCCAAAATAATGAAATGGTGAAAACAATTTACAATATTTAAGAGAAAATGGAAAACCTTTAAAGACCTAATACATGGAATCCTAAAGAGATGCTTACCGTTTGAACAAGGGAAGGCAGTGTTACTGCCAGCTGGGCCATTTTTGAGATCACAGAGAAAAAATAGCTCTTTGATCCACTCTAGTGAACAAAATCATAAATAACCAATCACTATTGTTTAGAATATATCACTAGGTTACTTTGAAGTTATAGTGTAGCCCAGCTGATGCTATTCACAAATTCAGTCCCTCTCAATTCTATATAATGGCCAGGGACCACTAAAGAACCACAGCAAAGACGGGTGAAATCTGGATAATGAACAATTTTCAGTCAGCAGTGACATGGACACAATTGTGTTTATCAGGCAGAGTAGCATTATTATTTATATATATATATACACACACACACACACACACACACACACACACACACACACACACACTGATCACCACTGATCACTGTGTTTGACAAAGCTACTTTGTTGTTCCAATTGGTAGGTATACAGTAGGCCATTTTTATACTTGGTGTGAATAAAGCACCTACACATGTCCCATTATTCACAAACTCATCTGCATACTTTTCCTAACTCTCTAAAACCTATATGACCACTTCCGCTATACAGCTGAACAATGAAAGATGATATGATTATGATAACATGTATTTTTAGAAAGCAGCAGAATCTGTGGAAGTGGTGTCAAAGTAAATGGGAACCAACATTGAACCAATCTTGTTGTGACACCAAATATTATACAGATGCTGCTTATGTTCTTCAGTGCATTGCAGAGGGAGTGTGGCCACTTCAAATGGTTTGTGGTTCGATTCTCTCCCTCTCAAGTAGGTCAACTGGCTATACTAATTGACCCTTAGGTGTGAGCCGGCGTGTGCAACACTCAAAATATATCTGGTAAGCTGTGTTCATCTGATCGTCTTTGTATATTGAGAGGGATGTCAAATTGTCCACAGCATCCTTTGGGCTACGGACAGTAGCTTTCATCACTACATCACATAAATTGCTTCACTGACCTCATAAAATTTGTAAAGAGTATTGAACCTCCAGTCAGTCTTGTGCTTGTGATTGTAAGTTTTAATGGCCATCTGAAATAACAAAAGACACCTAGATGACACTCTCTGTACATACCTTGTATATTTATGTTTTATTTGTGTTACGATACCTCTACATCTTTGGCTGAAGCATCTCTAGTAAGCTTTCTCAGTGCTTTTTCTGTGACTGCCCAGCGAGACTCAACGGCATTTTGCAGTGGCTATGGAAAAAAAAAAAAAGCACAACATAATTACATTTTCAGAGCATAGGATCCCCTCTAAAAATGTTGTCCCAAAGGTGTTGGAAACAAAATACTTACATAATTGTGGGGTAATTTCACAGAATGGCTATTCCAATCATGCTGTCGCATATATGGAACTATTCTTCCAGCCAAAAATTCCTTTGTCTGTTGAGAGATGAGTCAAACAGGTGTTACTATTTTAATGCCACAAGCTGCTTAACAAATACAGCCTGGCATGTTGCTTTTTTATGATTTGATATTAATGTTAAGTCTCTTACATCTATAAGCACTGTGTGATTGTGGTTTGAGAGTAGTTTGTCCAGCTGCATGTGGCACTCAGGTTCCTTCTTTAGCTTTCCTTCACCCCATGGATCGCTTGATTGTGCCTCAGCACCCGTTTTTTGCTTTTGGTTATCAGCTTCATCAGTTTTGTAGGACTGACTATGTCTTCTTTTCGTGTTTAATCCACCCATGTTCTCTTGGCTGCAATCTGCTTTGCTTTCCTCTGCTGCGTCTGTGTGTTGAATCTGTTGATTTAAATCTGCTTTGTTTTCCTTGGCCACATCTGTATGTGTGAGGCAATCCCTGACTTGAGAACTGTCATTTATTTTATCCATCTAATGGGAAACAGGGTGAAAGTGGATTCATTTCTAATCCATTTCTATTTTCATCCAGTTTAGACAATAGCTGTATAACTATTTATCCTGATTAGAATTCAAAATGAAAATGCAAATAGAAAATTCTTCAGGTCCAGGGTTCCAGGGATGCACTCCGAAAGCACAGAGAACCTGAAGATGAATGAATTTTTTTGAATAAATATAAAAACATTTCCACATTGTAATGGCTAACACACCATCGACAGGCATTCATTTAACGAAATTACCATCCATTTTAATTTTTTGGTCACTTAATTAAGATACAAACAAAAAATACAAGTGTACACTGAATAAAAAAACCCCACAATCTTCACAACAAAAGGGCTCAGGCAAAAGTCTGTATTTAGTGTGACCTCCCTTTGCACTAAGCACATCTTGACATCTTTTAGGGAGATAGTCCTGAAGTTTTCTGAAGTAATCTTCTGGTATATTACACCAGGCTTCTTTCAACACTTCCCAAAGTTCTTCTTTACATTTAGGTTGTCTTCTTTTTTTCTCTGTCCAGGTGACCCCATACTGCCCCTATAATATTCAGGTATAGACTCTGAAGGTCAGTCTATGACTGTCAGTGTTTTATCAACTGTTTCTCTCTCCAACGTTTGATTTGCAGTGTCCAAGATTCTTCAAACTGTAGAAGGGTCAAGTTGGCATCCTGAAGAAGCTGCCAGAGACTGCGCCATGACCTTGGTGAACAACTTCTGGTCTCTCAAAGAAGAACCTCTGAGAAACCTCTCATCAAATTTTGAAAGTTTTCTTGCCCAGTATCCAGTTTGTTTACTGATGCAAAAGTTTCATTTGACGTCTATTTGTTGACATTTTGATTGAATGATGTGACTGAAAGTTGGTCTAAATAGCAAGATCCAGTGACTTATACTCATGTAACATAGCGTATGTAATGCTCAAGCATGTCTTGCACAAACCTGGTGTAATAGCAGTCATTTTGAGGTGAAATAGGACAAATACAGGTGTTAGCAATGACATTAATTAGGGTTCCATTCCTTTAAGGATTATAAGAACCAGGTTTCTGTTATTGCTCGTGTGTAACGGGAGGTCACACTAAATATTTTCGTATTTATTTGTTTTTATAAAGCGTACACATTTCTTGTATTTTCTGGGTGCATTCACCTAAAGAGACTGAGAATGTATTATGGATGATCACCTTTATTTAGTGCTAATTCATCTGGCATCGCACAAAACTCATACAGCAAGGAGTTTTTGGTGTCATTTAAAGAGATTATTACTCTTAGGCAATATTCAGTTAGACTTTAGAATTTAGACTTTTCTTCTTTTCTTGCACTATGAAACGCCTGAACAGTAAGTAAACAAAATATGGTTAACGAACAACAAGGACGTTTCCTACTAAATAAATCGGATTAGAGAGCTGTGTTACTGACTGGTTTAATGTTAACAGATGAAACTATTCGGCTATGTCATGTCTGATGCCATGTATAAAGTCAGCAGGTTATTTACTCACAGTGTGTCGGTCTGCTCTGTCCACGGTGAATTCTGCAGGGGAGAAACGAATGTGAAAGTAAAGAGGGCGAGTTTCGTTTTTAGACACACACACACACACACACACACACTCTGGGTTTGACCTCGGAGTAAAAATGTTGCATGACTTTAACTGCTACAAAACAACGAAATATCGCATAAATGTCTTAATGTTAATCTTTTAACTTCTCAACAGGACAGCTAATGTATTTTTGTGTGTGTGTGTGTGTGTGTTGTCTTTTTTACCTCTTATTTTCCTCTCACTTTACGCAGCGTTTACATCCTAAATTCATTTTTACATAGCGTGAAAAAAAATGCAACGCAATATTGAATTTTAAAGCGGAAAAAAAAATTCACGGATCCCATACATGAATTCCCACTGCAAAACACACGACTCTTAGCCTAGCTTGGTCACGTGACAGTACAAAGACGGGTCAAAACAATGAAATTACGGTAAATTATTTTAGTCTGTTTATCGTGTACAAACGCAAACAACTGGTTTTGAATGAACAAAAGCTCACATATACCGATGCTTTATAAGCTCGATGTATCACTGCTAAGCATCATATAAAAAAATAAAAATAAAAAAAAGATAACTGTTGGTACTTTGAAACATATTTTTCCTGAGCACTGTCGAGGCGGTGTGATCTATTATGCGCCTATACACCAGGATTTACGTTTTAAAAACTAAATACATATGTTTGAACTTTGCACGCGCGCTTTTAGTTGGTTGAAATAAACAATATAATTAATATATAATTAATATATAATTAAATAAAAACCAGTATAAAAACTCTGTACATTTTTATGCATATATTATATACAAAATGTCAGTTATACTATTTAACGAGATAATATTAGATCTTCTTCGTCTTCATTCGGCTTCTCCCATTAGGGGTCGCTACAGCGGACCATCCGTCTCCATACCCCCTGTTCTCTACATCTTCCTCTTTCAACCCCACTACCTGCATGTCCTCCGTCACCACATGCATTAACCTCTTTAATGGCCTTCCTCTTTTTCTCCTACCTGGCAGCTCTATCCTCAGCATTCTCCTACCGATATACTCCCATGTCCCTCCTGAGCACATGTCCAAAACATTGCAATCGCGCCTCTCTCATTTTGTCCCCAAAATGTCCCCTAATCCTGAATATTATATACATGGCATAATAATTGTACAGAAATGTTAACACGTCATTTTTAATAATTTTAAAAAGCTTTTATATATAGCATATAGTGTTGGGTTTACCTATAGAAGTGATTCAAGCCCAAGCAGCAGGTGTCTAAAGTTCCTTTGCTGCATTCAGGTTGCTTTGGACTTTATAGCGTTCTAAAACCTCAGTGGGCGTGGCCTTGGAATAACACTGGCTCAGTACAAAAATTCACAATGTAACATTCTTTCATTATACTATGGACTCACACTACTGGGTATACTGGTGTAGTTGGTCAAACCCTTCAAGTGTCCACCACAGTGTTACGCTGCTATAGGTCTATCAGCAGTGTTATATTGGGCTTTTTAACTTCTAACTCTCTCACAAACCAGTGCTTTTTGTTCACCTGCTGGATTTCCAAGCACTTCCTTAGTGCCCAGGTTTTGGCCACGGGACAACTTTTAGCTCCACAGCAGTACTGAGACTTCACTTCCTACAAAATGCTGCCTATTGACTCGTAGATCACTTTTTAAATTCAAAATAAAACTAATGAAGGCTGCCTTGTCTTGCATGAATATTGCATGAGTATTGCAAGAAGAAGTAAAGCAGGTTCTTTAAAATTGTCGTGCAACAAGTACAAGGTACCATCTGATTTCCCTATAACTTAAACAACATTCCACACACAGAAAGAAAAAAAGAAAGAGATATGATGCAACTGTAAATGATTTGCAACCAAATATGAATGTGGTTTAGTTTTTACAGTTCACTGCCCGTAGTGTTTTTAATATGTCGCGAAACATATAATAAAACATTTGTTTCGAATCCGAATCAAAAAACAAAACAGGACAGTCCTAAAACAGGACTTTTGGGATTTAGGTATAATGTAATACTTGTTACACTTTTTTGTATTTTTAGGAGAAGCTCCATATGTTCAAATCTTCTGAGTGGTATGTCAGGTAGTTGTATATAATTGTATTTGTTGTATATAAATACTTGTATACAGTATGTATATAGTTGTATATAGTTGTATATAAATCCACAAACATTTGGCCATGGTGTGTATTCTAGTCCACTCAGCTAGCTAATATCACTGTCTCAGACATTGGCTAACCATCACCATACTGGGGTAAACTGGAATGTCTACATTAAACTTAATGAAGGCAAACAATATTAATTTTAGGAGATGGATTTTTCAAAATGATTTCCACCATGAAAGAAAGTTTTTTAAAATACTAAAATAGATGTAATACAACTCTAAATGTAACCTTTAACATGACATAAGACTTTATTAAACTACTAAATTAATTCTAAATGAACTAAAACCCCACACATTTACAGAGGTGTTGTTATAAAATACTCAAATACACATTAGGGATAAACCATATGAGACGAATTTGTACTGCAAATCTAGAACCTCACAGAGACTTGGGTAGTTTATTAAAGTCTTGTGTTACAAGACCACCTGCTGTAAGTGTAATTCTACCAATAGATGGCGCTACCACTCAAGTCAAAACATTATATAGACCATTTCAATAAAGTGAACGTAATAAACGCTTTGTGGTGATACTGCGCATGTCTGGCCCTAAAGCATTTCCAGTGGCGCCATGTTTAAAGCACAGAGCTGTCAAAACAAAGTGACCAACACCTACTTTTTAAGTCTAGGTAAAATAGAACTAAAAGAGTATTTCAATCTGGGTGAGGCCCAGTGCATCTACACGAGAGTAGCCGTTAAGATTTATCGTAGTCTGGGTGCCTACAATACATTTTTCCTAGTGGAAAAGTCAGAAACATTTAGTCATACAATGTGGATGATATTTATCTTGTGTTTGGTTTAAATCGTTACATTCTGTTAAAACCATCCTTGCTTGGTTCGTTGCTCTAAGTTAACCGAGGAAGTTATTAGTGTGCATTGTGAGATGCACTGTTTAATCCGCTGTGGTTGAGTTTCACCTCCCGATGTTCAATAAACCAAGTGTTGATCTTCCACACTCCTTGTCTGTGTTCGAGCTGCAGTGATGATAAACTGCAGCAGAACAAAGCCAAGAATTCAACTGTTAATTAAAAATGAATAATTGTGTTCCATCATGACTTTTATACATAATTATTTCATACGTTTTGAAATGTTTGTGGTTAGATTAGGACACGTGTGTAGCCATGCTGCGGTGGGAGTGTATGAGAGAGGGTTTGAATCTGTGGGATCTGAGCCCCATGTGTGGGGTCCCAAATAAACAAGAGGGTACATGCAATTTTTTTTATTTAATTTATACTGAATTCAAATTCATCATGTGTTCTTGGTTTTAGATAAAAGCAGATTTGCTCAAGTTGCACATCAGTATGCAGCCTTCTCTCTTCACTGTTGCAATCCAAGCGTCACGTTGCGTTTTTTCTTACGGAAATCTAAACATTGTCCATTTTTAGACAGCAAGTTAGTTCCTGGTCTGAGAGAGCATGACCAACATGGTCCCAGATTTAATTTTGACATTTTTAATCGCAAGAATAAATAAACTGTCACAACATCACTGGGTAAAAGCCATCCCCCGCCATTGTTTTGAATGTAAGATAACCGGAAACGTCTAAGGACCAAATATGTCACTTCCTTACATGAACGAATGGCCTTTTAATATTAAATAAAACTCAGTTCCAAACATTGTTTATCTACCAACACTAATGTAGAAAACTGTATAAAAAAAAACCCAACAAAAAAAAAAGCAGCATTTCAACTAATCATAACAAAAGTTTTATTGCACAGTGGTTCATAGGGCACTGCATGTTATTTTATTTTATTTAAGTTTGTTAAAATTAATTGGCTAATGTTATAACATCTTGCTGACAAATGCAGATCCGTCCTCGCTGATTCAACGACAAAAGTCCTCTGACCACCTCTGCAGGACATCATTCATAGAGAATCACCTCTGGCAACCAGAACAACAAGCCACTTTAAATGCAAAAAGCCCTCCCTGTTTGAGTCAGATGGTTCTGACCCCCCCCCCCCCCCCCCTTCTATCTTCTACACTATCACATTATTGGACTCTTATCTTAATGCCTTTCGTATCTGTGCTGCTGGAGCTTGATTAAATTATACAAGAGATCACCTCTGTTTACTGTTTAATTATAGTTCCTGTTGTTGCTAATTTATGTTTCTGTTACTCTGTAAGTGTCTGACTGGGTGTTGCCTGTTAACAGTGAACATCTTTCACATTGACAGTGTTTACTACACCAGCACACGGCCAACAGGAATCACAACACTTCCTATTTCAGTGAGAGAGGAGCTGTCCTCTTGGAGATTCCAACTGACATACTTTCTCTGGAGCCTTGGCTCTTTTCATCCTAATTAGGAATGCCACAGTGTGATTGAGTGGGACAGAATGCCTGCTTCAATCTCTGTTACTCCGAATGATGTGGCTGTTAATGTCCTTCCGAGTTACGCCGCTGTTACCCACAGGCTTGCACAAGTTCTCCTTTTTCCTTTGAGGTGACTTCTTATTCATCTACATGAAAACAGCTGTATGAAATTATGAACCATGCTCAAATGTGCTCTTGTAGGCTTCAAAAGGATATCATTTGTCATATGATTTGTTTTGTTCACATTATGATTATTATTATTATTATTATTATTATTATTAATCTTTTATTTTTATGTTTATGTGAGAGCCCTGATTTCCATGCTGCATTGTTGTGTCACTGGCTCAGACAAGGTGGGAGAGAACTCTCTCTTCCTTAACCCCCCCAAGCCCCCTTCTTTTTTTTCATTGCTGTTAGCCACTTCCCGGGAATGTTCCTCTCCACGCCAGGGAGAAGTCACTACAATGGAATGCAGAGCATGGCCCCTCCAAAAAGCACTGTTGACTTTAAAAGGCCAGAAAATGAAATCAAACACTCTGAGTTTCAGTTCCTCATGAGCTTGCTTCATGTGATCCAAGATTTGTGCTTTACTTCTGGGCTTCATCTTCACAAATATTGTCTGAACAGCAGATAAATCTCTGACAATAATAAAAAATAAATAAATACAGCTGCACTATTGACAAATTCATCCATCACTCTAGTGCAGATCATACATGTGTCTTTGACAGTTGCACACAGTTGGAATAGGAAAGCAGGCAGGAATGTGTTGCTCTTTTCTCTCATATTCTTCTTTGTCTGTATTCTTTCTCTGAACCTACTTGAATGGTTCAGGCTTGCAGGGTTAGTGGACGCAGCAATGGATAAAATCCACCAGCACTTTTTGTAAGCAGTAACTGGGTGCTGTTTGACCCTGATATGGCGGGCTTTTCATTCTTGGAGGGCAAAAAAGGGGGGAGTTGGACTGTTCTGGCCTGTGACATTGTTAAATGACTGCAGTAGATGGGAATGGGGAAGAGGAAGGGGGGCATGCAGCAGGTCGTGGGGGAAGGGAGATTGTGGGAGGTGGCACTGACATCGATAGCGAGGAGAAAAAGATGGGGAAAAAAGGCAAAGAATCTCAGCACCTGTTTCCAGGGCAACAGGGAGCTGCTGAGCATAAGTCTGACTTAACCCCCCCGCCCCGCCTTTGCAGCACTGGCCTCACACAGTGATGCAGGCACTTCAAGTGACTGATCTCACTCACAAAGCATAATGCAATGATAATGTTTTCAGTGATGCCTTTTTTTTATTCCCTAGCTCTTAAAAAGCCTCTCTTGTCTGGCTCACCTGTGGAACGTGTGTCCAACTTGATTTGATCTCTTTTAGGTGACATCTAATCTAATTAACTAATTGAATAAATGAAAAATCAATATTGCTTGTGAGAATGTAATGCTTTGATGGGCTCCAATTTGTCCTCTCATTACCTGGTCAGCTGACTCCTTTTGTTTCCTGCACCTCTGACAAAGAGCTCACTCCCTACAGCACTTGTCTGGTTCCAAACCTCTAGAGTCGCATTCAGTCACGCTCATCAAGACTGCAGATCTATTGTTCTTTTCTCAGCAGCTTCAGTCTAGCCTCTCTCTCTCTCTCTCTCTCTCTCTCTCTCTCTCTCTCTCTCTCTCTCTCTCTTTCTCCCTCCCTCCCTCCTGCTGTCTCTCTCTGCTGGATAATTCCCATGATATGTTCTTGCCATCGGCATGGAACGTACCATTCCTAAACAGGGAGTAATGAAAGCAAACTACAACATCCAAACCTTATCTGGCCACAATGCCATTCTGCCTCATGTACACTTTATAGCTTTTAACAAATGTGATACATATGGTGCTATAAATTATTCTGTATTATCCAGATTATCCTTGCTTTTCACCCCTCTCCTTCCAGCTCGGAGCTGCAGTGGTATAATCCATTCCCCTCTTGGCATGGTAAAGTGTCTGTTTTATTGACTCAGTGTCTTAAGGGCAGTTCTTTTCCTCTTTTACTGCAGATATGGCATTGCCCTGTGAGATCTTAACACGATATAACAAGGAACGAATATCAATTACACTCCAGCAAAAGAGCAAGGGATTGACAAACAAAAGGAACATGTAGACATAATTGACTTAAAAAAATTTTCCTGGTGATGTCTACCAGCTGAATCATTTTAAAAAGATCAGTAGGAGGATAAGATGCATAAACAAACCTTGTGAGGCAAATTCAAGCAATGGGCTCGTTTAAAATTCTCTAAATTGAGAAACAACTAAAATAATAAACGAATGAATTAAGATTTGGAATATGTTTTTAAGGAAAGCATAAATAATAATTAGTCACATGCTAAAAATGATTCACAGTCATTCACATTGAATAAGGCTTTATGGGATGTATAGGTATGCCTAGGACCTAAATTTCTATATTCAAGAGATCCAAGTGATTTTGAAATAGAGTTCATTATTAGGGCAAAGATAGCAAGAGCATCTTGTTTCGGCTTCTTCCATTAGGTGTCGCCTCAGCGGATCATCCATCTTCATACCTGTCCTCTACATCTGCTTTTTTCAAATCAGCTACCTGCATGTCTTCCTTCACCACATCCATAAACCTCCTCCTTGGCCTTCCTCTTTACCTCCTTCCTGGCAGCTCTATCCTTAGCATTCTTCTACCGATATAGCCCTTGTCCTTTCGCTGTGCATGTACAAACCATCTCAATCAAGCCTCTTTCACCTTGTCTTCCAAACGTCCTGCATGCATGGTCCCTCTAATAAAGTAATTTCTAATCCTGTCCATCCTCGTCACACCCAATGAAAATCTCAACATTTTCAGCTCTGCTACCTCCAGCTCCACCTCCTGTCTTTTAGTCAATGTCACTGTCTCTAAACCATACAACATCGCAGGTCTCACCATAGTCCTATAAACTTTCCCTTTCACTCGCACAGATACCCTTCCATCACATATCACGCCTGCCACTCTTCTCCACCCCACTCTTCTCCACCCACTCCACCCTGCCTGCACTCTTTTTTTTCCACTTCTCTAACACACTCTCTATTACTTTGCACTGTTGACCTCAGGTACCTGAACTCCTCCACCATCTCCACCTCTTCTCCCTGCAACTGCACCACTCCACTGCCCTCCCTCTCATTCACACACATGTACTCTGTCTTACTCCTACTGACCTAACCACAAATAACAATCATCTACAAACATCATAGTCCACAGAGACCCCTGTCTGACCTTGTCTGTCAACCTGTCCATCACCACTGCAAGCAGAAAAGGGCTAAGAGCTGATCCTTGATGTAGTCCAACCTCCACCTTGAACCAGTCTGTCGTTTCTACTGCACACTTTACTGCTGTCACACTGCCCTCATACATGTCCTGCACAACCCTCACATACTTCTCTGACACACCAGACTTCTTCATCCAATACCACAACTCCTCTCTCCACCATCGTACACTTTCTCTAAATCCACAAACACACAATGCAACTCCTTTTGACCTTCTCTATACTTCTCCATCAACATTCTCAAAGCAAATAATGCGTCGGTGGTGCTCTTCCTCGGCATGAAACCATACATGCTAACAAATGGTCACCTCTTCTCTCAGCCTGGCTTCCACTTCTCTTTCCCATAACTTTATGGTGTGACTGATCAACTTTTACTGCAGGTCTGCACAGCTCCCTTATTCTTAAAAACCGGTACCAGCACACTCCTCCATTCAAGTCAAGAAGCTTTTATTGTCATTTCAACCATATATAGCTGATGCAGTACACAGTGAAATGAAACAACGTTCCTCCTGAACCCAGGTCCATTCCTCAGGCATCCTCCCACCTTCCAAAATCTTGTTAAACAATCTGGTTAAAAACTCCACAGCCATCTCTCCTAAACATCGCCATGCTACTACCAAAATGTCATCTGGTCCCACTGACTTTCCACTCTTCATCCTCTTAATCGCTGCTTTCACTTCCTCCTTATTTTCCAATATCACACCAAATACCTTTCTTGCTGTATCTCTTATCACATTTGCAGTAGTTGCCCAATCATTCAGCACCCACCACCGAGCACCTGTCTGACCTCTTCCCTGAACCTTACACACCCTACACCTCCTCATCACCTCTGTTCCCTTCAACCACATGCCCATTAAAGTCTGCCCCAATCACTATCTTTCTTTCCTATGTACACTCTCCTCCACTTCATCTAACTCACTCTAGAATTTTTCTTTCTTCTCCATCTCACAGCCGACTTGTAAATCATAAGAACTGATGACATTTATCATCACCCCTTCTACTTCCAGCTTCACATTCATCACTCTATTAGAAACACTCTTCGCCTTTTCTACAGTCTTACTGTACTCTTCTTTCAGAATCACCCCTACACCATATCTCTTTCCATCCACACCATGATATAACAGTTTAAACCCACCTCCAATTTTCCTGGCTTTACTCCCTTTCCACTTGGTCTTCTATACACACAACATATCTACCTTTCTCCTCTCCATCATATCAGCTAACTCTCTCCCTTCACCAGTCATAGTACCAAGAATTTAAGTACCGGTTCCAACCCTAACCTTCACTCTCCTACACTTCTCTTTTTCCTGCTGTTTTTGCAGACGTCTTCCTCCTCTCCTTCTTCTCCTTCGGCCAACAGCAGCCCAATTTCCACGGGTACCCTGTTGACTAACAATACCTGCGGCGGTCATTGGTAACCCGGGTCTCGACCGATCCGGTATGAATTTTTCTTTCGTGATCCACATATTTGATTTGGCACGTTTTACGGTGGATGCCCTTCCCGAACGCAACCCTCCCCATTTATCCAGGCTTGGGACCGGCACTAAGAGTGCACTGGCTTGTGCAACCCTAATGGCTGGGTTTCTACAGCCATTAACAGTTAATTAAAGTTCCCTTAACTAGCATAATTACTGCATAGGTGTACATTAACAAGCCATTAACTTCATCATCAAAAAGCCACAATGAACTACTTAGCAGAGAAAACCTGTATTCATTGACCTGTTACTAAAGTTTAACTGAGCAAAAATTGTATTACATCATGTCTTAAATCATGGCATAACACAGCACTTCTTCAGGGGTTCCCTGTTTCAACCTCAGCTCATGTTACTGTCTATGCAGCATTTACATGGTCTTTCCTGGGTTTACTTCTGAGTTTGTAGGTTTCCTTACACCTCGTAAATAAATAGGTCATTAGGTGGATAGGTGATTTTATTTGTGAATTATTGTAGTATGTTTGGATTCTTGCCCCACACCTGATTTTTCCAGGATTGTTCCTGGATACAACACTAAATGCTCCTAATTTCTGTCCTAAACTCTAATCTACTTAATGATTTTTTTTCCAGCCTCTATTACTCCAGTTAATAACTGCAAACATATTCATTAAGGTCATCGTGGGCTCATAATTTATATAAATTATTAGTTAATAGGTGACTATTTGGCTGTTTTGCCTTATCATAAAAAATCTAAATAAAACTTAATACAAGTGTAAAGTTCTTGGTTAATTGTAATGACATTGTTTTAATGATGTTAACTAATTTGTTATAACATGTTGCCTTTTATTATGATCTTTTTCCAAACAGTTTTAATCGTTAATACAATAACTGATTGGTGTTTCTTTATTCATAGACTTAATCGGTTTACCCTTTAGATTCACCCGTGATAATTAAAGCACTTATTTAGAGACCTGGTAAGAGAATGGCCAGTAATTAAGGCTCTGAATACATACAGGTATTTGCTTATATGTAATGTCTTTCTGATTTGTCTCTGGATAGCTTTAGGCTTTAAACATTAGTAAATCCTGCTTCATGTAAGTGTTGAAAACCTGACAGCATCTGTGCATTTTATTATCTTTTTTTTTTTTTTACTAGCATCTGCAACAAGTCTTCATGAGCATTCATGAAATATAATTTCCCAAAATTATATTTCTTATAACTTTATTAAATATTTCTTATAACTTCTTTTAACTTGACACTACTAGTAACAACCAGTGCTGCTAACTAATCCAAAACTTGCACACTTAGGAAACTTTTACTCAGATCTAATTAAAGGTAGACTAATATTGCCATGCCATTAAATAAATTATGCATTTTGCAATATGGTCAAATGAGGTTTATGACACCAATAAGAAAATAAGGCTGCAAATAATGAATTTAGACTAACAACATTTAATTTAAAATTATACAATGACCTAATAAATTCTAATAAATAATGTCACTAATAAATTCAAGTATTTTGATTCATACATTTTTTTTGTTTATTTTTTAAGTTCAGGGGTTGTTCGTATGCACAGTATTTAGATGTGTTTGGAAGCTTTGACCTCTGCATTTGTGGAACTGCATGGTCCAGAACATCCTTATCACTTGCCTAATTATGTTAAATTGCTTCATATAAAAATTTACATCTAAGCTGTGACCTATAGGGATTTGTGGTTGGTTATGAAGTTGGCGGCACTGTGCATGGCTGTGATTTTCACTTTAGGTGCACCCAACAAACAGCACTTTGTCGGCTACAGAAAAGCAAGTTAAATATTTTTTTTATAAAAGATTGATTGACCAGACAAGGTTGTTTACACCTGATCTCTGTTAATTAAATTAATCTCTGTAATTAATCTCTGTAATATTAAACTATGCATTTTGAGCCAACACTGCCTACTTACAAATATTGATGTGGATTTCAATTTCTATATTTTTTTAAAAATCGGATATTATTAGTGTTGTGATTATTATTGTTGTTGCATTTAAATATGTGCTTTATTGATTAAAAAAGGAAAACCATTATACACTGAATTCCCCAAAAAAGGCACAAAAACGCCCAAAACACAAAGGTTTTTTTAAAATTGTGCAAATGTTTTAGGCAGTTGTTAAAAAAAGCTGTACAGCAAAAATGCTTTTAAAAATAAAACATGTTAATTTATTTTTATCAGTGAAAGAAAACTTTGCCCTCAAAACAACAGCATTAATTCTTCTAGGTAGAATTGCATTTCTAGGTATGTAGGTTGTTCCAAACATCTTGGAGAACTAACCACAACTCTGTGGATGTTGGCTGCCTCAAATCCTTGTCTCTTCATGTCATGCCAGACAGACTTGATGACGTTAGGATCAGGGCTCTGTGGGGGCCAAAATTATTACATTCACAACTCATTGTTCTTCTCCACACTGAAGAAAGTTCTTAATGACATTGGCTGTATGTTTGTGGTCGTTGTCCTGCTGCAGAACATACATATACAAAGATACTGATATATATATATATAGATATATATATATATATATATATATATATATATATATATATATATATATATATATATATATATATATATATATATATACAGTACAGACCAAAAGTTTGGACACACCTTCTCATTCAAAGAGTTTTCTTTATTTTCATGACTATGAAAATTGTAGAGTCACACTGAAGGCATCATAACTATGAATTACACATGTGGAATTATATACATAACAAAAAAGTGAACTGAAAATATGTCATATTGTAGGTTCTTCAAAGTAGGCATCAAGAGAATGCGAAGAGTGTGCAAAGCAGTAATCTAAGCAAAGGTGGCTACTTTGAAGAACCTACAATATGACATATTTTCAGTTGTTTCACACTTTTTTGTTATGTATATAAAAACTCTTTGAATGAGAAGGTGTGTCCAAACTTTTGGTCTGTACTGTATGTATATATATATATATATATATATATATATATATATATATATATATATATATATATATATATATATATATATATATATATATATATTACTGGTGATACATAAATAAAATCAAACACTATAGTAAATACCACACTACACTAAATAAATACTTGGATCACATGTCAGACTGCAATCTACTGTACTGAAGCGTATGCGGGCTGCATCCCCAACCGCATCCTACTGTAATAAATAGTGCACTTATGTTTAAGCAGCAGCGTGACTGAATAGCGGCTGGTTAAAGTTACAGTGTTGGGTGGCGCGCGAGTTTAACATACTCTTTAGTGTCCCAGCCCACGGTTTAAGACGGAACCCGTGTCACCGAGGGATCGTCAAGTCGCTCGATGTGCTGATCTGTTAATCTGGCCTGAAGAGACGGGGGGTGAGCAACAAAAACTGCTTCTATTTCCTTTTGATACAGGAGAGAGAGAGAAAGAGAGAGAGACAGACACACACACACACACACACACACACACGGGGAGGGAGGGAGAGAGAGCGAGAGAGACTTCGTCCCCGTGAGCTCATGAATAAATTATAGCGGCTCATTGTGCAATAGAGGGAGGAATGCGGTTGAGCCTGGCAAAATACGGCCGAGTGGGTAACGTTACGGACTATACACACTCTTACACACACACTCACTTCGAGCGCTCGCCTGTTTTAATAGTAGAGCAGCCGCTGGTTATGCTGCGGTCTCACCGCCGGACTCCGGGGAGCTCCACTGCTAGAGACACGCACAGAGCCCGGGAGCTTCACTGGTAGCCCGAGCGCTTAGCCTCGCTTCCACGCCGCTCCTAGATGGATTACAGGCAGGACTAGGGCGACTAGACTCGGTGTCGCGACTTCACTTCGAATTAAACCGATTTAGGGCGAAAGAGAAAACAAGAGGGAAATTAACTCCGTCTCTTGGTAGCAGTCGGAGGAGCGGTTTAAGGGTTCCATTGTCTTTTCGACTCCTACACGCTTCAACAAGCCGAGCAACCGCGGGCAGCCGGAGGAGTCTCAAGGTAAGAGTCCATAATGTAGCTCTACAGCTAATTAGCCTGTAGCAAAGCTATTCAGTACTGCTGCTTCTATTCTCCTTACATCTAACCAGCCGGGATTATTGCCCAGCTTGGGCACACGTTTTTACACATTCACTACGTGTCTCTTGTTTCTACAAAGTTTGAGGGTATTTTCTAAATTCCTGCTACCAGTTCCTTAGCTAGCTGAGCCACGCTAACATGCTAGCATTACTACTAGGTATGAACGTTCAGGTTAGCTAGCTGTTTAGCGAGCCGTTTTACACGCATCTCGTGTCCGTGTTTTGTGGTTAATGTGAAAAAAAAACACACACGGTGTGTGAAATTGTGTTTTGTAGGGAAACGTGTGTAATTGGTTGTAAAGAATATAATATTTTATAATCAGAAGAACAGTGGCTTCAGTGTAGCCGCGGTTGGAGTAAGTGAGAGAGATGCACCACGGATGGGTTTCATTTGCATTGTAAACTCACTTTTAGTCAAAAGTGACTGGTACCAGGGTTTGGATTAGTTTCTTCCACAATTTGAATTTGTCTTCAGTGTCGCCACTCTATTAATTCTCATCTAATCTGAGATGCAATAAGGGATGTTTTATGCAGCTGTACATTTTGCCCAGTTTCATTCCTAATACTTGAGACTGAGATGTTGATTGTGCTGCTGATGGACCCAAGAGTTACAGCAAGACCTGGATTTGAACTTCAGACCTTCGGCCTTAACTGCACATTTCAGATACTTTACACAACATAGTGTGTTTATTGTTCTGTAAATTTTATTGCCCTATACTCACCTCTCACTGATTATTTTCACATCATGTATTTTCATGAATGCTTGTGTGTTAAACTTCATTTTAGTCTGTTGTATACAAGCTTTATACAGGAACAGCATTTAAAACCTGTGGGTAGAAGTCATTTGTAAAGCACGCTGGGTAAAAGATGCAAAGACCAGGTTCTCGATAGTTTTTTTCCAGTGGTTAATAATCATATTGGCATGTATTAATAGATTTTTCAGTGTGGATCGCTGGAACAGTATTTTCTGCACATATGCTTATTTAGCACAAGTTTGTATCCAGAATGATTTGCGGTTAATGAATTTCGATGGGTTGGTGGTGCTCGCAAAAACTTCTGCTTTCATTCTGGGTGTTTGATGACGTCAGCATGCGTTACGTGAGTGTTACATGGTTTGGCAGATCTTCCACATGAACACAGAGCAGCACGCTGCTTTTGCATGTTTGACGTTTTGCATAAGTTGTCAACAAAAAGCTTGTCGAGAGTGAGCCGAGTTCCTGCGACAATGTCAGATAATTCTGAGAGATCCGATGGCACTTTTGGAAAAGAGTGATTGGTGCATCCAGACAGAAACAATCGAGTTTTAAAAATACTTAGTGTGAACGCACCACCTATATGCTTTATATGATGGAAGCATGTTGGAATAGGCAGGTTTTGTGCACTAGTCAAATGATTAATTGGCTTTTTATTGCACATAGTTGTCTGCTTTCTATGAATGCCAAACCCATGGCCCAGGTCAGAAAAGGTGGTGATAGGGACAGATGGTGTGGTTCTTGTAAAAAGCCAGGATCCATGATGCAGGCTTTGTGTTTGTGGGTCAGAGAACAGGTAGGCTACAGATGCCTTTTCCAAGGGTCAAATCATGACCACCTGGCTCCTTTTATTATCTGATGTCTTTAACATTCGTTTAACATCCCACCATTGTTTGTAGCACCACAACAAAAGTTTCATAAAATATAGTGATGCACTTTTATGCACAGGTATTCATAATGTATACAAAGAATTTAGACAAAAAGCTAATTAATAAAGCCAGGATTTTTTTTCTCTCAAAAGCATATTAAGCAACTGAGGAAAGCCTGTGTGAAAACCGATTTTCTACCTGATTGCATTCGGATGCTATCAGTCAGAAAGTGAAATGTCGGACCCACCAAAGTGTTAGCACCGTAATCTTAAAAAGGTCTAATCTTACCTTTAAGATATGTTGTTATGAGCTATTTGTGACGTTAATTGCATTGATCAGCATTTTATTTTTTTCAATGCAGCAAAGAGTCAGGGCCCCACACAAATCTGGCCCTTATATAAGGGACACTTAGGTGAGTCTGTGCTCTGTTTAGAGTCAATTTATTTTGCTTAGCTCCTGGAGTAAAATCCTAGCTGATCTTTAGCTGTCGTAGCTCTTCTGCCTTCATGTTGTGTGTCTTGAAATGCTTTTCCACTTACCCTGGTTCTCATAAGAGCCATTCTGTCAAAGCCACTGTCTTCCCCCATGGGAGCATTGTGAATTTTGATCCGTGTTAATGTATTGTTCTGCTGATATATGAAGAGCGAACAAACAGGCATTTTTAATAAAATGGACAGTGTGTGTACTTCATGAAAGACTTCTTGTCGTAAGAGTTTAGTAAATTATTGATAAGTGGATCTCGGTGTTCAGAAAATGAGCACTGTACATTTACACTTTGCTCAATCATGCAAGGAGTCATCCATGCTGTTTTTAGATCCTCGTGTGTTTTTAGGAGTTTATGTGATGTTAGTCAGAGCATCCCACTCATTTCCGTTCATTTCTTTGCTCCTGACGTAAAAACATGGGTCATTAATAAACTGCGTATTTTGAGATGGTTTGATTCATGCTAAGATTAAAAAAGGCTTTCATTAAAGCATCTCTGTATACAACCTAATGAACTCACTCACTCACTCACTCACACACACACACACAAATAGAGCAAAAAGAAGCTTTATAATCTTTTAATCATATCTTAATTGAGTCTCTACTACTTTCTGTTCGAACATATTAATAAGCCCTCTTAATTAAAACGTCCTGGGAATGCGCCAGGGTTAAAATAGTGCCAGTCACCCTTACATTTTTTTTTTTCTTTTAACCCGTGGAATATAAAACACACTGCTCTTGGGCCAAAGATGCATTGTGGAGACACAATTTTTTTCCCATGTTCAGGGCATGTCAACAGAAGCTCTGAATGCAAAACATAAGAGCAAGCAGGTCATTTAATTTAGAGCTTATATAACGAGACAATGGATGATTTTGGCGGATTGGCTCCCCTTTTTTTTTTTCCTTTTTTTTATCAAGTCATGCCTTAAAAAAATCAAAAGGCACACTTGCTTATTGAATAATCTGTTTAATTGGCATTTACAGTGCCGTCATTAATACTTTGTCATTTGGACAGTAAGGATTAATAGGGAAAGGCGAAAACCCCTTTGTGTTACAACAAAAAAATGATGGCTAAGAAACAATCCTCTCAGATTAACCTTTTTGCATATTATCTTTATAATTATCGTTTTATAACTCTTCATACCTAACATCTGCTCTTAATTGCTGTCCACAATTATTCTCACAATTATTTTTCCTATTGAGTTGAGTTTGTTGAGTTTCCTAAACTTTCCTAAAGTTTCCATTCATCTTATTCAACTGAAGTGATGCAGCAACACATTAGTCCTTTAGTCCGACATCCTCATCTGTACTGTCATCTGCACTATAAAACTTGTTCCTTGCAAAGAGCAACGTTTTTATTTAAATTTTTTAAAATCATTTATTAAATAAACATTTACCACCTCTTGTATGCCAGGAAGAACGAACTCTATCATGTCTTTAAAAAGCCCAATAACGTGTTTACCTTTTTTGATTCTTTTTTTTATTTTTATTTTATTTAATTTTAAGTTGTTTGCTTGATAGTTGTGGTTGAGGATTAAAGGCTTGTAAAGCACCAATATGTGAAGCGATGACTAAAAGACTCGCTGAGAAAATGACCTTGACTGGGGATTTGGGTTCACTATGAATAGCCAGCAGTTACTGCTAACATGCTGTGAGGAATTTCTTTAATAGCCACACCTCGGCACTGGTAAGTGTCTAAATATATATTTTTCTTGGTTGTTTAAGCTTTGTCAGCATATTCTTTGGAATTGAGCACTTATGTATTGGTGGCTATCTCAGTGCTTGTATTGAGTTCTCTTGTCTGCATCGTGCAGGCGCTAAGCAATGAGGCTTTTTTTATTTTTTATTTTTTTAACAGCCGCAGCCCGAGCTGTGCCAGCCGTGTTGGAATAATCAGCCTGCAGTGCCTGCTAGGATCGTCTCATTGTGGTTGCGCTGAAGGATCACATTATGTCAGGTTCCGCTCTCAAGTGATGGTTTGCGGTCATCGTAGTTAATTGAGTGGGATTCAGTTTCCGAGGAACGCCCCTTTCGTTAACATGCAAACGGGTCGCCCTGAGACGGGACCCCCTACTCAGGGGAAAGATGTGCTTTAAACAAGTTTATTAGATCATAGAACAACAGCACATGGGGGATTGTCCACCATTAAACATTGAAAAGTTGTAAAATCAATCTCATCAATGGCCAAGGTGGAAGTGTGGCCACACTGAGGCACAAAAACATTCCATCTAGGCTAAATATTATATGGTATAATTTGTTATATGGACAAAATTTTGTGGACACCTGACCATAAGCTTCCTATGTGCTGTTGCAACATCCCTTTCCACGTTAATCCACATTTGCTCACCGTTCTGTGAAGATGTTCTACTGGATTGTGGAGATTTGTGCTCGTTTAGCCATCAGTTCATCCCAGAGGTGTTCAGTAGGGCTGCTCAAGTGTACGCAGGTCACTTAAGAGCTTCCACTCCAACACAGGTAAAGCATATCAATATGGATATCATATACACAAGGACATTGTATGGCTGAAAAAGGTTTGGGTCTCCTAATTTAAGGGAAGGGAAAATTGAATCCTACTGCATCTAAAGACCAATCCAATTTGTTAGTAACAGTTTGATGAATAACCACATCTGGGTGGAAATGTCAGATGTACAAAAGTATTGTATTTGAAATTGGCCTCTTTGGTTTAAAAGGACAAAGCCTTAATAACTGATCAATTATCAATTATTATCCAATTCATGTTCAGATGATTGGTTCTGCAATGAGTAATACACTGCAATGCACTAGGATAGATAGAAATAAACAGGTTGCCACAGCCTTAAATGCTCTTGCAGGTCTATTTCAAGACAGCATAGTTACTTAACTATGACTTTGCATGCAAAAACGCTTGAGCAATAGTAACTAACATCCTAAGCACTGCGCATAGATGTATGTCGGTTGGTAATGTTGCTGTGGATATCTCTGTTAATTAAAGTTGATTAGCAAATATGGTTTAAATCAGAGATTGGAGTACCTTTGTGATTTGAGAATAAAAACTCCCCTCATACATCATTTATCTCATTTTAATACGTTTGCTTGTTTTTAGCCATGTTGCATATTGTGCAAGGTCACTGGTAGATGGTCACATGACCATATATGGTATGACCATTTTCACATCATCATAAAGCGTCACTACTCTGGCAAGTCCCAACTGTACTCCCTATTTACTGTTCTGTGTTTTAAACTTGTGCAATGCTTATGTTTTCCTTGAGGAAAGAAAAACAAAGATTTGCTATAGTGTTTTTGTTTTGCTTTAAGATGAATCATGATAACTTTTTTTCTTTTAGGTACAACAGAATCTTTACAAGGGTTTTTTTTTAAAACCTCCGCACTTGTCAGTATTTGACACTTGGACTTTGTAAGATAAAAATATTGTATGGTTGCAAGCACAAGTGGCAGAAAAAAAATCAGGCATCCTTTAAGCCAATTGTCCAGCCAGACTTGCTCTAAACCCATGATACCCCTATCATTGAACCCAACTTCGCCGATACACTGTAAATAACCACATTCATTAATAGCGTTAGCCCGGGATGTTCATCCAACGGTAATCCCTAAGCAGGACAGTCCCTAGCATCAGAGAGCAGATCATAGACACAGGTGTTACTCAGACAACAACACTAGTGTTAACATAAGGTTGACAGTAAGAGTGAACAGCCTGAAGATCATCAGATAGCTCTGCCTGTGTAATCTGTCTATGCCTTTCTTTCCGTTTGCCCCCCTTGCTCTTGCAGTGCATTTCCAGGCAGATGGAGAAAGAGATGGCTGACCTCCTATTGACTGGCTTAGCGCACAGCAAAGATCTTTAGTAGCTGACTGCTTCATTACACCCCCCTCCCTGATCAAAAGCAGAGACTAGGGGTCATCAACTTGCATAATAAACGGAATAATGTCCAAGCAGCACTGCTGTATGGAACAACTTCGATCTTTTTTCCTTACTTAAGACAAGACTCATTTGTTCTGCACGGTCTCTTGTGAAACCATTTAGCCAGAATTTAAGCTGCCGTTCTTTTGTTAGTTAAGCCACAAGCAGAGGGTTTGCCAAAGTCTTGAGCATGCTCAAGCTACCTTGTGGCCATCACAGCATGATTGGAGCTCTGAGATGTAGCCAGGATCACTACAAATTGTCTTGTGCCCAGAGTAACCTGGAAAACCCAGACTGGACTGTACGTGCCCAACACCACTCAAAACTTTATTGCAGGCAAGACATAGAATAAAGTGCGTCCTCTCATTGTCTTGTAATATCGTCAAAAATTCAACAGTAAAGAAAATGAAATGATGGGGCTGTGTTTAATGCTGAACTTTTTGTTATGGAAGTGTAATGGCTGTTAAAAATGACTAAAGGCTACACTCTTGGGATTGGGGGAAGGGTTGGTCTGTGCAGTGCAGTGGGGGCAGGTAACTCTCCCTTTTTGGAACAGCTGCCGTTTGCTGTGCAAACTGATGTTCCTTTGCTCCCCCCGGTGTGTTTGGCTACACAGGAACAGCTTTGATCTCTATAGGACGCAAGGCTTTTTGGACCACTCACTTAAATTGCTCCTGTAGGCCCTGTGGCCTGGGGACTGTTGATTCTTTTTGAAAGATGAGGCGGGAAAAGACATTTTGTGTTGGATATATACGTGCAAAAGTTCACTGAGGTCAGCCCAGAGTACCGTAATACCAGCTGCTGGGAATCTTGAGAATTTTAGTGAAGAGGGTGTTCAGAAGAAAGACCAGCTACTAATAGATTCCTCTTTACTAAATATGTTAAGTTATGCTTGTGAATGTGCCAGGCTTTTTTTTCCAGCTATGTGCCTTACTGTCATGTTGATATTTATGTGTATGAATTATAATACAAATTGATTTTTAAAGAGCAGTCGACACTCTATAGTAGCGTAGTAGAATGTTCGAACCACTGATTAATAATAGATGCAAAGAAGCTGTTAATAACTGTTTCTTGGTGGTCTTTACAACCTTCTGCTTCAGTAGTCCAGATGCTTAACACGTGTGTTATGACATTGAGTTGGTACATAGCCTCTTGATCCATCACAGTGTCTATGGATTTTCTCAAGTGCTTTGCCTCAGCATCCTTAAGGCAGGTTTATGCTCGAAGCCTTCAGAAGTAAAAAAAAAAAAATTATTTAATGTGTGGTTGCAAGGCAATTGTGAAGCATAAACCTCTGACCATGAAACTGCAAGCGTTGGAAATCGGTTTGATCTGTAGCTTTGAACTTTGTCCAAGTTGCACTGTTGTGAAAAATGTCACTGTAAGTGACAGTAATTAGTTCAGTTGCATTTCCCATAAGCAAGGTGAATGTGGAGTTCATTTCTTTTACTAAGCAATACCAAACCAATTAATTTTTTATTACTCTTGTACATAAGCAGATTGCCAACACTACTACATTTACACCCGTCAATTAATATTCACAGTTAACGTTGTGGAACATCTGGGAAACAATGATCACTTACAATTCAGCAGATATAAATAGTTTTCTTAATGCCCCCTACCTCCAGACACACACACACACACACACACACACACACACACACACACACACACACACACACACACACACACACACACACCCTTCTTTAGGTTGATAAGACAAAACCTGTGGTGGACAACTTTATTTCTGACTGATACAAAGTGCTGATTCTGGAGACTTCTTCCAAAAAATGCTCATTAAATGTCTTTTGAATTTACTTTTACCAAATTAGCAGTTATGTGATTTTTGCTATAAAATCCGTACTGTCTGTTTCTGTAGAAGTGCTAGAAGCTTTAGAATAAGCGTATAACCTCTTCTTTCCATACTGACAGAACTTCTGTTAGAGTTTACTTTTTTTTACCCTGCTGGAAAAAGTCAAATTGAAACCAAACTTACTCATAATTGCACCTCCTGTATAATGCTGATAAATTGTTGTGAAATGTATTTAACAAACTGTAATAAATAAATTATGTGTCCTGTTGTTAGGGCAGACTGCATGAAAATGATTACATTCTCAATTTAAATGCTGTTGATGTGAATATGCAGTGAACATTTAAATAGAAATGATTAGACAGACAGACAAATAGATTTTTTCATCTTTAAAGTACTAATGCATAATCTTGATGAATACTAATATATAATAATATAATATACTATATACTAATATACTGCTCTCCTAGCATATGGATTTGTGCACTTTTTCAGCTTATAATGACATGATGAATCCTGACAACATAATAGATTAATGGTGTCATTTAAAGTGTCATTCTCAAATATTGTATACCAAGAAAGAAAAAGTAGTGGGTTTCATCTATTTAATAATAATAATAATAATAAAAAAAAGATTTGAAAAAAATTGCAATTAGTTTATAAAAATGTTCACCACATGCTTTTGATCATATCAACAATTTTGATAACATGACAAATGTCCTGTTATATAAGTATTAGGCTAGACAAGTGACGAAAGATCATGGCATTATATTGCCTGCTTTCTTCCTGTGGTTTTCATCTGTGAAATCGACCTCTGTCTAATCTTCCCATCAGCCCTTTGCCTGGCTCTGGTGCAGTTTTGCCACCACTCTGCCCAGCTGTTTGGCTATTCAACAAATAAACCTGCTTTCCTTTAATCTGGCCACCGGCAGAAAACAGCCCCATGTCATCACTCACACCCTTCACATGATGTTGCCTTTTTGTGTACAGTACAAATGATCATTATATGGACAAAAGGAAGGTGAGAGTGAGGGGTTCCAAGCCCTGTCTCTCACTCATTTGCTTACATTAGGGTAACATTTGAACATTTAGTTCAGAACATGGGCTGCTTTGCATCGCCTGAATTGCTCAGTGTTATTTTGGTTATACTTGTATTAGGCCTCCTCAGGTAATTGCATTCAATTTTTCCGTAGCAATCCTACTATTAGCATCACAGTGAGGCATTTCTGTTTGTCATCAAAGAACTTTTGGATAAATATGTGGCGCAATCTGGTACTGTAAAGTCTGAAAGGCCGCGTGAGCTTTGTGTAAAGAGAAGCATTTGCTTATTAGTCCGCGAGTTTGATTTGGATTGGAAATGAAATTCAAATCACTATTAAGTACGCCACATGAAATGCTCAGCACAAGTGGACTCTTGATTCCTTTTACGTCCTCCTTCAGAAGAGATGCAGGTTGGTCTGGTGTAAAGAGACTCAACTGGCTGACTGGAAAAGGTTCTTTGTCAGGATCTTCCTCAGGCAGAGCTGAGCAGCAGCCATGCAAGGTCATGCGGGTTAATGGATTCTCTGTACCAAGTGATTGGGACATCATGGACAATGACGGACGCCTCATTAGCGTCACGTCTCATCACAAGCCCCCTTGCGTTGACCAAGCAAAACCAGACGCCGGGTTATCAGTTGTTATAGATAGTAGTTTAGACAAAGCTTATGATGTTCTTATCACCACAGTTGTATGTTTTGTTTTTTGTTGTTGTTTTGACAATGGATTTCTAGCATCTTAGCAACACCAGAATGCCTTTTAGTAGGAACAAGCTGATGGCTGTTAAATAGAATTGCGTGTTATACCAACACTCTAAAAGACTTTATCAAAAGTGTATATTCTGTATATTTTGATAAATCAAGTGGCAAAAAAACATTATTGTAGAGGGTTGTTTGTTACCAAGAATGACCCAGTCAGTCAATTAACAAATGACCGATACAAGCAGCATAGTATAGAATTTTTTCAGTCCCTCTGAATGTATGTTGTGTAGAGATTAGAGGTGCCACAAAATAGTTTATGAAGGTTCTCTGTTTGCTGTAGCACTAAAAAGTCATCAGGACATTCAAGCTTTCCTGATCTTTAACCTCTTCTACCTAACAAGAAGTTGTGGAGGAGGTGGCGGGGGTTACTAAATGACACCCAGATGGACCTCTAATAATTGGTTTGTTCTACAAGATGTAGAATCTTAAATAAACTTTCTTTCGGCTTCTCCCATTAGGGGTCGCCACAGCGGACCATCCGCATGTTTGATTTGGCACATGTTTTTAGGCTGGATGCCCTTCCTAACGCAACCCTCCCCAATTTATCCGGGCATGGGATCGGCACTAAAAGTGGCTGGGGTTGGTTCCCTGACCGGGAATCGAACCTGGGCCACAGCGGTGAGAGAGCCGCATCCTAAACACTAGACCACCAGGGAACCTATGTAGAATCTTAAATGATATTGAAAATATTTTTAGCATTTATGATTTTTGACTCGACCCTACAGTGAAATAAGAGATGCCTGTAAACTAGAAAGCGATTATCAGACCTATCAGAACCTGAAAAATCCAGTTCAGTAAAAGAGAAAGGAGATAGGAATGTCAAAGATGCATATTTGTTCATGCTGTTGTCTAATTTTACTTTTCACAGACTTCACAGAGGTGAAATTTGCAGAATGATTTGATATCCCACCCAAATAGTTTTCTGTTTACGTCAAAGACACAAACAAGTGCAGCACATGGGGTGAGTTTAATTGCCCTTTCAGATCTTTGTCAAGTAAGTCATAATACAGCGTTTGTGCACGTGGCTGTTTGTAGTAACGTCATTCAGATGTCTACGCCATAGGTCTGTGGTTATTTACGGGTAGCAAACCATGTAATTTGTGTTTGACACATGCCATGATGCTCTCTTCTGTTTTGAATTGTTGAGTAAGCTTTGGGACATTAATTTTTCTGGGACAGTAAAAAAAAAAATCGTCCTGTCTGTTTTTTGATCGCAATATTCTAGATGTAACAGGTTTGTGAGTAGATCTAGGAGTGTTTTGTAGTGCA
Source organism: Silurus aristotelis (assembly GCF_946808225.1). Lineage (NCBI taxonomy): Eukaryota > Metazoa > Chordata > Actinopteri > Siluriformes > Siluridae > Silurus > Silurus aristotelis. Next base: position 13,947,949 of record NC_139591.1, read on the forward strand.
GCGTATTTAAGTGCAGCATCTGGGCAGGCAAGCATTTTCAACTAAACAAGTCTAAATTGTAGACAATTTTGAGACACCATCCTGTAGTGTGGTTCAGACTTAAAACAGCGGAGGACTAACCACAGTGCTAACTTACACTGTACCTCTGAATTCGTCCGAAATGTAAAAAAAAAAGTTTAAGCCTGCTCTTCTCCCCAAAAGGTGCCTCAGTAGTCTACACGGATATATTTTCAGATTTTTAACACTAATTAATGAAAAGATTTTATATTGAGAATTTAATGTTGCTTTACCATCTTCGGATCATTTTTATTATGAGAGTATATATTTCTCAGGTGAAAGATTCGCTGATTTTCTTAGGTCAGTTCAGAATTTACATGTATGTATGTGAGTCAATTCAACAATGAGAAGAGAATAAGAACACACGGAGCGCTCAATATGCAACGCATCATAATTTGCAGGACCACTATACAAGTTTAATTCAAGAGCACGAGACACAGGGTGCAATTCCCGGAACCTTGCTCTGGGTTTTTATTTCTTTTTTTTCTTCCTTTTTTTTTGGGAGCCCACTGATATAGTGGGCTGGGCGACCACGTGCTCTCCATTCAAAGTGTTCAAACATAATATCATTGTAAAAATGAACTGTGAGGAGTTTACTGCTTTTAACTCTCATCATCAAAAAACATAAACACAGCTTTAAACAGAAGGTTCCATGACAACATTATTGCTTTATATTTGGTGTGTGGCTCATATTGGTGCTTTTACACAGTCTGGAAAAAAATGGTGGTTTGTACAACAGCGAGGACAGGTTGATTACAGCAGAGATTTCCAGTTCTGTACTTGGTCCTGAGAAACAGAATGCTACCTTAAAAAGTTTCCATGGCTTGGACTTCTTTTCTATAACCTGGCAGCTTCTGTGCACCATGTTTGTTAAGGACTTGCAAATATGCCGGGTGCTGGAACAATGTACATTTGCATGTGTGTGTGAATGTAAGCTAGAAAGAGCTTGCAGTGTGTTTGTGTCAGACTGGAATGATTCAGCACCGAGTGCAGAGGGTGGAACTCCCTTGTCTGACGGACGCTGTGACCCTGCGTAGCACCCCCGCAACTGTGACATCACAGTTCGTCACTGCCTCGTTTTGTCTTTCCGAGGCTGATGTAGCTGACCACAGCCTACGCCCACTGACTGGAAACCCAATTGTTCCACCAGTGTGCATCTCACGTGTGTGTGTGTGTGTGTGTGTGTGTGTGTGTGTGTGTGTGTGTGTTTGTAAGGTTTTATTTCTTGGAAAACCAGCTGCACTTCTTGAATGTCCTCCGATCTTTTAGCAATCGCATTGACCAAAATTGACCTTGCGAAGACCACATGTATGCAGCTGGATACAATTCGACTAGCTCTTATTCATTGCTACTGTTTACTTACCACTCTAGCCTATAAAAGTCTGAGAAAGTGTTGACGTGGGTCAAAAAAGGCGATCCTTGGCTGCTCGTTCCACATGTGACCAACATGGATTTAAATGCCCCGAGTGGATTGTGGTCTTACGCTTTCTGCCAGCGCGTCGCGTTTACCGACTGCAAGCTGTGCACGAGAGATGGATCCTCACAGCTCTATTTTAAGCCTGAGGGCCACGCATGTGAACTGTGTCCTGAGCTCACCTCGAGAGCGCCCTAGTTAAATAAAAGAGGAGAAATGTCTTGTGTAAACATTTCCCCCGTGAAATGTTTAGTCTGATCTCTGACTTAAACTGTGACACACTCTATGAGTTTGAGGTGAGGCTGGTAAGGCTCCAAATATCAACCGTCTGTAAAATCTCTTTCTGAAGAAGAGCGTAACGAGCTGAGCTGGCCTATTAGCGGTGTTCATTATTCAAAGCTAGAAGTCATTGTTTAACTTGTTGCAGGTTATGGACAGGGTCAAGCAAAGCTCTTTTAAAGAGGTGCGTCTGTTTGATTTGATTTACCTATTGAACAGAAGTGACACCGAATAGGATTCTGTTCTTCTAAAACTGTATACTGTAAAGTCTAAGTGTGTTGAAAGGGTGTTACTGTGTAATGCGAATATGTCCTGGAACAAGCACAGCACCTGTTCTTGGGTATAACACCACTGACAATATTTTTACTCCTAGATAATCGCTGCCCTGCAGTAGCTTCTTGGCATGCTTTTCCTACCCAAAGCTGGAAGAATAATGTGGCTTTTGTCAGCGAGGCAGGGCAGCAGTAAGCTGCCTGTGCACAAGTCTCCGTCGGGTGCTCGCGTCACCGTTAATCAGGTGAACCATCAGTCAGTCAACCTGTTTTCTCCCCTCTACAGCACTGAAAGCGAGAAAGCCAACACTGTGCAGAGTGAGTCACGTTGCAGAGGAAAGAGCGTGGGGAAATGGGGGGGGGGGTGCGTGTTGAAGTCAGACAAGTTTATCAAGCAGAGGCCCTTGAGCGAACCAGCCGAAGCTGCTTTTATAAAGGACAGTCAGTGGCGTAACAAAGTCGTTAAAAAAGGAATCAATACAACATGGCTCCATTTGCATTCGCAGCTCCTCGATTCAAAGCGCTCATGCGGGGAAAATGAGCTTTGGAGCACCAGGAAATCCTACTCTACACCATGAGCAGTATTCTGAGAAATGTTTGGGCTGTAAAAGAGTTTTTGATCTGTTTCTGTACATTCCAGTTGCCTAATGTAAATATGCTTGACCATGGCAATTTCACAGGACAGATGAATACATTGTGTTTTTGATTTCGTTTTTTTTTTTTCCTGCTGCATTGGTATATTGTCTGACAAACTATCTGACAAGCAAGAAAAATCAATTAGGCTCTTTATTTAATGTTATTCAATTCAAATTCATTTTTGTGTCATATTTTTCACAATAAAAGTAGCCACAAAGCAGATTTTCGGAAATAGATGAAATGCATGCAATCAAATTATGATTTATTTTACTCCTTATTGTAAACAGTGAGACTTTGCTCTTGTTAATCACTCGACTTATATAAACCCTGTTTACTTTCATTTACCTGCCTATACAAGATATGGCATCATTTGCAACTAACGCCTGTTAAAGCAAGGTGAAAGTTTGTTGGGGGTTTTTTTTTTGTTTGTTTTTTTTTTTTTTTTTAATAAATCTTGTTTGGCAAACCCAATTCACTCCCACATGAGAGAGTATGCAAGACAAAACAATGGTATGCAGGTTATTTTGTATGTTTACTTATAAGAATCTTGTCTTTAAGGTAACTAGGGTGGGCACTAAGTATTTTTAGTTAACTTTGGACCTGAAACTAAAGAAAGAGAGCCTGATTAAAAACTGTGGCACCCTTGACCTGGAGAAAACTCACTGCACCATTAATTTTGCTGAGTAGAGATAGTCTCGTTCCACTCTGCTGCTGCAGCTACTCAGCCTTGGCTTGCTGCCTTTCAGCTAGACACAAACAAACCTGCACACCACTTACAGATGTCTCATGGAACACTGAGGCTTAGGGGATGCCATGTCAACAAATGCATACCTGCACGGCAGGCGTTAACATTACTGCAATCTGTGTGAGGACGTAAGGCTTGTCACACTGAGCGATTAAACCCGTATGCCAGACTGGATTTGAAAACTCGTCCTGTGATAGCGAGTGACGTCTGATCAGTTTATTCAGAGGGAGGTGTCAGAAGAATGCTACATGAGCACACAAGGCCTATAGGTATAAGAAAGGCAAACAAGATTTAAAACACTGGACTGTCTACTATGCAAACACAGCTGACCTGGGAGACGAAACAAACAGACGAAACCCCTCCCCATACACACGCACACACACACACACCCCAGGGCTCATGTGCACAAACCACAAGGTGTGTAGTGCATGCTCAAAAAAGTTGCTAGAAATCACCAGATGACTGCATGGACTTGATAATCTGCATATTCATTGAATATTTATATTTATTATCAACACTACATGAAATCTGTCCATATTTTCAGATCCTACATGAGCTCTGTATCATGCACAGGACAGTTGCTAACTCATGCTTGGGGGGGTAGAAGCCATGCCCACAAACTACCTTACATACAAGAATCTGACTCTCTGTGGCTTCCTGCCTGTTTGTTTACTGGTTTTTATCACTTCCTTGGGTAAAAAGCCCTGTTTACTCACTTTGTGTTTTCACTTTAACTAATTGCCAATTCCCAACTTACCGCTGCGTGTTTGGGAACCCGACCAGTAAATTTTTACAAACTGCTGCCTTTCTTGCTCAGGGTGCACGACCAGACACGGACAGTAAGTACATTGTCAAGATTCCAGTTTACCCATTTCCTGACAAAAGCACAACTTTACTGAGCACAATAGCTACTAAACCCTAGCAATGGCAAAAACCCTGCTGGTTTACACTGGCAAGTCCAACAATAAGGAAGGAAATCCATTTATAATCATCTTTAACTTGTGCTTGGGCTTTTGTGTCCTCGAGGACAAGTCTTTTCTTAGTTGCTGTCTGCTTAAAATTGACAGCATTGAGTTGTGAATTGGTAAGCCAAAAACATTTTGAAGAGTAATCGTCGCAATAAACTAGCAATTCCATGTCAGTTTCTGTGCTGTAGGTATTCAACTTTTTTCCAAAGAAAAATATTTTAAGTATTAAATAGTTCACATTCCCACAGCGTAGGACTGATCCCTGTAAATAACGCCGCACATCTTTTGGTTTGTAAATTCACTTTTCTTCTGTTATTCCGTCTGTTTGTGTGTGACTTGCTGTCCTGTTATTCTGATTGCCTTAAACCTGCTCTATTTACAGTGGTGGTAAAGTTAATGATTTTTGCAGTGCTCGTCATATGTGTGGTCAACCTGGTGTGTGCAGGAATGTGTTATCAGACCCAGTCTTCCTGTGGCTCCTAATCCCCTTCCCCCTGGCTACCCTCCCCCGTGTGTCTATTCTCTTGTGTGCGTGCGTGTGTGTGGTTTTGCGGCCTCTAAACTAAGCGTCATTGTCATGTGACTAGAGTTGCTCTGAGTTTGGCATGTGGACAATTGGCAGATTTTGGATTGCAGGCCCAAGTGGGTCATTAAACTCATTTTGTCTTTACTGATGCTCCATTTCAAGCTATTGACTCGTGATTGAGTAGACATTACAAAAATCTATTTGATAAAGCTAAAACAGGGCTTCTGTTGTTTTAGCTTGATGCTGTTAAACAGTAGACTACAGGTCAAACATGGAGAACCACACTGCACTTACTTTTCCCCAGTTTTTTTTTTAAATCCCAGTTTTACTGGTGTAGGTTCTCTTTTCTTGCCTGATGTCTATTCTGCTCTACTACATGGTTGCACATTTAAACCACCATGTCCCCTCAGAGAGCTGAATCTGCACTCCAGGTTTAAGAGCGCTGACACACAGCCGTTTCTGTGGCCTATCAGAAATAAAATGAAGTAAAAAAAAGCCTGCAGGGCCCATGCGTGCTGCCTTTTAGAAAAGCGTAGGTGTTCAGTCAATGCTCAGTGCACATGCTTGTTTAATTGAAATGCGCTGTAAAAGATTACATATTTGTCATTTATACCTACACTATACTCATGTCTCAATTCCTGTAGTAGAGTCCTGGCTCAGGCCCTGCCCAAATTTTCCTGTTTTGCGAGCACAACCTGCGACACAAACAGAAAAATGTAAAGTGTAAGACAGAGGAATGGCAGTGTAAGAGAAGACACTGAGATTTCACAAGCAGGAGGGAGATGGTTGTTAGCAAGTGTGCTTTGGCGAAGGGGGGGGGGCACAGCAGAAAGATCTGGGCACTGCAGGCAACGGGAGGAATGAGAGATGGATAAATCCACCTAGGAAAGAGTGAAGGAAAGAACAGTGTGTTCTGTTCCTTGTGGAGTCAGAACAGTTTGTGCTATTATCAATCACACACACACACACACACACACACACACACACACACACACACACACACACACACACACAGAGGCCCAAACATAGAAAGAAAGTGAGGAGAGACAGAGATCAGGATGCTGAAGTGCACTACCCAGGGGCTCGTAAATTAGATCCAGTGGTTTACGAGTGTGTGTGTGCGTGTGCTGTCTGCATGGTGCCAAGCTGCTTTATACCTTTTTTGGCTGCCGCCATGACGCATAGCTTATGGTTTCTGCACTTTAAACCGCTCATTTAGAAGGTGCCGTGCGTGGTATACGAGGGTGCGCACGCGAGAGAAAGCTGCAGTGTCGCGTTTAGCTACGCCAGCAGATGCGTTACTGTAATTTGTAGTACCAGTTTGGATGGCCGCTCCTTTGCTGAAGGGGCTCTCAAATGCACGGCACTAATAATCACAGAGGTTGGCTTTTCAAGTGCAGGCCTAATTAGACACAGACAGTTCAGTCCATCAGCCCTTCGGTGGACATTAATTAAATTGAAACCGTATAAAGCACGGCGAGGGCGTTCAGACGCCGTTAGGAGGCTAAACACATAAATGTGTCCACATGCTCTTGATGTGTTGCAGTGTGGAAAGGCCAAGATTTAACAAACCGTGATGGCACGTGGCTGAAAAAGAACCGTGTGAACATGTTAATATTATTAAGCCTGCTTCAATCAAGTGGATATCCAAACACAACTGCGTGAGCGTATTATCTAAATCTCCTTTTTCTGTTACTAATCACACATGCATAGAAACATATACGTGTGTGTGTGTGTGTGTGTGTATATCATATGTATATTCTTAGTGTACTTGCTCAACAGTTTCTGAACGTTTCACATTCTATAGCCTTTATTATTTATTTGTTGTACATATATTTGCATATTTATCAGCACTTGTCAGTTTGTACAACGCTACTATTTGCAGTTCTGGTAGATGCTAATTCCATTTTGTTGCTGTGTCCCTGTACTATGGAACGTTAAAGCTGTATCTGTCTATCTTTACACACACACATATATAGCACTGTGCAAAAGTCTTCAGCCATCACCAGATTGTTGGCTTAAAAGTGTTTTAATGATCGTCCATATATATATTTTTTAATTATACATATCTCTAATAAAGGGAAATTCCATACTAAAATCCATTCCTCTAATATTTAGGTCCGGACTGTGGAGGCCAGTCAGTGACTGTCTGGGTATTATTAGCTGTTTTTCTCTCCAAATATGATTTCACTGCATCAGTGGTGTGCTTGGGATTATTATGCTGAAAAATAAAACCAATCAGACACTTTCCAGAAGGAATGGAATGATTAATCAGTTCAGACAATATCGCCAACACCACTGGCAGAAATGCCCAAACCAGGACAAACTTTCCACAATGTTTCACTGAATACAGCAAGCACTCATTCTATTCTTCCATCTCTATTCAAATCATCTTCTCATATTGCCGGCTAAAAAATGTCCCTCTGTAATACCCTTTTCAAATAATCTTTATTATAATTTTGTAAGCTTTAGCAGATCTCGGTCTTTTCAAGTGGTGTGTGTGTGTGTGTGTGTGTGTGTGTGTGTGTGTGTGTGTGTGTGTGTGTGTGTGTGTGTGTGTGTGTGTGTGTGTGTGTGTGTGTGTGTGTGTGTGTGTGTGTGTGTGTGTGTGTGTGTGTGTGTGTGTGTGTGTGTTGCCATTCCACAAAGACCATTACTGATCTTCTTTAGATTGTAGAAGGGTCAACTTGGCGTCCCGAATGAATGAAGCTGTTCTATGCTGAGCTAGGTATATACAGCCACATACAGGTGTTAGCAATGGCATTAATTAGGGTTTCATTCCATTTAGGTTTATGAGAACCAGGTTTCTGCTCATTCTCAAGTGTGATGGGAGATCTCACTACATACTTGCCACTTAAGTTTTTTTTTAATACTGCATCCATATTTCCTGCATTCTCTGGTTGTATACTACTAAAGAGACTGGGAAATAGTTATATATGGTAATTATACCATTGCCAAAGCAACAAATCGAATGGTGGCCCAAGTCTTTTGCACAGTACAATATAGGCGCGCATAATTTCTCTCACTCCTCTTCTCATTATCCCTGTAGGTGACCCTCTCACGGATAAACTCTGTCTCTCCCCTCCTCCCCTCTCAGCCTCTTCTCCTTCCATCTTTTCCGAGCTGTAGGGCGTCTGACCTAAATCTGTACAGAAAGAGAGAGGGAAAGAAAGGGGTGGAGAATTTGGGGTTGGAGGGGTGGGTGGTTGACAGGCACTGATGTTGGCAGCAAATTAGCATGTCTGTTAATGGTGCTTACCCTCGAGATAGGAGACAGACACAGGGGAATTGAACAAAAGAAAAGGATAGGATAACGCTTTGATGAAGGGGTGTGTGTGTGTGTGTGTTTGGAGGTGGGGGTGATGTCATTACTTAACGAGTGCAATCCACACACACACACACACACACACACACACACACACACACACACACACACACACACACACACACACACACACACACACACACACACACACACACACACACACACAGATAGCCAAGGGACAAGCAAAGCCACCACTTCTTCTAACAAGCTTCCCTGGTCACTCTGAATAATTGATGGGGGGTTGAAGGCATTATCTTCAAGAAGGGCTTGATTCGCACACATACCACCACAAGATCCTGAGCTGCTTTTTCCACACTGCATTTTTCTCTTCCTTTTAAAATCAAAGCGCTATAAATAGCCCCCTCGTCTCCCTCCCTCTCCTTCTCTCTCGATGGAGAGGAGGAATCTACAACCAGCCAGTGATGTTTGGAGCATGGCTCTACTTGCTTGTCCACAAACACCTCTAAAATCTATCTTCTCTGTCCCTCTAGTAACTCGCGCACAAAAAAAACCCCTCAGTCTTTTGTTTTGTCTTTTGTTTTCTTGAGCTATCCAGCCGGAAACGAGTTCTCTCTGATCTCCATCCCCATCACTAAGGGGATTCTGAGAGGATTGTGTGCATTCTGAAAAAACGGTTTCTTTGTGTGTGTGTGTTTTTTTTTTTTTTTTTTTTTTTGTGCTGTGATTGGTGCAGCTCGAGCAATGCTTGCGAAATGTGTGTTATTGAAGTGTGGGGGTGAGTGGAGATGGGTCCCAGTGCTCTGCGCTTGGTGATTAACCCGTTCTGCTGAAGGGGCTGAACTGCCGCCATCAAAGTAAAACTGCACAATGCCACTGCTCTCAACACCACATGCCCTCAGTGACTCATAACCAAAAAAAAAAAAAAAACACCTTTTTGTTTCAGTCAATCTGACATTTTGTTTCTTTCAGACTGCCTGCCAGGTTGAGGTGATTCGGGGTTCTCCGCTGACCCCCACGTTCCTCAGATGAACCCCATCAACTCCATGAAACCTGCCCTGCCTCCAACGCCACACAGGTGCGTGCAATGTTTGTGCGTTTGCATGTGCATGCAAGAACAAACTGTCTGCTCTCCTTTTCTTCTCATGTGTCAGTACAGTGTGTGTGTGTGTGTGTGTGTGTGTGTGTGTGTGTGTGTGTGTGTGTGTGTGTGTGTGTGTGTGTGTGTGTGTGTGTGTCTCTCTCTCTTCCACACTTCACCCACACACACTTCCTTCTCGAAAATGGCACACTCGAGCCCCTGATTTTTTTTTTTTTTCAATCTGTCACTCGGTTCCTCATGTTCCCAAAAGACTCTAAAGCCACATGCTCAAACTTTCTGCTTGATTATCAGTATTGCTGATGTAACACACCAGGCACTCATTTAAGATTTACAACATTTAAGATACATCAAATAACATCTGAGATTGCTGAATTGCTGAACCGAAATGATTCTTTCCTTCTAGTAATAGTGCTCTTTGTGTATAGGATTTAGTACAAGTGGTAAGGGGAATCTAATTAACCAAATCTGAAAAGTGAAAATTTGCTTTACAAAAGAACCGCAGTGGTGATGGCTTCGTTACTCCTCAACAGCCTGCCAAATCCTCGCCTGTCATTCGCCAAGCCTCAGATATGCCTTGCCGTTGATTTAAATTCTGATTGGCTGTGTTGTCAGCGCTGCGTTGATTGGGCGCCTTTTGGGTTTGGCTCCGGAACAGCGGTTTCCTGTTTCAGTGCGGGTGGGTTGATGTTTGGCCAGGGGAGGGGGGTGGAGGTGTATGATTGAAGAGCATCTGGTGGGATTTTCTTCTCTTTTTTTTTTTCGAAGAAAAAAAATACATCAGCCTCCTGTGGAAAGCTTTGTGTCATTGATGGCAAGCTGGTCTGCTCACACGACTCTACAAATCCTGTGATGACTGCCAACCGCTGGAGGCCATCACTCAGAGCCACCGCAGAGCCCCAATATCCATTGGGCTGCGAGGCCAGTGATAAACGAATACTGGTTGAGCTAGAAATGCGTTCAGCCAGGCTCTGTAGCTAATACAGCGATGCTGTTAATATCGAGTGTGATAGGATGCTCAAGGTTAAACGTTCAGCTTACAGCTGTGCCATGTATAAAGAGCTCACTGTTGGCCATGTTGTGAAGATAAAATTAAACATTTATTGTGGATTCGACTTCAGCACCCAATATTCTCTATGCTAAATTAAATCGACAGAATATTGTTCTCTATTGTGCTCTGTGTTGTACACAGGAAATAATTTGGTATTTTTGTCTTTAGGCTGCTTATACAGTAACAGAATTGATATTTAAGTTTCATTTTGAAGCAAAATGAGATGTGTGTATTCGCATGCTGATATTTTTTACCAGCTGTATTTTCTCCACTTTGATCTGCTGCACTGCCTAATGTAGTTTGGCTAATTTTGGAAAGATTAAATGAGAGCAATCTGGTTTGATCCAGTTATGCAGAAAACAGTAGGTACTCTAACACACACACACACACACACACACACACACACACACACACACACACACACACACACACACACACACAAAACCGTGAGCACACACATACACAGGCTCCTTCCCTCCCTCACTCTCTCTCTCTCTCTCTCTCTCACACACACACACACACACACACACACACACACACACACACACACACACACACACACACACACACACACACCCCTCCCTTGGCATAGCTACTTTTTCCTGTCTCTAAGTGACTGTAGTCGCCATGGAAACATTGCGCCATGCACCTCTAGAGCATGTGGCTGTAGCACATTCAAGTCACACAAAGACTTCCAAATGCACATTTACACACACACACACACACACACAAACACACACACACACACACACACGCATGCTTTCTCTCTCTCATTCATACGCTGTCTCTGTTAACGCCATTTGTCAGTAACACATGAAGAAATGAGCGCAAAACTCCATTATGTCATTTTAGCCCTGTCAATTCGGCAATCAGATCAGCGTACAGCAGGTAAAGCAAACATTCTCCACCTGCCCGGTCACATGCTCAAAAGGAAGCAGCGTTGAACACAAAGAGGGAAAATGTCTAGCATTTCTGTTTCTTCTGCTAATCCTAACCTTAACGTCCTTGTCTGCTGTCCCTTTCCCACAGTGACGGCTCGTACCCCTATGACCCAGCGTCCTGGCAGCAAGGCACCAACCAGCCCCCCGGCTCCCTGTCTGTGGTAACCACAGTGTGGGGGGTTACCAGTCCTTCACCCAGCCAGGTAAGCCTGGCCTCAGCAGCATCTGAAGAGATTTCAGTTCAGATCGAAATGTACCACTGTGTTGTTCAATTCTCAAAACTAAATGTTCAGAAGTTGTTGATTTACATTTTTGTAACAGCAGATGTTCTAACTGTAAATCAGGTCGCAGGTTTCTATTATTGTATTTGTAATAGTAATAACTATTGTATAGCTGTAGTAACAACTAACATTTACTTGTATGGTAGATGATCTAAATAATGTAGTTCTAAAAAAAAAAGCTAAAGATTAAAAAATATATAAATAATAAAAGAATCTTTTGTAAGGAGACTCTCTTATTTAAAATGAATGAATGTGGTCTCTCATGTTATTAATATGACTATTAATAGCTGCTAAAACATGATTGATAACACAAACTATAAACAGTTAAAATGCATAGTGTAATTTATTAAAAGAAAACTATTATAATTGTTAACCAGTACTTCCTAAAAGCAATAAAACACTTTGGGAAATAATGCACTGTAGTTGGAAAATAATGAACTTCAGTGTGCCATGTCATCTCAAGACTTTTCATTTTTTAAATAAAACACCCAAAGTGTTTTCTTTCTAACTTATATTTAATGTTACCTGTACAATAGAAAAATATCTGGTCTGGATGATGCCGGTCCAGATACTAAAGTTTTGATTCTGGTGCAGAAGACCTTGGTGTAATTCTGTTTTTCTTTTTTAATGTTTAGTTTGAAATCCACTCAAAGACATTATAGTGAAGTAAATTAACAATGTACTCTTTCTCTTTTAGGTATTTGGTGCACCTATGGGCCCGGGTGGCAATTCAGCTGGTGGTCACATGATGCCTGGTAACAGCCCTGGCATGAACTCTCCCCAGTTCATGGGGCAGCAGGGCTACCCAGAGCCCAAGGGTTACATGCAGCAAGGGATGTATGGCCGCCCAAGCGGAGGCTACCCAACAGGACCTGCGTATGGTGGCAGGTAAGAGCCTTGTTCTCATATAAATTAACTTTTAAAGGAGCTGTGATCAGGCACTGAATGGTGAGGCAGTAAGACGACATCACTGTTTTGGTTCAGTGTCACTACTGCGGGGGCTGAGAATGCTCTCGCTTCGGTATGTGTCAGAGAGGAGTCCCGCCCCTGCACTGACTCACCTACTTAGTGACACACACATCCCCCTCAATCCCCTCCCCTGTACATTCGTTTGCATAGCAATATATGTTCAGACTCTGACATGCATAATCAGCTACGCACGCACACCATGTTCCCAAATATGTAACATCTGTTTTTTGATAGTCAGTAATGGTCTCTTGTTGTGTTGAATAGGAAGATGATGTGAGTCAGCATGAATGACAGGTTTGTGTGATTGTTTGTGCCTGTGTTTTTAGTTACCCCAATAATGGTGGCGGATCCCTCGGGATGCCTCCTCATGGCGTTCGCCCTCCCACTGACTTCACCCAGGCCGCTGCTGCCGCTGCTGTCGCCGCCGCTGCTGCCACAGCAACCGCCACTGCCACGGCGACTGTTGCCGCAATACAGGAAAAGCAGAACCAGGAGATGAACTACGGGCCTGTAAGGAGCATCTTCTGTTCGTCTTTGTGTGTTTAATTATCAGCACATCTTGCTCACATTTGACCACACAGGACATTTTATTGCACAAAAAGGAATGTCACTTGACTAAAGCCAGGTGACCTTTGTTTTGACACTTGCTTCATTCGATAAAAGAGCAGGAAAACAAAGAGCATGTCATCTGTTATGTTCTTGTTGATGGAGGTGTACAGATTTCAGCTCAAATTTCTTTTTATATGTTGAGCACTCTGTTAGAAATTTAGCATGCCATTGTCTGGTACAAGTTTATGGTCGAACTCAATATGCCCCCCCTGCTGGTGGAACTTTAAATCACACAATTCCAGTTCAAGAATATGGCTTTAATTAGTTTAAAAGGAGATGTTTTCCCCTGCCTTTCCATCATTCTCATAAAAAAAAAAAAATAAATAAATAAATAAAACAGACTTTACATACTGGCAGACCAGCAGTAGACATCACATCATAACCGCAGTGCTAAGAGCGGATTTGATTCCCCATGATGGTGACCTAGTTGTTGTTTTCCTATCTACGCTCAGTGCATGTCAGTGGCAGGCAACTCTCCAGCCATTGTTTAAAGCCTGCTAGGTCTGATGGGCGTAGGGGCCTTTTTGTATTTGACTTTTTTTTTTTTTTTTTTTTTTTTTTTTTTTTTTTAATTTATTTATTTTTTCCCTTGCAGATGGGTGGTGCTTCCTCTTACAGCACTCAGTTCATGCCCCACCCTGGACCCCGTGGCCCACCAGGCATGGCCTCCTCTGGGATGGTGGGATCCAGACCACCCTCTATGGGAGGCATGTACGGTTCGCCGGGTCAGCGTATGCCCCAACACTCCGGTTACCCCGGGGGCCAGCAGGGACCTCCGCCACGGCACCAGCAGGGGCTGAAGCGCCCTTACAACTCTGAGGTTAGTGAGGAGAGGAACTGCTTTTGTGTCTTTGAACTTTGAGCTGTTGGCTGTAATTGAATAAGGTTAGAAAATATTGTGAACATTTTTAATCTAACAAATTAAAGATATAAAGTATTTGTTTCTTTGTGCAAGATCCTGAATTACATTGTTGTACTAGGGTGATGCTTTTAGTCATACAAACTGATATTTAGTACTTTTGAGCATATTTACTGTTTAATATCAGTAAAAACTGCTTGTTCACAGCAGTGTTTTTGGCACTCTGGCCTCTGTCTTTAAACAATATGACATATTTCCTCAGTATTTATTCTGATGCATATAAACTGTTTTCTCTCACAGGGATTTCCAGGGCAACAGTATGGCTCTGGGATGGGAGGTGCAGGTCCTTACCCTGGCCAACCCATGCAGTACCATGGCCCTGGCCCACAGCGATCTGCACCTTCACCTTCATACACGGGCCACAGAATGCCGCTACAGCAGACCAACATGGGCCAGTATCCTGCAGGACCAGGAAACCCAGGCCAATATTACAAGGTGGAACATCCATGGTTTGCTTACTAACAATCACAGCAGAATACATTTTCAAAAGATTTTGACAACTCTTACATCTTCTCTCTGCAAGCGGCTTATGCTGCTCTGTAGCAAGCTAGCAGTATCAGATTTCGTGGCAAAGAGGTTCCTGCGTCTGTATTTTGTGGTAGACAAACTGCTGCTTTGTGAGAGCAAATGCGCTGGAATCTGATACGTGCTGCTGCCCCAGTGAACATGAACAGATCTTGTAAATGTCGCACACAGCAAAGACCAGTCAGATGTGGTTTGTGGTTTAAAAGATCCACAAGTACGAATGTTCTGTTCAAATCGTTGTTCAGGATTGTTTTAATATTATTTTTCTAAATGCTGAACAGCCATTAATGCGTGGTGTTGTAATAGCAAACGTGTGATTATGTAAAATGATCATGAAGCACTGAATAAAATATTTACTAACAGCCATTTAAAATTGAATAGACTGACATTAAAATAAATAATTTGTTTCTCAGGCAGATCAGTTCAACGGGCAAGGAAACAACCATGGAAGTATGGCTACAGGAGTGGGTGGAGGTGGAGGGTACAGCACTTTTAACCAAGGGGCTGTGAACGGGGTCAGTTTCCATTCTCTCTATATTTATTTTTCTCTCTTCACTTCCCTTTCCTCTATGTAGGTCCAGTTAATATTTAACAATTTCATAATCACCCTGTTTGACTTTCACAATGAACACTTCCTCCAAAAATGCAAATGTGTTCACTAAAGCAGTAGGTTAGCCTAATGTAGTACATGTGACTAGTTTAGCTTTTGATAGCTATTTTCTGTATAGACTGTGTGTGTGTGAAGTTTGCATTTCATTGTTAGCATTTGTACGATTTCTGATGTGTAACAGCTTTAAATTTTTTTCCCTCAGCCTGGGCGGGCTATGCCTGGCTACCCTAGCTCACCCCTGCCAGGGAACCCTACTCCTCCCATGACACCTGGCAGCTCAATGCCACCTTATATGTCGCCTGGACAGGATGTGAAATCTCCCTTCCTCCCTGATGTCAAGCCAAATATCAACACAATGCAGCCCCCTACAGGTACCAGAGCTCATCCAGTTTAAGTAAAGTCTCTCTTAGTACTGCAATACAATACATTTTTCTATAGCCCTCATTTAGAACAGTTTACTAAATACAAATGATTTTTTACTTTGAACATATTTATGACATCTGAACAAATAAAAACACCCTTATTGGGATAACAAGAACTAAAAGCACATTTGCCATATTAATTGTTGAGAAAACCTCTCTTTTATGTACATTTAAATTACACAATGTTATTTTTAGACTTTCCCCAAAAGGTTTTGTATTAACTCTGTCTATAGTTTATGCGCTACGAAAAATGCAGGAGTATTTCTTTGATATGCCTTTTTTCCCCCTCAGCCTAACTCTGCCCTCTGTATACAGGGAACCCAAGCGATGACCTGCGTCTGACTTTCCCTGTTCGGGACGGGGTGGTGCTGGAACCTTTCCGACTGGAGCACAACCTGGCTGTCAGCAACCATGTCTTCCAGCTGCGCGACTCCGTCTATAAGACACTCATGATGAGGTCAGATACAGTGTTCACACTTACCGCACACGGGGGACTTGTCCCATGATCTAATCCCAAACTCCTGACGCGTCCTCAGTCTTTCCTTGAAGTTTTGAGTGATAATTTGTATCCTAAGTGTTTAATATAAATGTATATATTTAGTTCTTGGAATAAGATTTGGTGTCTGTATTCTTAGCTTAAACATAAATGTATCTTTGAATGAAGATATCTTTCTATTCTGACAGTGTGGATATGTATTGTTTTGTATTCATTTAGTATGTAATAATTGCATTAGTATATGTATATAGGGTTAATTATTAGTTACTAGGGATAAGTGGCCTATGATGATAAATACCACTAGATAACCAACAGTGGCTTATAAAATGCATATTAATATGAAAACAAAAACTGTTAAAAAAAAAAAAAAAAAGTGCACAACTGTACTACTCACATCTCACATTTAAACTAGAGCTGAAACGATTCCTCAAGTAACTCAATGCTTTGTTTAGTTTATTTAACTACACATTGAGCCCTGTGTTTTCCACAGACCATTATTACTGATGCACCAACCACTAGACCAACCAACCACTAAACTCTGGACTGCTTTGGTGTCTCATAAACGTGGCTAGAAACGTGTGTATGCCACTTTCCATGCAAAGATTGTGCTCGCTATCTGTGTCGCCAGTTTCCCCTTCTCTGTTTTTACTTTGTGCGTACGCAGGGCTCAGAACTTTTTATGAATCACAACCTTGGCATGGAAAGTGCACATTTTCAGCCTGGTTTTGTGCATACGCCACGTTTATAAATGAGACCACTGGACAGGTAAACACAGAAGACACTGCAGAATGAAAAATGAAGGAACAGGGAGAAAACAGTGAGAGGTGTGGAGAGGATTCAGGACAATATATTTGATTTATTTTTACATATTTATATATTTGTATTTGCATTTTTATGTAATATGCCAATTACATGCACTAAATGGGTTTAGATTTTACAGCCTGCAATTTCAGCAATAAAAATTTTTCTAAAAATGAAACGAATTACTTCAATTTAAGAGACGTGTCTTTATTTTCTTTTGTATATTTTGCATCGATTATTGCTCTTTAATAAACAAAAAGTATCGATTAATCGATGCACTAATCTGTAGAATACAAGATTACTAAAATAATCGATAGTTGCAGCCCTAATTTAAACACTACAAATGGAAATTTCATTGTAAGCAACTTTGGCTTGCCTGGGTGTGTGCTTTCAACCCAGAGAACACCACATCAGTATCTGTAATATTGACCGTTACCACAGATGCCCATTCATTTGTCATTCAGCTGTAATGTATCAATAATTCCCTGTTTTTATTTTCCTAGGCCAGATCTGGAGTTGCAGTTTAAGTGCTATCATCATGAGGACCGGCAGATGAACACCAATTGGCCTGCCTCGGTGCAAGTGAGCGTGAACGCCACGCCCCTTACCATCGAGCGAGGAGACAACAAAACCTCCCACAAGCCTCTCTACCTGAAACAGGTGTGCCAGCCAGGTCGGAACACCATCCAGATTACAGTCACCGCCTGCTGCTGTGTAAGTGTTTGTGCCTATGTGGTTTGGGTTTAACATGACTTTATTAAAAATTGAGCTACACAGCTATTACAAAACTATTATATATTTAAATATGTATGTATGTATATGAAATATATTTGTAAAGATGTGTTTTCTCTTCTTCTCCAGTCTCATTTGTTCGTGCTGCAGCTAGTCCACCGGCCCTCGGTGCGGTCTGTTCTGCAGGGTCTTATGAAGAAGAGGCTCTTACCTGCCGAGCACTGTGTCGCCAAAAGTAAGTCCCAGTTTTAGCAGTTCATACAGTGTTATTTTTTGTTTGTTTTTTTTTTTGTGCAATTACATTACTAATTTTTGCTGTTATTCATCTTCACTATTCTGCTTCTAGTCAAGAGGAACTTCAGCAGTGGAACCATACCAGGAACCCCTGGGCTAAACGGTGAGGATGGTGTGGAGCAGACAGCCATCAAAGTTTCCCTGAAGTGTCCAATCACTTTCCGACGCATCCAGCTTCCAGCGCGTGGCCACGACTGTAGGCACATACAGGTGAGAGTATTTTATATATCAGTAAATTGGGTCTATAGAGCGTTGCCTATAAAATGGCAATGGCAATTAATCTGCACACTAGTTGCTCTAATTACTGGTTTTTGTACCTTTTTAAAACAATGTCATGCTTTTATAGATATGTAAATGTTCCCTTCTCTGTGCCTGTGTTTGCCTTGCAGTGTTTTGACCTGGAGTCGTACCTGCAGCTTAACTGTGAGAGAGGGACTTGGCGCTGTCCTGTTTGCAAGTAAGAGTCTTTTTCTGTTGCATCGGGATATTTATAGTTGCACTACATGTAACTTCATGTTAACAGAATTAGAGGAAGTGCTTAACCCCTAGGCACTGTTAGTTATTAAAGCATGGCTTGTGAGTTATAAATTGAGGCAGTCAGTTAACGGCCTACATAAACTTTAACACGCACAAACACTCGTTTAATGGTTTAAAGCAAATGTCCACCATACCCTGAGAAGGTAAAGCTTACACACATCAGCTGGAGGAGAATAACCATTATAAAACTTTTACTTAACCAGCAAACTAGCTGGTCATGTGTTATTAAATTGTGTAAAGTATAAGCAATTACACAATGTGCTTTTTATTAAACATATTTTTAGGTCTGTTTACAATTACATACTACCAAAAAAAAAAATGGTTAAATCGGATCGCCTTTTCCTTTGATTACAGCGATTACGATTCATCAGACCACATGACCCTTTTTTCATTGCTCCAGAGTCGAATCTTTTTGCTGCCCAGCAAATTGAAGCCTGACATTTGCTTGTTTTCTTAAGGCAACACAGCTGTTTAGTCCTGATTCCCTAAGTTTTCTTGACACTGTGTGTTTGGAAATGCTCTTATTTTCACTATTAAAGATTACTTTTGTGTATGTACGATTCGATTTGCAATCAGTACTGGCTTGAAATGCTACATGCAGAACACCAAAGTTGTCCAGATTAACTATTATCTTAATATAGCAATACCCTTATAGCTTCTCATGCATTATTTTGTTTACTCTTATTTATTTTACTCTTTATGAATCCCTATAAATCAAGCACATGGTTTTACTTTCAAAACAAGGCAATTGCTCGCATCCACTTTAATTGCAACATAGCTGTTAAAAACCAGAACTACCATAACAGTTTATGATAAAAGACTGGACTGAATGAACTTCTATGAAAATCCTCAAATCTTTTGGTCTTTGCAGTAAGACAGCGCTTCTGGAGGGACTAGAAGTGGATCAGTATATGCTGGGCATTCTCATCTATATCCAGAAGTAAGTAATCACTATGACTTTAGGTCAGTTAACTTAAAACAGTTACTGTCCAGTGCTCTTTAACATGAATCTGCTTTTTATAGTTCAGACTATGAGGAGATCACTATCGATCCAGTGTGTAGTTGGAAACCAGTCCCTGTAAAGCCTGACCTGCATATTAAAGAAGATCCAGATGGTCCAGCGTTGAAACGATGTCGCACACTTAGTCCCAGTCACATGATCCTGCCTAGCGTTATGGAGATGATTGCTGCACTGGGCCCAGCCTCATCGCCGTACCAATCCATGTCACAAGGTGGCAGCAGCAGTACACCTGATTACCCAAGCCAAGGTTATTCTTTTTTTTTTTTTTTTTTTATGTTTTTGACGCTGACTTTATGGTTGTAAAATATACTTTGTGCTTTAGAAACAGTATGACTGACTGTATAATGATCTCATTAGGTCTCATGAATCCTAGTGCTGTCTCTTGTAGCTGTAAATTTGCAAGAGCAAAACAGCAAATCCCTAGGCAGCAAAACAGGCCAGGGATTCACACCAATCAGTTATGAATGTCTGTGAGCCCATGCATATTGAACGCAATAAATCTTCCCTTTATGCATACTGAGTTGCCAAAATGATGCTGAATAAGTGGCAGTTTAAAAACGTCAAGGCTGTCTTCAGACATTTTATATGAAGCTCATGTTAACTTTCTTCAGACAAGATCACTAGCTGTCATGAATTATAAATGAAAATATAGCTTGAACAATAATAATTATAGCTTTGTAGACAGACAAGCAGTCCAATTTTCGCTTGAATGCTGATTGTATATACACTTTGTTTTCTGTGTCTCAGCTGGTTCAGGATATTCCAATCAGCCTGGCTTCTCTGACTTCCCCAACGCTCCCGGCACTCCAAACTTGGTCGAATTTTCCTCGGGACCCCCACCCCTCTCCTACCAGGCCGATATTCCCAGTGGCCTACTGACCACTGAGAAACCAGTTGGGCACTCCATGTCTGGACAGGTAGCACATCTACACTATTTCTGCATTGATATCGTATTTTTATTATTTTATTTTAAGATTTTACAAAAAAAAAAAAAAAAGAGATTTTATAATAATTTAGATAAAAAAAATCACCCACATGTAATTTTGATATTAACTGTATAATCCCGATAGTATTATCATGCATTAGTTGCATTCATAGCATTCACTACCTCACTAAAGGTAGATGATATCTTTTACTGCCTCTCGTGTGCTGTTGGTGAGAGTAAGAGCTCCTTGACTGGATCTGGAGGCAGCAGCATGATCTGCTGCAGCCTCAGCCATGTCACTGACAGCTGCTTCTATAAATCTCTGCTTTTATACATTCAAAGCTTCTCTGTATTCTCTTTCTCTGTATGCATCTGCAGTTTCATGATCACTTACTGCTCTTTGATCGGCCTTATTTTTGATTTTTTTGCTGTAGATTCCCCACTCTAGTCGCATGGACCCATCCCACAACCCTCTCCAACAGCAGCAGCAGCAGCAGCAGCAACAGCAGCATCAAACACTCCACGGCAGTTCCAACCTGGGCGGGCCAGGAGGACCCATGCATTCACGCAACTCCAACCAGAATCCCCGGCTGCACACAGATAGCTTTGGCCTGGGTGGCCCCGGGGGGCCAGGAGATGTAACTGAGCCCGGCCTTGATGTGAGTCATTTGGTTTATGCCTATTCTTAAGAAATTGATGACAGGTCAACAACTCTAATACCGTCTTTCCTCTTCTGCTTCGCCAGCTGCTCCCAGAGCTAACAAACCCAGACGAGCTGCTGACCTACCTGGGTCCTCCTGACCTCCCTAACAACAGCAATGATGACCTGCTCTCGCTGTTTGAGAGCAACTGAGTTTGTAAAAAGCTTGTTCACCTCCAGCTTTGCCATACTATCCTTAAAACAAACCCACCTCCCAGCAGTACATACTCTCAGCACGCTACAAGGAGGTTTGGGGGGATCAGGGCGTGGAATCCTCGCAAACATTGAGTGTAATTATTGGCCTGCTCTGTTCCTCTGAGACTGGAATGCAGAAATGCTCAAAGTAAAAAAGGTGCAGAAGTTTTTATCCAACATTGACTTTACTGTTAGTCTGCCTCTGAAAAATGTCATGGTTTTATTGTGTTTTTTTCCCCCCTAAATTGAAGAGATATTCCCAGCACCTGCAAAATCCATTTGTAGAAAAAGCAGCACCCCATCTGATGTCTGACTTGTGCTTGGTGTAAATTTGCCCATTGTTGTTTATTCTAGATCATATTTTAATCACATGTGAAGTACCGACATTCTTAAGAATTTGTCATAAACAAGAAGAACCGTATTTTGATAAAGCTACGGGCTCTTTAAGAAGAATGATACCAGAAAAAAGCCAAAATATGTCTGGCCTCTGTTGTAACTTGAATGCATGTAAAAGCTGGGAATGCCAATGGACCCTGCAAACACAAGACACAGACATGCCTTACCTCAAGAGGTTAAAAAAAAAATATTCCTCCAGCAAACTAGCATGCTATCATATATGCCATTACTTGATCTCACAAATTTGTACTTGAAGTCCAGGAGATATATTTTGTGTTGGGAGCCTCTTTACAGCCTGCATGCCCTTGTCCTTTGCCTTGTTGTTTAGAGATGCAGGCATATCTTGCTGTAGCATCAAATAAACATACTGTACTCATTTGCCAAACTTAAAAAATGAGGTTGTGTCTAGAGGGATCTTCGATCAGGCAGCCACTGTCAATGTGAGAAAAATCATTTGATCCCTGCAAGTGTGTTTACACAAGATGAAATACAAGAAGCACACATTAACTTGCAGACATACCACAAACGACACCAAGTAGGTTTCTGGCACACCCTTATTCTACTCAGTTCTTTGCCTCCTTAATCATTTTTTTCACCTTTTATTTAAACACTGGTGTCTTCCTGCGCTGTTGGCACAAAGTCTTGTGCTGATTGTACACATCTACACAAGAGAAGGACCAACATCTCAATCCTGATGGTTCTCTATTCACCTTTACTTACTGGGCATTGTGTTCTTTTAGTTGCTTTAGATATGCAATTTCCCATCATTTAGCAGAAGGACTTGTCAGAAAGAAGAGGTCTCGCAGAGCACAAGCAACCCAAACACATACACACAGACACACACACGTCAGACAGGGTAGATCTCTCGCAGATGCACACTCAATCTCACAAAATGCAACTCTGTTACATTCAGAGTGGGTTCAGGTCCTAAACTATAGCAGTCTCACGTTTTGTATCCGACATCTGGATATTTTGATAGTTGTTGCAGTATGATGGCCTCCTGATAGTCCGGTCTAATTGCAGTACCCATTACTTGTTTCTGCTAAGAAACAATTAGGGAGCTGTGTTGAAAATATGTACAGATATAGGATTATTATTGTTGCAGATGTATACGCTCTCCTGTACCCCATGATAAAACACGCAAACACTTTAAACACTATGACAATGTTCATTTCTGTCTAAAAAAGCTCTTGTTCCTTTTAAGTTTGAATGCAAAAGAGACTCCATTGAGAGAGGAGGACAGTCTGCTGCCCTGTATCTTGTCTTGTCTTACTTTTATTTATGATTGCTCTCTGGATGCTGTCGGCTATGTGCAGTTTGTATCCTAAACAATCCAGGGGGGGGGGGGGGGGGGGGTCAGGAGTTCTTGGATGTGCAATTGTTTTTTTGAAGACATTTGTGTATCATACAATTTTATCTTTTGATTATATAATTATTGTTATAATAATTATAAAGATAATTGGTGGGCCTGTATGCATCTCTCTTGTGTGTTATCTAGCAAAGTTTATGAATTTGTTAAAAAAAAAAGAAAGGAAAAAAAGTTCATTTCACCATCAGATCTGTGACCATGAAGGGTTTCAATAAGAGAGCGGAAAAGCGTCTTTGAGACCAGCAGCAAGTCACATATTACTGTTCATCCAACTGTTTAAAAAAAAAAAAAAAAAAAAGTTTGACTGTCATGTGTAGGTGAATCTTTTACGTTTAAACGATTGAATTAAACTTGTAAAATCTTAATCATTTTTTTTGTTTGTTTTTCTAAAGATGTGAAATATTTCCATTATGTTTTTTAAGTAAAGATTTAATCCCCATCCTGTTGCATTGGAGTTTTTTTGTTTGTGATCATGTGAATAAGATCATTCCTGCTGAGGGGGAAAAAATCCAAAAAGATCTAGTAGAAGTTTAAAGATGTAGATGCACTTGGTTCAGTTATAAATCCAAATTATATTAGATGTGTAATTTTTTACTAAACTTATAAGAACTGATATAAAACGTGATATATTGGTGAGTCTTGGAGGTTGTGACTTTCACTAATTGTACACCATTAGAGTAATTGTTCTACTTCCAGCCTCTGGAATATCACAGCGCTCTTTAAGTTTCATTAAAATACCATTAAATCACACCATAATTGCACAAACATATTATTAATGATACTTCTGTAGGACATACTTAAATCCCATTAGAGAAACACCAAACAGGTGAATCCCATGTGAGCTGTTAAATACTTCGGTCCCTTTACACGGTAATATCAGAACAATGAAAAGTACAAAAATAGCATCAATGTGCTTTAACACGCCATTACACAACCTCCATGGAATAAAAACCTCTAATGGCTTCCATGTTTTATTTTCTTTCTTCCAGGAAGACCGACTTCCATTTTTCCCGTTTCTTATTTGAATGTTTGTATATTGATACAGTAGACAAGCAAGTGAGAGCCGCTTACACTTCAAACTTGTGTTTCCGGAACAGCAAGTCGCGCTTCGTATTCATCAGTGCCATAATGGCGAATTTAATCCCCGGCCGACGCCCTCGCGCCATGACACACGTCACTAACGGCGCGAACACAGACCCACAGCCACATCGTTTAAACAACGCTCATTGGATAAGAGTTGGTGACGTCATTGATGCTAGGCGCAACCGCCCAATCAGAGGATGGCTCGCGGTAATTGGAACGCGGTGATAATTTTATGCGAAAGCCCAGTCTCTGATTGGCTGTATCACCTGTCTATCAGCGAGCTCACGTCTACTTATGTTCCAATAGGAAGCGGTTTCCGCACTGCTTCTATATATTCAAGTTTTCCGCTAACATTTCGGTCCTCCACATCCTGGTTACGGTTCTCCTGAGTCTTCTTTAATATTAGACCGTAAAACTCGTCTGTATCCGACATGGCGAACCCGAAAGTGTTTTTTGACCTCGCCGTCAATGGGAAAGGTTTAGGGAGAATTGTGATGGAGGTGAGGACATGAACACTGACTGCAGCGGAATTAAACATTTGCTTAAATGACTATAGCTGTATAATTATAATGAATCTTTCCCCGTTAATGTGTGAATGTTATTTATTGCACAATGTATACAAAAAAAATTTTTTCAGGATATTTAGGAAGCGTTTAACTGTGCACGTGTGTATTGGTAAGTAAGCGGTGCAGCACTTGGCAGTAGTATTAATACTCGATGTGGGCGACCTCGTGTCATTTTTAGTCTCCGCCAGGTTTTGGGCTTGAATTCTCCGTTTCCCCAAGGCTTCATTTTTATGTTAAAGGGAGTTTAAGAAGAAAATTTACGGCGCAAGTTTTTTTTTTTTTTTTATGGCACTCCTTGCTGAAGCGATTCCGTTTTAGGCCAACTTGGGGAAAAAATAAGTTTCCCCACAATCCTCCAGTGCACGTTTTTATCTTATACCGGACGCCATCTTTATTTCAATACTCACAGAAAGAGGCCATTTTGAATCGCCATTAAACTACAAATATGGGCATTTTCGTGAAAAGTTGTGATTTTTTTTTTTAATCGTGTTTTAAGGCGTTTATCTTCACCTAGACGTTTTAATCGCGTAGGTTGTTAAACATAAATCTTGAATTAATTTTTCTTACATTTTGAATTTATCTGCGCACATAAGGCATCGCGCATGCGCGCACCACTTTATAGTCCATTAACACTTGGTAAATCTTTTTTTTTTTTTTTTTTTTAAGCAGTTTTTTCAACCGCTTAATGTATTAAATAAAGGTTCATTTTGAGGTGGGGACAAAGTCTCCGCATGTAGTGGACTAATTTAGAGTTCTCCTGACTCGGCCTGTCTCTCACGTGTGCAAAAAACGAGTTTAGAAGAGTCGAATGGCGATAAGGGATTAATACAGCGATTAAAACGCACTTCAACTGGCACCAAAATCTGCTCATTCGACTGCTTATTCTAGATATGGTTTGTCCAAAACGTGTCTTGAAACTCAAATCATTTTCAGTACACTTAAATCTGTGTAGGCAGTCGTTCACGCTCTTTCCGGTGAGTCACATGGGCAGGCTCGACTTATTTTATTTATTTATTTATTTTTGCTCGGATATGTCAACACTCGATTGCCTATAATAGCCAGGTCTCTCTAATGAATCTTGGGGGTTTGTGGCACACATGCTGCGATTTGATATTTTTTAAACTGATTTCTTACAAATGCAGCGGAGAACTCGTTTTCAGAGGCTAAATTGAGTCAAACGTGAACAATAATTGTTAGGCCGACAGGGGGCGCTACACGAGGCATGGCTGTGAGGCAAGAGTCAGCCTCTGACTTGCACTGATTTTCTCCAGTTTTGTGAAGACAGAAATGGCATTACATAACAAGCACCTTTGTTTGCTAATTGAAACTAATTATTTAAACTATTTGAGAACTATTTGAATAGCTAGGTCATATTGGTTCATTATGTTATGTATAACCATTCAGAAATTACAACCTGGTATTTTCCTTCCTGAGCTCTTTAAAACGAAATTTTGTCTTATCTTGGCACTTGGTAAGTTTCATGATCAGTTTTTAAGGAGAAATTCTTGTTTACAAACCTGGACACACAGGAACATTTTAAAGATTTCTCAAGTTAAGAGGGAAGAAAGTTGATGTCTAATCCAACTATCGTTATATATTTGTGTGTAAATAAAAATCCGTGTGCATACAGTGTGAAACAGTTGTTGATGGCATTTAAAGCTGTCATTATAGATCGAATGCATGTGGCTCTGTTGATCATGGTCAGACAGCAGTTCTGTTTTTCGTGTTCTGGTTGTCTGGCCGCCTGCTGACGATTTTTCAGTTTCCCAGGCTTTTATTCCTAAGACTGCTTTGTGAATTAAACTTTAAAATGCAGTGAAAACTGTGTGTAAATTGGGCAAATGTGAATTTGCCTGTGTCACTTGTCAGTTTAACTGCTAAGTGGGAGTAAAGCATGTCTGCTCTTGGATTGATTTGTTACTAATTCTGTTTGGGTTGCTGTGGTTAACATGTGGTCTGTCCACATTGGGTCGTGGCACAGGACCCGCTGTGGACAGACACAGGAAGTTTTGAAGATAAATATTTAAAAAGAAGCAAATTTGCCAATGAAGTATATGAAATGTCTCGTTTAAAAGAAATTTAGTTCACAGAACAGAAAACATTTCTGGTGTTAATCATATAAATGTTCCTTTTTGTTCCTCCTCAGCTGAGGGCCGACGTGGTCCCGAAGACTGCCGGTAAGTTTTTCTTTGAAGTTTATTTCATTTGTAATAAATAAATCCTTGATTTTAAAATTGAATGTCTTTTTCTATGATCTACGCAGAGAATTTCCGAGCTCTGTGCACCGGAGAGAAGGGTTTTGGCTACAAAGGTTCTGGCTTCCACCGTGTCATTCCAGGATTCATGTGCCAGGTAATGTCCTACTCAAATTTTATAAGGATTTGAAAGTTGTTGTTTGTTTTTACTGGATCTGAAATGCTGTTTCAACTCTTTAGGGTGGCGACTTCACAAAACATAATGGAACTGGTGGGAGGTCCATCTATGGCGAGAAGTTTGCGGATGAGAACTTCATTCTGAAGCACACAGGACCTGGCATTCTGTCCATGGCTAATGCCGGACCCAACACCAATGGCTCACAGTTCTTCATCTGCACTGAAAAAACCAGCTGGTGAGGGCTCTCAGTATCTTCTCATTTCCCTTTGCTTGGCATATTGCAGGCATTCAAATTCAACATGTTTGAAATAGAGGCATCTGATACCAGACTGTGTTTTGCTTGTCCATTTGTAGTTTAATTTAATGTTGTGGATAGTCTTTTGTTCCCCAACATTACAACTTGTTTGCTGTAATGCAAGTGATAATGGAACTTCAAATTGTAATTTCTCTCAAGGGTGTGCTTATTTTTCCTGATCTCAAAAAGATAGTTAACCCTCACCCGACCCTGTGGCTTTTTTCAGCCACTTGATGTTTTTATTCGTTGATAACTTTACATGTTTCAGCTAATGGAATAATTTTTTGTAAGAAAATTACTTCTGCAAAAAGTTTTTGAGAAAAAGATTTTTGAAAAATGCTGCATCAGCAGTTTTTAATGTAGAAAGAATACACCACTTCATGATGATCGGGCTGAAAAAAGCCACTAAGTTTAAGTGCTGTAAAAATATATCAGATCAATATTTCTTTCCACTTTTTTCACTTAAGTCTGTTAATCAACCTCAGTTCTGATCAAAACTACAAACATTTTTTAATCCAGGATTTTTTATTTTTAATTGCCAATTAAATTTGTGACGTCACAGAAATGGGGAAAAAAACACACAAACATTTTATATAAAAAGTAATTGTAAACTGGATTTTTTTTAACCATTTATCACAGGCTTGGATGTGTCAAAGATTGGGAAAAAACTGACTTATGCATGGTTAGGTTTTTTTTTTGCAGCATCAGTTTGATGATTTTTCCCCTCTATTGACTCCCATTATAACGACATTTTTTTTAATTGCTCCTTTATGAAATTTTATATGCATGCATTTTTAAAAATCATTTTTGCCAATTTTTTTTAAATGTTATATTTGCGTTTTTTTTACTGGTTTCCCCAAGAGACCATGAAATAGAGCTGTGGAAAGAAATTTCCAGTTCCCGCAATTTCCGCACGCGCGCACACATGCACATACACACACGTGCACTCATTTTTTTTTATGCAAACTCATAAAAACACACCCAACACACAAACACTAGAAAATTGCAAACGAAAATAGGAAAATGAATGGAAATCGCCATAGGACGCGAATCGTCAATGCGGAAACAAAAATTTCTTATATATAATGTAATTTTGGAGCAATTAAAAAAATGTGGTTATAATAGGGGTCAATGGGGAAAAATCATCAATAATTTAAACTGATGCTGCAAAAAAACTAACCATGCATAAGTCAATTTTTTCCCAATCTTTGACACGTCCTAGCCTGTGATGAATGGTAAAAAAAAAAAAAATCCAGTTTACAATTACTTTTTGTATAAAATTTGTTTTTTTCCTATTTTTGTGACGTCACTAATTTAATTGCCAATTAAAAATTTTAAATCCTGGATAAAAATTTTTGTAGTTTTGATCAGAACTGAGTTTGATTAACAGACTTGAGTGAAAAAAGTGGAAAAAAAAATATTGATCTGATATATTTTTACAGCACTTAAACTTAGTGACTTTTTTTTTCAGCCCAACGGTGGATTCTGGAAGGCTGGATAAGTTTATGTAGCTTAGTTATCCAGTTTGAAGATTCTGCTGTAGTGGAAATACCTTTTTAGTTTTACTTTTGACTTTCATGAAGTGACAAGAGTGAACCTGTGCCTTTTATAGCCTCAGATTCCTATTTTTGGTTGACAGGAATGACCCTGGATTTTGGTCTTCTGCTGTTTTACCCTAGCTCCTTTAAGGTTTCATATGTTGGTGGTTTCTGTTCAACCCATTTCTAAAAAGTGGTTGTTGCTGTAACCTTTTGGCTTTTTTTCCTTTAGACTCTTTACTGTGTAGAACTGAACTCTAAAGACTGCTGTGCATTAAACGTGCAGTTGATCACTTAAAAAACTAACAAAAAACCCCTAGCAATAAAGTGGATTTGTTCATTTTTATTTTACTTTTCAATATAAATTGTGCCTCTCTTTAAACAGGCTGGATGGCAAGCACGTTGTTTTCGGGAGTGTCGTTGACGGTCTTGAATATATCAAGAAAGTTGAAGGCCTGGGAAGCCAAAGCGGGAAATGCTCTGCCAAGATCACCATCGCTGACTGTGGGCAACTTTAAATACCACTTCCACTTAAACACCTAGCCTCAGTCTTGTGCATTCCGTTCCCTTTCTTTAATTTCCTTATTCCTATTGTTAAAACAGTTGTTACACCAAACATTGATTATGATGACTCAAAAAAAATTTGTTTAACAAAATAAAAGTGGAACAATAATCCTTTTGATCTGTTTTATTGTGATTGCTTCAATAATATTGAATAGAATCAGGCTCTCAAACCATGGGCACAAGTGTTTATAAAATTGGTTTTGATTTTACCCCATTTTCCTCTTTTAACTGTTTGTCACTTACAAATCCAGATGTGTGTTTGGCTGAATGCTCCCTGGTCAGTTTGTGTGGAAGAATTTGCTTGTGCCACTTTATACCAGTTCATCCAGTATGTTGATGTGCTTGGTAGGAGCACCGATCGGTTTGTTGCACATGGGACACACGCATCGCACCTCCAGCCATTTTAACAGACACCTGCAGCAGATGTGAAGGAACATCCACAAAAGTGTTACATTCTGGCAGGGACATGATAAAGAGGAGTAAACATTAAGTATTTGAACTAAGCAGCCATGAGTGTACAACAGTATTGAGGTGTTAAGGGTGGCTTAAAGGAAAGACGGTTCTCATTACATCAAAGTTTTATGTACAAGTGATGAAATACAATACTGGGAAGTAGAAGGTAATTTACTAAATGTGTAGTTTTTATCATGCAGATTGGCAAACCTTTCAAAGTAAATGTTATGAAATAATCAGACAAAATTCATTTAAGAGGAAAATCAAACATTTTAATGCTGCCCATAATGTCAAGCTCAACTAGGCGTAAGGGAAATTTGACAACTGACAAGCTGCGTGCCTTCACAGACTCGTTAAAATAAGCTGTTGAGAGTTTGAGCTGCTGTTTATAAGCAATAACAGGAACTACTTGTTTTACAATAATAGAGATACAAAAACACAATTTAGTAGGTTCTTCCTGTTACCTATTAGACACATTGTATCTTCAAAACAGGATGGAAACTTCCCAAAATCTAGCAGAACATCTTCCCAGATGAGTGGAATTTGTAACAAATAAGGGGACTGTGTAAAATGGGATGTTCAAAAAATGCACATACTGTTCTTATGGTCAGGTGTCCAAAAATAATGTATATATAGTGCATTTTTTTTATTCGAGACCATCTTACCACAAGGCAGATTTAGAAATGCAGAGCTCAAGGACTCAAGTTTATTTCTATAGCGCATTTCACAACAGACATCGTCTCGAGACGAGACGAAACCAACAAAACACTACGCAAAAAAAAACAAGCTACGCTCGGGTATCTTCCCGCTGCGGCGAATATGTACCAATCAACAACATGTGCTATGATCATGTTCATCCACTACACACTGTCACAAGTCAGACCGAGACTGAAGGCCACTCCCACACTCATCAGTGACATTTTTAGTACTTATGCTAACAAGCTGCAATGTATTTCCCATCTATGAATTATTAACATAATGAAGACCCTCTGCACCTCTTCGTTGTTTAAAGGTTACCTTTTGTGAAAGCTGTGTTGGCATGGCAACACTGCAAGTTCGTCTTTTATTTTGAAGTCCTCTAAACACACTGCACACGTTTGCTAATGAACAGAAAAATATCAGGTTAGTTATTACCTCTTTCTTTTTTTTTCTTTTTTTCTTCTTTCTTTTCAACTTACCCCATGGATATTCAAGTGCTTTGTATCATCTCTTAATACAACCTGCAACAAAGAACAAGGGCACTTAAACATTTACTCTGATCTTTATCCAGCAGGTGGTTTTGTTGTGGTTGTGGATCCATCCTTACCAGCTTGTAAGCCAATCTTTCAGACTGGGCTTGGTGTCGCAGTTTACTGAAAAGACAAAGACCCATAATGAGTTGACACACAGGACTGAAGATCGGTTTCAACCATGCTACAGCTCTCTGTTTTGAATTATTACCATCTGATCCTTTTTTTCTGTAGAGTAGCTGGAATTTACTCTTTGTTGTATATACAAAACTGGATTTTCATAGCAAATAGGGAACATAGTTTTGAAAATAATGCATTCTTTCTGGAAATGCAAGTGCTTTTGGAAGCGCTGTTTCCACTTTTACTGAAATATACAATTTGGAATTGAGATTTTGCAGTTTTTAAAAATATTAAGCCGCTAAATAAAGATTATCAGCCCATAAAATCAATCAGTGTGCCCATAACTAAGTGAGTAAGGAGTCTGTCAGTCTGAAGGGTGAGTGTATTAGTGCATGTTATTTCAAAGGTGGGTGGGTGAGTAAGTCAATCAGTCTGTCCATGGGTGGGTGAGTGCATCAGTAAGTAAATCATTTAAAGGAAAGCTCATAAGCTACTCCTGATCTAAACAGTGGACAATACACCTACAAGAGAACAAGCATGGTACGTCTAGCAATTAGTGTTCACAGTGTTTATAAAATCCTAAAAACCACCACCACCCACACCCCCATGTGGGCCTGTAATAGTCTTGTGGTCCATTTCCGTTTCATAACATAGTAAAGCAGTAAAGCACAGATGGCCTAAACACTATATTTGAACATCTACATCAGGGGTCACCAACGTGGTGCCCACGGGCACCAGGTAGCTCGCATGGACCACATAAAAAGCCTGCGGGGCCTTTTCTAAAAATAGCTGTTCCCTACTTTGTTAAATCATTGCTGATAATTATTGTGAGAAATCATTAACATGATCAGTATCTTCACATAGATGAATATCATTAATTATTAATAATAACATATAATAAAAGGTAAATTAAGCAAATGTGTTATTTCAGATCAAACTGAAAACTGTGTGTATCAAACTGGTAGCCCTTTACATTAATCAGTACCCAAGAAGTAGCTCTCAGTTCAAAAAGGTTGGTGACCCCTGATCTGCATTGTGCGGTTATACAATAGGTTTGTTTTACATGAAATGGCTAATGAGTGTAGCTAGGTGTCACTGTTCACTCTCCTGTTTAAAATGATCTCACATGCATAATATCACAAAACAAAACAAAACAAAACTGTTGATAGAACTACTTCTGACAGACAATTACAATGCTAATCTTACACACTGATTTCCTTCTAATGGATTTCTCCAACAAAGGTCATGAGTGCTAAAAATAGCAACAGGAAGAAAGATGGGATGATAGGATCTGATGCTGGATTGTTTAAACCAGGAAGTATCTCTGGCTAGAGGAAGTCCTTTGGAGCCTGTGTCTATCAAATAAATTATTCAAAATGACAGTAGTCTAAAAAGATTGTGTGCAAATGTAATTTACTCTTTCACAAACATTAAAGGTTGTTTTTCCCCTAAATCCAGTACCTCACCCTCTTGGACCAGGTCCAAAGCTCCTTCCAAATAGTTGTGTCCAAAATAAAGTACCCAGAAAGCAGGGACATAGTAAAAGTGATGACCAGATCCAAAGCAAATCATGTTCATGAACATCTGATGACAAAGGAGCAAACAATGATGCTTGGCTGCATACAAACTAAATTTACCTTATAAAGCAGCAGCAAAATATTAGACTCAAGACGAAGACAAATGTCCCGGTGCCAAAGATGACTATGTAAATATTCAAAACCAGGTCCTGAAAGGCAACTGCAGGCATAGTGCTCTCAAAACGGATCATTCCCTGTATTTTGAGGTCCCCTAAGAGAGAAACGATACAAGATTGATGCTTGTAGGTATATCATTGTATAGTTTGACAGTTTTTACATATTTCTCAATATAGACGCCATAACATTTCATGAAAGAGACTAGTATTTTGGTTTCAATCGAGTGGCCAGTCAGTTTCTACTGTTAATTATTTGGTGGTCAGCAACAATGATGGGAGCCTTAATCACATGCAGTACTTACTTTATGCAAATAAAATACAAACATTTACAGTATTGTGCAAAAGTTTTAAAGCCATTTGTTAATTGTTATTTGTCCTACTATTTCATGCGATGAAAATGTCTATTACACCAGCTTTGCGCAAGACATGCTAAAGTATTACATACGTGTTTTATGAGCTCAGTTCCTTGGAAGCTTGACAACAATAAACATAAGAAATCAGCAAACAAACTGGATGCACAAATGTGGTATTCATCTATATGGAAAAACCAGAAAAGGTCATGGACAAAGAAAGGACTGGAACGCCAAGAAAACTTTCAAAATCCAATGAGAGGTTTCTGAGAGTTTCATCTTTGAGAAAAGTGCTTGCAGCCTTCAGTGAAACATGGTGGAGGGGCTGTCCTGGTTTGGAGCTTCATTTCAAATCAAATCAAATCAAGTTACATTTTATTTGTCACATACACATACATACCGGTGATAAGACATGCAGTGAAATGCTTTTTACGACGGTCCGGCATGAGGGAATAGAATGTGGAGAAAAATAATACAAGGAAAAAGAAGGCAGATAAATAAAGTATAAAAAAAAATATATAAAAATATAAGAATATATATGGGGAAAAAAAAGGTGTATATACAAAATTTTTATATATTATAATATATATTTCTGCCAGTGCTGCTGTCCAAACTGATGAGATTATGAATGCTGAAAAGTACAGACAAGTTTTAACTCATCAATCCATTTCTTCTGGAAAGCAGGAAGATCTAAACGATTCCCAGCACACTATTAATGCAGGAAAATCATATTTGGAGAGGAAAACAGCTGATAAAACACAAACAGTCATGGACGGCCCTCCAGAGTCCAGACCTGAATATTATAAAGGCAATATGGAGACACTTGGACAAAGAAATAAAAAACAAATCTATTATATAGATATTATAGAAAGATTACAATGTTCCCCAAAAGATGTGCTTAATAAAAAGGGAGGTCACACTAAATACTGACTTTTGCCTGAAGAAGACATTTTGTTCTGAAAATTGTTTTTTGTTTGTTTGTTTGTGTGTGTGTGTGTGTGTGTGTGTGTGTGTGTGTGTGTGTGTGTGTGTGTGTGTGTGTGTGTGTGTGTGTGTATACGCACATTTTGTTTCCTGCATTCTTCTGAATGTATTTTTTTAAAGAGACCGAAAATAATGTTCATGAATCACAAAAGGTTCTAAAACTGTATGCGTCCTGTAAATGATGTTTATTAGCATTTTATAAATAAACGACCCCATTGACTAAAAATGTAATTCATTTACTGTATATTTTCCCATCATTATTGTTTGCCACCAAGTCAATTAACAGTAGACACCGACAGTCTATTTCACAAAGTAAAATGGTGGTTTCTTAATAGTGTCAATACAATAAATACATTATTGATGTAGAATCACGTAGATAATAAAATTCAACAATGACTATCGTATTTAAAAACTATTTCACAACTATTTCTGGTTGAACAATACACAAATCGGCAATATAAACAGAAACTGTGTCGACCAAACTGTTTTGTTTGCTGAATTATTTCCCAGAGGAGCACGAGCTCGATTTTATTGTGTTCACTGTACTAACTGTATTAAAAAAAAACTCACCATATTGAAAGGCTCCGGTGAAGATTTGGAAAATGGTGCCTCTGTTTCCA
The DNA here is from genome assembly GCF_946808225.1 of Silurus aristotelis. Taxonomy (NCBI): domain Eukaryota; kingdom Metazoa; phylum Chordata; class Actinopteri; order Siluriformes; family Siluridae; genus Silurus; species Silurus aristotelis. Next base: position 13,982,889 of record NC_139591.1, read on the forward strand.
AATATTTAAGTCGGTATTTCTAAAAAAGAAAGCATTCTCCAGGTGAAAAGACTCCTGAGGTTGTTAGCAGAGCTCCATGTACGGCGGAGAGGGCGGAGGATGCGGTCACGACACATTGATGCTACTGTTTATGTTTCTGCCATGATGGCGCTGTGCTCACGGGAAGAGGATGCGATACACCAATTATAACTGCGTTACAGAATATCCACATCCCCTTTACACCTTTTCAGGTTTATTTGATTTGTGGGGGGTTTTCTACACGTATTTTACACGTGGTTATGTAACTCGTGTCTGATCACGTGAAAAACACGTGGAATGTCCCTAAATAATTGCACGTGCCTGTGTATATTTCACATGCAAAGTGCTGTATGCAATGTAAAACATCTCAAGATAACCATTTCGGTTTGTCTAACAGTATTTTCCGAGAGACATCGATAACTATTAATTTATAGATATACATTTATATAACCGAATATCGACTGTGTGTCTAGTATTATGGAAGGAGACAAAGGAAATATGTACCCCTGAGTGCATATTTCCATTTTCTCTTTCAGTTAATTTGTCAGTGTTTTGTTTGCAGCAAGTTAAGCAAAATAAATGTAAATGCTCAGAAGCTGACTGTGTTTTGACAGGCGATCTGAGAGAGCTGGACAGACTACAGGATTAAAGCGCTGCTGCATCATTGTCTGTTTGTTCCTTATACCAGCTTTTTTCTCTATATTACAGATTTAAATGCCATTACACTTAAATGTTTATGTTTTGTAATGATATGTACAATTTGACTCTGTATAGTGCATTAACAGAGTGCATTCATCGGAAAGTTATAATTCACAATGACATTTTTATTGTTGAATCAGAGGCATGAAAACAAGAACTGAAAACTTGACAACCTTTGAATTTAATGTCATTCATAATTTGTGGGGTAAAAAAATTCTCTCAGCCACACTGTGGTGAAGCGATGAAAAGCAGGGGGCAGGTTTAATGTTTTTTTGTGTTTGTTAAATTTCTGTTATTGCAGTAGTGTGATCAATTCCTGCCAAGAACAGTTACTGATGATCAGGATGGGAAAAAAAAATTGAAAAAAAAAAACTTACAACATTGGAATCTTCAGCAGCACTGATGGCAAGTATAAATAGAATTTATGGTTTTATACAAGAGAACCAAAACTTCAAACAAACTTATTTTAATATCAGTTTCCAAATTATTGGATTGAACAGAATAAACCAAACAGTAACACAGTAAATATAAGGACAATAATAAATTTCAATACATCTCTGCAGGCTAAGATGCTACTCAAACATGAATTCAAATTTAGTTTGTTTCCTTTTTTTTATATTTTTTTTAACAAAACCTGAAGTTTGCCAAGCGTGCCACTGAAATACCAAGCTGAACATTTTGAGGTTGGAAAATAAAAATGTACAACTCCATTAACAAAAAAAGAGGTTTAAAAACGCTGAAAAAAAATCTGATTGAGGTTTTTAAAACGCCCCTGCTGACTTTGCCATTTGAAGAAACTGTTAGTCTTTCATGTCCTTTGCTCTTGTAAGGCTTGTTGTCTGTAAAGTAAAAACTGAATTAAGTGTCTTCATTCAAAAACATGAAACGAACAGAATTAATAAAAAAAAAAAAAAAAAAAAAAACGTTTGTCTTTACCTGATCTACCATTTTCTGCATCTTCTCAATGACAGTGAGCATGTGGCCAGCATTCTCTTTTAGATTCTTCTCATAGGTTTTGTTGAGTGCTTCAACTTTTTCTAATCTGTTCTTCAGCTGCTCCTGTTCATCTGACACTGGCCTTGCCTTGGCCTCCTCTGAAAAACACAAATACGCATCCATGATTAATTAAACATGAGAAGCCTATAAACAGTTATTACCAGCTGATAATTACCCACTGAATTTGACAAAGATTTTTATTTTTAACATAAATAAGCCGCACATGTCTATAAGCCGTGTCTACACCAAAACTAATGAACTTTACACAGGCCTTAACGAAAGACACTAAATGCAATATGTTGCACTTCCTTTAGGAGCATAGCGGTATTTTGGGAATAGCCTGGCACTGCATTCTTCCGCTATTACTGCGTGTGTGGAGACCGAGGATTATGTCCTTATTATTTTCTGATGCTCATTTTTAAGTTTCTTTGACTAACCCATAATGCTGTTGCCAAGAAAAATAAAAAAGCACGAGTTTTGGAAACCTGTCTGTGCTTATATGATTTCTGTTGCAACTGGAGTTAGTGAGCTCTCCCATGACCCAGACTCAACGCGCTACAACGGCTTGTATCTAAACAGTAGCCTACCAAGTAAGTCATTGTTCACTGTCTTCATCCCTCCTTTCACAACTACAGTGGCACCTTGACCTATGAGTGCAGTAATGTACGAGTTTTCCGAGGTACGAGCGGTCACTCGGTCGATTTTTTTGCTTTGTTACGCAAGCAAAAAATTGAGGTACAAGCTCGAGACGCCGCTGCTAGATGGCGAAACGGAGCCAGAAAGCGAAGATTGTGATGAAAATTATGATAAGCAAAGAAGAAAAAGTACAAATTTTAAAGTTTGGGATACATAGTGTACAGGAGTGATAGTAAAAAACGAGTTTTCCCTCCGCCTCGTTTTCGTTAGCTCAAGTCGTCTCATCTCCAAGAAAAATACACTGAATAAAACCTTATTATATCTTTACATACGCTTTCTTTTATGTTTTTATATGATTTGTTATTTAGAAATGTATTTAATAACATGAAACATAAAAACAGGGTGTCTTTTTGAGTGTTGGAACGGATTAATGCCATTTTAAGTATTTTTAATATGGAAAACTGATTTGATGTGCGAGCAAATTGAGATACGAGCTCGTCCACGAAACGAATCAAACTTGTAGGTCAAGGTACCACTGTATTTCTCTGGGGAGTTTATCTTTTGTAATCGTCTGCACCACCAGTGGAAGTTTTTCTCCCGATTCCGTGCAGCTCAGAACACAGGTGAGGTCCCTTTTTTCGTTTACGTTCAGAAATTTCATTGGTCTAAATGTTATGTCGCTCAGTTTTTTGGCTAGAAGTTTGTGAAACCGGGAAAAACCCAGGAAAAATCCATAAATAAGCCGCTTCGTTGTTTAAGCCGCAGGGTTCAAAGCGTGGGAAAAAAGTAGAGGCTTATAGTCCGAAAAATACGGTAATTGGTGCTACAATATGGGTGATAACAGGCACTAGGCAGTGTTGTGGTCATTCTACATTTCCTATTTCCTGGTGGCTCCATCCTCAGCATTCTCCTACCGATATACCCCATGTCCCTCTTCTGCACATGTCCAAACCATCTCAATCTCGCCTCCCTCACCTTGTCTCCAAAACGTCCTACATGTGCTGTCCCTCTAATAAACACATTTCTAATCCTGTCCATCCTCGTCACTCCCAACGAAAACCTCAACATCTCCAGCTCCGCCTCACTCCTCACCACAGTCCTATACACTTTCCCTTTCACTCTCGCTTTCCCTTTCACCCTTCTATCACATACTTCTAAACCAACTCTACTGTGAAATAGCTGATTGAAGCTATTGATTAATTGAAGTGAATAAGAACCTCAGCTGTCATGTTTTGAAATGAGTTCTCTCAATTTTCACTTTCACAAAGGACAAACATAGAGAAATGAAGCACTAAGGGGTTTCCTTCACATATGCACCACATCACCTCTACCAGTAAACCGTCTAAAGAAGGAGTGAGTCTTCTCCTTTTCGTACCGAGCATTGCCTGTAGGTCAGCGATCCGTTTCTCCATCTCGTGTTGTGCTGCTTTGCTGCTCTCAAGATGCTGCAGCAGGTTGGGGATGTTCAGAACCGTCCCTTTGAAGTTTATAATGTCTTGGTTGACGTTGCTGGACGTGCGACGAGAAGAGGCCTTCTCCTTACGAACCACACCTGGCAGCATGGATTTATTTCCTGATGACATAGAGGGTAATGCAAAACAAGGTGAGAAGCACATTCTCAGAAGTGTGTATTTGAGCAAGTTGGACGTCTTTATGTCGTACCCTCGGCACTGAGGTCACAGGTCACTTCATCTGTGTCAGTCCAGTGAGAGCACAGCTTGCGGTACATGCACTTCCCATCCACTGACATCTTTCTGACAAGATCCTGTGCCTGAGAAATTTAATTGACAAAAATGTACATTGTATCGTTCCCTGTTTATTTGAAAGGAAAAAAAATTCCTTAAACCCTTAATTTTTATTAAAAAAAAATTTTTTATGAAAGAGACCTGCGCAGTGGTGAGGTAGAGCCCGAGCGAGAGCAGGATATTCTGAACGTCCTCTTCTCTCAGGGAGCCAGAGAGCTGTCTGTCGAAAAACACCCAGGACAAAAGAACCCTACGGGGAAGCTCCTTTAGAGGAAGGGGGGGATAATAATTTTTATGTTAAATCACTGCTAGGAAAACGAGCAACTTGTGATAAGAAAATCATCTTTATGTTATAAATATTCGCTAAAATAGTGTAATATGGACAGAATTTCATCTTTTAAAAAAAAAAATTGTCATCTTATATGCAGGTAAGAAGTCAAATAAAAATAATATCTTAAAGTGGTATTATCAATTAAACTGATATTGTGAAATGTTATGTTAGGAGGAATTGAGATTTGAAAGTCAATAGGTTTTCCAACCTCAAGTGGGAAAGCCAAAAACGAGGCTGATGAGATTTTGAGCTGTTTTGTGGATGACCTGCAACAATTCTCGTAATCATAAATGGATAGTTTACTCTAATGCTCTTTTATAGTTTTACTCTTTAACAAGTGAAACACAGTTAGAGCTGGCAAACTGATGTGATATCAGGAATAAAACACTAGACATGCTGTTGAAGAACAATTAGTCAAATTAAGGATAACCTGCCTCACATAGAGCTGCACATCACACTACCCAGTCATTGATTCATTTCCTGTAACAGCATGCCTGGATGAGTTTTATTTCTTAACCAAGATGTAGATGATGATCACTAAAACGGTCATTACAGGGACAAAAAAAAAAAAGAAAATTTCATAATATCATGTAAGTGTATTAGCTCTTACTATGTCTTTGAGTGACTGGCTGTCAAGCACATCTGTGGTCATGGCTTCTTCACCCTCCATGTGGCTCTCAGCCTCATCTTGTTCCTCTGACTGGTGTTCGCCCTGTTCCTGTTCATACTCCATTTTAATCTCTTCCTCTTCCTCCCCATCTTTGTTAGTCATTTTCTTCGGATCACTTGCTCCTTTCTTTCCCACATCCTTACTCGCCTTTTTTGCCTCATCATCCTGATGGAGAAAATAAGAGAATAAATTGCAACATACTTTCAGTTTGCAAATTGCTGAAAGGGGACTATATTGTTTAATCCAGTTCACATGAGATGTGTGTACCTGAGCAGCACTGCTGTCTTCTCCCTGTATTTCAGGCTCAGGCGCTGAAGTCAGAGGCAGGCTGCAAAGGGAGTGGTACAACTGCAGACCAAAATCCCTCTGGAGCATCTCGCTGAAGAGCTCGCTTACCAAACCCACCTAATAACACACACATGCAGATTCACTGCTGCTGTTCTTTCATCACTCTTACTTTTCCATTCATCCCTGCAGTTCTTTTTCTTTTTATATATATATATATATATATATATATATATATATATATATATATATATATATATATATATATATATATATATATATATATATATATATATAAAAAACATATGGTCAAAACACAAAATTCAAATTCCCTTTGTGTGTCTGCATTGGATACAAACCAATGGTCAAAACACAAAATTCAAATTCCCTTTGTGTGTCTGCATTGGATACAAACCTCAAAAGCATCTCTGTTCTGTGACATCCGTGGCTCTAATAAAGACAAGAGAGAGACTGTAGATGGTGTAAAACCTGCAGAGGGTTGAACAACCAGTGAGGGCACATCAGGAAGAGGTGACTCGTCTTCCTGAAAATTTCCAAAACAAAAACAAACATTAAAAATGGCACTAAACATTTTTCAGGTGATTGATAATATTAACATTCTGTATGTGTGTGACCTAACCCCTCGCTCTCCCTGTAACTTGGCCCATTCTTCTGCTGTGGGCACTAGGTTCCACACATCTGGCATCAAGATGATGGCTGTCTCTGTTTTATCTCCGGAAAGTAATCTCAACTCGGCCATTTTATGCCTTGAAAAGAGAAGCACAGTTGAACGTCATAACAAACTAACATGCCCGAACATGTTGCATCACAGAGAATCAGCCACAACAGGAAACCATGTTTACATACTGCATTTACTGACCATTGTGTGCAAGCTGAAAGGTCCAGAGCCATCTGCTCCATCACACAGCGCATTGCAGTGCGTACAATACCGCTGCTGTCTTTGGCTGGATTGGCTCCGTCCTCTTTCGACCAAGAACCACCAGGAAGATGTAGCTCTCCTGCTTTTTCCAGTAATAGAAACTAATACAGGAAATAACAAGGGGGAAAAAAAATGGTTTCAGTGCATTGTTTCAGTGTATGAGATCCATTCTGACCATGAACAGAATACATACGCTTACTCAAAATGAATGGCAGATAGGTACTAACTCTCCTACCCACACTCACCTGAATATATTACAACAACCTTACGTGTGCTCAGGATATATTCAATGTACAGTAATCCCATGTTTATCGCAGGGGTTATGTTTTAAAACCGCCTGCGATAAATGCAAAACCGCAATAAAGGGACGCCACCCCAAAAAATTCAATTTTATGTGTACAGTACTGTATTAACATTTTACTTCATTTTACTTCACAACACTATAATATAAGAACTTTAAAGTACATCAAATGGACCACATAGGTCAAAAAAATAAGAGAGGACGATATATGCTAACTTTGAACAACGCTGCAGGGTGGACTGCATCTCCATGTGGCTTCCCATCATCTCCATAGTTACAACACTGAGTGTAAAAGTCCTCAATGCCAGGCATGGACAGTAACAGCACCTGCAAAAGCAATATTAAAAAAAGCAGCACTGTAAATGACTAGGCACGAATATTTAGCATTTTTTGTGACATTCTCTATCCTTATAACAATATACATGCAAGTCTTTTAAGAGACTTTTTTTTTTTTTACTTCTCACAGTGTATACCAGTAAAAATTTGGGGAGTTGACTCTGAACCGTATACACTCTTTTGCAACAACTCAAAATAAAATTACAGCGTATACCTGGCTTTAAATGGACAATCTTCATTTTACCTTAACAGAGATAATGGAGTTGTCTGTGGAGTCTGGAGATGGAGTCAGTTCTGTCTGAGGTTGTTGCGTGCCTACGTGGAAGAAACAAGGCCCTGCGAGAGGAAAAGGCTGGCTGGGAGGGAAGCTCTCAGGCCAGCCAAGCTGCACATGAAAGAGAGACGGAGGAGCGTGGAGGTGTGGGTAACGGCGCTGCAGCTCCAGATTATCACATGCCTGACTGAAAAAGGGGAAATAAAAGGGATACTGTGATACCTTGTCCTTTGATCAACCTCACACAATTTTGGTGCAACAGGACCTACCTGTCTCGTGGGAAAAACGAGAAGAAAGGCGAGCTCATGCTGGTTTGAGAGGTGCTCTTTTTGTATGTTTCTTCCTCAGATGGTGGTTTCCATCGTCGTCTTTTTTGATGTGCGTTGTCTCCTCCCCAAGAGCCACCAGGTTCCTCCCTAAATCGAAAATAAACAGAAAATGAAGGTTTTTTTCCTCCCTATGGTTTGGGCCACATGTTGAGACACATGCAGTATGAGTTGGTTCACCAGTTAACCCAGGGAAGGAACTAGTTAGTATTTTACCCAGTGAAGCAATGTGCACGTTAGCACACATCTTCTGATTTCATATTGCAGCATATAACAATGGAAATTATACCAAAAAAAGTCATCTGCTTTGGGACTTGACTTAAACTACAATTCTTAATTTGTTACTGTCCACCACTCACCAGTGTCGTCCTCTCCGGCCAACCACAACCTCATTATGTCTCTTCCTGCTTCCGCCACCCCAGGAAACAGACCATGGTAACTGCTGGTGGTGAGGCATCTGCAGCATGCCACCTGAGAACAAAATCAACGCATATTTGTCAACATGTTTACATTTAAAAACAGTATACTGTACATAAGAACTGTACAACATAGCTGTTTCTGGTTATGCTGTTACCATTTACCTGGGGACGGCTGCATGCCAGGAATAAGTGGTGGTATTTTAGGTGATTTTAGCAGTGGTTGACGCTTGTTTCCCAAAATCCCAGGCGCCAGGTTAGGTGTCGCAGAGTGCAGCAGTGGCGGGGGAGATTTAAATGGCTTGTGAAAGAAAAATCAAAACAATTTGTTGTTTGTAATCAAGTAAAAAAAAATTCGGAAGCAAAATATTGCAAGGATGCAGTGAGAACTTACCTGGCCATTGAGAACCTGCACTCTTTGGGCTGTCCACTTGACAGAAGGCGAAGGATCCTGCACCGCCTTTACCAACACTTTCTCACCGACCAAGGGTGCTCTGCCTACAACAGCACTAGAGAAACAGAAAGTCCAGCGTAAGCACAGAACCCTATCGCAAAGCGATCTCCACCTCGAAGCATTTTAAGGCTGAGACAGACCTCATTGCAAAGCGTACATCCCGGTCTACAGTCCCATGGCGGTCCTGCAGCTGTGTCACAACCCCGGTAAAGACTCGCTGCCTCATCTGTGAAGAAATTCTTTCATTAATCACAAATTTAGTTATGCAGGTCATATCCTGAATGTTTGGAAGTAGTATATCTAGACTAAGCTAGCCTTGGTAATAATCTTGATGGTTTTTTATGCAGATCAGTAGTAAAACGTCTTTCCGGATCATAACATCAATACACATCCAATCATCTTGTCTTAAAATTACAGATAATTGAACATGTTTAAGAGAACTAGTGCTGACTGTCTAGATATTAAGATTAGTATGGGGGAGGGGTGATAGTATAACAAAACATCAGCCATGATGAGTACAATGAAAACAAAATCATCTGTTTTTACCAGGAAAATAAAATATGTACCTGTGTTGCACAATTTGATGCGACCTCAAATCAATGCTAATTCTAGGTATTGTGAATGCTAGCTGAAGCTAGTCAGCTCGTGCACCGAATGGTATTTATTTAAACAATTATTTTTTGTAATTTAGCTCTCTATCGGCGCAACAGTAAGACGTTGATTGATGTTAAATGTGCTCTTTTTACAAAATGCTATAAAAGTTTAACAATTTTAATGCAAAGACCCACCTCAATTCCGGGTATGTATTAATTTTTCGCTATTGTCGTCGTCTTCTTCTTGTTGAAGTGAAATGTAACGTGTATCATGGTTTAGTCGCATCATCGCCTCTAGTGGCGTTACCGAGTACTACTATTTTAACAGTCGTTAAAATAGTGTCTAAAGTCTAAAACTACATAAACTCACATCAACAACTCACATAAAAACATATAAAAAATAAGAACTACGTGTTGTATAAATAGATAATTATTATATATTTATACAACACGTAGTTCTTATTTTTTATATTGATACTTTGCCAATTTCTAGCCAGAATCCCACTGAAACACTTACTATAGATCAGATACTCCTTCATGAATTTAACTTTTGATTTACAACATGAAAGCTTGTCATATGAATATAAAAAGAATAATAGACAATTTTCTTTTAACTGGAATGTACAAATTATTGTGAGCCAGCTAGCTCAATGCAATCATGGCTTCTTTTGGATCCAAAATAATAATGTCACCAAAAATAAAAACGTTGTAAAAAAAAAAAAATAAATAAAAAAAAAAAATATATATATATATATATATATATATATATATATATATATATATATATATATATATATATATATATATATATATATATAATTATTATTTTTTTTTTTTCCAACACTCTATTCTTTTCATTTTGTAGCGTTTCTCTTGGCTGCACTGCTTCCAAAACGTGTATGTAGATGTTAGATTTTTTTGTCCAATCCGATTTCAGCCTCTATGTGCTGCCATGTCAATCTAATCAGTCAATCAGTGTACATAGACATAACATTCAACAAAGTAATTCTTGCTTGTTTTGCCTTGCTTGTGTTTTTTGTGTTTATACTATTACGATTGTACTATTCTCATTTAAGTTAAGAAGTCAAGGGAATGGTCCCCTACTGGCTCATGTCTTATTTGACTGATTGTTATCAGTTTGTACACATAAATAGGGTCTTCTCGATACTTTCTAAGATAAAGTTTGTTGTTCCACAAAAATCCCACTGCTTTTTCTTTAAATTTCCTAAAAATCTAGCTCTCAAACACATTTAACACTAATTAAAATATCTACTAAAATATAAATTACATTGCAATACCTGAGCAAACTTTTGGTCTGTTATTATCTGTCATGTCTACTTCAGTATAAAGGTGCAGGCTATTTGTTGGTAACTTAAATAGTGAAGACTATTGGAAATTGTTTATCAACTGCTTTGGTGAAATGGGATGTTTGGATGTTGTTGCCTGTAAGATACTTGAATTACAGGAGGAGTCAGTCGTGATCTTAAGAACCTCAATTGAACATATTGCTGTATTATCCATACATCTTAACTGGTGCCTGTGCTAGGAACACACTAAACATTGCAAATCACTTTCACAGGATGAAACTAGTAACACATTTCCAGTCCTCTTAAAGGAACCCCACCATTGCAATACACAAACAAAACACTACACCCCCTTTACCCAGTCCACAAAATCTGAAAACCTTCTTGGGGGCCGACACTCTTGCACAGGGTACCTCCTAGGGGCAGGGGACTCAGACACACCCTCAGCCCTGGCAAGCTCTCTACTAGGTGTTTCCTCCTCTGCAGTAGGTAGCTGCAAGTCAGGTCTTCCACTGCAAGGTCCAGCAGAAGGACAGTGTAGCCACCTGGCTTGGACCTTGTCTTCTGAGAGTGCCACCCTGTCCAGCAGCTGATCAACATGCCTTTGGTGCACCTGCCCATCACCAGTCCTGACCTTGTATGACAAGGGGCCTGTGAAATTATGATGCCAGTTATCCACTTGGAATCTTTGATGTAACTTCTCATGTACACCAAGTAATTTGGCCTAAACTCTCTTACAGTACCAGGGCATTCTTCAGCAGTCAGTTCCTGTCTGTGGAGCATATCACCTTCATGTTCGGGGTGCAAATGATCCAGGGCAGTGGTCAGATGCCGCTTTTTCAAGCAACTCAGCACATTTCACTGTTGATGAATTTGGTGTGACGTGCTGTGACAGCAAAAACAAGTCGGGTCCTCTACTCACGAAGCAACACCGTTGTCTTAGACTATTACATTGGGCAACCCACGCATTGCAAAAAAAAGTCTAAGTGTGTTGATAACTGATGACGATAACATGGAACTCATCAGAGACACCTTCAACCACTTGCTGTGTGCATCAACGACTATGAGGAATATTTTGCCTAGAATTGGGCCAGCAAAGTCAATATGCGGCTAGGACCATTTATTTGTCATCCACTCCCAAGGATGCACTTTAGCCTTAGGAGGCACATGACAAGTTTTGCATGCCTTGACATTTTCCCTTATATCTTTGTCCCTGCTCGGCCACCACACATAACTCCTTGCAAGTCCCTTCATGTGTACAATGCCTGGGTGTGAATCATGCAGCATAGCGAGTACCTCCCTCCTCGCCAAGCTAGTAACAACAACACGGCTTCCACAAAGCACACAGTTCTTATGCGCAGAGAATTCATTGTGGCAAAAAAAAGTTCTGAACCGGCTATCTGGTACAAAATCCTGCCACCCATGTAGCACCCAGCGTAGTACTTGTGACATGACAGGGTCCTAAAGAGTTAGGTTTGCAATTCGTTCAGCATGCATTGGTGCATATGGCACCATTTCAAGCAGCTATACTTCCACAGGCGGTGGCGTAACAGCATCAGACAACGACAGGGGTAAGCGACTCAGGGCATCAGCATTGCCTATGTGTTTGCCAGGTCTGTAGCATAGCTCATAGTCGTAAGCTCCAATGATCTCAACAGCACAGTTTAGAACTTCGTACGTCTCTTTGATTTTGTGTTGAAATGTATCCTGAGCTAAAATTATGCCAAATGCAAGGTGCCAAAATCTATATCGTCCAAATATGGTGTTGACACCTTAGACGATTCCTCTACTAGTTTATTCCCCAGTTCCCAGAATGGGCATCTAAATGACTGAAGTATTTTGCACCCGTTAGCTTGGTAAAGACTTTTACTTTAATGTTACTACATTTCAAAGTCAATTGTCTTACTTTTTACTCAACTACATTTCGTTACATCAGTCGTTCATTTTTATTTATGCGTGAATAAAAACTGAATTTGTTCCAGCACGCAGCAAGCCACCAAACAGGGTAGAGTTTGCGCTCTGTTTTGAACTTCCTTTGATTTCCGCTTGGTGGTATCAACTTAGCATGAACATACAGTTCAGCATCAGTTTAAAAGCAGAACATTTTTAGAGAAATATATGATGGAAGAAACTTCTGTCTCTAACTTGCCACAGCACCCGTGGCCTTTTTTTTGTGTGATTTTTTTTAATAGTTGGAAAAAAGGTTTTGGACTTATGATATCTTTAATAGATATAAATTGGTGTTTGACTAATAATAGGATGTTATAGCCATAATAATTCATAGTACTTTGGATACTTGAGTAGATTTGAAGGCAAATACTTTTGTACTTTTGTTCAAGTGAAAGATTACAGGGAGCACTTTTAATTTTACAGGTGTAATATTTTACTTGGTGTCTTCTTCTTCTTCTTTCGGCTTCTCCCATTAGAAGTCGCCATAGTGGATCATCCGTCTCCATACCCCTCTGTCCTCTACATCTTCCTCTTTCACTGCAACTACCTGCATGTCTTCCCTCACCACACCCATAAATCTTCTCCTTGGTCTGGTGGCTCCATCCTCAGCATTCTCCTACAGATATACCCCATGTCCCTCTTCTGCACATGTCCAAACCATCTCAATCTCGCCTTCCTCACCTTGTCTCTAAAACGTTCTACATGCGCTGTCCCTTTAATAAACTAATTTCTAATCCTGTCCATCCTCATCACTCCCAACAAAAACCTCAACATCTTAAGCTCTGCTACCTCCATCTCCACCTCCTGTCTTTTACTTAATGCCACTGTCTCTAAACCATACAACATCACAGGTCTCACCACAGTCCTATAAACTTTCCCTTTTACTCTTGCAGATACTCTTCTATCACAAATCACTCCTGCCACTCTTCTCCACTCACTCCACCCTGCATGCACTCTTTTCTTCACTTCTCTAACACACTCTCCATTACTTTGCTCTGTTGACCCCAGGTACCTGAACTCCTCCACTTCTCCACCTCTTCTCCCTGCAACCGCACCACTCCACTGCCCTCCCTCTCTTTCCCACACATGTACTCTGTCTAACTCCTACTGACTTTCATTTCCCTTCTCTCCAGTGCATACCTCCACCTCTCCAGGCTTTTCCCAACCTGCTTCCTACTCTCACCCCATATCACAATATCATTCGCAAACATCATAGTCCAGGGAGACTCGTCTGACCCCGTCCGTCAACGTGTCCATCACCACTGCAAACAGGAAAGGGCTCAGAGCCGATCCTTGATGCAGTCCAACCTCAATCTTGAACCAGTCTGTCGTTCCTACTGCACACTTTACTGCTGTCACACTGTCCTCATACATGTCCTGCACCACCCTCACATACTTCTCTGACGCACCTGAATTCCTCATACAATACCACATATTTCACTTGGTGTATCTCTACTTTAACTTAAGTACATGGTTTGCGTACTTTGTCCACCACTGAGTGCCAACTTCCACTGCTTCATGGTCCAGTTATGATGCCCCATGCCCATTGCCCATTGCCCATTGGTAGTGGATATGGTTCATTTGGACGCTTAGACTAGTCTGCAGCTACACAGCTACATATACAGTACTGTAATTAATGTCCCTCCTTTTGGACCACTTCGAAGGGAACAAATCAGTGCACCACGTAAATACCCCTCAAGATCTGCCGTTCTAGCACCATTGATCACCAACCATGACCCACAGATCATGACGTCTGTCGTACGTAATGTTTCCACGCCTACTAGAACCACGTTTGGCGAAAGCATGGACTCCGATAAAATGCAATTCCACGAGATGGGTTTGGATGACCGTATTTTAAAGGTACACTTGTCGAAACTAAACATAATCAGTTTGGAATGACCCAAACTAATGAAATCGGAATAATTAAGAAGAGCTGTTAATCGGTTAACGATAACCTGGACTGCTAGCTAGCTCGAAGCCGTGTGGGTTTTATCCTACAGCAGCATCTGTTTGCTAAATATTAAAATCGTTGATTCGATATTATGTAACGTTATTAACTAGCTATTAGTTTAACTATTATTAGCTATTAGTTGCCTTTACCAGTATCGTCCCAGTGTGCCAGCTCCTGCCAAGCTAAACTAACCAGTAAAAGAGACATTTTCATGAAATTGTGATGGTAGCATAATGCTAACATGACGCCAGCCATGTTTTTAAAGTTTTCAAAATTAAAATGTAAATGTTATTTGTCACATACACATTCATACAGTGTACGACATGTAGTAAAATTTATTTTTTTTACTACTGTCCAACATGCAAACAATAAATAGAAATAGAATACAAGTATAAAAAGAAGTAAAATAAAGTATAATTATAAGTTAAAATATATACACACTAGAAAGTATATATTTATATCTATATATACACCAATTGCACATAGGGATGGATATGTGTATGACAAATATTGACAAAAGTACAGATTAAAGTAATTCGGTGTAATTTGTCCTTAAAGTGTCCATGTGCTGGTATAGGTGACGTAAAGTGACACTGTGCTGTGCCAGTCCTGAGTTAAAGTGACAGTCCAGAGTTAAAGTGGCATAAACAAAAATAATTGAGCAGCGAAGAAGAAGTGAGACGGAGATAGAAGTCCAGGTACTAGTTAGTTTCCTGGTTTAGACACCGAAGCTCCGAATTATTCTCTCTGTGATTGCTTCCAAGGAGTGGAAGCGCTTCCCTGAACGCAACAGAGAAAAGAGTCCATCGCTAGGATGGCTGTAGATGTGCTGCAGGTGAGGGAGTTTGGTGCGGATGGTATGTTCAGCTGACTGCACCACCATCTGGAGCGATTGCTGGTGTAGAAAGTCCTTATCACCTGAGAGGGTAATTTGCAGTCCTTTAAGTGTCTCAGATGGTACAGGCGCTGTCGGGACTTCTCCACCAGGGTGTTGATGTGACAGGACCAAGACAGGTCCTGTGTGATGTGAACACCTAGGTACTGGAAACTGTCCACTCTGGGGTCCCGTTGAGGGTGGATGAGGTGTGTTTGCCCACCCATGCTTGTGAGCTTGTGGTCTGTCTGTCAGGAAGTTGTCCCAGGACCTCCAACTTTGAGGTGAGCGTGGAGGGATTTATGGTGTTAAATGCTGAACTGTAGTCCGCAAACTGGAGACACAAATTTCCTTTTCTGCAGTCCAGGCTCATTGTTGTGTGTAAAAGATGTGCAATAGCATCATTAGTAGAGCGGTTTTGGTGGTAATCGAATTGTAGAGGATCCAGTGTGTCCGGTAGTGATGAAGTCTCTGACCAGTCTTTCGTAGCACTTCATCACTACTGAGGTCAGAGCTACAGGGCGGTATTCGTTGAGGCAAGCGGACTGGGGTTCCTTGGGACAGGAACAATGGTAGACTGTTTGAAGCATGAGGGGACAATAGACTGTTCCAGGGAGAGGTTGAATATCTCAGTGAACACTGGTGCTAGTTGGTCAGCGCAATCATTCAGAACCCGACCTGTGATACCATCTGGTCCTGCTGCCTTCCTGGTATTCACTTTCCTAAAAGCCCTTCTTACGTCATGCTCCGAGGTTAAATATGCCTGAAAGGCATACCTGAGGAGGAGGGAATTGTACTAGTTCAGTCTTAAGATGTAGAGGGCCTGAGCAAACACCTGAGTGGACAGTTGTTTCTAAATCAGAATCAGAATCAGGTTTATTGGCCAAGTGTGTTGACACACACAAGGAATTTGGTTCCAGCTGTTAGTGACTTTCAAAAGTACAGACATAAATTAAACCTATACATGACAAAACAGACAAGACAAGAGAAAAACAGACTATACAAGACAATACAGACAATGTGAGACAGTATAGACAGTGTGGGTATTAAATAGGGATACAGATCAGTAATGTACATAAAGTGTGAGAGTGCATGGTAGTGCAAATGACAGTATTGTGTGTCAGGTATGATTAGAGAGTTTACTATAAAACTTTGTACAGTATATAGCAGCCATAGTGTGTGCAACATATACAGATGATGTGATGACTGACAGTTCTGTGCAGTACTTATAGATATGAGCAGGAATATAATTATGGTCAGTTGTTAGTGAGGCTGATGACTACCGTATGACTACCGTATGACTACCGTATTTTCCGGACTATAAGCCGCTACTTGCCAATAGAAAAACTCGAGAGAGAAATTTTTGTGAAAGGAAGGAGGAAGACAGTGAACAATGACTTTCTTGGTAGGCTACTGTTTAGATACAAGCCGTGTAACAGACACTTTCTTTCGTTAAAGCCTGTGTAAAGTTCATTAGTTTCAATGTAAAAATCAGTGGGTGCGGCTTATATTTGCTTGCGCTTAATAGTACGGGAATTACCGTAGGTTTGGGACAAGATGATGATGATGTGTAAATGAATCACCTGGGATGACGTGCAGTTCAGTTTTTCTGGGTTTCAGTTGAAGAGCTGCCATTCACAATAAGATATCTGAGTGGAAACCAGACTGTAGAGGGAAGGAGAGAATTAGTTGAGTGTCATCTGCATAGGAATGATATAAAAACTAGTGTGAGGAAAAGGAAAGGACTACATACTGAGCCTTGTGGGGCACTAGTGGAGAACCTACATGGAGATGATTTGGGTTCTCTATATCATCTAATGTGACAAGGCAGGATATTGGAGGTTGTTCTGTGGAAATAGAGAGACAGTTTTAATTATTATAAAAACTATAAAAATAAGTTTTTAATAATTTATGGATAATAATAAAAAAGAATAGGGATACCTTTTGTTTTTTTGGGAATAAATGTTGCTAAAAAATTAAATGTTGCTATTTGAATAATGCAATTTATATTCTGGGACTAGTTTTATGTTTTTTTTGTGTGGGTTTTGATATGTATTTGAGCTGCGAATGTCCCTGAAGTATTGTTGGACAAAATCAATGTCTAAAACTACACAGAACAATCTGCTAGACTGTTTTTCGGATGACTGGATGATGTCGATTTTGAACTGCCTATAGTTGCCTGAAAACTGTCACGGCAATGACTACAAACACATCATCGTTTTTGATCTGCAAAAAATTGCATCTATAAATTGTGGAACAATTTTCGTATCAAATATTGAAGATTTTGAATAGCTCATCATCTGTTGTACTTAATATCAGAAGATTCAAAGAATCTGGAGATTTTGTAATCGACATTACTTCATGTGCTTAGAAATACCTTCAGAAAGTATTGTCTGTAAACACAGTTTGTCAGGCCATCCAAAAATACAGGTTAAAGTTCTATCATTTAAAGAAAAAGCCATATGTGAACATGATCCAGAAATGCCACCGTCTTCTCTGGGCTCATTTTAAAATTGACTGAGGCAAAGTGGAAAACTGTTTTGTGGTCACAATAATTAAAATGTAAATTATTTTTGTACGCCTCATTTCAGGGACTAAAGATAGCTTGTAATTAGTGGCTCAGTTCAAAAGTCTGTATCTCTGATGGTATGGGGTGCATTGATGCCTATGAAATGGGCAGCTTGCACATCTGAAAAGGCAATACCAATGCTGAAAGGTATATACAGGTTTTAAAGCAACATATGCTGCCATTCAGACAGTGTCTTTTTCAGGGAAAGCCTTGCATCTATTACAATAGCATGGCTTCATAGTAGAAGAGTCTGGGCGCTGAACTGGCCCATCAGCGCCCAGGAACATCAGGAAATAAAAATATATGACACAGAAGACTTAGGATTAAGCCAGAAATCTGTATCAGACACAAATGGGACAACATTCCTCTTGTAAAACCCCAGCAACTAATCTCATTTCCCAAACATATAAAAACTGTTGTTAAAAGAAGCAGGGATGCTACACAGTGGTAAACATGGGCCTAATAAAAAAAATATATTACATATATTATCCTTTTAAACAGGTAAAAGTAACTGTTTTTACATTTGTGTTTATGATCCTATGTGTTGACAGGCAGTAGCCGACCTTGGATGGGCCCAGCCGACACTCATTCAAGAAAAAGCGATTCCACTGGCTCTTGATGGGAAGGATCTTTTGGCAAGAGCTCGAACTGGTTCAGGGAAGACTGCTGCTTACGCTGTACCGATGATTCAGCAGATTCTCACCTCTAAGCAGGTAGGATAATGCTTTTTATATTCAATGATTGACACTAGGGGTTGACCGATATGTTTTTTTTGGCCTGTAAGTTTGGCAGAGTTCCTTTTTTTCTCGACCTCATTAAATCGACCAGTTAATTACTAAGAAGTGATACAGAAAATTGCTTAAATTAAACATTTACTGAACAACACAAGCATCTTCAATAAGTGCATTTGTTACCAGTTTGTAGCACCTGTGCGTACCTGTAGCCTAAACTACATCTGGTTGAAGGCTTGCTAAAAATACAGTTAAAAAAGTTACTCGCATTCTCTCTTTAAAAGTAGCATCATATTTACCAACGAAGTGTATAAGGCTAGATAAAGAACGAAGGATAAGAACTTACAGAGCAGGACACAGCAAGCTGATCATCCGTCAGCTTTAGTTGTCTCCACAAATTAGCTCCACAAATCTGTTAGTAATGATCGCAGCATGTGTAAACGCTGCTGTTTTATATATTCCCAGTTCTAGTTCTCCTGGTTTTCCTGTTCCCTCAATAGAACCACTTAAAAGCTGTCTAATCGACACTGTTACTGCATATAGATTTAGCTGTTTTTTCATATAATGAACTTTAATTTCATAGTAAAGGCAACACATTTCTATATTTTTGAATTAAGACAAAATGCTGCTGGGTGAAAAAGAATTGCTGTGTTGGCTAAGCTGTCATGTATGTGGATTCTAGTATAGTGTAAAGAATATATTTTTGTTATAGGTTTACCCGACCTAAATATTTACATAAAACTGCTGTGTATACTGTTGATTGGACGAGTTTCATGAAAAACTGGAAAAACCTGGTGAATGGAACTGACCAAATAATAATGTAAATATTGGAATAACAGATGACTATGAATTGCACTTGAGAGATTTTAATGTCTTATTTTTTTGACAGACGGTGCGAGAGCAGGCAGTGCGAGCTTTAGTCCTCGTTCCCACCAAAGAGCTGGGACAACAGGTACAGACTATGATTCGCCAGCTCACCGCATACTGTGTCAGAGACGTTCGTGTGGCCGACATTTCAGGCAAAACAGAGTTATCGGCGCAGAGGTGAGTGTAATTACTATTAACTATTTTTTTCCTGTCTGAAGAACTGAAAATGGGGAATATAATATTTCCTCTGATTTTTACAATGTAGGGTTCACTATATAAATATTGTCCAGTACATCAAAAAGTAAAGGAGCAAGTAAAATTTTGTTTAATAAGTAATTTCTAATTCATTCATTCATTTTTATTGAATATGTCTCTTGCATTTTCAGGGAATAGAGGCATATTCTATACACACACTATCCTCACACATTATTTATTTTTTTTCCTCAAACTTTACAGTCCAAATTGGTTTTTATTTCAGCTGCTTACACTCATATTTACTGAATTAAATGGAAGACAAGGGAAATATATTGGGCTTAAAGACATTAAATATTTGTCACTTCTCTTCCCTCTCGCTCACCCAACAAAGACTTCATACTAAAGAGTTCATTAAATGCCATGTTGGCCGTTTTGAAATTACGAGCCTTTCTCTATGGCTTTGTTTTTTTTTTTTGTTTTATGGGGAAACATGCTTATCGAGAAGAGCATAGTCAGAGATATTTTGAACTTGATTGTCCATTTTAGACTAAAAAATAAAAACAGTGCTCTCTAATGTCACTATTTTACCTGAAAAAACCTTACAGAGCCATTCTCAAAACGGCAGCCATTTTTTTTCTGGAAACATGAGCATTTGAAATCACTCAAGTGCATGTACATTAGCAATATATTGTTGTTCTTGCATACTTAGAAGAAATTAAAACGTTACCTTTTACCAGCATTTAAGACAAAAATTTGCATACAGCATCTGTATTTTAAGTCTCAATAAAAAACTGCAACAAAATGTAAAAATAATTAAATAGACTGAAAGATAAATAAATAAATAGTTAAAAAATAGTGTACACTTTTTAAAACTATTTTTAAAGAGCTTTTTTTTTTTTTATAACCATAAAGCTGCAATAGCTTTCAGTTTAAAAGAGACACTCATTACAGGCATCATCATGTTATTACAGACACCAGTCTGAGAAACTAATGTAGCGACTGATCATTTTAATAGTTCTTTCTATACCAAGCTTTTGACATTGAACCAGTACTGAGGACAAGTTACTTCAGTGGCTCTGCCTCCTGTTGTTGTTGATCACCAGCTTTTATTGTTGTTTATGTGACTTTTATTAATAAAAAAAAAAAGTTTTATTAAAAATTGCAAAGTGAGGTTAAAATGTGTGTTCTTGTAGGCCGATTCTGATGGAAAAACCAGATGTTGTGGTAGGAACACCGTCTCGAGTGCAAGCCCATATCAAAGCCCAGAACCTGGCGCTAAATGCTTTGGAGATGCTCGTCATTGATGAAGCGGATCTTCTTTTCTCTTTTGGTTTTGAGGCTGATCTGAAGGATTTTATTTGGTGAGTGTTTATAACACCTTGTCCTACTTTATTCCCTGCTCAATGGGAATGTAGAATAAAGTTCCTAAAAATTTGCTTCATTGTTTTCCCACAGTCATTTGCCTAAGATCTATCAGGCTTTCTTGATGTCTGCTACACTCAATGACGATGTTCAGGCCTTGAAGGAGCTTGTTCTACACAACCCTGTATGTATAAGCACCATTGATTTACCACAGCAAAAGTTTTATCACATTGACATATTAGATTGTTAATAGTAAAAGCAGATACCTTTTTTTAAAATAAAAAGTTAGATTAAACATAATGTTTGAAAATAAATCAGGATTCACATTTTGAAAAATCACATACACATCACAAATTTTTTATTTTTTCATGGTACATTTAACCACAAGCATGATGTGCTTGCAGGATTGTTAGATGATGACTTAGACTTTACCTGGTTCAGTTTTGTCAGTCTTTTCTGATTCTGTTACTTTTTCCTGTCTTCTTCCTGTGTGTTTGTAGGTGACACTGAAGCTGCAAGGCTCGCAGCTTCCAGACAGCTCCCAGCTTCAGCAGTACAGCGTGAAATGTGAAGAGGAGGACAAGTTCCTTCTCATCTACACGCTCCTAAAACTGGGCCTGGTGCGAGGCAAGACGCTCATATTCGTCGGCAGTCTGGATCGCTGCTACAGGCTCAAGCTTTTTTTGGAGCAGTTCAGCATTCCTTCCTGCGTTCTCAACTCCGAACTTCCTGTGCACTCAAGGCAAGTATTGGCAGGCTTAAAAATATAAGAGAAAATGTTTAGTGTAATTACATATACTGACCACTTTATTATGAACACTTGTATCTAATCAGCTAACTTTTTGTTTTGGTTTGTTTTTGATTTGGGTGTGCCTCATAATTTGGAAAGGCTCCATCAACGCTGAATGGAATATACAGGTTTTAGAGCAAAAAATTTTTCCATCCAAATGTTTCTTTAAGAAAAGGCCTTGCATATTTGAGCAAGACAATGTTTTCTGCATTGACACACACAGGGAATTTGGTTCCACCAACAGTTGGCCAAGAAACCTGATTCTGATCTATTACAATAGCATGACTTCGTAGTAGAAGAGTTCAGTCATAAACTGGCCTGCCTGCAGTCTAGACCATTTGAAAACATTTGGTGCATCATGAAACTAAAAAATACAACAAAGGACACCCAGAACTGTTAGATCCTTTCAGACACAAATGACAAAATTCCTCTCCCAAGACGTCAGAAACTTGTCTCCTCTGTTCCAGAAAATGTGATGTTACACAGTAGTAAACATGGTTAAAATCATCAAAAATCAAATGTGAATGTATAACATTTGCAAATCATTGCATTATGTTTTCATTTTGTAAGTGTAAGTAAGTGTTCCCACTTTTTTTGGAATTGGGGGTTTTACTGGCAAAATGCATCAGTGATCAGAGCAATTGATAAAGAATGGCCAGGAACTTGTTCAAGTTGACATAAAGCAGGGGTGCTTACACTTTTTTTGGCTTTGCAAGCTACTTTTAAAATGCCCAAGTCAAAATGATCTACCTACATGAAAATATTTATATATATATATATATATATATATATATATATATATATATATATATATATATATATATATATAAAAACTGTTTAACTTAGAGATTAGAAGACTGCTTTCTATCTAGCTTTCAGAATATAAACTCAAAACAAAACAACTGCCATGAATCTAGTATGATAAAAAAAAAAAAAAATTTATTACTTTTTTTGAGAATCGATACATTAGGGACAAACAAAATATCACAATACTTAGCATGTATCAATATTTTCTTACAACCTTAATAAATAAGTGGAGTCACTTAGCATGCATAAGTGGTGACTCGTGTTAGAAGATAAATCAATTTTTTATTAATGTCACATGATCCACCATTGCAGTCTCCTGGTCGATCACAATCAACGTATTGGGTACCTCTTACATAAAGGATATAACATGAATATACATAAACGACATATGGTCCTATTCTGCTCTTCCATTTTCTATTAATAGTAATGTAATATGAATAGTTTTCATTATTATTATAGGTTACATATAGTTTTTTATCATAACATTTGCACATAATTTAACATACATTTTTTTTCTTTTTTTATTTATTACAGGTGTCACATCATATCACAGTTTAATCAGGGATTCTACGATTACATTATAGCCACAGACGAGCAAGGGCTTGACAACCCGACTGCTGATTCCCAGAGTGGTGAGAGCAAAGGGAAAAAGAAGAAAAAGAAGAATAAAACGTATGGAATTTCTGCTTTATCAATAAATTCACACTGCATGTATGGTTTACTGACATTGTACTAAATACTGAAAACATTTTCACTATATCTTGTGTGCCCTCCAGAATTATTCGCACCCTTTTAATGCAAATATTCCACTGAAACAATAGGGAACTGATTATTTATTTCTTTAAAAAAAAAAAAAAAAAAAAAAGAGATAAGAGTTGTAGTTGTGTAAGCGTCTGTGCAAATGAGGTGACGTATATAAAACTAATTTCTTAGCAATTAGGCTTGTGAGTGTGAACAAGAGGATAAGAGTCTAAAGATAACAGCATTAGAATTAGTTCTTTTCTCTTCTGGCTTCCAGACCAGTCTTAAGAACCTTATTTAATGAGTGTTAAAATCCCTCCATTTATTTTTGTGGCTAACAAAATCTTTAAATCAGCTGTAAAACATCATATGGAAGAAGCTATTAAAGCTGTTTGGATGAAAGAAGCTCTTACAGTATCTCATCTTTAAAAGGAAAAGATTCTAATAAACCATTGTAAAGTATGGCGGCTCATCGATGAGGATTTCGAGGACAAACGCCTTTTCCAAATCAACACGGAAATGTATTTATTCATATATTAGTTTATTTTCCAGGATAGTCCTAAAAAAAATTATTTATTGAAAAAGTGACAATCATGAAACCAGTGTTTTCGAACAAAACAAAAACTTTTTTTTTGCCTCAAGAAATGACCTTATGGATCATAATATTTTCAGAGGCAAAGATAAAGAATATGGTGTGTCCAGAGGTGTCGACTTCCAGAACATTGCAAATGTCATAAACTTTGATTTTCCCACTTCGGTTGAATCCTACATCCACAGAGTTGGCAGGTAAATGTATATTTTTTTAAACACATTTATGCCTGTTGATTATACTGATGCACATTGCTCATATTTTGCTGTCTAATGCCATTTTCGCAGGACCGCACGAGCAGACAACAAAGGCACAGCTCTCACTTTTGTCTCCCATTCAGAGCTCTTGTTGCTGGAGGAGGTTGAGTGTTCTCTTACAGAAGGTAACTTTGGAAAAAATAATTAAAGAATATATAGTTCTGGAAATGACTGAAACAAATGCTTTATATTAATTCTGTATTAATGATTTGCAATAGATAATCTTATATCGCATTATTTTATTTATTTGTTTGTACACTCAGTTAAACCAAGCGTTTGTCTCTTGGCAGTATTTTAAATCACAGACTGCACATTTAATGTTAAATATTATTTGTGTTCCTCACGTACAGACAGTGGAAACTGCGCCCTGAAACCGTACGGGTTCAAAATGGACGAAATAGAAGGATTTCGATACAGATGTCGGGTATTAAAACACATTTTACACATTTAAACACATTCTGGTTATTCATCAATTTAACATATAGGAATCATTAAACTTGACTAGGCTTAACAGTATTTAAAGCCTTTTATTGTTTGTTGGGAAGTACATAATATTTTCAATAAATGATTATTATAAATCACTATAGGATGCAATGAGGTCTGTGACCAAACAAGCAGTGAAGGAAGCAAGATTGAAGGAGATCAAGCAGGAGCTGCTCAACTCAGAGAAGCTTAAGGTTTGCATCAAAGTTTATAATAATTTGTTATAAGCTTCGAAAGGCCAATTTCTGACACCCCCCCCCCTTCCCCTCCCCTCCCCATCCAGATGTACTTCGAGGACAACCCAAGAGACTTGCAATTGCTCCGCCATGATAAAGACCTCCATCCTGCCATAATCAAACCCCACCTGAGAAACGTCCCAGACTACTTGAGTAAGACATTGTTAATAATAGTTTGCAGTTGTAGAGTTATTAAAGCATGAGAGTTTTTTGGGAAGATAAAAAAAGGTTGTTTGATTTGAAAACATTCTTCCTAATATGTATTTTAGTTCCATCAACAATGAAAAGTCTGGTCAACCCTCTCTTACGGCGCAAGAAGAAGATCAAGCCCAACCCAAAGGGAGTCATGAAAACTGCCTTTAAGGTGAGACTAAAATGACTGACACAGATATTCCACAACATTTAATGTAACTAGAAATGGTTAAATAGTATGGAAGCTAATCACACCACCCCCTTTTCACCCCTAGAACTGCATGTATAGTACAGCATTTTAAACAAAGGTTTCAGAATACTTCAAATATATTAGTGCTACTTTTGGAAAGTGATGTGATTTGTTATTCAAATAATGTGTTGGTTAGAGTAAATGCCATTACTAATAAGTAACCAGAGTATACATCATATCTGAATGTGTTGTGTGTCCTGTTTGCAGAAGAATATCAGAGGGAAGAACCCACTGAAGAGTTTTCGCTATGCTGGGAAGCAGAAAAACAAATCCTAACCGCACAGGACTGAGTTTTTCTTCGAACCAGTAGAGACATGGGGATGGAAAATGCTCATTAATCCTCAATGTGACAAGCTGGATGGACGTTCTGTGAGGACACATTTGCTTCGAATACTTGGACAATACGAAGAGACTGAACTGAAATATAAAATAAAGTTTTTTCATGGCAGTAAAGAAATCTGATTTTTTTATTTTTAAGTGTGCTGCTGAACAACATCCCCACCGAGGTAGAGCTGATATGTGGTGATGGTCAGTGTTGGACATGTGAGATTATACTGACTTTATTAATTGGTTTAATCTTTTTGATTAACAAGCTTCGAGGAGCTCGCTCGTCACTGGAATTATTTAAAACTGAATCTAATGTATCCCAATCTTTAGAAACATTGTGTTAGAATAAAACCCGGACACTTTCATCCTTCAAACCTTCTGTGAACACTTTTTGTTTGCTATTTTTATACCCGAGCAACAAGTCTTTATACTCGATCTTTTCTACTATAAAACACAATGACAGCAAAATGTAATCATTGTTAAACTTTCCATATTGGTTTCAGTTTTTAATTTCTTGACCATCTTTTACCACTGTCTTCTATAGAAATTATTTCCATATAAGACTAAGAATAAAATCTCACATCCTCACAGATTCAACAAGGTGATATTTCATTTTCACAAATTGAGGAACTTTCCTGCTTGATACATCTGCAGTGTTAATTGTACATTTATACAGTGAGCACATTAAGATGAGCATATGATTAAAAACTACAGTACAAAGCGGATTAACTGCATTAATCTGAAGAAGGAAAGTGTTACACCATATTTAACACCTAATAATACCCAACATGTTGCCTATAATTTCTCTTTAGTGTACATGTCAGGAGTACATTTTTGCCAAGTTTTATACACAACTACACAAAACATGGTGCCATTCAATCTTTATGACTGAATGAGCTGCAGGGATTTGGCAATTACCAAAAAAAAGGCACCTCAAACGGTCCTCCAGAGAAGCTTGTCTTTTTTTAGACAAAGAAACACACCTTATTTTATACAATGTTACCCTGACATTGCATAAGGAGAGACACACACACACAAGCCACACAGATTTGAGCAACAACTCTGCATAAAGTAAAACACCATCCGGTCACAAAAACTTTTCATGGCATGGAATCACAAAATGTTCATAAAATAAACCCAAACATTACAAGTGTCCTTAATGAGCATCAGCCACACTACACGCTGGATATTTGACAGTCTTAAACCCTTCTCTAATGTATATACACAAAGAGGAGTTTTAGAACTTTTAAAAGGTCCTAGACAATAAACATTTCAGGAGGCGATGAAGTACAAAACGCCTGAGATGGGGATGAAATATAAATAAAATTACTTCAGCTTGGGCCAAAAGTAAAGAAAGAAAAGAATCAAAACATTATAGAGATGGAGTATCTACTGTGATTCAAACCTTAACACTGATTGTAGAGAGACAAAGACTGTAGTATGGACAATTCACATTTTAGTTCTGCTCAAAAATAGGAGAACTAGAAACTTTATATCATCATGAAATGTAATTCAAGGGTAAGGGACTGATTTCAGAGACCACACATTAAGAAAGCAAAAAAAATAAATAAATCAAGACCTTTAACACAAGGGCTTATCTGGATAAAACTGGGAATGTGAAAATACTATTAAATATATATATTTTTAAATAATTGCTCAACTTACAATAAAAAAAAAAAATAGGTCAAAGTAAAAGCCAGTCTGAAGTAATGCACTGAAAATGAATTTATTTCACCATTTGGAAAGAATTGAATGTATACACACTATAAGACATTAGCATTGAAACCTGGTCATCACTTATGATCAATGCATTTTCCACTATTAAAAAGACAAGAAAATGTCAACCATTTTCCCCACACTAGAGCCCATCATTCAAATGTTCACTTTTAAGGCTAATTGAACGCAAAGCCACTTAAAGTAAGGCACAGTGGAGATTTTATGTCTTAACCTTCACTTTGCGCTGTGTACTTTCTAAACCCTGTGGATGCCAGGCCTTTAGTGGACTGTCTTAGACCATGGAAGAAAAAGCAAACCCTCTTACAGTGCAGTTTAATGTGGTGCAGTCTGGGAAATCAGTCCCTCTAACCCATCTGAGCAAGAAAAAAAATCAGAATAAAAAAGAAAGAAAAAAAAAAAGAAAGAACATCAGGTATTCTCTCTATCCTTGATCTCTAGAACTGCTGTGTCAGCTGTGTGTGAGCTCCAGGCTGAGAGAGAGACAGAGAAATAAGAGAGGACGAAAATGAGGAAAAGGTGGTCCAGAAGTGCCTGATCAGTCTTTCATCACATCACCTCACAGCAAGAGTTCTGCTTCCGAGCCTGACAGGGACACAATCCAGACATGTGCAAGGTTAGTGTATTATCTAAATAGAATATCCATGACAAAAGTCAATGACTTATAATTCATCACAATGTTAAGCACCAAGCTTAATGTTCATTATACCACAGCATCAGGGAGCAGGGACACCCTGATACAAAATGTGTCAAAAATAGCCACTGATATTATTAGAAACCAATCATATTGCGCTAGTTATATTACGTTAAGACAATTAGAACTGTATAACATGCATTATTGTCTGTATATTTTCCTATCTTTCATGCATCATATTTGTTTTGCAATTAAAATCAATGTATTAAAGTTGTTCACAGCTGTCATTCATTTATCAATTTGTAGTTTTATACATTTCCCTTTAACTATCAGCATACATTTAATTTAACATTTAATTTTACTGTCAGGTGGAAAATTATACATGAACATCAGCTTTAAGTTTAACAGAACTTTAATGTAATAATTATAATATTTTTAAAATGTAATATTTTATCTTTGTTGTTTTTACCAATGTTTTTAAACAAAATAAATGATTTGGTGATTCAAAATTAATTAGCGGACCACCTGCAGGACCACAGCAGACCCCCTAGGGGTTGCAGACCACTGGTTGAGGACCTTTGTTTTAGAATATACTACAACAGCGCGACTCAACGAAGGTTTCAGCTACAAGGTTCAGATTATAGAGACGCTTGTGGGCGCATGACTAATTAGGTCAGAAACAAACTCATCTTCCACAACATTAAATCTTATAAGAAACTGTTAAAGTGTAATGTGGTAGTCATTAATTAATTGAACACTGTGACATTGCAGAATCTCCAATTTCACCCCATGTGGATTATGTTTGTAGAACGGCAAAATCTGTTAGTTGTTATTCCTCACATGAACTATGGAGATAACACGAACGCTAGTTAGTTCTACTCACCGTTTTATAAAAGGCTTTTGATTGGTTTCCCAAGTGCTCCGATTTCTGTACCAAGTCATCCAGCTTTTCTCCTCTTTCCAGAAGTGACTCCATTGTGTTGTGCTGCAAAGGACAACAGAAAATCATTAGATAAGTGAAATTGTTTATAAGATAATGATGTAGGACTGCAAAAATGCTCGAGTGAACATGTAATCAATTACTGCAGTGGTGCTGTTGTCACCAATATGGCTTACATTTGATCAGACATTTTCTTTTTGCCAGCAGAGAGATAATCACAGAGGATGACACAAGGATGGTCTGTTATTTAAAATGAAAATGATTATCCGATAGTATCTACTCTACTGAAGAAGCAGGCCAGAGTTAGTGGGCATGGCTTGAAAACTAAACCACTTCAACAGGAACCAGCATTCAGATGCACATATTACAGCACTGATCTCACAATCGAATATTCAATACACTCTTTTAATAATTTATGATTCTCATGTGATGACATTTACTTACCAGAATAATTTTGGTTTCGTCCAGTTCAGCTTGCACTTTGCTCATGGCATCGGCTTCACGCGGATTCTGTGGAAAAATTAACAGATTTATGAACGATTGGTTCTTTTGTTTTTGAACTCTTGTAAAAAAAATAAAAAAATAAATAATAAAAATGGTTTTCTATCAAAAAAAAAAAAAAAAAAAAACCCAAGTCAGCAATTACCTAATTAATTTTATGTTCTGTCAGCGGAAAGTTTAGAAATAACAGTTTATTGGCCTCAATACATAGATTATTTAGCAAATGAATATGTGCCACATATTCGAGTAGGGTTTTAATCACAGTCTTCTTCTTTCGGCTTCTCCCATTAGGGGTCGCCACAGCGGATCATCGTCTCAAATTTCTCTTTCGTCATCCGCATATTTGATTTGGCACGTTTTACGCTGAATCGCCTTCTTAACAAAACCTCCCCATTTATCCGGGCTTGGGACCGGCACTAAGCGTGCACTGGCTTGTGGAACCCTAACGGCTGGGTTGTTTAAATCACAGTATGTTCATTAAATATAATCTGTACTGAGAAAGTCTGTGGAATGTGTTACATTAAAAAAGGGAATTTTATTAGATATTTTTACTTAAAACATGCTGTCAGTTTCCTTTGATATTTTTACCTAACACAACTTTAATGTGTTGTGTGTGTAAAATGTCTTCAGAGTCTTAGCAGGTAGATTTTTTTAAATTCGCAATTCACTTATAGGCAAACGCTTTGCCAGACACTGATGTCTGTCCAGTGTTTTTGGATCAGTCACTTAAATACAACCCCAATTCGAAAAAAGCTGAGCTGCTTAAAATGTAAAAAAAAAAGAAAAAAAAAGAATGCAATGATTAGAATCACTCATAAACCCATAGTTTATACACATTGGAATATACAAAACATAAATGTTTAAACTGAAGAAATGCACCATTTTAAAGAAATGTAACAAAGAATTTGAAGGCTGCAACGCATCTTAAAAACTTGGGACAGGGTCATGTTTACCACTGTGTAGCTCCTTATTTAACAATAGTCTGTATATGTCTGGGAGCTGAGATTTTGAGAGGAAAGTTGTCCCATTTGTTTTTGATAGAGGCTTCTAGCTGCTCAACAATCCTGGATCTTTTTTTCTTCTATTTTCTCATTTCGATGTTTTCAATTGGTGAAAGGCCTGGAGTGCAGGTAGGCCAGTTCAGCACCTGAACCCCTCTAGTACGAAGCCATGCTGCTGTAATACAGTGAGGAAAATAAGTATTTGAACACACTGCTATTTTGCAAGTTCTCCCACTTAGAAATCATGGATGGGTCTGAAATTGTCATCGTAGATGCATGTCCACTGTGAGAGACATAATCTAAAAAAAAAAAAAAATCCAGAAATCACAATATATGATTTTTAAACTATTTATTTGTATGATACAGCTGCAAATAAGTATTTGAACATCTGTCTATCAGCTAGAATTCTGACCCTCAAAGACCTGTTAGTCTGCCTTAAAAATGTCCACCTACACTACATTTATTATCCTAAATTAGATGCACATGTTTGAGGTCGTTAGCTGCATAAAGACACCTGTCCACCCCATACAATCACTAAGAATCCAACTACTAACATGGCCAAGACCAAAGAGCTGTCCAAAGACACTATAGACAAAATTGTACACCTCCACAAGGCTGGAAAGGGCTACGGGGAAAATGCCAAGCAGCTTGGTGAAAAAAGGTCCACTGTTGGAGCAATTATTAGAAAATGGAAGAAGCGAAACATGACTGTCAATCTCCCTCGGACTGGGGCTCCATGCAAGATCTCACCTCGTGGGGTCTCAATGATCCTAAGGAAGGTGAGAAATCAGCCCAGAACTTTACAGGAGGAGCTGGTCAATGACCTGAAAAGAGCTGGGACCACCGTTTCCAAGGTTACTGTTGGTAATACACTAAGACGTCATGGTTTGAAATCATGCATGGCACGGAAGGTTCCCCTGCTTAAACCAGCACATGTCCAGGCATGTCTTAAGTTTGCCAATGACCATTTGGATGATCCAGAGGAGTCATGGGAGAAAGTCATGTGGTCAGATGAGACCAAAATAGAACTTTTGGGTCATAATTCCACTAAACGTGTTTGGAGGAAGAAGAATGATGAGTACCATCCCAAGAACACCATCCCTACTGTGAAGCATGGGGGTGGTAGCATCATGCTTTGAGGGTGTTTTTCTGCACATGGGACAGGGCGACTGCACTGTATTAAGGAGAGAATGACCGGGGCCATGTATTGCGAGATTTTGGGGAACAACCTCCTTCCCTCAGTTAGAGCATTGAAGATGTGTCGAGGCTGGGTCTTCCAACATGACAATGACCCGAAGCACACAGCCAGGATAACCAAGGAGTGGTTCTGAAAGAAGCATATCAAGGTTCTGGCATGTCCTAGCCAGTCTCCAGACCTAAACCCAATAGAGAATCTTTGGAGGGAGCTTAAACTCCGTGTTTCTCAGCGACAGGCCAGAAACCTGAATGATCTAGAGAAGATCTGTGTGGAGGAGTGGGCCAAAATCCCTCCCTCAGTGTGTGCAAACCTGGTGAAAAACTACAGGAAACGTTTGACCTCTGTAATTGCAAACAAAGGCTACTGTACCAATATTAACATTGACTTTCTCAGGTGTTCAAATACTTATTTGAACACAGCTGTATCATACAAATAAATAGTTTTAAAATCATATATTGTGATTTCTGGATTTTTTTTTTTTTAGATTATGTCTCTCACAGTGGACATGCACCTACGATGACAATTTCAGACCCCTCCATGATTTCTAAGTGGGAGAACTTGCAAAATAGCAGGGTGTTCAAATACTTATTTTCCTCACTGTAGATGCAGATTAACTTTGTCTTGCTGACATGGGCCTTCCCTGAAAACGATGCTGTCTGAATGGGAGCATTTGATGCTCTAAAACCAGTATATACACATTTTAGTGTTGATGGTGCATTTCAAGAAGTGCCAGCTCCTCTTAAGTATAGACTCTAGAGGATGTGGCCTCCATGGTTTCCAAAAATTAACAATTGAATTTTAACTATAAATCCATCTGACCACAGAACAGTTTTTAACTTCGTCTCAGTCCATTTTAAATGAGCTTTGGCACAGAGAAGATAGTGGCATTTCTGGAGCATGTTCACATATGGCTTATTCTTTGCATAATAAGAGCTTTAACCTGCATTCTTGGATGAAACTAAGAACAGATTTCTTAAGGTGTTTCTAAGCCCATGCAGTGATTTTTATAAGGGAATTATGTCTGAATAATTTCTTGTATTTTAAAAAAAAAAATTTTATCGGCAATCGCAGCCAAAGATCACAGTCATCCAATGTTGGTCATGTGACTTTCCGGTGTGCAGCGCGGAGACCAGTATGCCGACCAGATGACGCTACCTGTTATATGGCGATATTTTAGCTTTAAGATCACTAATGCTGAGCAGAGAAAGGAACTGTGCAAGATTTGCTAAATTAAAGTTGCTACATCACGTGGAAATATGACAAATCTATAACAGATCTCACTGGTGCCACTTTGGAAGAAATTGACGACAGGCGATGGTCCAAAAGACAGCGCTTTCTTTTATTTTTCATTCACTTTTCCCCTCCTCTTTCCTTTCCTCATACTCACGCCAGGACACACACACATTAGCGGTTACGAACATCTTTCCTCAATGCCAACATGTAACCCGTGCACACTCGTGGATTGGCACGTCATTGGCTTCCGCTTTTCTACGCACATCCACATGCTGCGTAAACAGGGCTGTTTCTAGCCTTTTGGAACTCTGGGCAAGTTCCCTATTGTCACCCCCTCCCATGGCTCTGCCCTCCCACCACAAAGCGCCACTCACACACCATACAAATCATTAGTAATCTTCCAGTAAAGTACGGGTTTAACAGAATAATAATGATTGCAAAATTGCCCGAATTAAAGTATGTAAACATATACTGTATATTAAATACAGCAGCAGCAGAGCAGTCCCTGTTTGTTTGGACAAAATGTTCAAATATCTTATTTTGTAAAAATGTATGTTTTTATTTATTGTTTTATTTAATTCAGCTGTACCTTGGAGAAATTTTTTATTAATACATTAATAAAAAAAAGTTTTCATTTGGTAAAAAATTATTCATTTTAAAAACCTTTATAGTTTTACAAATACACATTTCAGCAATTTTTTGGAATTGGGGTTATAGGTGCTTTACAGGAGAATGCATGTATGTATGTATGTATGTAATTTCTACACAATACTATAATACTATACTAATAAATAGTATGTAATAAAATATATTGCAGTATAAATTTAAAGCAAACGAGTATGCATCTTACCTGATACTTTGCCAGGTAGCTGTCTAAAGCAGTGTACTGAACTGTAGCTGGCGAGCCTGAGGGCCAGTCTATGCTGTTCACTTGCCGGCTGAACTCTTCCAAAACCTTTAAAACAGAAGTGATGTGCTCATGGAGATTTGTGCTCATTCAGACACAAGGGCATTAGTAAGTTCAGGTACTAATGTAAGGTGGTGGAGGGTTGGGGTGCAATCAGCGTTCCATTTCATCCCAAGGGTGGTAAATAATGTTAAAGTCATAGCTGTATATCAGGACACATAAGATCTTATGCTCAAACCAAAATATGTAAACCATATCTACATGGATATTGCACAGTGGCGTTCCACTGCTGGAAGAGGTTTGTGCCTGGGACAATTGGATTCTAACGCATCCAAAAAGTTCCTATATAATTATTAACAGTTTGTGAAAGAACCATATATGGCTGGAAAAGTCAGGTAACACAATATTTTGTCCAGATTCTGTTAAACAACCTGAGCTCCTTTAGCACACTATATAAGATAAATCCTCACAGTAGTTTATTCTGCAGTGTTCTGAAAAGCAGTTTGAGAAGTCACTCACTACAAAAAGAAAAGTCTTTTTAACTTTGTACTGATTTGCAGTGATAAACCCAAACCATGGCAGCAAATAAATATATCCCATAAAACAGTCACTGTTCTTTCCCTTAAATTGAATTTCTATGAAGTACACAAAACACTGTAATTCCTGCAAGGTGACAGCATCCATGTTTGTTGTCTGTTTAAACAAACTGCAATGGGTATATTATAAAGGATTTATAATATACCCATTGCAGCTTGTTTAAACAGACAACAAACATGGATGCTTTCACCTAATTAAAAAAAAAAAGTCTTATGGAGACAGACTGCAAAAACCTTACACTACTGATTTAAACATTCTAGGATGTCAGGTATTTAATGTCTAGCATTCATCAAATACACTTCAAGAAAGTTAGGAAATTGCTAATCATATAAACCCACCTTATCGAGCAAAGTAAAGCACACTCTTGAGGGGTACTCATTATCTGCAATCACTACTCCGCTGAGACAGTCATTTCGGACGTACACATGACACAAGTATTCTGTGGAAAAGAAAAAAGTGAGAAAGACATTGTCTATGGGACACATCTGGAGGGTATTTTTGCGCATAAAAGTGAGCAAGTAAAGACAGCGGCCATTGGAAAAGAATAGACAATGGTGTAACTTAGGAGACCATGTACAAGAAATGTACTGTTATTACTCCAAATGTATTTATTCTATATACCAGCACGCCTTGATTGTGTTTTGAACCCCCGATGTCAGGACTTCTGTTACAGAAAATTATTTGGCACACTGCCATAAGTCTGCAGTAACACTCACTTCTCCAGATGGCCCACTATTACTGCAATAGCGTTAATCATTAATCATCATGTTAATGTTGAACACAATTTAATTAAGACAAACATGATTTAATCTGCTAGATATAATTGGTAGCTGGATTATTATTATTATTATTTTTTTTTTTTATAAATCTTGAACACTAAGGAATCAAACTGTACCATTTTGCTGTGCTTAATTCAATTGCACATCCTTTTCAAAACCATTCAGCTCTCAAAGATGCACATCAGATGCCAATCACATCAGCATGTCCTGAGTAGGAAAACATTGCCTTCAATCTAAATAGAAATCACTTCTGAATAAAGGAATCAATAAAATAAAAATCTCCATCAGGCAAATCAGAGAAACCAGCAGATTAAGCAATGGAAGCAGGTCAGAATCAGAGCTTGATGCACATCAGCTGGTCAGATTGTTCTTCTAATTACTGTGAACCTCTGTTGAGTCATTCAACATGTTTTCCAGCCACAGTAAAAGTAATCACTGGGTCAGAATGACAACATCTTTCTGCACAAATATCAATGTTGTGCTTCAGCAAACCTTCACTTACCTTGTTCTTTGACGGACGCACGGCTTCCTAATGAGGAGCGCTCGACTATCAGGCTGCTGGTGAATGTCATGAATTCTTGTACACTGAAAGACAGGATTTAGGCAGACAATTCAAGATAAGTATTTACATTGATCAGAACCACAGGTGGTCCGATAACGTGATAAATTTCTTCCACCTAATTATAATAACTTGAGCCAAACGGTGTTAAGAGTTGAAACAGTGCTGTATAAACAAAGAACGGGACTCCAAATTTAATTACTAATACATTATTAACTCATTTTATTGGAACAGAAGTCAGTCTTCCTTTTTAACTATTATTCTTATGTGTCACAAATCAAAACAACTTTCACTTCTTTACTTCTCATAGTCCCAGCGGTTCTGTGCACCAGGCCTTTTATAGTTATGTGTCCCTCACCATGACCACATGCAAATGAGCTGTGTCTGGAATGCACTATGGTTAAAAAATATATGATAAATATGTTAAGGATGCTGCATTATTGTCAATGTAGCTTATGAACATAACCATATAATTCTTTCAAATGTTCAGTCTAAACAAAGTAAATTAGTTTGTATTAAAATGGAGTAAATGCAGTATTCATGGTATTTTGAGTATCAGGACCTGCATGTGTACATAGTGCAAGTCTCCTATG
Organism: Silurus aristotelis; assembly: GCF_946808225.1. Classification (NCBI taxonomy): domain Eukaryota; kingdom Metazoa; phylum Chordata; class Actinopteri; order Siluriformes; family Siluridae; genus Silurus; species Silurus aristotelis. The sequence continues at coordinate 14,019,060 of NC_139591.1, forward strand.
TGTGTGGTGTATCCAGTCTGCAAAGTCATCAAAGGGGAAAATGAACTCGTAATGCCTGATGGGCAAAGAGGAGGTCATGTAGTTACCTGGATCTCTGAAAAAAACTAAATGAAGACAAATCATAGGCTGCTTTGAGAAGATTGGCCTTGTTTGATCCTTTGTACACCACACACAAACTGTAGAGCTTCATGGTTCTTATTTGGGTTGGGTTATCAGCAGACCTGGAAAACACACACACATAATAATCACCTTGACAACCAGAAACTCTTTCGTATCATGTGCCATTCAACTGAAACTGAGTAATGATTAGATTTACACTACAGCCATCATCGTATTAAATAATTTTATTATACATAATTATATCAGTGACAGTGTTATAGGTTTACATACTTTCAAACCTAAAAAAAACACTTCACTTTCTGTGCCACTCACTTCACGCAAGATCTTCAGCTCGTTTTCTCACGAAAAGATTAGCGCATAACTAGCATTAGTAGCATACCGGGTGTGTTATATGTTTCTACCCGTATTCTGACAAAGTCCAACATTTGGGTAGGCTCCCTTTATCCCGCCTCTTTCGCTCTGATTGGCTAACAGATCGCAGTCAGGCTCCCAATTGGACACTGTCAATACTAATTTTAGCCAATTAGGTCTCAGAAGGCGGGGTTTGTCTTAATACTGGTAGACGTGTCACTTAAATATTTCACAGCGTTAGCAAGCTAGCAAAAGAAAAAAGTAACCCGAGGTAAAAGGATTCATTATTTCAATTTAAAGAGATATAGACCAGGCTTTAGAAGCACTGTGTTTGCGGTGACATTTTCAAATCTTACCTGTAAGGTTTGTTCTGGGAAAAATGAACGCTAGCAAGAAGAGGCTAATTCCACCCAGACTCCAAGAACTTAGAAAGCGACTAGCTCCAGAGGCTAGCCGGGTTGCTAAGTTTCTTAATCCTGGCTTTTAAAACATTACAACGACTGCTTTACTAAAAAGTCAGAATCATTATTTTAATTAAACTAAAACACGAAATTAATCGATTATTCGAGCGTCACAGAAGCGCTACAGATAATAGCCGTGTAATCAGCAGGGTCTCGTTACTGAAACTTGGCCTCTAACTGGCTGACAGTCTGCGCTCAGGAAGAAGGCTGTGATATAAACAGCTTCATAGTTCCTATATTGGTGCACTACGAAGGAAACATAAACTCAAGAGCGTCACACCCTATGTAGTGCACTAGATATGAAATTAGAAGTCATTTGAGGGACCAGCGACTGGAAAAAAGTACGACAGCACTGAGAGGATTACAGTGTAAATGTAATGCCATTTAATCTAAATATCTCCAGAGCAGACGTTTACAAACTTTTTTATTATTAGAAACAAATATAACTTAGATATTAGGCTTGTAAATTAAATGTGTCCAAAAACCTGTTTATTAAAGCCATGGACTTGATGATGGTGATGATGATGATGATGGCCATTATCCCAAAACTTTCCATTACAGAACACCTCCAAGCTTACATAATTTATTTATTATTTTTTTGTTTATTTGTATTTAAGTTTATGGTTTGGATTAAATCTGTTCACTTCAAATGATTGGTTAAATAAGATTTTATCTATGTTTAACTTAATTACCAATACATTTAATAATGTTGAGTTGTGATTTCCACAACTTTAAATGAATAAATATGAATATAAAATATACATGTCAAACTCAAGGCCCCTGGGCCACTTCTGGCTTTTGGAACCATTATATCCAGCCCAAGGGTAATATATTTCTATTATAACTGGCAAAGTTTGACACTTTGGGCACTGTACAGTTTCTACAGACCATTCCTGAAATATCTTCCGTCTCTGCCAATCTCTGCTTGAACGAGCCGCATGTTTGGAAGTACATATTATTATGAGGAACTTTTCACTGTTTCTCTTAAAATGAGAAAAAGTACACACACAAGTCGTCTCACTGAGTCACAAATTCACTCTATCCTATGAGTTGCCCCAGCACAGAACCATTAATGACCTGACAGCCATTAATCAATCCCAAGCATCTTGCTCAGGTCAATGTGCATAAGAGCAGAATGTACTGTTTTATTTTCATACTTTGTATTCTGTATGCTGCCTGTCTTGTTGTTGATTAAACGTGGACAGAGTTCGGCCCTCTACTTAGACCCAGTATTTCATTTTGGTCCCATCTATGATTGAATTTCACACCAATGTTGTAGATGAATTAAGCAGCCCAGTAATGCATTACAATAATCTTCTATTTTCTTTATTTATTGAATAACACTGTAGACCATAATGTAATCCAGGCATTTTTATTATAAAAACATGTGACAATATAAAAAAAAAGTGCACTTCTGTAAGTTGAACACAAGGTAGACTTAGATTTATATAGGATTTGTTAAATCTGATAAGAACAATATCCAAAAAATGTTGACGCTCTCTGTTCCACAGAGTGAATGTCCATAGAAAATAAAGGTATAAGCTGCAGTACTGCTGAGGTGGGATCTATCATGTGCTCAATAATCATCTATTTTATACTCAAAGGTGTAGTCTCGTGTTGGTTCCGTCTCCGGGAGCTCGAACTCCAAAGTATCTGCGGTGTCTGTGTTGTCTGTTACAAACCACGAGTCGAACCATGAGTCAGTGGTCTCCGTCATCAGCTCTGTGGTGCTGGTGGGAAATGGAGTGGTTGTTGTGGTGGTGGTGGTTGTTGTGGTGGAGGTCGGCAATACAGTAGTGGTCATCTTGCCTCTCATACGCAGCCTGCGCAGACGCAACATACGCAGACGTCGTAGACGCTCACTGCCTCCCCCAACAGGCAGGTTAGTTTTATTTGGATCAGCATTGCTTGTGCTTCCAGTCTGGGTCCTTGTGACCACACGGACTGGTTTGTTCTTACTCTGAGACATGATCTCTCTAATTCGGGCCCAGTTAGACTTGGTTAACGCAAAGCTGCATCGTGACGCGCCTGCCTCGTAGCCTACCATGCACAAGCGAGTCTGCGATGTGTAACCTTCAGCTCTTGCAGTCACACGATACTCGCCTGGGTTCAGAAGGCGCCAGTAATCACCAGTGGAAGCTTGATTGAGGAAAAACACAAAATATAAAAAAATATAAAACTTCCAATCCCAATCCAAGAGCATACCCATACTGCCTGTGTTTTTATTTAGTTTTCTGTGCTTGAGAAAGAAATATTACAGAATGTGCCAAAATGATACTCCAGGACAAAGAATAGGAACTACTCAAATACTCAATGTAGAAATAGGACATTCATATATAGCATGTGTTACCTGTTTTGACGTCATGTTTAATGCCCTCCACTGATATTGTAGCATTTGCAATAGCATTCCCATCAGTGTCCTTTACTACACCTTTGATGCCACGGTGAACCTAGTTGACGAGATGACACGACAGCTCATATATGCTTTCAAGGCTTCTTAACTGCGACACATCTCCCTGCGAAAAGTTCTTACCTGCTCGATGAAAGCAAGCAAAGCTTCGCGGTTTCTCTCCCACTCCAAAGGCAGCTCACTTTCATGCGGAAACTTGTCGCATCCCAGGAAGATGGATATTTCAAAGCAGTTCGTGTGAAGGTAACTGAAATCATTCATGCCTATGGGAGTTCAGATTAAATAATGTGCAATCTAAAGCAGGATATATCAGAATATGAACAGAAAAGTCATGAGTACAGCATATTATTTCTCACTCACTGCCTACAACAGGTTTCCAGCTTGCCCGATTAATGATGCCCTGGCCACCAGTGATATCATCACTGTGGCATAAGCTGTGCTGAGTCTCTGTCATAGTGAGGTGGCTGTGGGCGTAGGTCATGGCCAGCCAGCGGAACATGTTCTCGTCTGGTGTCTCGCGTAGAGCACCTTCGTTTTGCCTCTGTATCCGGGCCCATGTCTCTGCGTTCATGTTGTAGTTCGGATGTCCACCTGTGCCAGTGACCCGGGGTGGATGCTGCATGTCAAATGGGTATGTCACAAGATTCTCACCTCCCTGCAGGTTTGCTCCCAGGACAAAGGGTGTTCGTTGCATCCAGGAGATGATGGCTTTTGTTTCCGTAGCCACCTGCAAACATATTGTGATGTGGTGATGGATCCCGTGTAATGCTTCCAACGATAACCATTATTTACAGGAATGTATATCCTGACAATCGTCATAATCTAAGACTAATAATAAAGAGACAGAAACAAGCGGCATAATTTAACAAATAAAAATGCATAAACACTGATATGATGAAAATGATTTATGGAAGGAGTCATCAGCTGCTTAAATGATCACAGATGTTTTACAACATGAAATAACAACATTAAATCATAATGCACTGATGTACAAAATAGGACGTGTTGTTCCTGGAATATTTTGAACCGGTCGCATTTAAAGCTACTCTGTTTTTATAACTGTAAAATGTAGTAATGTAATTATTACAAATAATGAATGATATGAATACAATAATTGTATAATACATACAGTAATCGTTACATTACTGCAGTAAATTATTGTACTGGTAAACTGTCAAACTAAAAATAAAGCCTAAGCCTGAGAAACCTCACATTATAATTATGAAATGCTTTGTTTTTGTTTACCGAGCCATTCAGGAAGTTGTCGGGTACGGGGATATGGTGGTTTGGTATAATTCGAGGAACCCAGCCCCTGTCTTCTGCACTCCACAAGATGCTATTAAGGTCAGGAAAGTTCTGGAAAATGTCGTAACCTTCCTGAGTCCAGTGCCCCAGCGCCCAGTTTCCCATTTCTGAGCCCTGATGCAAAATGATGATTGTTGAAACAAATGATTATTAAGATTGTTAACAGTAATAGTGTGAGTTAATCAAGTGGAAACCTGCTATACCATTTCATAAGCCAGTTCGTAAGCATCTGGGTTGAGTGAGGGCACTATATGGATGCGCACGCCCTCCACCAGGCGTCGCACTCGAGGGTTGTCATCATTGTACTCTTTGCAGAGGAACTGCATGAGCAGTAGAAGGAGCTCTCTGCCTAGAACTTCGTTCCCATGCAGACCTGCAGTGTAGCGAAATTCTGGCTCGCCTGAAACATAATACAGGACAATCGTTTAACATGCTTCCTAGTTTGTAATGGGTTGTTGTGTGTGTCTCTTCCTCTTTAGCAAATACATTGCCTGCCAAATGTTTGGAAACACCTAGTCTTTTGTCATTTTTGAGACACATGCATGTTCCTTTGGTTTATATGCAACAAACTATTTAATGATTTGATATACTGTACAAAATGTTTTCAGCTTTACACTCTCTCGGCATCCAGACAGTTCCTTTCTTCAAACGTTTAGCTGATTCTTTGCCGTGCCTCCTGTAATATTTGCCAAATGTGTCCTACGCTAGTTGGATACATATTTCTGGCCTTCCATTTCACTTCATCCCAGAGCAGTTCAATAAGATTTATGTCATTGTCTTCTTGTATAGTGAAGTTGGTTCCAATTAGCAATAGTAAAGACAGAATTGCGTGGTGTTGAAGTATGGAATGGTAGTAATGTTGGTTCAGTATTCCGTTCACCCAGAATAAATCTGAAACCTTTCCTGCTCCGAAACAACCCCAAACTGTTAAATGTTGACCTCCATGTTTGTGGATGTGAGGCAGTCATGTAACATCTTTTCTACTGTTCTCCGTTTTACATACGCTTTTCTTTTAGAAGCAAAAATGTCAAATTTGAACTTATCAGTCCACAGAACATTCTTCCAGTCACTCACTGTCCAATTGTTGTGTGCTTTTGTCTTGAAAAAACAAGCATTTAAGCAAAAGGATCATGCGTGTGTCTCTAAAACAATAAAACAATAGGGGTTTTTAAACTTGACAGGCACAGTATGGTGTGTATTTATGAAATAGTGTGTGTATTAATAAATGTAGTGTATTTATATATTAAACTTTCTTTTCGGCTTCTCCCGTTAGGGGTCGCCACAGCGGATCCTCCGCACGTTTGATTTGGCACATGTTTTACGCTGGATGCCCTTCCTAACGCAACCCTCCCCAATTTATCCGGGCTTGGGACCGGCACTAAGAGTGGCTGGGGATGGTTTCCTGACCGGGAATCGAACCCGGGTCGCAGCCGTGGGAGCGCTGCATCTTAACCACTAGACCACCAGGGGACCAGTGTATTTATATATTAAAGATGACAAATGAAAGGCAATGGAAAATGTTACCAATTATTAAATCACCTTTATTCCACGGTGAAATGGTACCTAAAAGGATTACTCTGTCCCCACCTACAGGGCCTCACTGAATGATTTCATGAGTTAAAAATGATATAAATTATGTTATGGCCTTCGTGTTTATTAAAATCGCCAAACAGCTCACACCTATGAGAAATTTTATAATGTTCACTATTTTTACTAAAACACCAATTAGGGGAATAATTTTTGTAAGAACTGTGTTCATTGCTCCAGTACAGTTCTAGAGACAGTATATATGTCAACGTGAACTGAAGCTGTTATAGCACCTCATAGTGCACCAAAATACATTCATTCATCCTTCATTCATTCATTTTCTCCCGCTTATCCGTAATTCGGGTCGCGGGGGCAGCAGTCTAAGCAGGCCCCCACCTTCGACTGCTGCCTAATCCTCACAGCACCGTCCCTTACGGTCCCTCCTGCAGGTGGTGAGCCCACGGGAAGGCGGCCCCACGTCACGGACCTCGATATTTCCCTCGTAAGGGACCCCCGGAGCATAGAGGGTTAAGGGCCTTGCTCAAGGGCCCAAGAGTGGCAGCTTGGCGATACCAGGGCTTGAACCCCAGACCTTCTGATCGGCAACCCAGCGCCTTAACCGCTGGAGCCACCACTCCCCCCCCCAAAATACATTATTTCTTTTTTTTTTTTCCTTCAATTTGTCACCCATCTGTGTATAGACTGAATGTTTTGGACCTATCTCATGCTCTCCTGGGTTGTCCGAGATCTCCATTGCATACATCTTTAGCCCTTGAAAGCTCTTGCCAATGTTGTAGATTTTAGTGATTTTAGGGCACTCTTCATTTATCACTTTCATCATCTGCACAAAAACAGAGAGAGAACAATAGAAAGTTGGATGGCAGTGAAGAGGTAAAGATCAACAAGAGGCAAAGCAGAAGACTGCACATGTTCAAACAGGAGGTCTGCCCTTTAACTTTAACATGCTGGTACTTTGCATTATGAAAATGGGGCTCGTTGGCCTCACCTGCCTCATCTCCTTGTAGTTGTGATGTCTGTAATCCAAGTCATCAGTGGGAGTGACATCATTCTCTGTTGGGTAACTATCTATTCAAAACAAGTTTGTTTATGCGAAAGGTCCTTAAAAGCAGAATAAACAAAACAACAAAAAGCTTTTTTATTCTCTAGTTTTAAAGCTTACTTGGCAGGGGGCAGGCAAGCACCTCCAGCCTCATGCACAGACTGCCATTCCAGCTCTGGGGCAGGATTCGAATGTATCGTGCAACCACAGACTGTGAGAACTGTGTCTTCACTGGAGTGTCTTTGTCAACATTGCCGTAGAAAAGCTAGAGCATCAAATTCATAATGACTGAATAAAGCCTGCCTTATGTATTACACCCATGAATACAATCCGTTAATTAGTTAGTATATAATGTGCAGTAATATTCATTGTTGTAAAAAATAATAAAAAGATCTGAATACCCATTCAGCATAGCCATCATGAAGCACTGTCCATTCACGAGAGTCATTACTGAAGGCCACAAAATATGATGAAACAAAGTCGTCACTGCAAGGACAAATTTTGTTTGCTTAGAAACCTGGGTTGTACATATCTAAACCAAATAAGATGAATTAAAATGGCTCAAATATTCTAACACAAGTCCTTTTGAATGAGGACAAATGTACAAAGACTTTAAAAGATCAGTGTTTATTTACTTACTGTGTATCGGAGTCCCTGCCCTGAGTTATGATCCCGGTATACTCCACCTCTCGCCTGCAATCCAGCTGAAACCAGTGTTCTTTTTCTTCAGTGTCTGCACACCAGGCCCCTCCGTAAACATCTTCCTCATTATTTGAGGCCTGGAACAACAAACCAAAGTAGATCAAACGTTAAATTTTGTTAAACCTGCTAAACATCTGAAACACATAAAGTAATTTTTTGTATTAGCATAAGCACATATTTAAATAAAATAAAAAAAGTACAGTCAAATAATAATAAAATTGTGATTAAAAGTATTGGCCCTTAAAAAAGGCAAATCTGTACATTGTTCATTGTTCTGTGGTTTCTGATGTCTAATATAAAATATAACACTATATTATTGATGTATAATTATCCTTTCAGCACAGCTACTAGTATAAAATAATCCAGGAAATATAAAACATGGTGGGGCATGCTGTTATAGACAATAATCAATAATAAAATAGATTGTGGAATCCCATATAAGAGCACAGTGTTTTATTCCTTAGTTATAAGTTATAAGCAAATGTACAACCAATGCAATTGTTTACTTATTAATTTATATCTACATGTTAGTCCCTAATTAGCTGCAGCTCTAAACAGTTGTTAATTCACCTTCACTTGAAGATAATAAGAATATTTAATAAACCACATCCCATACCCTTGGAATTTTCTACTTGAGATTTAAATGAATATAAACCTTGTAGTTGTTATGACTGTCTGTACTGGTGTTATAGAAAAATCACTGTGGTATTTGGAGACAATGGTTGACTTATAGTTTGTCTAAAAAAGATCAAGGCAATTATAAAGGGGGAGCAATACTTTTATCAGAGCAAACTACAGTATTGCCATCAGCACCTGCATATTCAAACGGCCCCTCTGGGCTGCAAATCCAAGATTGGATGTAGAGGATGACGAAATTTGGTCATCATCCACACGATGGGACTCCATGCCCAATGGAGGACAATCTGCAATGAGACAAATCTCTTTTCAGTAAAACCTTTTTTACTGCATTATCCATAACAGACCAAAAACCTGTTTTTAATAAGTGTGCCTTTTTTTTTTTAACAAAGCAAAAAAACCCAAAAAAAACCCAAGAAGTATTAAATGTGTGCACGGTGGTTACGTTATGTGTTGTCCTGCAATTATTTTTTGTCTTGTGCCTGAATGAGCAACAGAGCCCTGACTAAAACCCAACTACACATCTAAGGCATACTTTTTGCTCTTGGTCATAAAAGCCCTGTCACTGTATTGTGCAGGATGAGAATGAGTGATGACTCTGACTAACTGATTCCACCCCAGAATGAGAGAGGCCTTTTGGGAAGAGAAACTCATTTGAACTAAGAACAGGATGGAGTGCGAGCCAACAGAAACGATGGCTCATTCTTTTAAACACCCAACACTGGGACTCACTCAGGGACTGCAGGCCTTGCTCCAGCTGGACATGAAACAGACTGCGGGGGAAGTAAACTAATAGCATTTAAAAATAAAAGCAAATTTAACTAGTAAATTTGTAGACATAAATTCTGCATTTCATGCACTCTTGGTTTATTGGTGGCACTGTTCAAACTGTACATATTACATAACCAGTGTGTTTTTGCAAAGACTTACTTTTGGGTTCGACATAAACAGGAGTTTGCTTTCTTCTCTCTTCTTCCTCCTCCTCCCATTTTTTCCTGAGTTTTTCAGCTGTTTTAGGAGAAAAATTGGGAGTTTAGTATTTAAAGTAAGTTTAAAGTATATTAGTTCTAAAATAAAATAAAAAACAAAGAGGCGATAGTTAAAGTCTGAGGTTAAATAAGTACTTGCAGTGTTTAAGTAACATGCACTTGGTACAAAAAAAACCCACCCTTTATCCCAGAGAACATTGCTCATTTCTTACATCACACCACACAGACCACCATGAAGAAAAAATGAGGTCTGAATGTTATTGCAAAAGAGATACAGAAAAATATTTATACCCTTCTCCTCCTTCTCTTTCCGCTGTTTCTCCATCTCCTCCTCCAGCTTCTTTGCTGCCACTGATTACAGAGATGAAGAGAGAGAGAGAGACAGAGAGAAAGCAAAACGGAACCAAACATATTACATACAATTATGCTTTTACTCTTTAAATGCAATATTTTATTCACACAATAAAAAGTAAAGTAAATGGTGTCAACATACAGTCAGAATAATCGAACTCTTCATACCAGGGGGGTACAAATGGTGTGGCTGTAGTTTCCTCTAAACACACACACACACACACACACACACACACACACACACACACACACACACACACACACACACACACACACACACACACAAAATGACAAAAATTACATACAGTTTTTAAAATACACATATTGTCTAATCACATACATTAAAAATACCTGGAATGGGTAAATAGATGCTGGGGTCCTCTGTGATGGGGTTGGTCTCATTGATTTTAGGCAGGAGATCCAACTCTGTAACTTCATCTATAAGAAAAATATATGAAGATTTAACAAAAGGTTGTAGTGTGTTCCAGGTCCTCATTTACTTAATCCTGCTTTACACACACACACACACACACACACACACACACACACACACACACACACACACACACACACACACACACACACACACACATGTATACATGTATATAACATATAGAACAAGAACATCAATATGTCAAAGTGTTAGACTTACATACATGTCTTTTGTGGAACATTTGAATTTTGTTTCAAATTCAAACTTCACAAAACAGCAAAAGATTTTAAATAAATGCTTAAATGCAACCATGTTTAAGGTCTGAAATTAATGGGTAGAAGCATATTTTAGACATTTGTGCAAGTTCATCATCAACAAAAATACACTAAATGGTATGAAGAAGCAAGTCTGGGATGGATTTCTTTTGAGCCCAGACTGTAGATTCATGCACCTTATAAGTGACTGTTAATTAGAATAAATTGCCCAGTAACTTTGATCTCTATTTGGACCAGTCTTTTTCAGTCCACTTTGCTGACACATCTGTAACCCATCATCAGTGAATGAGAAGGTGTGGGTGTAATGAAAATGAACAAGATGGATATTTACTCAACTGTTTTTGCCCCCATGCAGACTACGCACACAGAAGCCAATTAAAGTACAATTTACACAATGTAAGTTTGAATGAAAGGGTTAGAACTTTTCTGTTTATGGTATTGGGAATTAGAAGAAAACACAGCATAAAGCCAGTAACATATAAAATCTGCACAATTCTGCCTTATGTAACAGACTTGGCAAATACCTACATTTGTCCAATCCAAGCTCGGTGTGAAATTTTTCCTCCTCCTCTTCCTTTGACAGCTTTTCTTCATACTTTGGGGTGGCCTTGACGACTTTGGGTTTCTTGGTTGGTTTGGGAGGTTTGGGTTTCTTGGTTGGTTTTGGTGGTTTGGGCTTTTTGGTTGGTTTTGGTGGTTTGGGCTTTTTAGTTGGTTTAGGCTTCTTTGTGGGTTTCGGAGGCTTGGGAGCCTTGGTGGGCTTGGGGGCTTTTGGTTTCTTTGCTTTGGCTTCCTTCTCTGCTGCTTTCTTTGCCTTATCTTATGCAGAAGAAAAGGAAATAACACTACAGTAAAAACTGTATCACCAAATCAATAAAGAAATTAAGCACAACCTAGCTTGCACAGAAAAGCCTATTATTAAAGGTCTGTTGAAAGTTATACAAATGATATAGAAGCTCTATATTCTTGACATTCAACCAAGTAAGAGAAGTTAACCAGATACCATATATACTTTTCATGTAGTCTTATGCAAAAAAAGTAGTTTAGACATTGTATATAGATAACACTTCTTTACTTGTTAGCTGCTCATAGTTGCAGTGCAGAACTAAGGACTTAAGGAAAAACTGTACACCTGCTCATTCACACAGCTATTTGATCTGCAGCAGAGCAATTTCATAAACTCATGCAGATACAGGTCAAATAGCTTCAGTTAATGTTGGCACAAACACAAAACATCAACATGGGGGAAAAGTGTAATTACTGTGATTTTAATCTTGGCATGATTGCTTGTGACAAGTGAGCTGGTTTAAATATTTCAGAAACTGTTGTGGAAACACAGAGTTAACAAAAGCTTTCAATTGAGAATGGCTGTGCTGGTTTAAGCAGACAGGAAGGCTACTGTAACTCAACTAACCACTCTTTACAATAAAGGCAAAATGTAAAGTAACCTCAGAATGCAAAACACATTGACCCTTGAGGCTACAACAGTTCAGGACCACATTGGTTTCCACTCCTGTCAGCCAAAAACAGGAATCTGAAGCTAGAGTGGGTACAGACTCAGCAAACATTTTTCCAGTCTTCAACTGTCCAGTTTAAACTGCCCAGGGTACAGTTGTTCCTGTCTTACTGCCATCAAAACACAATGGTGTTGAATGAAATCCAGGCCACAAATATAAATCTTATGGTTGTTTCCAAATAAACAAGTAAAAAAAATTCCTATTTTCTGATATTGCTGACCCATCACAATCTACTATGCATTTTTGTGTACTTTATTTTGTCTTTCTCATCCTAAAGAATTTGCAGTTAAGGATTTTAAGACAGATAGCTGTAACCCTAATCCAAACAAAACTTTAGGCATGTTACTTTTCCTGACATCACCCTTTTTTTTTTTAAAGCAAAATAGAGTTTAGGGGGCGTGCTTGGAGGGGGGGCATTACGGCTATGTTTTACTTGGCCTTGCTGCCATCTGTGATTGCCATCTTCTCCCTTACTTATGCCTGTAATCTCTTTTCCATTCACTTCTCTCACAGCAGTGTGTTTCTGGAAAATACAGTATATATTGTTTTAGTCGACTGAATGATTTTAGTTTGTTGACTACCTTGCATAAAAGGAAGAAAATTCATGCCAGATCTGTCAATGTGACAAAAAACAGTGAAAGTGATCTCAAGTTAATTGAATTATGGTTTGACAAAGAACTTCCCTTATAACCTTAAACATATGCACATGCTTTACCACTGTATAGTCTTCTTGATATAATTTACCTGCTAGGAGCTCTTCGGGTGACTTTTTACTGCTCGGCTTCTCATTTTTCCCCTCCACATCTGCACTTGGCTCGTCCAACTGAGTGTCTTCTAACTGTAATTCTTTTCTCTGCTCATTATCAGCAGCTGATTGCGTTCTGAGACCTTTGGTGGGCTTTCCAGGCCTGATGATGGCGGATGCTTCCACGTCGTGAAAGCATGATAAAGTCAAGCAGAGCGCAAACAAGGTAAGACTGAGCATAACCTTCGACCTTTGCATCTTCTTTCAAGATTCGCCTTGTGCAGTGGAATGGAGAATAAAGGATGGTGGAGATTCCGATTTGCTGTCACAGAAGAATGTTGCCAAGGCACCAAAGTGAAAAGCGTTTTATTTTGCTATAAAACAAGCAGGGTGCTGTTTAAAAACGGCCTTCCTACTTTAAAGACAACACACTAATCTGAACCAGAGGAAGAATCAACGAGGCCGACAGTGAAATAAGATGTAGAGTTTGCTTGCTTTCTGGTCCTGAACAATTCCTCCAGCCGAATTCCTCCGACAGCCCCCTCTGAGTGAGTGGTGGGAAGTCTTAAGGAAAAAAGGATCGCTGTCTGAGGAGGGCTTGAAGAAGGGGGAGGGTGTATGGTTTGAAAAAAAAACTACAAATAATTTTTAAAGGCTTGTACTACATGGATTTCATAAAATATTGATTACAGTTCTTAAACTGTTGTTTCAACTTGAATGATGTGCATTCATTTTCTTAGCTAAGCCATCTCTAGTGTGTGAGAAAATAAGAAATTGTTTGTTTTTATTAAATAAGAATTTGTCATTTGTTTCCATGTTGGGTATATTTTTTTCCACTATCCTCCCCCACTGACTATAGTGTCTTAAATTCCAAGGAATCTTTTTGCTTAAAGAAAACCTCATGCAGTTAAAATTCCCGCAGAACCCAACAGAGAGGAATAGCCCAGTTATTTGCAGAAAAATGGTGCAGAGACAAATAACTGCATTAGCCAGTGTATATTCCCAGTCAGCCTGGAAACCCAAAGTAGAAATAAGACAGCTGTGATCTTTTTTAACTGGTCAGGATATTAAATTCTAAGACTTCTCAGTAGCTTGGGGGTCAAGCCAAATGGTGTCATTGTAGGTGTAATATGTATGTATGTATGTATGTATGTATGTATGTATGTATGTATGTAATAGGTATTATGTGCAGTAACGAAGGAACACATTCATGCTATGTCTCTTTTGATAAGAATGACTAGTTTGGTCTAGAAAGAATAAGCCGTATTTTTGACTTCATACCATTCTTTGTATTTTTACTTATTGTTACTCTTGGTGGTTGCATACTATATACTCTAAATGCTACAGCATATACAACATTTCACTTTAGTTGAATCACTCCAGACAATTCCAGATGCTCGTCTGGTTTGGTTAAATAGAGCACAGAGTCATTCTAATAAAAAGCTGCTTTAAAACACCACGTGACATGCAAATCACATGTATAGCAAATAGGACGTTAGAATCCCAGCCAGATACTTTTCAGATATATGTCCAATGTTTAAGGACATTATTAATCCTTTGTGCTTCTTTAATCACAGTGGTTTCCAGCGAAGAACGCAGCTGGAGTGTGTCAGTATTTTTTTTTTATTCATTTGGCAAAATTCCTTATGCAATTCAAGATGGAGCTAGTAATCCTGTCTGCTGACCATTCCCATGATTCACCGCTGCTTTTAATTTAGTTGGCAAAAATTTGCAGTTTTCTAATTGACCCAAACTTGTTTCACCATGACAATGCCCCTGGGCACAAAATTAGGTCTGTGAGTTGATTGTTTGGCAAAGTTGGAGTGGAAGAACTTAAGTAGTCTACACAGTCCCCTGACCTCAACCCTACTGAACTACTACTTTGAAAGGAACTGGGACACTGACTGACCCCCAGGCCTTTTCACCCTACATCACTGCCAGATCTCACTAATCCACTAATCCCTACAGTCATACAATAAAACCAATGCAAAGCTGTTCCAGAAGAATGGAGAATTATAACAACAACAGGAGGACTAAACCTGGAATGTGATGGTCAGATGTCTGTATAGTCGCCGTATAGTACATATGTGAAACGCTTGGGAACTTTTTGTACAACCATGAAAACCTTTATAAGTTATCAGTGTTGTGGACAAGACAGCTGAAGTTAATAAAAACCATGTCTTTAGTTGCAGACAGATGTGGTCCTTCAATATTCATTTGGAATTTTTTCAAACATCTTTTTTTTCTTAGTTTCGTGTGTTGGAATGGCTTCTCCTATTTAATATCCTGTCTGTCTCGACGATCTGGTCTCCATATGTGCACGCCCCTCTCTTGTTCTCCCTCATCCCAAAAATGTTTACAGTATTAACATTAAAACTAAACAGTGCATAGGATAAAGCGTTTAGATTTTTTTTATTACATTTTATTCACTGGTTATATACACCAAGAAACACAAAGCAGCAATGTTAATCATCTCATTAAAAAAAAAAGTAGTTTAGCTGTTAAATGAGAAATAAATATTTGACTGCAAAAATATACATTTTCTTTTTTTTTTTTTTTTTTTTAAGAAAAAGTTACAAAATTCAGTAAACCTGCTTGCAACATATTAAAACAATCGGAAATGTGATAAATATGCAAATTAAACTTATAAATATTACATGACTTAAATAAGTATAGAATGATAGGAAATCTCTGTATAGAAATGACCTTAAGACAACTTACTTGCTCTGGCTAGTCAATTTGTTTTCCCCCGTTCAGTAAACTACCCATGGCGATACGACTTATTTGCTGATTTGTTTCTAAGAAAAGCAAACTAGGCAAATGTTCAATTTAACACACAGAGCATTCTCCAAACTTCAGGTAAATCAAAAGTGGGACATCAAAAGTTGTTTTGGAAGTTTTGATTAGGTCGAGAACTATCTTCTAACAACCATATTTGGAGTTGAATTGTTGCCTTAACACTTTGTTTAAATTCACAGAATAAGAAACCTTTATTATTAATATTATTATTATTATCAAACCAGACATCACACAAAATTCTTTAATGTATAATAGTTCCATGTTATCTTATGTTTAGTGAGCTATAGGGCTGTTCCAGTTTAGTAAGACCTAAAATAAATTTGTAAATAATTGTACTGGTCCAATGACTCCTACATTAACCAAATTATGTCTACTTCGACTAGTACAGTATTCTCCCTTTGTTAACTACCTATTTTCCTGGCTAAGTGGATGAAAAAAAAAAATCAAATTTTTTATATTACAGTAGCTTGCCGAGCAAAGACTCGTTTCACTTGTTTGCTAATAATACACACCATGTAAACCAGTGTTTTTGCCTGTTACCCTCAAACATGGCAAATAATAAAATACAAAATCACAATCAATTTTAAAGAAGCAAATCAATTGCCAAAATGTTCAATTTGAATCATTTCACTTCAGTCTTTCAAAAACAAAAAGGAACAGAGTCGTTTGTGAGTCAAATCTGGCCTCAGAACAATGTAAGTGCAGGATAAGTGGTCAGGAGGTTACGTGTTGGGTAGAAATGCACCGGACTAGACCTGTTGCAGGAAGCAGTACTGAGAGGCAGCGTGGTAGGTACAACTACTGGTGCTATTGTGGCACAATGGTAGAGCTCCTCCAGCTCTCGTCCCTCTTGCTCCTTCTTCCACTTGGTTCGCCTGTTCTGAAACCAGATCTTAACCTGCGTCTCGGACAGCTCCAAGGCCTTGGCGATGACGTGGCGTTCAAACACCGACAGATAGTGGCTATTCTGGAAGCTGCGCTCAAGCACGTGTAGCTGGTCCAGTGTGAAAGCCGTGCGCATGCGTCGGCCCTTGATTTTAGCTTTACTGCTGATATGAGGGCTCTCCTTTGCTTCTGAAGCTGCCGAAACCTCATCTGAGCCCTCAGTACTTTCGTCACCGGATAATTCATCTGAAATGAAGAATACATGACATGAAAAATGTAAACAAGTTTGTACTAAAGCTTTAAATGTATAACTTCCTTTCCATTCATTTCAGAGCTGGGAGTCAAAGAAGCACATTACAATTTCTTGCACACGTGTTCAATACTGTATGCTTAATTTCAAGACTTATCTCATAATAATAATAATAATAATAATAATAATAAATTTTAACTAATCATAATAAGTCAACCAAGGCAGTGTCCTTGTGTTATTTTTTTTCCATTCTACACATATACAGTTTTAGAGATTATAGATGTATACAATATTAGACACTTAGTAATCGTATAAACAAACAAGCTATAAACAGTTTATTCAATTTTAAAACAATGATATATATGACATTTAAGAGGCTATTTTACTAAAAGAAGTGACCATATGATCACAGCTGACTCAGGCCCTTTGTCCCTAATGATGCCTGTAATTTGCAAAGTAAAAATTTGACATGCATCAAATCCTCTCAAGTCCTTGAGTGTGCACTGATCTTAAAAAGGGGCGGGTTCAGACAAGATCATTAAACACGGGTATCAATCATAAAAACTCTGTGACATGGACGCGTGTATGATAGACTATGGCTAATAAACTAGCGACTTGGCTGCAGATGGGTCTTAGTATATTTTTTACTTTCAAGAGTAAACCTAGAGTTCGCAGTAGAGTCCAGCTGACAGTGTTTTGCATTCTTCCATGTTTTAGCTTTGTCAGTCACAAACAGCCACTAGGAAAATTGAGCTGCACCTTCTGCCATAGAAGAATCTGTTTCCCCATTTGTCTTCTGTGTGTAAGGAACCATAGAAGATATAACTGCCAAGCTTATAATATAAAATGTATCTCTTGTAAAAATTAATATTTATATTTAAGGCATTTGTCAGATGCGCTTATCGAGAGCAACTTACCATTATCTAATTTCTACAAGAGAGCAGGTGAGGCTTCAGGTTCTTTCTCAAGGGCCCAGTTTAGTGTTGCTGGGATATGAACTCACAATGTTCTGATTAGAAGCACCTTTTTCTGATGGTACACAATAGATGAGTACATTTTTTATTTTTTTTAACTGCACCCTTTACTTAAAAAGCTGTACATTTAAGTCACATCAGTGGTTAAATTATTTACAAAAGCCTGCTATAATCATTTTTTAAGGTAAATGATGGCACTAAAGTTATACATGGACAGGGAACATGAACCCTTGGCCCTCTGGACTCCTGGTGATATCCCAGACCTGTATGGGACCCAAAGGCAAATATGCGCAAAAAGATTTTTCTTGCTGATTTGAACCAAGCTATGATTTATATTAACTTATAAGGTGTATATGAATTACCTTAACGTTTTGAAAATAGCTAGTTATCTTTACATAAGGAATCCTAAATAAGGTTAAAATTAGGTTACACTATAGTCAGATTTCCAGGTCAATGACAAAAAAGATGTAGACTTAATTGTGTAATGTATTTACACATGGATGTCTTGATTGATTACAGGAAACTTAAAGGATGTATTTATTATAATATTTAATTCTAATCATTTAAAGCAAATCATTTAACAGAAAGTTTGTGTTTTGTGCTTTAAAAAGTCTTAAAGGTTTTAGTAACTTTATAAATTTATGTAAATAAACACTGTGGCACATACTTGGCAGTTTATAACACGTATAAAAAAGTTTTAGTTTATAAAAAATATTAACTTTTTTGTTTTGGGGAAATTTGTGCTCAAATGTGCCCTCTTGTGGATGTAAAAAAAAAAAAAAGAAAAGAAAAAAAAAAAGAAAAGATTGGATTAAAGAGTTGTTCCTGACGATCAAACTCCAAAACAAAAACAACCCCTTATAACTCACCGCAGCTTCGTTTGTGTCTGTAGTCGGAAGGTTTGTCGCTTCGCGCATCCCGATGCCTCCCCGTGAATTTTGACGGATCTAGGATGTCGGCGATGGAAAAAGAAGAAATCCGCGGAGGTTTGCCGTGTTCTTGATGCATGTTCACGCGCACTCGCGGGGATCCAAACCACGGGAGCTGAACAAGGTGGCAGTAAAGGAGTGACAGGGAAGCGTGCTGGTCCTCGCCCTTTAGAAAAGGTGCCCAATCCTCGCGCATTTATACCGCCGAAGGAGCACACGACTTTCACGCGTGTATAAAATTAACATTTACAAAAGACTAGTCTTGAAAGAAAGAAAGAAAGAAAAAAAACACCAAACCCCTTCTTCCCGAATGCATAAACTCTCTTGTCATTATTGTAAACAGCCCTCCCCTTCCCCTCTCTTAACCAACACACACACACACACACTCACACTCATACTTTAAAATGCAAATGCTCACTTCTCAGCGGGTAACTCTCCCTCGGCCATTTATTACCCCGCATCTGGTTAAAATGTGCCTCTTTTCTTAAAGAGCGTGTAGTTTTTTTGTTGCGACCTTGTCGTTATTTGCAATTGACTGATTTGACGAAAGCGCGGTGCGCGAGCTCTGGTTGTCCTGGGACTCGGACTCGGACCATAACTTGTCAATACGTGAGGATTGTTCAGCTTTTACACACAGGCAATGCGTTGATTTCTCTAAAAAAAACCTTTTTTAAAATATCAATTTATTTGTTAAAAATAGCCCTAACGTGTTATTTTAAAGAATTGCTCTTTTTCTTAAAGAAATATAGGTTAATTCCTTAAAATACCCCCCCCCCCCTTTAAAACAACACGACATTTGCTATTTTTTTTAAAACAAGGGAAAGACCAGTTCAATATCAGTTTTTCAATGTATTTTATTTGTTTGGCAACATAAGCAGGTTTACAAAGAAAATTCATTAAAGGTGAAAACATCTCCCTCGTCTATAAAAGCAGGCATTTGTAAAAGAAATAGTATACAAAATGTATAATCATCATCATCAGTATCATATTGAAATCTGTAATATTGGACACAAGCCGTCCAAACAGACGAATGACTGTATCAACCCTTGTGGTGTGATCAGATTAGTCCAGCGCTGTAAATAATCCCCAGTGCCTCCAGAGGTGGTCTTGCATGGCAGATGCCAGAGTCCTCCCAGGTGTCAACACCAACTAAAGCACTGGTATTTGGGGAGTGAGGCTTAGCCGGCCCACCAGGACAATTAGCAGATGTCACAAGTTCTGCTGACCCTCGCCGACCTCCCTCTTTGTCTATCGAGATGATTGTTAGAATTTTTCTCAGCAAGGGGTCAGCCACGAAAAGTGTGCCTGAACGTCCTCGGTTTTAAAGCCCAGTTACGTTCTCCACAGGAGATGTGGGCATGCTGAGTTAAACCACGAAAATAAATTAACCTTATTAACCTTATGATGTGGGTAACTGAGCGCCTTTTGAGCTGAATATTCAGTTATCATGTGCTTATTAGGTGTAATGTGGTGGATTTTCAACTAATTATGGCTTTTATAAAACCCTGATTCAGTCTCCTTTTATTATTGTAGTATTCCTAATATGTGAAATTTCATGTAGGTTATTTTAGATTACTACAGATTGCAACCAGAAGAAGTGGACTCGAGGTGGAAAGAATAAAAATACAGATGGATTTAGATATGTCCCATCAGATCTTCTCTACCATAGAGAAGTGTGCTACTGTATGAATGTATAAGAAGATACTGTGATGTACGATATACTCCTACAAAATTGAGAAGGAATTGTTGGCCTCTCTGTGCAAAAGATTAGGACCCTTTTTTCAGAACCATTAAAGAACACTTTTTGAAAGATTTTCTTAAAACATTTTTACACAGTTCCCACGTAATGATTTTTTTCCTTTGTGGAATCTTGCAATATTTAATTTTTGTATCACTCCATGGATTAGTCGGTAGTTCGATTGCTAGTGAAAACTTGTGTCATTAAGTGTGGAAAAGTTAATAACTCAAGATCTTGACTAAGATGTAGAAAAAGCAAAACATCTCCACTTTTGAAATATTTGCTGCTTTTCATATATAATTATACCTTGCAATTCATCTACAACCAAAAGTGCAGCAACAATCCAGTCCACACTAAACACTAACGTCTTATTATGGTCTCTTTTTCAGCTTCTGCAAGCGGGGTGTTTGCTTACTGACCTAATTGAGTCATCAGCGCTTTCTTTCTGGAATCTTTGACATTTCAAGGATAATGTTTCTTGCATGGATTTTCAAGTAAAATCACCCAAGTGTCTTGCTGAGAGGCTAAACTGTGCCTTTTGAAGTGTTCATTCAGAAATAAAGTATGTAGGGGGCATTTCATTACAGACTATAACAGTTCATCCCCTCTGGCATTGTCCACAAATCACAGATGGCCAACAATAGATCACAGAGAAAAACAATGAAAACAATCATGGATTCCAGCAATTGTCCTTTATTCATCTGGCCACATTTTACATTCCACAAAGAGGGTAATTACCTCGTTGGTTGTCTGGCTGCCACGTTTAACAACAGACTTAGCAATAATTGCCTTGTACTTTTTTGAAAGGAGAATAGCACTCGTAGTGGTAATAGATGTTTGAAGCATGTTCTACGGGTTTATGGGTCGTTTGTGGGCTGTGACATGTGGAGCAATCTGACGTTTAGGTTTCAAAAGAGATTTAAAAAGGATGATGAGGATATGTATGAGGAATAGAATTATTGGCTAGGTTGGCAATTTTTCACTTTCTATTAAAATCAAATTTGACATTAAAGCTTTTTCTCCTGTCTGGATTTTTTTGTTTTGTTCCAAAGTGCTTACAAAGTTCTAAGAAACATAACAATGTATTTTTTTAACCTAGGAGTCAATGTATGCATAAAATAAAAGTAGATTTGAGTAAAAAAAAAATCTTAATTTGCAGTAACATGCTTTAATATTGAAAGACTACTACGAATAATTACGCCCCTAAGAAATTTCATATTTGTCACATTCCCTGGTTTGGTTTATGTTTCTTGTTTTCACTGTCAGTGAAAGAGGGAATTTTACTCTAGCCAACGACTTTCTGACAGGAGGCAGTCACGTGATGTTTGGCCACACCTTACAAACTGGCCTTGTTACAATAGTAATGGAAATTTTTCAGATGGTCTACTTCAGTTGAATTACTGATAGGAGTCATCTCTTTTAGCTTCCAAAAAGTCAGTGGCATTTCCACCAGCAAAATTTCCAATTATTTTGATCTCCTGAACACTTTTATGCAATAAAAATAAAATTGTTCACTGCGTTATAGTTTTCATTGCATTCGAGATACATAAAAACTATTTAAATATATTTCAAAACATCAAGCTTTTGCATAATTTAATTGAAAAAAAAAACCCCTACAATTTGATAAGAATTTAGATATAAGTATTCCACTGTCTGCATTGTAATCAATATATATTGTTTTGATTGTTGATCTGGCTCTGTTAGGTTTTGTTGCACTACACAACTCAGATTTGCCAACTTTTTATTATTTATGTTTATGTAAAGTGTATGATAAGTAGCATTACACAGTCATGAAGATAAAATAGTGATACATTTACAGCATGAATTATTAATAATATGATTTATTAGTCTTCCTCCTTATAAAAAAAAAAAATCCTAATTAATTATCTAAAAGATTTTACACATCTCGTTAAGGTTAATAAATGAATAATAACTGATATGCTATTTAGTAATTAAAAAGCTCTACATTACTCTATTTATATTCTATGTAAAGTAGGTATAAACAACTGAATTTAGCTAATAGCATTTTGTCCCCTTATAAGGGAGAACCTGCAGTAAGTGTGTGTCTGATATATGCAAACCAGTGGCATGCCAATGTTACTGCTATCTACCAAACAAACACCCACCAAAAAAAAATCTAACGTCTGCTCAGCTATCAATTTTAATGGCTGGCAGATTATGTATAGTACCAAACAGACTATAATCATATACATTAAAAAAAAGGTTTTTTGGAGGTAAGAAACAAAGAGTATATATACAAATACCCCATTTAACAAAGTTGAGCATGATGCACACATTATGTGGTCAAAAGTATGTGGACTCCTGATAATGACTTATATTTGTGTTTATTGCATATCCAATTTAAAATCAAATCTCAATAGCATAGAGTTTATTCTCCCTTTGCTGCTTTAAAGGCTTCCTATGCATCTTAAAGTGTTGCTGAAGGTTTTTTTTTTCTCCTTCTTTGTCGGGCACTGAGGTTAAGGTAGAAGCTTGGCGTGCTGTCTGCCTGGCTTGAAGTCATTGCTCTCAAGTTTTTCCACTCCAGCTACTTGGAATATGTCTCTTGGTCCAATTTTAATGCTACAGTATACAAAGGCTGTCTATACGATTTTATGTTTTCAGCAGTTTGGGGATTTATTTTCAGGTGTCCTCATAAAGTACTTTTGGCCAGAGAGTGTACCAATAAGTTATAGGATCAATTGCAACCTATAGGTGGCAGGACGTATCAAATCTAAGTGGCCAGTGAACAGAGAAGAAGACGCGTGTTCTCGCGAGATTTCTTTTAATCCCGTGATTTAGTTTTCAAACATGGCTTCCGAGGCAGAGGCAGGCGCCGCATCTGTTGTTAAAGGAGAATCTGCGGAAAGGCGAGTTTCAATGAAAACTGCATTTCAAATAGTTATTATATCTTAAATAATAATAATAAAAAAACACTTTATGGACATAGCTAGCTGGGTTTTTGCTTTGAGTTCTCAGTGTTAGATCTAAAGTTGAGTATTAAAGAGTCAACATTTCCATTGTAACGACTCATTATGCTAGTTAGCAGTGTTTACAGCACAGTCCTGTCAGTCACTGCACGCTAGAGAGAGCAAGAATTCTCATGAAAATCTTATGCATATTTTATCATGTGCGATAAAAGTTATGCAAATATAGCTATATAATGTAGTGAGCTCTTCCTTTGACTTGTTCCATAGAATTTGTGTGAATCTGTGAATTTGTTGTGCGCCCTTGCAGAGATGCATCATTAGGAGATCTAACAGCAAGTATGGAGTCTAAGTCTTCTAGTGGAAAAGATCCTGCGGTAGGTTCACCAAGAACTTTTATTAACAAAAATGCATGCAATAAAAAAGATCGATTCATTCATTTCCTGGTCATCTAGGCTTATTTCAGAGTTTCATAAACCTTTGACGAGATTTCACATTTCATATGTCAATCTAATACAATTAAATCACTTCTCTGGCCTCTATAAAGTCTGCTGATGTTTTTTCTGTTTTGTCAGGTGGGTGAGGGCACCGAGGGCACCGACACTCACACGGGGTCAGGAGATGAGGAGAATGGACGACAGCTGGGTGAAATAGAGCTACAGTGTGCGCTGTGCATGAAGTGGTTCACGGCAGACACGTTTGGCATTGACACTACGTAAGAACCCAGTCGATTCACCTGCGGTCACACTTTTATAGATGTATATCTTGGCAGTACTATAGGAATTAAACATGTTACCTTACTGCTAGCAAAGCAAAACTTTCTACTCGCCAAGGTTCAAATGAAGATCAGTAGAATCAGTATCAGTAGAGTGAAGAATCCAAATTAGAAATTTTAAAATTCACTTGTTGACAATACATTTGGAGAGAGGTTGCACAATAAGTTCTTATGACCTTCAGTAAAACATATTGGAGTATGTCCTGGTTTGGGACTGCGTTTCTGCATGTTGTGGTGATACTGGTTGAATTGATAGGATCATGAATGCTGAAAATTATGATAACGATCCCAAGGGCACTGCTAATGCAGTGAAATTATATTTGGAGAGAAAAACAGCTGATAAAACCCTGACAGTCATGAACTCGCCCCCAGAGAATCCAGACCTGAATATTATAGAGGCGGTATGGAGTCACCTGGACAGCGAAAGAAATAAGACTATGTAAATCTTAAAAAATATATATATATAATAATGGGATGTGGTGAAAGAAGCACAGTATTACTTAAGAATTTTACTTTAGAAAACTTTGGGACAGTTTCTCCAAGAGTTCAAAATGTGCAAAGTGCAAAGTTAGGTCACACTAAATGCTGAAGACTTTTGCCTGAAGAGCTATTTTGATCTGAAAACTTTTGGTGTACAGTTTGTTTCTTGTATTTTTCTGTTTGTGTAAAAAAAGTAATAAAAATAGAGTGAAACGAAACGAAAAATGAATATGGATGGACATTAAAACTTTGCTAAAACAACAAAAGAATGCGGTGGCAGCCCAAGACTTTTGAACAGTACTATATTATGTAGAGAATAGATATGTATTAGTATAGTTGTTTACTTACTTGTTCTCTTCCACACAGAACCTGCCTTCCATTCATGACCAATTATGTGTTTCACTGCAACGTGTGTCATCATAGCGGAAATACGTACTTCCTGAGAAAACAAGCGAGTGAGTGTTTTTGGTATCTGATCTCTGTACAGTTGAACAACACTGATTTCTAATTCTGTTCCATGTTTATTAAAATCGTCCTCAGACCTGAAGGAGATGTGCCTTACAGCCCTGGCTAATCTGACATGGTCACGGACTAGAGAAGAGCATCCAAAGACCATGTTTTCCAAAGATAAGGTAATGTATTGAGATCTTTGAGTATTGAGCGTGACTGTGCATTAGGGCTAAAGGGGAAAAGATGGTTTTGTGCAAGAGACCGCATTGAAGTACATTTAATTTGAAATAACAGATTCTTTTGTTTATTATATAGCATATGTTTTTTTTTTTTTTTTTTAATGCAGATTGCATTAAAGAAGATTGCAGACTGTAGGTCAGACTTAGACTGAGAGAATTATATTGCTTTATTTTCCAGGATATTATCCCCTTCATTGATAAGTACTGGGAGTGTATGACAACTCGGCAGAGACCAGGAAAGCTGACATGGCCGAATAATATTGTAAAGACCATGGTAAGTGATTTATTTATTTATTTATTTTTATTATGAATTTTTTTTTTAGCTTATTCAAGATTTCTTCTGGGTTTTTTTTATAGAGTAAAGAGCGTGATGTGTTCCTTGTGAAGGAACATCCTGACCCTGGCAGTAAAGATCCTGAGGAAGAATACCCCAAGTTTGGTTTGCTTGATCAGGTGTCATTTATAGTGCCTTTAGAAAGTATTCATACCTCTTCCTTTTAATACGTCGTTATACATTATTTTAGAATTATAAGAGCAGCAAAACTCCTGAGGGAACTGGAGCTCAGTCCAGCAGAACAAATAAGGGAGGTTTATATAGGGGAGGTTAATGAAACAGCTGAAGATCACTTTGAGATGAGTCCAGAACTTCCAACAGTCTTTGCAAATAGGTTTTCAGACTAAAGCTCTAAAGTTTGCATAATGTTTACCAAGTGCCACCTAAAGAATTCTGTAGGTCATTCAATTTCATAGCTGGTAGAAACCAAGATTGGTATTTTTTTTAAACCAAGTGTTCACTGCTTACTCATTATTATTCTCCTGTGTGTGTCGTGCTGCTGCTTGACTGGGAGACATCACAGGTTTGAGAGAGAAAAACACAATTAGGGAGGAGGACAGGAAAATACATGATAAGAAATATTGACTTTGGTTTAAGTATGTGTGCATTCTTGCTTGAACAATATCTGAGATACATATACAGTGAGGAAAATAAGTATTTGAACACCCTGCTATTTTGCAAGTTCTCCCACTTAGAAATCATGGAGGGGTCTGAAATTGTCATCGTAGGTGCATGTCCACTGTGAGAGACATAATCTAAAAAAAAAAATCCAGAAATCACAATATATGATTTTTTAACTATTTATTTGTATGATACAGCTGCAAATAAGTATTTGAACACCTGAGAAAGTCAATGTTAATATTTGGTACAGTAGCCTTTGTTTGCATTTACAGAGGTCAAATGTTTCCTGTAGTTTTTCACCAGGTGTGCAAAGGGATTTTGGCCCACTCCTCCACACAGATTTTCTCTAGACCAGTCAGGTTTCTGGCCTGTCGCTGAGAAACACAGAGTTTGAGCTCCCTCCAAAGATTCTCTATTGGGTTTAGGTCTGGAGACTGGCTAGGCCACGCCAGAACCTTGATATACTTCTTACAGAGCCACTCCTTGGTTATCCTGGCTGTGTACTTTGGGTCATTGTCATGTTGGAAGACCCAGCCTCGACCCATCTTCAATGCTCTAACTGAGGGAAGGAGGTTTGGTCCCCAAAATCTCGCAATACATGGCCCTGGTCATTCTCTCCTTAATACAGTGCAGTCGCCCTGTCCCATGTGCAGAAAAACACCCCCAAAGCATGATGCTACCACCCCCATGCTTCACAGTAGGGATGGTGTTCTTGGGATGGTACTCATCATTCTTCTTTCTCCAAACACGTTTAGTGGAATTATGACCCAAAAGTTCTATTTTGGTCTCATCTGACCACATGACTTTCTCCCATGACTCCTCTGGATCATCCAAATGGTCACTGGCAAACTTAAGACATGCCTGGACATGTGCTGGTTTAAGCAGGGGAACCTTCTGTGCCATGCATGATTTCAAACCATGACGTCTTAGTGTATTACCAACAGTAACCTTGGAAACGGTGGTCCCAGCTCTTTTCAGGTCATTGACCAGCTCCTCCCGTGTAGTTCTGGGCTGATTTCTCACCTTTCTTAGGATCATTGAGACCCCACGAGGTGAGATCTTGCATGGAGCATGTTTAGCTTCTTCCATTTTCTAAAGATTGCTCCAACAGTGGACCTTTTTTCACCAAGCTGCTTGGCATTTTCCCCGTAGCCCTTTCCAGCCTTGTGGAGGTGTACAATTTTGTCTCTAGTGTCTTTGGACAGCTCTTTGGTCTTGGCCATGTTAGTAGTTGGATTCTTACTGATTGTATGGGGTGGACAGGTGTCTTTATGCAGCTAACGACCTCAAACAGGTGCATCTAATTTAGGATAATAAATATAGTGGAGGTGGACATTTTAAAGGCAGACTAACAGGTCTTTGAGGGTCAGAAATCTAGCTGATAGACAGGTGTTCAAATACTTATTTGCACCTGTATCATACACATAAATTGTTTAAAAATCATATATTGTGATTTCTGGATTTTTTTTTTTTTAGATTATGTCTCTTACAGTGGACATGCACCTACGATGACAATTTCAGATCCCTCCATGATTTCTAAGTGGAAGAACTTGCAAAATAGCAGGGTGTTCAAATACTTATTTTCCTCACTGTATATATCTGCAGCAAGGCCCCAGAACCCCCCAGTGTATTAAAAGTACTGTAAACCTGCTTTTGAAGGTTTATTTTGATTTAGCTGTATGTGGTTTAATCATACAGCCTGTTTTGCTGCATAATATGTAATTACCCAAATGGAGCAAATTTTAAAGTTGTTTTAATACTCTTAAATGCAGTATAGTGATTTTGAATGTCTGTTGTCTGTTGGACAAGGACTTGGCCAATATCGGACCATCTTACGACAGCCAAAAGCAAACAACCACTGTTACAACAGGAGGCAGTCTAAATGGTAAGGTGTCTTTCAAGTTCCTTTAATGTGAATTTCTTTAAATGATTTACAGGGCAATTGGATATCGCATGTAATGTACATGATGCAAACCTGTTTAGTTTAATTAGATTAATCTTTTCCATAATTACATGCCCAAATCTTTAAATAATGTATTATTTAAAATGTATTTAAAAATTATTTAAACTGCATTAAGCAATTTAATTTCATAAAAATTGGTTTTATAGTGCATTCAGAAAGTTTTCAGACCCTCTTCGCTTTTTATTTTATGTTGCAGCTTGAAACTACTAGTTGTTCAAATTAAAATAATCTCATTAATCTACCACTTGGTACCCCATAATAGCAAAGTAAAAACATAATGTACATAAGTACAACACAAATTTGAAAAAAAATTGGGCATTTTGCAAAACGTAAATAAAATCAAAATGCAATGATTTGCAAATCTCATAAATCCTTATTTTACTCACAATAAAAAAAAAAAACGTATCAAATGTTATTAAAATTCGTCTGACCACAGGTCTGTTTTCCACTTTGCCTCAGTAAATTTTAAATACGTTTTTTTTTCTAGAGAGGATGAGACCGTTTCTAAATCATCTTCACACATGCACAATAGAGATTTAACCTGCATTTGTGGATGACATGGCAAATTGTGTCCACGGACAATGAATTCTGGATGTGTTCATGAGCCCATGCAGTGATTTTCATTACAGAATCATGACTGTTTAAAATGCAGTGCTGCCTGAGGGCCCAAAGATCACAGGCAACCAATATTTATTTTATCCCTTGTCTGTTGTGTGAAGAGATTTCTCATATTCTTTGAAACTTTTGATGTTCTGAAAATGATGAAATATTCAAATGTTTTGCAAGTTTATGTTGAACATTATTCTGAAATTGTTCCACAATTTGTTGACACAGTCTTTCTCAGATTGGTAAGCTTTACTTCTGAGAGACTCTGGGTATAAAGTTATCTTAGACACCTGTGGTAAAAAAAATCTCTTTCAAGAGCTGGTTGCCTGGCCAAACTGAGCAATCGGGTGAGGAAGGCTCTTAGTAAGTAGGTGGCCAAGATCCTGATAGCCACTCTCACTGTGCTCCAGACATCCCGTGTGGAGATGGGAGAGAGTTCTAGATAGACAAAAATCACTGCAGCTCTTCACTGATTTTGGCTGTATGGCTGTATGGAAACCTCTCCTCAGTGAAAAACACTTGAAAGCCAGCTTGGAGCTTGCACAAAAGCACCTGAAGGTCTCTCAGACTGTGATGAACAAGATTCTCTGATCCGATGATGCCAAACCTTTCAATCTTGGTTTCAATTCTAAATGTTATGTCTGGAGGAAACCAGGCACTGCCCATCACCTGCCCAAAACCCTCCTAAAAGTGAAGCATGATGGTTGCAGCAGCATGCTGTGGGGATGTTTTTCAGCAGCAGGGCCGGTCCCTGGTCAGTGTTAAGACAAAGCTGAATGGAGCAAAGTACATAGTTATCTTCAATAAAAACTTCCACAGTGCTCAGGACTTTAATCTGGAAGTTTTTACTTCCTACATGACAACAACTCTAAAGCACACAGTCAATGTTCTTGAGTGGCCCTGTCTTAAACCATATTGAACATCTCTGAAGAGATCTGAAAATGACTGTCCACTGACGGTCCCTATCCAACCTGACCCAGTTTGAGAGGATTTGCCAAGAAGAATGGAAGAAAATCCACAAATGCAGGTGTGCAAAGTATGTTGCATAATACCCCAAAAGACTTGAGGCTGTAATTGCTGCCAATAAATGCTTTAACTAAATACTGAGTGAAAGAGAAAAAACAGAATTTGTACAATTGTAGTATCAGGCTGCAACATAATTTTTTTAAAAGTGGGTCTTATTACTTTCTGAATGCACTGTATATTGGAAAATGTAAACAATCATGGACAAATTAGTTGGTACTGCTACACACAAAAAAGAACCCACAATTTTCTCTAAAACTTCTTGAAACGGACAAAAGTAATTGGTGTCCAACAATGTTTATTTAACCAAATGGTTTAAATTATAAAACAAATAAAAAAAGAGCATGAATAAATTGACCTAAAAATATAAATCTATGGATTATAGTAATATTTTAAATTAATTGTTTTCCTCAATTATTACCATACATATTTTACATCTTATCAGTCATTCAGCCTATTTAAATATCTGTTTGGTATTATTGTGTAACCACACTGAACATGGTCCATGGACTAGGAAGGAGAGAGTTGTCTCAGGATATCAAAAAGAAAAAAAGACAAAATGTAAAGGACCATTTCCAAGCAGCTTTGTTTCTGTGAGCTTTAAGTTTATAATCCATGGGACTGTAGTCAACCTCTTTTGGACATGTCCACAAGAAACGAAAACGTGACCCCAGTTTGAAGAGACACCTACTGTAGTCATAAAGGGTAGAAAAAGAGCCAAGAAAAACATCCAAAGAGATACACACGTGGCCAAATGTCAATGAAAGAAAAACTCACCAGACAACACAGTGCCTACCTGGAGGTGTGTATATATATATATATATATATATATATTATATATATATATATATATATATATATATATATATATGCCCACTGACTGATTACAAGATTGTAGACACCTGTGATGCTAATTAGTGGACACACCTTGAATTAACATGTCCCTTTGGTCACATTATTTTCAGTCTTTTCTAGGGGTACCATCAATTTTGTCTAGGCCTGTTCCATGAGTATTTTTTTTTTTTTATAATTCCGTTGAAGCATGGTTGAAAGGCAATGTCTGACTTTCATTGGTTAACATTCATAGAATTTTTATTAATTATTTTTGTCAGATTAAATTTTTTTCTGTGACCATTGTGAGTTTTTCTTTTATTGACCGAAGGGTACCAACAATTTTGTCCACGTTTGTAAAAGCTGGACTCCACAGACAAGGTGCATCAGTGTCTGACTGCGATTTTAAACCCAAACTTGGTTAAAAGAACAACGCACCAAAAAAAAAAGCCAGATCAGCCCTGATCAGAATCCTAGCAGACATCTAAGGAAGTAGTTGAAATATGCAGTCTGACAATGACACCCTTCAAACCTGAAACATTTGCAGCAGTTTGCTCATGAAGACTGGGCCACAGTACCTGTTGATGGATGCTCATTGAAAGCTACAGAAATTGCTTTTTTGCAGTGATCACCTCTAAAGGTTCTGCAATAAAATGTATGGTTTCTGGATTTTTGTTTGTTCTTTTTTTTATTTTCTTTGTTATTTAAAATACTTGAATAAAGAGAAATCAAAAGCTAGGTCTGATTTTAATGAACTATAGAAAAAACAATAATGGATGCGGTTACTTTTGTCTGTTTCAACTGATTTAAGAGAATTTTTTGTATTTTATATTTTTTCTTTTTGTCTGTTATATTTGGTGTGTTAATACTGGTGTTAGTGATGTTTTCATAAATGCAGTTGTTTAGCATGCCCTTTAACCTTCTACATATTATATTCTAGGTGGATCATCCTTTTCAGGTGAATATGTAACCTAATATTTGTGGCATTTGGAGCGCTCTGCTTTTTTGTGTGCGCTCCTTCTAATCCTTTTTGCTCCTTGACTTTGTTTTCCTTATCTTAAGCTTTGCGTGTTGTTTGGTTTTTAAGCTTGTAATTTGCCTTCCTCCTATCGGGGTGTACTGTCCTCAACCTTCATCCTGACGTGTCCACTAATTCCTGCTTATTTGTGCTTTGCGCTTGTCCTCTTCGCCGCAACCAAATCAAATGGAAATTTATGTGCCACGGCCTTTGGTGTTGGGGCTTACCGAAATTCTGCCTGCACGGGTTTGAATAGAGATTTTGTCTAATCCTGCGGCTATTAGATAACTAGCCAAGCCCTGATCAGACCTCTGTCCTTGGTGGTAGTAAATGTACCCTAACCTGTACATCTAAGTGTCTCTTTCATTTAATGTTTTTGCTTTTCTTTCTTTTTTTCCCCCCCTCCAGGTTTAATTATATCGGTCTATAATTACGGATTTTAAGATTGCTTCTTGGGTTTGGTTTTCCAAAAACAAGCAATGCAGCACAGTAATGAGTAATGGCCAATCTAGTATCCAAGTTTATGACTATTTATGGCAATATTAATAGTACTGAATGATTTTATACACTATTGATTTTGGAAAACTGAATCTTAAGCACTGATAGCGGTTTCTTCTTTATTCTTCTTATTCAGTTTAAGAATGTTTTCTGTGTGTGTGTGTGTGTGTGTGTGTGTGTGTGTGTGTGTGTGTGTGTGTGTGTGTGTGTGTGTGTGTGTGTGTGTGTGTGTGTGTGTGTGTGTGTGTGTGTGTGTGTGTGTGTGTGTGTGTGTGTGTGTGTGTGTGTGTGTGTGTGTGGCTTTTTTTAAGGGATACAGGACCAGATCAATGCACTGCTTTTTAAAGGCTTAGCATGTTCTTACAACAATAGTTTGTTTGCTGAGTTTGAATCCAAGTGCAGTCTCTTCTTTAGTTTGTTTATAGTTTTGGTTTCAGGCTGCACAACCAAATTAATTTCACTTGTCAAATAAAATCAATAAATGAAGCAAACCTTGTGTTCAATAAGCATGTACATCACCAGTCACTCGAGCTTGGAGAGCACAGTGCTGGTGATGAATAAATGAAAATCTCATTATATAGCATAAACAATAATTTTCTAATATTTTGTCTATCACATACAGCATTTATTTTCTTTTGGTTTGTTGGTCCAAATATCCAAGAGGCATTGTATTTTTGTAGCACTACAGCTTATTTAATTTAAATAGACGAAAACACAGTATATTTGAACCCTAAGTCAGTTTGTACAGTTTTTATTATTTAGATTAGTCTTTTGCAGAGCAGCACCAAAAAAAATCATTCTATCGTTTAGCAGCAAAACCTCACCTTTTCAATTAATCATGTTTATTGAGATCCGCATTCTTACACCACTGTCTCTATCAAGGTGGCCTTCCTCCACCTGGTACAGGCAAAGGCCGGGGCGCCAAGCGCAAGCAGCAACAGCAGCAGGATGGAGCTGCTGCAGGAACAGCGAAGAGAACACGCAGGTATACATTGAGATTATATGCCTGTTCCTTTTTTTTTTGTTATTCCTTTGTTTTGCTTTAATTGGTGTTTTCTTTCCCCCAGTGACCCTCTATTTTCAGCACAGCGCCTGCCTCCTCACGGTTATCCTCTTGAGCATCCGTTTAACAAAGATGGGTATCGCTACATCCTGGCCGAGCCAGACCCGCATGCACCCGACCCAGAGAAGCTGGAGCTGGATTGTTGGGCTGGAAAGCCCATCCCTGGAGACCTGTACCGAGCTTGTCTTTATGAGAGAGTGCTGCTCGCCCTGCATGATCGAGGTTTGTGTCTAAGTAATTAGTATTGGATTAGAAGTAATAATTATACACATTCATATTAGCAATCGTGAAATCAGTTGATTTAAAAAAAAAAAAAAAAAAAAAAAAAAAGGAATCTCTTTATCCTTCATATTAACAAATGGGTTTCCCACTTACTGTTATGTTTTCTAAGCTCCCCAGCTGAAGATCTCTGATGATCGTCTGACTGTAACTGGAGAAAAAGGCTACTCAATGGTGCGAGCCTCTCATGGGGTACGAAAGGGGGCATGGTACTTTGAGGTGACCATAGATGAGATGCCGGCTGACACCGCTGCCCGTCTTGGCTGGTCCCAGCCTTTAGGTTAGTATTATTTGAACAAAAAATGTTCAAAAACAGAAAATACTAATAAGCAATAGATTGTATTATGTAAATAAAATGAAGGCAATGCATCTTGCCTCTCTGTGAGTTTGATATCTGTTTTTTTTTTTTTTTTCTTGAAAACACCCAACCAAATTTATCCCATATTTAAAAAGCTTAACCCCCAGGAGATAGAGTAGGCCATCAAGTTGAGTGTCTGTGTCTGCGATCAACAGAAGACCTATTAACAAATACGCAAACCAGGATCCCAGTCCAGAATTCAGTTTTCTGACTTAGTTTTCTCAGCCAATGCTTGTGCTAAGGAAAAGGCTATTTTTTTTTTTTGTCATGTTTTACATATTTTTTTAAATTATTCTAAGAAATGAGAAAACCGCCTCTTTTCCACTATTGTACCAGTACTAAAAATTTTTTATCCGTTTTGTTTTTAAATACAGTAAATGGCAGCATCTAACAATTGACAAATTTTCATTAATTATTTTCTGACATAATTTGTTGCTGCTATGTTGTAGGGAATCTGCAGGCTCCTCTGGGCTACGATAAGTTCAGCTATTCGTGGCGCAGTAAAAAGGGCACACGCTTCCATCAGTCCATTGGGAAACATTATTCTGATAGCTACGGACAGGGAGACATCTTGGGCTTCTTCATCGAGATACCAGACAATACCGAGACTGCAAGGGCACTGCCAGACACGTACAAGGACAAAGTACGAGTAAAACAGTGTTTGCCGTGTTCTCTGTGGAAATTGTTCTAAAAAAACAAACAAACAAAAAAACGTGCCAAATGACAAACACTGGTTCTCGTGAATTTCTTGAACAATTCTTCTTCTTTCTTGCAGGCACTGATTAAATTTAAAAGCTACCTCTACTTTGAGGAGAAGGATTATGTGGATAAGGCAGAGAAGAGCTTAAAGGCAATGAATAAAAGTCGAGTGAGTAAATCCTGTTCTAAATTTGTACACTTGGTTTTGGAACTTGCACTCATAATGCTGTCTGATTTTATCTTTGTAGATGATTTTTTACAAGAACGGCATGAATCAGGGGGTGGCTTTTGAGAACCTGTATGAGGGCATGTATTTTCCTGCCATATCGCTTTACAAAAATTGTCAGGTATGATACTTTATTCTTTATTATTATTTATTTATTTATTTATTTATTTTTTACATAGAAGCTGCTATGCTTGGGATAGTCTATCAAAAAAGTGAGGTAGTATCAAAAAGGTTTTAAAACGAATGGTGCTAACTGGTGCTCTTCTGGCCATGTGCGTTACCCCGTCTGCGACTTTATCATTAACAGCAAGTTAGAACAAAGAGCAAACGTGAAATTCTGTGTGAAACTGGGCAAATCTGCCACAGAGATGTGTGGCATACGGGCGATCCTGCAATGAATCGTTCGGGGTGTTTTGAGTGGCACGCGTGCTTTAAGAGCGGGAGAATCAGGAAGACCTTCAACGAGCTCAACCCCCGAAAACATCTAAACCATTCAGCAACTTGTGCATGATTATCGTCGGAGAACAATCCGCATGATCTCACTTCCGCACCCACCCTGCTCGCCAGATTTGTCTCCTGCAGACTTCGCCCTCTTCCAGAAGATGCAGCTCAAAATGGTCGTTTGGACACCATTGCGAAGATCCAGCACACAGAAGCTGCTTGACACATTTAGAAAAAAAGACTTCCAGTACATATTTCAATTGTGGCAGGAATGCTGGGAGCACTGTATTGTTGTGCAAGGGGACTATTTCGCTGTTAGAATTTGTTAAATTTGTCGTGTTCTTTTAGAGCTCTTTTATGTGCTGAAATGTTATTTGTATGGCTTGCTGACAACTTACAATACGTTGAACACATGGCCAGTTTTTTCATCTGGTTTTTGAACATACATTTAATTGTAACAAATAAATAAAACAGTATAAATCTGTCTCAATTTTCTAAGGATCAGTTGTTTTCCCTTTAAATATATCCGCTTTTATCTCGAGGTCCTTAACCAATTTGGAACGTGTCTCATTTCCCCACCTTTAGTTGCAGTTCTGTATATGAAACTCTAGTTGGTGATGCTGGCAGTATATTCTATATGACAGTTTGAATCTCTATCTGCAGATATCCGTTAATTTTGGACCACATTTCAGATACCCGCCAAAAGATGTCAAGTTTCAGCCAGTGAGTACAGTAAATACATTCATGGTGCTTTATAGGTTTGTGTGTTTTTTTTTTTTTTTTTTAAAAGCTGTTTCATTTTTTGTTCAGATGAGTGATATGGGCTGGGGTGCAGTGATCGAGCATTCCCTCGCAGACATCCTTTACCATGTGGAGACAGAGGTCGATGGCCGGCGCAGCCCTCCATGGGAAGGCTAAATGCTGTTTTCTGCAGCTACATGCATTAAAGGAAGTGCTTTTTCCCAAATAATGTCTGTCTGCTCGACCTGTAGCATGGGGCCACGTTTTTTTGGTATTAAGAAAAAATAATGAAGAACTCCTTTCCATTAAAGTCGTAATTCATGATAGTCAATAAAATTCATTTTATAGCTGGAAGAGTTCATAAACGAGTATGCGTACAGAATATGCATACTCGTTTATTAACTCTTCCACCCCCAAAACATATGTCTGTGACCTAAATTTATAAATAAGGTTTGATGGGGTTCATGGTATTTATTTTTCTTAGTAAAATGAAACGTGCCTGTTCCTGTCCATGGTTTTTGCGCATACATTACAGATGCAATAGATAGAGATTATATTGAAAAATGCTGGTCCGTTTCTTTAATGTGAAGCCCGAACATCTTTTGCTGTGAAGCGATTTCATGTTTTCATTTGTAAGTGATTCTTGTTGCACACAAGAAGTTTTAGAGAAATGTAAGGCTCTGACAAATTTCTAGCAAGCAAGACATGTCTTGGTTGCCAGTTACACTGTTAAACCGCGATGCTAGATCTATATTCATCAATGGTTAAGCATTTGTGAGTCAGAATGCAACTTGCACCTGTTATCCAGTGTGCATTGTTATGAAACACAAACAAAAAATTTTATTACATCAGTACCAAGAGTTGTGGCTGTGTGCCTTTTGTTTTAAAGCTCATTGTACATAAAACAGTGATTTGAATAGAATATAGTTGGGTTTATAATGGGCCAACAATGGCAAATTCTCTTCTGTTGTATATCTGACACCAGAAATAACAGGCCATATATATATTTCTTGTCCTTTCTTTGAGTGCTGTTTTCTGTTTTTTTTTTTTTTTGTTTGTTTTTTTCCTTGTTAGTAAATTCCTTAACAGTTGTTCACACAGGTGTAATGTATGATTTTATTGTTTTTCAGTATCACTAAAACTTGTTTTATACTCAGCCTGGTTTTAATAAAATTCCACATTCTAAGACGCTGTTCATTTCAGCCATTTGCTAATGGCAGTGTGTTCTTTTCTGGTTACTGAATAACAAAATGTACAACAAAATGATTTCACTGATTTTTCAGTCATATATTTAAGTGAGACATAGTATAAAATGTGAAAAAGTCAAAGTAATCATAAAGTAAGGCACATACATTTACTCCTTCATACAATTAATAATCCATTTAATGTTAGCACCAGTCCTGCGAGTTTATATCCTAGTTAAATCTTTTAACTAGTCACGAGTCCTTTCAGCAAAATTAAATGTGTATTACACTTATAGAAACGTGAATCTACTTGTAGAAAGTGTTAGTATTTAGATTAATTCATATGAAGAGTCTAATAAGTTCATTCGAAGCTCATCAGGGCTCTTTTTTGATGCCCTGCTCTTCGGCTGTGGAGGCTCGTCACGATCCTGAAAAAACAAATTCCAGTATGAATGGATGCACTGTCATGTAGGTACTGGAAATGCAACCTTTAGTCACAATCATTTTTTTTTAGGAACACCTCAGCATTTATACACTTATGCAATCATCTGAGACTGGCACACAACAGTCTTTAGAGTTTACAGAGACACAAAACACCTTGATGACAATATGTCTGAGAAGAATGGTCAGATTTGTTGAGCTGACATGAAGGCTTTGGTAACTGAAATAGCCATTCTTTACAACTGTGATGAACAGAAAAAACATTCAAAGTCAAAACATGTCAACCTTGAAGGGATGCAACACCATAAAGAACACCAGATTTCACTCAGACGAGCGGTAATCTGAGGTTACACTGGCTAGCATTTCCCTTAAAACTGTACAGTTAAATACCAAAAAGAAATGGCCTGGTATTTTTTCCAGTCTTTCACTGTCCAGTTTTAGTACATCTAGCCTGAGATTCCTGCTCTTCTGATGCATCCAATCTCCCACAATGTTTGAAGTGGTATGTGCTTTTCTGCTCATCAAATTTGTAATGTGATTTTGAAGGAGGTATTTCCACCTGCAGAACTGGTACTCACTTGACCATTCATCACAGTCACCAAGGCTCATAGACATTAATCCGCTTGAGTTGATTAAATGATTGGATAAATGCACAAATGTACAGATATTCCTATATTCCTAACAAATGTAGGCTGTAAATATCCCTTACATGTCTTTTGAAGATTCTATCAATCAGCCTGTGTCGAGAATTTGGCTTTAGTTGGCGCATGCTCTTATGGGGCGATTGGGGTATCTGGGCAAACTGAATTGTACGATCGAGATCTGGTGTCCTCTTGCCTTTGGGGCCAAATACGTTCAGATCCTTAAAGCACTCCGTCTCAATCATCTGTATTAGGCAGAAAAGTGAGACTGTAGCAAAGTTTGATGTAACAGACAGTATTTATTACACTTACTATTGTTTTAGTACCTCATTTTGCCATGGGATGGCCATGCTGCCTGTGCTGAATTTAGTGTAAAAGTCTTCATCTATCACATCAAGGTTGACGCCCTTAACTGTGGAGAACTGGTCAATGTCCACAACGTCTTGGCAGTACACAGCTTTTGGCTGTGAAAACAGAGACACTAAGTTATCATGAGCTTTGATCATCACTTAATGGTTGATGGAGTATTGTCATGGGCCATAATACATGCTATTAATGCAAAACAAATGAAGTTGTTCTGTTTATAAACCACAGATGCATGAGTCAAATGACTTCAAATGACTTTTGACCACTGCAGTGGATCTCTACTTCAATTGTAGTTTGAGTTATACTTACATTTGGCACAAAAGGGGGATCCAGCATTCCAGCCTCTAATCGCCTAAAGTTGATATCCTTGAAGAACACATGATCTTTTACCTCGTTTACACCACCAGCACCACATCCCAGTCTTTCCTCTGGATTTTTTGCCAAGAGCTGAGTAAAACAGTCAATAAGTAACAGCAGTTTTAAAACTACATTTTAATATAAACTGCTTATTATTCTTTTGGGTGTTCCCGTTAAAGGTTGCCACAGCGGGTCATCCATCTCCATGCCCCTCTGTCCTCTACATCTGCCTCTTTGAAACCAACTACCTGCATGTCTTCCTTCACCACATCTATAATGATGCTCCTTGGTCTTTCTTTTTTCCTCTTGCCTGGTGGCTCCATCCTCAGCATTCTTCAACTGATATACCCCATGTCCCATCTCTGCACATGTCCAAACCGTCTCAATCAGGCATCTCTCACCTTGTCTCCCAATTGTCCTAAATGCGATGTCCCTTATTATCAACTTATTGTTAATCCTGTCGATCCTCGTCACTCTCAATGGAAATCTCAGCATCTTAAGCTCTGCCACCGCCAGCTCCACCTCATGTCTTTTACTCAGTGCCACTGTCTCTAAATCATACAACATCACAGGTCTCACCACAGTCCTATGAACTTTCCCTTTCACTCTTGCATATATCACAAACTTATCACAAATCACTCCCGCCACTCTTCTACACCCACTCCACCCTGCCTGTACTCTGTTCTTCACTTAAGTACTTCTCTAACACAGAGAAGTACGTACCTCCACGTCTCCAGGCTCTTCTCAACCTGCTCCCTACTCTCACCATAAATCACAATATCATCCGTAAACATCATAGTCCATTGAGACCCCTGTCTGACCTCGTCTATCAACCTGTCCATCACCAATGCAAACAGGAAATAGCTCAGAGCCGATCCTTGATGCAGTCCCACCTCCACCTTGAACCAGTCTGTTGTTCCTACTGCACCCATCACTGCTGTCACACTGTCCTCATACATGTCTTGCACCACCCTCACATACTTCTCTGCCACACCTGACTTCCTCATACAATACCACAACTCCTCTCTCGGCACCCTGTCATACGCTTTCTTTAAATCCACAGACACACATTGCAACTCCTTCTAACCGTCTCTAAACTTTCCCAGAAATCTTCAAGCAAATATTGCATCTGTAGTGCTCCTCCTCAGCAAGAAACCATTTTGCTGTCACAGATGGTCACCTCTTCTCTCAGCCTGGGCTTCCACTACTCTTTCACCCTTTACTTTTTACTCTTTCATATATATATATATATATATATATATATATATATATATATATATATATATATATATATATATATATATATATATATATATATATATATATATATATATATAAAACACCAATTTATACATCACATAATAATACAATAATTTACATATTTTAATAGACTATTAAAATACCACCTTTGTCTATGTTTGTCTATAAACGTAAGCAAATGCTTATTAAGTAAGTATTAAGTATTATCCAGTTTACCCTGACTGACAGCATTTATGCATGCAGTAAAAAAAGAACAACCCATAAAAAAATAACAAATAAAAAAACAGAAAGTTCAACAAATTGCAAAAGATTTTTCATATGTATTTCACTAAATCTTTGTAGTCTTTATTAGTCTATATTAAGTCTTTATTTATAATTCTTTATTCAGTCTAATGACAGAAAGTTATTGGAGTTAATAAAGACTTCAGGGTCTTTTACAAAGATTTAGTAAAATACATACAAAATATAAACAAAAAAATCATTTACAGTTTTTTGTTGATATTTTTGGAACAAATAAGCTATTTTTCTTTATCTTGTAACTTATCTTTTTTTAAAGAAAAATACAACTTTTTATTTTCATTTTCTGATTTAGTTTTATGTTTCATGTTTCCTCATACTCTGATGCCACTGATGTGATGTTGAAGACAAACAGTCACTCATGAGGAAGCAGAAGCTAATGGTGAACTTTCCCTTTAAGTGAAAGTAGAACGTCTGGACCCAGTATTACTATATTCATCCTTCAACTAATAAAAAAGTATTACATTGCAGATGTTGATTTTGCTTACATTTTAGTAATTTATAATTTCATATTCATATGTAAACAAGTTTACATGTGACTCCAGATGGAACCACCTTTTTCCTGCTTACCCCTAAACAATGTTAATGACTTAATGTAATGTTAAATGTGGTAGGGTTTAAAGTATTTTTCCTGGAGTTGAGTCTTCAAAAGAGTAAAAGTTTCTGTAACCAATTCTGGTTAACTCCATAAATAATAACAGAAGTTTGTGAGAAAGGCCATGTCTGATGCCTCACCTTTCTAGATAACTTCCGGTAGATTCTCTTCCTCTATTTGTGAAGAAGTTTCAACAACCACAACTCTTTTCTAGTATTTAACAATTCATTTTAGTCTTTAGTGGTGTGCCAAAGAATTCCAGTCGAATCGCTCAAAGCTAAGTTTAAAACATGGATACCACTTGTCACATTAACATTTTGCAAATGTAGGTATTCCTGCTTTGATAAGTGAGTTTAAATGAAAAGGATTTGAATGTATAAAATGAAGGATTATCAAATATAGAGTGCAAATGAATGTCAGCAAAAAACAACAAGTTTAGGTAGCTAACATGGAAGTAACCTATTAACTGGCTGCAATGCCTGCATTATTGATAGGCATAATAGTTGACGTAACTCTTGTTAGATAATGATCTGGACTTTGTAACACTAAGATAATTCAGAAGATGTTATGCTAGATATGGCTTTTTGGAAATTTTGCTGAATAAAAGGCAAATGTTAACTGCATCTGTATTTTTATATGTGATAGACATTCTACTCGGGTAGACTTTATCTCATTTTGATATGGATTACTATTCTGTCCCATGCTAGATTGCCACCTTAATAACACAATTTTACTTGCACACACACACTGTTACTGAATATTCAAATGTGTACACTTAGTGAGGTTTTCATACCACTTGGCAGATGTCTTTCGTGTCCGCTGTGAACCTGACCCCATAGTGCTCTTTGGTTTCCAGCACTCTTTTCTCAAGCTCCTTCCGATGCAGTCTCTCATTGCGCTCACGGAACGGCATAGCTGCTGCGGTCATCTCGTAGATGAGACAGCCGAGTCCCCACCAGTCAGCACTTACATTGTAATGCTTATCACTGATGACCTCTGGAGCTGAGTGCAATATACATATTTACTGAATTTAAATGCTATAAATAGCAATAGGACAGTTGTACTGATTTGGCTGTACAAGCTGAAATCATATGATAATCCTCAAAAGTTGAAAGCATCATTTTTACATTAGAAATGCCATATAGGGTATTTCTAATGTAAAAATAATGCTTTAAACATGTCCTGTGGTTTACTAATGAGAACATGACATACCCATGTATCCAACTGTTCCCACTCTGCCACGAACAAACTCTCCTTTTTTAACAATTACTGACAAGCCCAGGTCAGATATGCGTATATGTCCTGTAAAAAAAGAAAGCACCACTATAAATGCATGAAATGATAGTTTACACATTAATAACATATAAACCTTTGGGGAATGTGATACTGTGACGGTTGGTTAATGAGTGAATTAATTAATTAATAAAGCATGACAGAATAATCTGTTATAGGAATATAATCAACAATGGGATAACGCCAATGTGCCCAACACGAACTGAAGTTAATGTTTCCACACTGAGGTTGATTCATTTGCTATTCTGTAGTTTTAACTGTTACAAAACATCTACTGTAAATGTTAAATAAACAGTTGTTTGCATTTTTTTACAATAGCAAAAAAAATACCCATCACTTGACTAACTATATAACCCTAATTACAAAAAAGTTGGGATGCTACAGTATGTATATTGTAAATAAAAACAGAATGTAATGATTTGAAATTTCATAAACCCATAGTTTATATAGAACACAATAAACCAAAGCATTTCACTGCATGTCGTACTCTGTATGATTGTGTATGTGACAAATAAAATTTGATTTGATTTGATTTAAAACCATAGAAACCATATTAATTGTTTAAAAAAATATGGTAATTTTGATTTTGATAGGTGCAACACAGCTCAGAAAGCTGGGACGGGACCATGTTTACCTCTGTGTAGCTTTCCCCGAAAAGGACGTTGTCTGGGTGGAAGCATATGTTGATTTAAAATCTGTATATATCTTTTAGCATTTATGGTGTCTTTCTAGATTTGAAAGCTGCCATATATGTGGCACTAATGCACCTCATACCATCAGAGATGCAGGCTTCGGAACTGAGCACTGATAATAAGCCGGTTGGTCACTCTCTTCTTCAGTATGTAGGTCGCCACCTCCATGATTTCCCAAAAGAATATTACATTTTAATTTGTGTGACCTCAGAACAGTGTAAATTTTGCCTCAGTCGATTATTTATGATGATTTAAATGATTAAATGAGCTTTGGCCCTGAGACGACTGTGGCATGTCACATATGGCTTTTTTCTTTGCACGATAATGCTTTAACCTGCAATTGTGGATGACACGACAAACTGTATTCACAGATGATGAGTTCTGAATTCTGAGCCCATGCAGTGTTTTCTATTAAAGAGTCATGTATGTTTTTAATGCAAGGTCCACAGATCACAGACAAATTTATGTTGAGGAACATTATTATGAAATTGTTCCATGAGATTTTTGAAACAGTTTTTCACTGATTGGTGAACCTCTTCCCATCTTTACTTCTGGGCGACTCTGCCTCTCCAAGCCCAACTTTTATTTAGATGTGTTGCAGCCATCAAATTATAAAATATCTTATTTTTTTCTTAAAAAGGTACAATACCTCAGTCATAGCATTTGATAGATTTTCTACATTTTACTGTGAATAAAATATGGGTTTATGAGATTTAAAAATCATTACATCATGTTTTAATTTACAATTTCTATCACTTTTTAAATAATGTTGTATAACACATTATATTGACCAAACCTATTATGTTGCAGGTCCACAATTGTACACAATGCATTTGAATGTGGTAGTTTTAAAATTCCTTCCACTTAAACAAGAAAACAGATACGTGTACTAGCATGACAAAGCGCTTGTGCACAAAGCCAGGTCCATAAATATATGGTTTACATGGGTTGGAGTGGCAGATCTTGAATGTCCTGCTATAGAGCTCTAACCGCAACCCTACTGAACA
Source organism: Silurus aristotelis (assembly GCF_946808225.1). Taxonomy (NCBI): domain Eukaryota; kingdom Metazoa; phylum Chordata; class Actinopteri; order Siluriformes; family Siluridae; genus Silurus; species Silurus aristotelis. Next base: position 14,063,222 of record NC_139591.1, read on the forward strand.
CCTTTGGAATACAATAGAATGCAGGCTGTGGCCCAGTGTGGAGCTTATTATCACAGCAAATGGGGACTATTTGTGGAATGAGATGTTCAAAAAGCACAGACCACTCTTATGGTCAGGTTTTAACAAACTTTTATCCATATATATTGTATCAAAGCCTGCACATTTATATAAACTATGTAATGTTAGAGCTGCTTTTATGGGAAAATTATTTATCATCTCCCAACCAATCAGATTTGACAGTACGCTAGTGCTGTGGTTTATTATGTACAGTCAACCCCTGATAATTCACGGCTCGGAAGATTTGCGGGTTCTCATTTGAAACCTAACGAACAGCAAATTAGTTTTTTTTTTTTTAAAACAGTATTGTATTCAAGTAACATAATGTCTAGATGAATTCCCTAAGGTACCCAAGAAGCTGCGGAGGTGCGTCCAAAATTTGCGTTTTGTCGTTTTGGACTTAAAATAGAATGTGACCAGTAAAAAAAAACAAAAAAACAATGCACATAATGCCCAGTGCATTCCTGAATTCATTTCCTTATATAAGTTTAGATAATATTTGACAAAGAGAGCAGGTGGAGGCAAGCAAGGCTTGCTTGTGAAGCTATTATGTTAGGGAAGATCAACTCATCTTTACAACATACAACAGTTAAATCACATTTGATGAGTTTGATGTGTTTATCTGCATAGATGGATGCACTAACCATAATCATCTAAGAGGATGTTTTCAGGCTTTAAATCCCTGAAATGAAATTAAAATTGATTATGTTTTCAGAAAAAATGGTAAGTAAATTTCAAGCATGTATAATTAAGCTTTATAAATCAGGATACCTGTAAATAACATTGTTTTGGTGAAGGTGATCCAAGCCACAAAGGACCTGAGCTGCATAAAACTGCACCCTGTCCTTGCTGAATCCTGGAATGCCCATCTTATATAAATGAAATTTTAGCTCTCCACCATTCATTATTGTCAGCACCAGGCAAAGAGCTTCCTTAGTCTCATACGCATAAGCTAAGCTGACCTGTTGCCCACAAACACAACAAGAACAATTTTTTTTATATGAAAGACACTATAATGCTTTTATCAATGCTGTGTTTAAATATAAATTCCCACCACAAATCTGCTGTTAACTTTCTCCAGGATTTGCTTCTCATTGAGAGCCAGAATTTCTGCCTTTTGCTTCTTGATGCGTTTCTTTTCTAGTTTCTTACAGGCGTACATTTTGCCGGATGCCCGAACTTGGCATGCACATACCTGAGGTGTGAAGTGTCAGGTGAGTGGCACATAGTTTCATTTTGATATTTCACTCTAGACAGAATGCTATTTTATTCACACCTATTAAAATAGAATTTAAGTTACGTAATTTTGGGAATATTTTAAAACAGTTGCTATTTTAAGTAACTGGATCCTTACCTCCCCAAAGCCTCCCTTTCCCAAAATCCGATATTCTCGAAATGTGTTCCTTGTGACTGGTTTTCTGTGGGCAAAAAAACCCCAACAACCTGTTTAGCTAGTCTTTTTAAATGGACTGATTATGCAACATCATCTTTGCTCTATATTGTATTTCATGTTGTTCTGCTAAAATGGCACAGATGTGTTTGATCAAATGGCACACCTTTCAACCATTTTCCACTGCAGGAAACGGTCAAAATACATGCTCTTCTGATAATCTTTGAAAGGCTCTCTGCTCAAAAAGTCATGTACTGCTCTGAAACAAGAAAAACCCAAAAGTTTAATGTGTATTCATGATAGATATTACTGTCGACACATTTACAAAGCAAGACTCACTTCCTGCAATCGTTGAAGAGATTGTAGGAGATGTTGAGCTCCAGGTTCTGCTTGCATATCTCCCGATGGTTATCTGGTATCTCCTGCACATATTGAGGAGACTGAACATATACATAAGCTAATAGAAACAAAAATAAAAACTAGAGATGTACGGATGCCAGTCTATTACTATTTTTATATAACTACAGATATTGCATTTGCATACGATACTACTAGACTACTGAAGGTTAATAATACTGACTAACATGGTCCATTTTAAATAATCATAACATCATAGCACTGGCAAGACATATAATCAGGAATTAAATATGGATTTGGGGAGCTCTATTTCTTACTACAGCCCTAACCAAACGGGCATACAAACTTCAATAATTGGTTAGTGTTACAGTGATTGACAGGCGAGAGTACTACTATCCTGCCCGCCCAAAGAGAAAGGCTCTCTTGCACACAAACCATCAATCTCCTGATTATAAAACAAACTATTCAACCATTCTGGAGACTTACGTCTCTCAGGTAACATATATATTGAGTCCTACTGTTGATGGTTTGTGTACAAGAGAGCCTTTCTCTTTGGGTGGGCAGGATGGTAGTACTCTCGCATGTCAATCACTGTAACACTAACCAATTATTAAAGTTTGTATGCCCGTTTGGTTAGGGCTGTAGTCAAGTCTGTCATTGGCAAGTGCAATATTAGTGCAAGTCAAGTTCAAGTCATAAAAACTATCAAATCATTTTTAAGGTTAAGCCCTTAATTCATGCATTGTGCCAATGAGTAGGCTCTTAACAAATAAACAAAACCCTTTTTTTTTATTCATAAAATCTTGGTTAAGTGCAAAACTTTTTTTTTTTAGCAAGAACAATCATTTAACCTGTAAAACTTTTGTAAAACTTGTAAGGCCTTACATTTTCCATTTGCTATAAATTATGTCTTTCATTTTAATCAAATTATATATTACTGAAGGTCTTCTTCGTTTTTCTTTCTTTCTGTTGCTCACAGATGGTCACCTCTTCTCTCAGCCTGGCTTCCACTTCTCTTTCCCTTAACTTCATGGTGTGACTGATCAACTTTGTTCGCCTGTAGTTACTGCGGGTCTGCACATCTCCCTTATTCTTAAAGATCGGTACCAGCAAACTCCTTCTCCATTCCTCAGGCATCCTCTCACCTTCCAAAATCTTGTTGAACAATCTGGTTAAAAACTTCACTGCCATCTCTTCTAAACATCTCCATACTTCTACTGTTATGTCATCTGGTCCAACCAACTTTCCACTCTTCATTCTCTTAATCGCTGCTCTCACTTCCTCCTTACTAATCCTATCCACTTCCTGCTTCACCAACTCCATACCATCCAACCTTCTCTCTCTCTCATTTTCCTTATTCATCAGCTGCTTAACTAGTTCAGTACTATTGTGTCCAGTATTAGAAGATATATGTGCATGTTCAATAGAAATTGAATAGTACATTTAGTGCAATGCTTATATTTTGATTTGTTTACCTCTATGTTGAGATACTTTGAAACAATTTCGTTCCCATAGCTCTTCCATTTCTCAACTGGTATGACCTCATGCTCATCCTGGACAAAAAAGGCAAAGACCTCAGCATCTATCTACATGCAGAAAACATTTATATACAAAGAACATATATATACAAAGAACATACATATATATATATATATATATATATATATATATATATATATATATATATATATATATATATATATATATATATATATATATATATATATATATATATATATATATATTTCGTAGTTATTATGATGTTAGTTATAACAGAACTAACTTGTCTTGTGGAAACTGTAATATAATTGTTGATTATTATTTTATTCCTTATTTATACATTATTTGACCAAATGTTTGTGGGCACCTATCACACTGATGTGTACTTGATTCCAGATTTACTCCTCCCTTTGTTGTAATAATAATTTCTGCTCTTCTGGCAAGACCTGGCAAGACCACATTTGCAATTCAGTTAAGCATGTTTAGCTGGAATGAGGTCATGGCTCTGTGCATACCGTTGCATCCAGGAAGTCAATGCAGCATTTCAGCGCTGGTCTTGTCTCACAGTAGAGTTGGAATAATGCCTTCCCTATAGGCTGTTCCACGCACAAGGAATAGTAGTCTCGTTCTGTAACCCACATATCGTTGCATCAGTTATCTGCATTCTTATTTACTTAAAAAAAATGGTTTTATTTTTTTATATCTCACCAATAGTGCTTTCCAGCTCTGCACACTCGTTAATGTGAGGAAATTGCAACAACTCTCGCCATCTCCTGCTTCTTCCTTTGTGTTTGCCACCACCACCTTCAGGGACATGAGAGAGATGTTCATCAATATCAGAATGAGAAAACACAAAACAAAGTGAGCCTCTAATCTAACCCAGAACGCTGCAAAGTTTAGTTATAAGCTGTCTGTAATTTAAAATTCAGAAAAAAACTTTTAAGGAATGCATGGTCTTAAAAAGGGAACACACACACACACAAACACACACGTGAACAACTGATACTTGACTTGGCATACCATATGTTAGTCAAGAATAGAGTAATCTTTTTCAAGAATTATTATTTGGACTGTCCTTGTAAAAATATAATAATAAAAACAGTCCTATTTGCCAGTGTGACCAGCAGATGATGATCTTTCAGGGAATTTGCTGTAACTAGTTTAAAGATCATCATCTTTCTGTTAAATAATAATGACATCATTTGGAAAATATTTTAATTAGACATTGCACTTTGTTGATATGTTTAGTATTATTAAATTTATTATTAAATCTCTTCTGTGGGTAATTAAAAAGCAACTTCATGTCTGATGTTATGATGTTATGATAACTGTGACATAATGAAGAGCAGCCATAACACAGAACAAGGTCAACACGTCTAAAATACAGTATTAGACAGAATTATAGAAATATACAAATGTGATTTTCATTTTGGTTAACATGTCAATAGAAAAGATATTTCACATGTACCTAATGCACAGTGTTTTCATTGCTGCCTTTCTACACATTAATAAGCAGAAGCATTGAAAATAATAAATATTTAGACATGAATATTTCATATAGTAAGCGGGAAAACTAACAAATTAGTAACCTTTTTTGGAAGCAGTATCAGCACTGTGTATGGCTGTTTAAAGCTAATAGGAAGTAACATTTTAAAATCACAACATTAATTGTAATTAAAAAGGGATAAAAAAGTGCAAAAAGTCATAATAATTCTCACTAACTGGCAGTTTTTAATAGCTTGCATTTCTTTTGAATGAAAGACACATTATCTACATTCACGATCTAAAAACCAGTTCATGATAAACCAGAAATTTAATCTTTGTTCTCTGTCTGTGTAATTGACAGGGTAAAAAATCTCAGTAGAGCCACTCTGATTATATCAGCTTACAACTGCTCAGGTAGTAGCTATTCTTGAAAGTATAAGTGCACCTGGAAATGAACTTTTGCTTGTACCTGGTTCTTCTTGTTTATCAACTGCAGATACCTGGAATTGTAAACTTGGCTATGAAGAGGTGTGGATTTTTATATGCAAATACGTTTCACTTTATATGTTGAAATGGGTTAGAGAATGGTGGATGCTAAAGCAAAGTAGTGAAAGCATGTCATATAAAAGTAAATGTATATAAAAAGTATACTTAATATATATATATAGCTCTACTATGCAGCATGCAGAAAATATGTTTTTGATGATGTTATAATCATAGTTTTAACCTCTTCTAATAAACTTCTAATAAGCTTGAATTTATATTCAGTATTATTTTATATTAAAATCTATTACATTAAAATATTATATAAAAAGAAAATAATAATAATAATATTATTTATTATTATATTATATTTGAGGGGACACTTCACTGCATTTGACTTCCAGTGTTTAATGCTGGCTTCAATTGACCACTAGTAAAAATCCTTCCTTTTGGCAATTACTTAATACTTTAATGCAAATATATAGATTATTAATGATATAATTAGCAACATTCTGAGTGAATGTAAAGTCATATAAATATTTATATATTCGGAATTCGGTAGGTTCTCCTTTTTGCTCCATTGACAACATGCATTGACACCACACTTTTGTTAAAAAAAAACCTGATGATCAAAGTTTGATCTGTGTGCTATCTGTACATCTATTTAATTGAAGGGATAAGACTCATACTGACTTTTTGATCTGACCTTTTGTACAAAAGTTTTAACATAGTTAATATAACAAATTTACCTAAATGTAAATAATGACAAGTTGTACATACAAAACTTTAATGCATACAATATATCCGCAGTTGCAATCTATTTGTGATTAAAAATTTATTAAATAGGGTTTAGAAAGCTTGATGAAGAAAGTAATATGGTAGTTAATGGTAGAATAGGTACACGTTTTCCTAATGCAACTGCAATGCAATGTGAACTGCTTTTACTATTTTTTTTTCTATGTATTTTAATGGTTATTATTGATTTGATTGAGCTGAACCCTACCAAATGAGTACATGTGCACATATTTGGAAATGAATATTACATATTAAACCTAAAATATTATGTTTACATAGCCATATATATTTTCATGGCCATTCCATAAAAAAAAAAACCTGAACAGGCCATGTTATTTTTGCTCCCACCAATTACTTTATAACCATTTAATTACCATGATATTAGAAGGTGTGTCAGAGCAAAACAATAAAAACAAAAAAAAGCACACACACTAAATAAAAAACACTGCTTTGGATTCCAGTCTAATGAAACTAGAATTGGACATCTCTTCTACAAATGATTGTTTCCCAAATATGTCTTTACCGATCCTCAGGCAATTCTTTTGCTTTTTTGTACCAAATGTTTCCTGCTCCAGCTTGTGTGGAAAGGCAAAAAAAGATTCATAGGTATCCAAGCATAAAAAGCTGCATGTCTAGCAAGTTCATTAGGCTTAATAGTTAATTAATATGTAATAACCATTGTGTAACAAATATAAAGGCACATTTGCAACAAAACTAATTTAATTCAATCATTTACAGAACTAACTATTGAAATTAACTTAATTAAAATTTAGTATTTAAATCATTACTAAGTGTAACACTTACTTAAAAAGCTTCTTTGGGTTTAATAGGCAATTCTAAGGATTTATATATGAAAATCAAATATCTCAAAAATCTCTTCTTGCTATTGAAAAAGTACACACACACACACACACACCCACAAACACAGTCCACTCAGATGTAATAGAAATAAAAGAAAATACTAAAAATAGACAGTGTAAGTCCCAGATATATATTTTATAATGTATATATACATTAAATTATATATATATATATATATATATATATATATATATATATATATATATATATATATATATATATATATACACACATACACACACACACGCACACATATATATATATATATATATATATATATATATATATATATATATATATATATATATATATATATATATATATATATATATATATATATATACACACATATATATACATATATGTATATATATATATATATATATATATATATATATATATATATATATATATATATATATATATAATTTAATGTATATATACATTATAAAATATATATCTGGGACTTACACTGTCTATTTTTAGTATTTTCTTTTATTTCTATTACATCTGAGTGGACTGTGTTTGTGGGCTGCTTTGGTATCAAGCAACTTAAAATATCTTGGAATGCACAGACTTGTCTTTGTGTCTATATATAATGACTGAATAAATGGCCTAGGTATCAATTTTGCTAACAGTTGAGTTTGTAAACATCCTAAGTATTAACTGTTATAACAAAACGCGTAGGTTAAACTTGCAGGAAGTAATGGATGTTTCAGATAGCATCACTTTTTAAATGTTTATCTTCACCACACCTGCTTTTTGGCTCACATACTGGAAGCCTAAATAGTGTGAGACAAAGAACCTTAGTTCAATCTATACTAACTTAATAAAAATTGTCATATTTGTTCAGAATTTGCATCTGATTTTATGTTTTAAAAATATCGTGCAGGTGTTTATTAAATATTAGATTAGTCAGATTAAACTTTTATAGGTGTAGTTACTTATAATTTACACAAAAACATTTAAAAGGCCTTTTCCCAAATAGGAAACTGTATTTCCAGCAATGGTGAAAATGATGTATAAATCTTTTGACAGGATTAAGAATTGTTCCTTTGCTCTTTATGACTCAACCAACAGGTTCGCAATTTATCGTTCTAATTTTAGCACTTGCACAAATAGACACGAGCTGCAATTGCGAGAAAAGAAGTCAAACCTGTTTGGAAACCTTAAGTCATCAGATTTGTGTTTTCTGAGTGCTGTGATTTGCTTTATATGGACAAGGACAAAAAAAGGAGAGAGAAAGTGGGGAAGAAAGAGAGAAAGAGAGACAGAGAGAAAGAGAGACAGAGAGAGAAATATGAAATGTGCTGTTTAAACTTACAAATCATCAATCAGGGTTAAAGAAAAAAGTAAATAGCAACTTTAGGATTTTGAAACGAGTATAGATTTCTAAAGGTCTAATTTATTCATATGCATTTCCTAAAAATACTACTAGTTTACTACACAGAATGAAATGGTTTTAGTCGTTAGATTCGTTCAAAATATTTTGCGATAGTAGGTCTTCTTGAAATATTTGCAAAACATTCTCAAGACTAAGTTGCATACATGTCTGCATGAACAGGCAAAGAAAACAGAACTCTATTTGTTTTAAATTGAGGCCGCTTTTAAACATGTTAGAGTGAACTTTGTGTACTTCTTCAACACAATTCTATTAATGTACATTTTTGCCACATTTCTCCTCTATATTATAAATGTAATTAAATAAAAGCTGTCTTACCTTCTCTAGCCTTGATCAGTGCAGTGTTTGCTGCCATAGACTCGATCTCCATCACTGCACTTTGCCGGAAATCAGCACACACACAAAAAAATCTAAAAATTGTCTGGAGTTGTGTTTACGCCTCTAAAGTAAAATTGTAAAGGAAAGGATTCTACTTTTTAAATTTCTGTCAAAAGTAATTTCTTTGTCATATCCATGTTGTAAGTGTGTCTTCTTCTGTAAATGGACTTATACTACCAAGCCTGGTAGCTCTGAATTCAGTGCTTAAATAGAGAAGGAGGATAAAATATGTGACACTCGTCACCCTACCAGCTGGTCATGCTTACTGCGTTTGACGTCACTAGGTAGCACAGATTTGCCCTGAAGCCAAAAGGAGGTAGCAGAAACACTGGTTTACTAAAATATAATAGCAGATGGGTGTAGGTATGTAACCAATGGCGGTCTTGTCAGGATATTTTGGTTGTCGTTTACTCTGCGCAATTACGAAAGGTAATAGGCACCTACAGCACCAAATTATCTCCCAGTTCATGTGTTTAGCTAGACTCTATAAACATTAAAGGTAGCACTTTAATATCAGGTCCACAGATAACCAGTATTTAAAAAATTTACTAATGCCTTCTTACTGATAAATTCCTCACTAATATCTCACTCTTGTCAATACAACTCCTTCGCACCATGAAAAGTCTGTGGCATGAAACATACATTGCTAAAATCATGTTTATAATCTAAACTTAGTCTTTTGTGACTACTATTATTAACATTCTACAGCCCTTCTTTTGTCTTGAACAGATCGGTCCGTCAGTAAAAAGATCAGCATACCTAATTATTCTTTATAAAAATATAAGATTAGAATCTTATGAAGTAAAGGTTTTTTGGGTTCAGACTGCAAATTAAATTTTGTCCCATGTTACATATAAAGTTTGACATTTTGGCTAACATACATTGTGGACAAAAAGACTACATTATGTATTGTTTCATTACAATGAATGAACAGACTCAGTTAACACAATACTCATTTCTCATTTCTTTATGTCTAGGAAAATGTTACTGGCATAATAATTAATATTTTGCTTATCTGCAGAACTCAAAGTAAATTCCGACAAAATTAATTGATTACTGTATATAGTGTACTATTATATACTGTATTATGTATGTAGTACTCAAAACATGACCAAACCTGTGGGACTGAATACTAAAAATTCAGTCCAATGGGAATTTGAAACCAATATGTTTACTTTATCATTAAGTAATATAGTTATATAATCATGCATCTAATGAAAAGGTGAATAATGAAGTACTAATGTTTGAGCACTTTTTGAATTAATGTGGTGGTTCTTATATAAGCATGGTGGAATAGTTATATAATAATAGATACTTTAAGAATTACTCAGTTCAAAGGAATATTTGTGCAAAGATTTAATTCACACATTTTTCCTCCATCACCCTAAATATTAATGAATATGGATGTCTGGACTGTATTTTTTTCCAATGCAAAAAATGGAATTGAAATACCTTGAATATTTTTTTTTCTAAATCGGTTTAGCTGTGTGCAAATTTTATACCCAAATCTTCAACCCAAATTCCCTTCTCTTCAACTTTTCATATCTTTAAGCTATGTAAGGTTTTTAAAATATCAAATGTTACTCATAGAGACACTTAGGAGCTCACATGCGCCCACTATTGGCTCATTTTGCTGAGAATAAGGGAGATGTGCGGACCTGCAGTATCTACAGAGAAATAAAGTATATATTTTAAGTATAAAAGGCTTAAAATATAATATAAATGATTAGAGGAAATTATTTTTGCATAAATTTTTGCACAACAATAATCGTAACTTTAAATGGAATGAAAGATACTATGTTTTGTTTCTTGATAAATAAAGAGCATTTTCACTTTGGTATAAAAGGACAAGACTTTAAATACACGCTCTTGATATAATGGAAGAGATAACATGAGCTAGCTTGTCTTACAGATGTTCCACAACACTAAAAACATGTGCATAGTCAGGGCAACACCTTACATAATATAACATTATTTTTCTGTAACAGCATATATCTTGGAAATGCAACATTCAGGATCCACATCTGTGCAATCAGCACACCATATTTTGTTGCAATCCTCAATCACAGTGAGGCAAAGTTAAGGGTTTTGCACTTCATTGTGTATTGCTGGGAATTACAGATGAACTGCATGATTGGCATGTATATCACAGATCGGTAGAAAATGCTTTAATTAAAAAAAATCAACCTCTCCCTGGAACCGTCAGTTGTCCCCTCACTACTTCAAACATTCCACCATTGTTTCTGTCCCGAAGAAGCCCCAGCCCGCCTGCCTCAACGACTACCGCCTTGTAGCCCTCACCTCAGTAGTGATGAAGTGATTTGAGAGACTGGTCAGAGACTTCATCACTGCATCACTACCAGACACACTGGATCCACTACAGTTCCCGTACCAGGAGAACCGCTCTACTGAGGACACCATTGCTCATCTTCTCCACACTACGATGAGCCACCTGGACTGCAGAAAAGGAAATTATGCAAAAATGCTGTATGTGGACATTTCAGCGTTCAACACCATAATTCCCTCCACGCTCACCTCTAAGTTGGAAGTCATGGGACTCATCCTGCTGCTGCTGTGTCCATGGATCTCCAACTTCCTGACAGACAGACCACAAGCTGTACGGGTGAACAAACACACTCCACCCACCTTCACCCTCAGCACTGGAGCTCCCCAGGGTTGTGTTCTGAGCCCCCTGCTGTACTTACTATACACATATGACTGTGTGGCCACTTCCAACTCCACCACCATCATCAAGTTTGCTGACAACACTGTTGTCATTGGCCTGATCTCCAACAATAATAAGACAGCCTACCTACAGGAAATTAAAAACCTGGAGAGATGGTGCCAGGAGAACAATCTTCTCCTGAATGTCAGCAAGACTAAGGAATTGATAGTGGACTTCAGCACAAAGCAGGAGCAGTCATACCAACTGCTAAACATCAACAGGACCCCAGGGGAGAGAGTGGACAGTTTTCAGTACCTAGGTGTTCACATCACACAAGACCTGTCTTGGTCCTGTCACATCAACACCCTGGTGAAGAAGGCCCGGCAGCGTCTGTACCATCTGAGACGCTTAATGGACTTTAAACTACCCCCTTAGGTGCTAAAGACTTTCCACACCTGCACCATTGAGAGCGTCCTGACAGGTAGCATCACTTCCTGGTTTGGGAACAGCACCATGCAGGACAGGCGAGCCTTCCAGAGGGTGGTGCAGTCAGATGAACGTACCATCCACACCGAGCTCCCTGACCTGCAGGACATCTACAGCATGCGGTGCCGAACCAGGGCCAGGAAGATTTTGAAGGACCTTAGCCATCCCAACAATGGACTCTTTTTTTTGTTGTGTTTAGGGAAGTGCTTCCGCTTCTTGAAAGCAAACACAGAGAGAATGAGGAGGAGCTTCTTCCCGCAGGCCATTCGGAGTTTAAACCAGGAAACACACAGGACCTAGTACTGGACCTCTCTCTCCATCTTCACTCATTTTTGCACAACTTTCTGCACAACTTTTGTGCACAAATCTTTTGCACTATGACACTTTCACTTTTGACTTGCACAGCACAGTGCCACTTTATACCACACCACACTGCACATGGACACTTTAACGACAATCACTAAATCACTTTAATTTGTACTGTCAATATCTGCCATACGCATCCATGTAAATACATATATTTTCATAGTTTTGTACATATTTTTATATATTTTACAAAGTTTTTACTTTTAATTATCTACCTTTTTTTCTGGTTTTATTTTTATCCTTAAATTCTATTCCTTTCTACACTTTCTATCTAATTCTATTACTTTTATTTAGCTACCTTTTTTTCTGGTTTTATTTTTATCCTTAAATTCTATTCCTTTCTACCCTTTCTATCTAATTCTATTACTTTTATTTATCTACCTTTTTTTTCTGGTTTTATTTTTATCCTTAAATTCCATTCCTTATTATGTTTAAATGCCGGGCAGACGTAAAAAGCATTTCACTGCATGTCGTACTTTGTATGTATGTAACAAATAAACTTTGGTTTGATTTGATTAGATTTTAACTGCACGTTATACTTTGTGGTAACTGATTGCTTAATTGTGAAATTTTACAGATTCTAGAACGTGTTATATTTTCAAGAGCCAAGATAATTTCCTTTGACTGAAGGCAAACTGAACAATTTATTACTTTACTTTTTAGCTAGTCGATCGTGACAGTCCGGGAAATTAAAAGGTATGACTGTAGTGGATCTTGTCAGAGACATCATAAGCCGCCGTGCGTTCAAAAGCTTTTAGCCAATGAGCATCGAGCTCGAGAATACGCGCATCCTATTGGTGCGTCGTGTCAATCCGGGTTCCTGAGTAAAAAGCCCTTTTAGTATCCGAAAGGTACCAATATGGCGGAGGTAAGATTGAAAAAAGATGGGATAGGCTACGTTATTTTAAGGTTTATTTTTCGTTTTATAGCCCGCTATACCGAACTATTTCTATAGCATTAGGACGATGAACGTTTTATGATTGCGAAATGATGTTTTTGATTAGAAAAATACCGGTTTATGACGCTATAAATGCGACGGGACTCTGATCGGAGTTTTAGGCCGGGCGTCGGTGTTCGGCGTCAGCTTTGCTAGCTGGTTTAGCCGCTAGCTGGCTTGCTATCTAAGGCAGTGATGCTTCTTCGTCTGGGAAATGGTTAGCCGTCTTCGCCTCTGTAGATAGCTTTGGTTACTTCATCAATTATTTTATTCTGTACGGTTGTGGGTTTACGGTTTAAAATGCGCTTATTAGAACAACTGAATTATTTCCTATTTATTTATCACCCGTGGAGTTTTTTTGGAAAAGGTTTCAGGGAGTAATATTGAAGTGTTTTTACCGAGCGCTAGCCTGCTAGCTGGATTGCCTCAGCAAAGTGACGACATACGACGGCAAAATCGTTCATTATAATTATGTAATAGTAAGTCGATGCTAAATCGATTTCGGTATATATAAAACGGTTCCGCACCTCCGCATATCGCGCTGAATATTCACAGATTGTAAAAAAAAATAATAGTAAAAATTATTGTACAGAGAAGTTTGAAGGTAGTTTTTAAAGCAACCAGTTATGATCTGGAACTTGGGTCGTACCTGCCCGCTATCCGACAGAGTTCAGTTCACTTCTTACCTGAAGGACTCATTTACGTTTAAAAAACATTTGAGAAGTATTAAAACCCCATAAATGATACTTTAGTCCTTTTTTAAATAGGCCTAAGCAAGTTATTTCTATTATATGGTGTGATCTAACGCGGTCTCCTCTTTTGGTCCTCCAGGCTTCCTTAGGAAGTACAAGCCCAGGTAAGCTTAATTTGAATTATTTCTTACCTTGATTTATTTCTTAATGTATTTACATTAAATCATCAATTAGTCTAACCAGATCAGTCCTACAGCCGAAGTAATTCCTTTTTAAAAAAAAATTTTGCAAAGTAATTACAAATTTTTATTTACACTATTTATTAATAATGTTATAATGGGTAAAAAATGTTTGGTTACATTTGAAATTAAGAAATTGGGACATTGTCAGTATGATTATTACAATGCACATCCTCATCGCAGACCAGGGCTTTTTTTTTTATATAACTAAAGAGAATTGGCTTGTTTTGGCAGTTGGCTCTTTGTCATCAGAAGATCACGATTTTGACCCAACAGCGGACATGTTGGTCCATGACTATGATGACGAGCACACTTTAGAGGAAGAGGAGATGCGAGAAGGGGAGTCGAATGGGAGTTCGGAGATAGCCGATCTGGAGAAGGTGAACCTTTATTTATTTACTTTTACAATTTACAGTGTATGTTTTGAGCCCAATTATGACACAACTTTAATAAACAGGAGGGGAACATGCCATTGGAAGAGCTGCTTGCCTTGTATAGGTATGAACCATCAGCCAGCACAGTTGGAGGTTCGAGTGCAGACAGCTCTTCGGTTGAACTGACGGACGAGTTACCTGACATGACGTTAGACAAGGTAGGTCAGAAAATGTTTTCGTATATGTCTTGATTTGCAATTTTTGCTTTAAAATTTTAAATACAATTAAGTCTAAAGAGAATTAAGTCTTTCCACACATTTTAAATTAAGAGTGGATTATATATTGGCCTAATTTTTCTTTTCATAGTACAGTTCTGTGTAAATGTTTTTATAAGACAGACTTAAAATTGCCTTAGTATTTAAAATCATGTGAGAAACACTGAGTTTCTTTGTATGAGTGTAAATGTTGAAAGTAAATAGCATATGAATTACCATGCATGCTCAATACATTTGTGCAAAAAAACACATTTGAAACTTGATCATGTGTAAAAAAAAAAATTTTAGTTAGATAATTTTATCATTTAGATTTGATTTTCTTTTTTGGTTTTCTTATTTAGTCATCTTTTTATGCATATCTGCTGAAATTGTAATTGCATTTTTTTCTATTCGAACAGGAAGAGATTGCCAAAGATCTGCTTTCTGGGGATGATGAAGAAACCCAGTCTTCTGCTGATGATCTCACACCTTCAGTGACGTCGCATGAAACCACCGATTTCTTTCCCAGAACTCTTCGCTGTAAGTTTTTTTTTCTTTTTCTTTTGGGGGGAAATAGTAACAGAACAGTAACGGTACAAGACCGCTTAGTGCAGACAGTTATGCTCGAGTGTAGGTTAGATAAACAGGTTTAAATTCCCTACTTGTGTAACTGATTTTCCTACTGTAGTTTTTTACTATAAAGAAAGGGGGGAAAAAAAAGTTTTTTTTAGCATTCAAACTAAGAAATCTTTATCTTGTAAAGAGTGGGAATTTGTCATTATTTCTAAAGGAAAGGCCGTTGTTTTTAGTTTTTGAATGACCGTTTTGATAACGGTGACCCTAACAGGATTTGTATGCATTTTGTCAAGGTATAAAAAATCGTGGCACTTGATTTGAGTGATATCCAGGTCTGGATTAGTATGGGAAAAAAAAAGAACACAGACTATTAAACAATGTTTGAGTTTCCATAATATTGCCCTATTTGGTTTTTCTAAAATAGAAAATTAAATATTTGTAAAAATACTTTTTTATAAAACAAAGGCAATAATACACTAATCCAGATAAATTTGAAAACGGCGTTTTCGTATAAAACCGCCCCACGTCCACAATTTTGTTTTTAATCTTTTCCCGAAGTTTCTCATCCACATTGAAACGTCTGAAACTGCTTGAGTCCCTGTACTACACATGAGCAAAATGTAAGAACCTTCGACCTGCCTCGTTTCCGCCTGGCATTTATTTTCTTTCTGGCTATTTGGAATGTTGAGGCAATGACAGAAAATGCATCTTTTTTTTTTTTTTTTTTGCATTTCTTTTCGCAGTCCACACTGTGACAAAAAATAGCAATTTCGAATCTATCCACTTTGGAAGGTGTTTTTAAAAAGCTAAGTTTTCTGATCCAGATAGGAACTTTTCAGGATCACCAAATCTGGATAACCAGTGCTCAAACAGGATAGGAAATCACAATATAGAACTATAGATATGTAAAGAGCAACAAGTAGAATAGCCAGTGTGGGGTCAATATAAGTTTATTATTATTTGAAATAAAAACACACATTTAAAAGAAACTAAACACAAGAAAAACCCCACCCCATCCTCTTCCAGCAGTCCGCTCATCTGAGACCTACAACACAAACACTGTACATTGAGGATATTTATAACAAGTTTTAAATATAGATGTATTGAATAAAAAAATAAAAAAAAAAGACTTGATGTCAAATACTCCACAATAATTTCAGACTTCCTCATCTGATGTGGAGAGACCAGCTTGTCTGAGCGTAGCCTTTAGGAGGCGGATCTCAAGTCTGGCCTTGGTTTGCTGCAGTTTGGTCAGAGTCAGTTGTTCCTGTTGTTCCTCTGCCAGATGAAGCTGTGCTTCTGCCCTTTCAGTCTCTTTTTGCAGAAGTGCCTTGTAATCATCATCTTTGTTTGATGAAGGGCGCTTCAAGACTTTTGCTCTGAGATTCTGTGGCAACTACCACTGGCTCAACCAATGAGGATCCAGCTTTTTCCTCAGGAACAGAGCTGAGATTCAATATAAATACGCTCTCTGGATCAGCCTCACGAGGAACTGGCAGATTCTCCTCCTCCTCCTCCTCAATCCAAGGCTCGCCATCCCCTACAACACCTTGAATACCATGGAGAGCTTGCGACTTCTCACCTCCAATTATGTCGAGGACCACATCTGTGTAATCTCCCCTCTTAAATGGCTTGTTGCCTGTTTGTGGGTTTTTGGCTTCAGCATGGTCCTTTGTTGCCCTGGCCTTAAGATTCTTCCACCGCAATTTGATTTGGTCTGTGGTCCTCATTCTGGCCAGACCCTATGGCATTCACATTTTCTGTGATTAAAATCCAAACATCATTATTCTTTTTGTTGGTATCCTTAGCAGTATTAAAACTTCCCACTATTGTTCCATAATGGCATCAAACACCCTCTAGTAGTGCATTGGTTTCAGCAGCAGTGAAGTTACAGCTTCTTGAGTCCATGGTTCTGTTGCTTTACTATAGTGAACATTGTTCATCAATTATAGGCCTTGGGTCCAATTGCCTCAATTGAACACAAGCCAAAACTAATCAGTTGTAATAGGTGTGTCTGAAAAGACCAACTACACAGCCATATAAATCAGCCTTTCACAGAGAGACAGTGAAATGGCAGGTGTTGTCCACCGCCACCACCACTTTGCCAGGAGAGGATACCGTCAATGGGTGTATGTTGAACGTACCAAGCCACTGGAGCAATACACCACTGAGGAGCTGTATGTCCGGTTTTGCTTTGGGAAGGCTGATATGGAGTACCTTGTGAACCTTCTCAGGCCAAAACTTCAACACAGAACCCAAAGGAGTCACGGTTTGTCTGTGGAAGACCAGATCCCTATTGCTCTCTGATTTTATGCATGTGGGACTTTCTATCAGGTTGTTGGTGACTATATGGGATTGGTGAAATCAGCTTTGTGTGATGTGGTGAGAGACGTGTCAATCGCACTGGCCAGCCTGGTCAATTAATTTGTTTCTTTTCCAAAGGACAACCAGATTGCCCAGGCTAAGCGCAGCTTTTTTCTTTTGGGGAATATGCCCAATACTATTGGAGCAATCGACTGCACACGTGCATATACAAGTACCTTGTGAGAATGAATGGGAGTTTATAAACAGAAAGGGGAGGCACAGCATCAATGTCCAACTTGTGTGTGATGCTGACCTCATCATCACCAACTGCGTTGTCAAGTGGCCTGGGTCTGTCCATGATGCACGCATCCTGAGGGAGAGCGCTCTATATAGAGACCTCCAAACCAACCGACCAGGTGGCATAATATTAGGAGACAGTGCCTACCCACTCCTACCATGGCTGATGACTCCTTTTCTAACAGCAAATACACCGGCGCAGGCACGCTTCAACACTGCTCATTGCAGAGCAAGCTGTGCAATTGAGCGTTTAAATGGAGTTCTTAAGAGGCGCTTTGCATGCCTTAACTACCTGAGAGTGGAACCACAGAAAGCATGCAACATAACCCTTGCTGTATTGTCCTGCACAACATCGCTACTAAGCGCAATGTTCCTCTATGTGCTGACAATGATGCACCTGAGCCCCTTGGAGACCCTAACCAACCTCCTGCATTCTGCCAGAACAAGCAAACAGGACGTGCAACAAGGGACGCAATAGTTCGACACTATTTCTGATTTGGAATTGTTTTGGATTTCAAAAATCAGTGATTGCCATTCTTTGCATTTTTGGGGTAATTCTGTAATCATTGCATGCATCACTAATAAATATTCTAAAAACAAAAATATTTTCGATTGTGATGAATGAATATATATATATATATATATATATACATATACATACACACACACACACACACACACACACACACAGTGAGGAAAATAAGTATTTGAACACCCAGCTATTTTGCAAGTTCTCCCACTTAGAAATCATGGAGGGGTCTGAAATTGTCATCGTAGGTGCATGTCCACTGTGAGAGACATAATCTAAAAATAAAAAAAATCCAGAAATCACAATATATGATTTTTAAACTATTTATTTGTATGATACAGCTGCAAATAAGTATTTAAACACCTGTCTTTCAGCTAGAATTCTGACCCTCAAAGACCTGTTAGTCTGCCTTTAAAATGTCCACCTCCACTACATTTATTATCCTAAATTAGATGCACCTGTTTGAGGTCGTTAGCTGCATAAAGACACCTGTCTACCCCATACAATCAGTAAGAATCCAACTACTAACATGGCCAAGACCAAAGAGCTGTCCAAAGACACTAGAGACAAAATTGTACACCTCCACAAGGCTGGAAAGGGCTACGGGGAAATTGCCAGGAAGCTTGGTGAAAAAATGGTCCACTGTTGGAACAATCATTAGAAAATGGAAAAAGCTAAACATGACTGTCAATCTCCCTCGGACTGGGGCTCCATGCAAGATCTCACCTCGTGGGGTCTCAATGATCCTAAGGAAGGTGAGAAATCAGCCCAGGACTACACAGGAGGAGCTGGTCAATGACCTGAAAAGAGCTGGGACCACCGTTTCCAAGGTTACTGTTGGTAATACACTAAGACGTCATGCTTTGAAATCATGCATGGCACGGAAGGTTCCCCTGCTTAAACCAGCACATGTCCAGGCATGTCTTAAGTTTGCCAATGACTATTTGGATGATCCAGAGGAGTCATGGGAGAAAGTCATGTGGTCAGATGAGACCAAAATAGAACTTTTGGGTCATAATTCCACTAAACGTGTTTGGAGGAAGAAGAATGATGAGTACCATCCCAAGAACACAATCCCTACTGTGAAGCATGGGGGTGGTAGCATCATGCTTTTGGGGGTGTTTTTCTGCACATGGGACAGGGCGACTGCACTGTATTAAGGAGAGGATGACCGGGGCCATGTATTGTGAGATTTTGGGGAACAACCTCCTTCCCTCAGTTAGAGCATTGAAGATGGGTCGAGGCTGGGTCTTCCAACATGACAATGACCCGAAGCACACAGCCAGGATAACCAAGGAGTGGCTATGTAAGAAGCATATCAAGGTTCTGGCGTGGCCTAGCCAGTCTCCAGACCTAAACCCAATAGAGAATCTTTGGAGGGAGCTTAATCTCCGTGTTTCTCAGCGACAGGCCAGAAACCTGACTGATCTAGAGAAGATCTGTGTGGAGGAGTGGGCCAAAAGCCCTCCTGCAGTGTGTGCAAACCTGGTGAAAAACTACAGGAAACGTTTGACCTCTGTAATTGCAAACAAAGGCTACTGTACCAATATTAACATTGACTTTCTCAGGTGTTCAAATACTTATTTGCAGCTGTATCATACAAATAAATAGTTAAAAAATCATAAATAAAATCATTTATCCTAATTGAATAAATAGGATATCTTGTAAGATACTGCATGATCCAAATATAGTATTATTTGATACATTTTTAAAGTTTTCATTACATTTTGGGCATGGAATCCACGCTGAATCCACCCTTCTGAAGGGATCAGTTTAATCCAGATTTTTTGGATCAAAGTGATCCAAATCCTACAAAAAAGTTCTGAAAAACCCAAACTAAAGGTTTGATCCGGATCAAAACCAAGATTGGATTACATGATCTAATTCGATTATGTAATCCGTTTTTTCTTTTGAAAAACCCATTTTCAAGATTTGATCCAATTGTTATCCAAAATCCTAGTGGATTACTTTTGAAAAACCGGGCCCTGATCACTGGGAAAGTATGGAAGTAAAGCCTGTTCAATGTAGATTCACTTGAATGGAAGGGTCGGCATATGCAGAAGTTTTCTAAAAAGTAGTTGAATTCACCGATTTGAACTCATAAACCTACTTTTTGAAACAAAACTGGCTGGCTGGGCTGTTACCATCTGGCAAGGAAAATGTTTCTCTTGTGTACTCAGATGTCAAGGTGGATGTCCAAATGTCTAAATTATTTACAGTTCTAAAAGTGGAAGTGAAGTGTAAATTAAAAAATAGGAATGACAATGCTAACAATTAAAGATGATGCCATTGTGAATATTTTTCCTGGTTTTGCAGCTAACGCTATTTATGATGGAGATAAAGAGTCTGAAGGTGAGGAGGATGGTCTGACCACAGAGGACTCTCGAAAGGTGAGCCTTTATTTTCAGGGTTGTTTTGGGGTGGGGGCTTCTTGTTAAGCAGCAGAAATTTTAGTGGACTAACTCAAATCTAAAATCAATAAACAAAACCTGTGTGTATGTATATGTGCATATGTAATGAATATATCTTTCATTTCAACAGGAAATAATGGTTGGATCCCAGTATCAAGCTGAAATTCCTCCCCTTACCTGTTATTGTGAACATGAGAAAGGTAAGTTGCTAAATTTGAAAAGAATATTCCATCATTACATTATAGTGGGAGCAAAAAGTGTCATGAAAAGGGTGGAGTTTTGTTTAAAAATAAGTGACCTTTGTGGAAATTTCAGGATTATGACAAATATATCTACCCTTAAGTCATGTAATATTTTGCTCAGACAATATTGTGTTTGCGTTTTTACATAAATTTCATTTAATCCTCAGTTTATGAGAATGAAGATCAGTTACTGTGGCAGCCAGATATACTGCCAGAGTCGAAAGTGAAAGACTTTTTGCATGAGGCCACTTTTTCATTTGCTGATGGTGCGATGAGGGATCGAAAAGGTCTTGTTAAAGACAATGAACAGGTAAGGCTTAGAGTTTTGCATTAAAGGATGAATATCTATTAATTTGGTATTTGTTGATTCCTTTCTCAAATGTAAAATATTAGACTTCTTTACATCATAAATTGATGGTGGACAAAAAAGTAAATCCTCCTGATTTTATTTTCTCCAGGCATTGTATGAGCTTGTTAAATGCAACTACAATGTCCATGACGCTCTTAAAAGATATCGCAGCAAAGAAAAATCATCAAAGGGTACGTTGGTTTGCATAGTGTTTATTATAACTGGGTATGTTTGGTACAGGGGCAAAATTGATCTAACAAGTATTTCTTTTCAGATGAAATGCTCCCATGGACCGAAGAAGAATGCAGAAACTTTGAACATGCGCTTCTTTTGTATGAGAAGAATTTCCACCTCATTCAGAAACACAAAGTAAGATAAATACCTACACTGTTGGGCTTTTGAACAGCAGGCTTCATATTTCAAGCTGAATATGAAAATATTTTTTTTTACACTAGATCTTAGTCTTGTTGCATTAAACACATTTTCTGGTTTGAACATTTGGTAATTTTCAGGTGATTAGTATTTATCAACATATCTAATTACACATGAACACAGCGTCACTGAAATGTTCAAAATGTAATTTGGCAAGAAATTGTGGTTTTAGTTGTCCTATATTTGCACATTATCATGCTCGGTGGTTGTGGCCCGTGTTTGTCAGTTTCATTAAGTTTAAACTTTATCAAGGAAGTTGCAAACATATAGTAAACATCAGGGACACAGAGCTTTTAAATGTCTATCTGTGTCTGTAAGAACTGCTTTAGTCAAGATATTGGTATCAGCCAGTAAATATGAAGGTTGCCAAATGTAACTTTTAGGTTAAATGGCAACAGATCAACATCTGTAACATGATTGGGTAAGAGGCAGAGTCTCTCAGAAGTAAATATGGGCAAAGTTTTAACCATCTCTGGGAAAAACTGTCTACAAATTTTGTAAGAATTTCAGAATAATGTTCCTCGACATAAAATAGTGAAATATTTTTTTTTACAAATCTTTGGAATCTCTATGTAAGAGACCAGCGTAACTATAGGGTAGAAGGACCACCAGGGTGATTAGTGCTCAATTTCAAAGCCTGCATCCATAATGGTATGGGGTTGCATTAGTGCCTATGGAATGGGCAGCTTGCACATCTGGAAAGGAAGCATCAATGCAGAAATGTTTATACATTTCAGAGCAACATGTGCTTCCTTTCTTGCATATTTCAATGAAAAACAGCATACATAATCTATTACTGCATGGCTTCATAGTACAAGAGTCTGGATGCTAGAGTCCAGACCTTTCACTAATTGGTGTATTATGAAATTAAAAATGACAAAATACTCAGGACTGTTGAGCGGCTAGAATCCTGTATCAAACACAAATGGGAGAGTATTCCTTTCCCAATACTTTAGCAACTCTCCTCACTTCCCAGATGTATACAGACCTCACGTTAAAAGATGTGGGGATGCTACAGTGTTATTCATAGCCCTGTCCCAATTTTTAAGGTGTGTTGCTGCCATCAGATAAAAAAAAGTTTAAAATGCTCTTTAAAATAATACATTTCTTCAGTCTAAACGTTTGCTGTGTCCTTATGTGAATAAAATATGGGGCTTTAGAGTTGCAAATTATTGCATTCTGGTTTATTTGCATTTTAAAAAGTCCCAACATTTTTGGAAATTGGGCTTCTATATTCTCTAGATGAAAGTTTTGTTTGAATATTTGACTGCGTTTATATAGTACAAAAATACTTTAAGTTTTAAAGATGGTAAATTTGAACAGGCAATGAGACATGAGAACATTGAAACTCTGGAACTGTTTCTTATTTGTCTTGAATTGTTTTTGTGAAGGTGCACACAAGGACTGTGGCAGAATGTGTCGCGTTTTACTACATGTGGAAAAAGTCAGAACGCTTTGACTTCTTTGTCCAACAAAACCGGTTTGGAAAAAAGAAGTTCAGCAGTTATCCTGGAGTAACGTGAGTTTCTCATATGCTCATTCTGACCTAAAACATGAATGTGTTAAAATCTCTATCTACAGTTGCAAAGGCTTACTTATGCTAATGTGTTTTGTCTGCAGGGACCTAATGGATCGACTGGTGGATGAAGCCGAGGGTCTGGTGGATAGCTCGGGTTCAGTTTGCTCTAACAGCAGCGGCAGGATAGAGGGCTCAGCTGACCAGCAGCTTAATATCCTCAATTCCATCACTGCCAGTGACCTCTCAGGTGAGTTCATACCACCACTGAGGCAATATTAGTGTATTAATGTGACACATTACTGTTGCTTTAATTGGTGGTTTATTCAAATATTGATTTGGACAAAAGAAAGTCTAAAATGTTGAACATTTTTTAGACAGGAACATTTATAATACTAAAGTAGAATAATTTAAAGGAACACTTCATATGATTGGTTTATCCTTATTCCATAGCTACTGTAAAAGTAATTACATTGAATGTCTGGTAGTAAGTTATGTAAGCATTAAGGCATAATTGATCAATTAAACAGATTGGTTTACCTCATATGAGAGTTTGTTGCATATGTAGAAATGAAAATTTGACCTAGATCTATGTCCTCCAGCGCTTACCAGCAGTGTGGCATCAGTGTGCAACCCCAGCGATGTGGGCTGCCTGGACTCCTATAATTTCCCGTCACTTGATGGCCTCCACCGCTCTTCCCTGAACCACAGCGAGCCGCTTAGCTTCTCTGGCAACAGTGACGGAGACTGCCTTAACCTCCTGAATGCTGGCTTCTACCATTCAGAGCTAGGGCAGCTGAATGTGTGTGGTGAGGATTGCGAAAGACCTCCCGCTAAGAGGCTCAAGATGGGCCTGCCCGAACCCTTCCTTAACGAGCGTAGCATGGCCGTGGACTTTACTAGTACCAAAATGGCCGTCTCAGTTACTGACTTCAGTGATTCAGGCAGCTACATAGCAAGCCATGCGTTACATCAGCACACAGCACTGCAGTCTGAGTGAAAACAAAATGCCTCGCTCTACTTCACCGTGGACCATGTACATAGCCTCTCACTGAAAAATTCTATTCCGTTTTTTTCCCCCTCTTTTTTTTTTTTTTTTTTTTAAATGTATGTGTATGTATATATGTACAGAATCCTTTTTTTACTATGACATCAGTGATGTCTTATTGTACAGATCGTAATCTTGAGTTTTCAAGAGTTAACAGCCATTTATTTTCAGTCTGTAATATTTTGTTGTCACACCTGTCTTGTCTGAATACTGTGGAAAGAGAAACCTTGGTAGAGGTGAAAATTCAAAACTTTGATTGCAGTAATTCCCACAAGACAACGCAGCCTTTTTCTTTTTTTTCTGACAGCCTTCTCTCTTTTCGAGCTATTAGTCATGGTGCATCTTAAAATGCGAGACCCGCTGGGCGGTAACTACGCCCTGCATCATGTCACGGTTATGTACTTACTCAAAATATTTTGAAATGGTTTGATTTGTAGCAAAAGACTTTCAAAATTTGAGCCACTGTGCCTCTTGCAGGAGCACTTATCTGAGCTGCAGTGACTAGTGAATGCTTATCTTAATATTGATATCCATTCAGGTGGCCCTCAGATTGAGGCTCGAGACACTTCAGTTTGAGAAATACACGTTACCATAATTTGTTAAAATGCTCCTCTTTTATGTCTAGTCACACTAGCTTTTGTGTAACTAACCAATTAGTACATTTCTATGAATGATTAATAGTCGTTATTGTTTCATCCACAAAATTTGAGTACTTGTAGATCTTTTTCGTTGTCAGAAAGACGGAAAACACTGCTCCACAGGCCATGATTTTATTTTTTTTAACCCGTTTTTGTTTATATGCTTAATTTTGCATTCTTGTTTGTAGTGTTTGATCACTTTTTGGGGGGGGGGGTATTTATTTGCTCTAAACACCATTGAACTGCACATTGGTAACTAAACCAGGCGGCAAATGTTGAATGTGTGGAATTTGCTGGCACATGACCTTTTTCTATGTTTTGATGTGTTCTGTCCCGTTTTTGTTGCCTCGAGTGACTGCGAATTTGATAGTTTGCATGGGAGTTTCTAGCAAGCTTGCGCTGAGTAGATGCAGTTGTTATTTCTGAAGGTTTTTTGTATGGATCAGTTTATCCCCATTCTCAGTTATGAATATATTTATATTACCTATGTTGTGTGGCCCTTGGGTCTAATGGTCACTGCCAGGATAATTTTTTTCCCCCTCATATAGAAGAGAAATGTTATGCTATACTAGATATCTAAACGATCCACAGAGTGATCACACTAAATTGATCTATGCATTTATTATAGTAATTTCAACCTGTGTATGGTTCTCAATTATTTGAGCAAGCTGATCGATTCTTATCTTTCAATTCACATATCGACAAACCGACTTACCCTCATTCAGCGAGCTTGTTATAAGCTCTGACCTTCTCGTACTGACATGATCATGCGTGTTTACCTCAACCTTTTTTTTTTTTTTTTTTTTTTCCCCCTCCATTAACTCCTGCGTACTCTCATATGGCAATAATTTGTAAATATGTACAGATTTGGATGTAAAAAAAAAAAAAAAAAACTTCCCACATTCTCTTCCTTGGCAAACAGACTTGAACTTGAAAATTCTGTGCTTTTGAGTCTGTAACTTGAGTATTCCACAGAAATGCCTTTACTTGCTTTACCGTTTAGCCGATTATATATATATGAATATCTCTATTTTTTTTTTTGTCGGATTTGCTTTACAAGAGATTTGCTTAAAAAGAAGTTATTTATTTATTTATTCACTTACACTGCAAGTGGGTGTAGTGTGTTGTAAAGATCAGTAAGTGGTGCATGTGAATCTCTTCATGCAGGTGCAGACGGTATACGTCAGCGCTACGTCTTCACACAGGACTTTGAAGTAGTTGAATGTACAGTATTACAACATCTTAGGGGGTTTACTGAACTCATCTGGAAAGAGAGAATGTTTTGCTGGTTAAGGCACGACCCTGGTTTTGCAGTTTTGCCTTAACGTTCATTACTCATTCAGAAACCTTGCATGTTCAGATCAACCTGGAAAAACACTTGCAGAAACAGCGGCCTCTCCGAGTGATGGACGTTTTATAGACTAATGTCTTTGCTGAGGAGATTTAAGAATTGCAAGAGAGTGACTTAAGTATGGTTTAACTTTTTTGTGTTTGTTTGATACTTGAAGGATGTGCATTGATGCCATTTATTTAATACACTTAAAAACAATACTCAAGTCCTGTAGGTTGTGCAATTAATTTCTCCTGTCCTTCCAAGGATTAAGCAGAGCTTTAGGAAATTGTGTTAAAGTAACTTATTCCTGTCCAAAGTTTGTATGAAAGTACTAGCATACAATTGTTGTAAAGGTAGTGATGGTTGTTTGCTTACAGAGGCATACAAATTTATTGTAAATGTAGAGACCCTCCTTATCAGTTTATCCCCCCCCCCCCCCCCATATGTTGACTCTGCTGGGGGGAACAAAAAGACAAGCATTACAGTTTAAAAAAATAATTTAACACTTATTTTGGTGTAAAGATATTCTAGTGTTAAATAGACAATCAAACAGCAATTATTCAAAAGAAAATTATCATTCATAATGTTTGTACATAGACATTGTTTCTGTTGGTTTTTATTTTGTATTTTGTTCTACTTTAACTGTTTAAATAAACAGTTTTCCAGGAATAAAGTTCTGGAAATATTGAAAAATTGGTAACGCTTTGATGCACTGTGATGTCTGTGTAGTACTGTGTGAACTTGATATGATCTGGTTAAAATGTACAGACTTGGTGAACTGTTATTGACCTGTACACAATGAGGTTCTACTGTAACTGTGGCTGCATATAGTAGCAAGTAGCTTAGATTCTATGATTTTCCATCTTTAAAAAAAAAAAAAACAACAATTTATCTAGATATGGCTGCTTTTACATCAGGTTTATGACACACACACATCCTCTAATAACTAGTTAAAAATAAGGCTCAATTATAAAACAGTTGACTAAACTTTGACACTATTTGTTAAGGGATGGGCCACTCTTCATCCTGTTGAGTCTTTAGTTGCTGCTTTTGCTGAATGACAAGAAGCAAAAAAAACACCACCTCAGACTATTTTAAAATATAAGAAAAACCTTTACTATGAAACAAGTTGTGGGCAAATGTCATGTTTTCATGTTAAGAATCGTGCACTATGGTGTAGTAATTGGAGAAAAGTTCCTCCCCCTTGTTAATATCTCTTAACGACACCAGAACAATGCAGCGCAGCCTCCTGAAAGAGAAACCAGATCATCTTTAGTGGCAATGAACAAGACGGACATTTTTATTAATATTGAAATCAGGTTCATGGAAACAGAATTTAAACCACTCTTGCCTTTGCATGTTAGGTCTGTAATTAACATTAGGAAGATATTGATGAAGCTCTATGGGGAAATCCTCAGGCACATCAAATTCCTGATAACAGACATTAGCAGCCTTCTCTGCAAATTAAAACGAGAACAGGATCATTGGAAAAAAAAAAAAGTCTCCAGTGTGCTAGAAAGAGTGACATTTCAACAGATCCTTCAGCTCACCATCATAATATATAGACAGTATATGTTTATGAAGTAAGCTAAAATCATTGAATAATTAAAGGAAAGATTCCAGAGAACAACGTGCATAATGTTTAGGAGAGCGATGATGCCGTGCTTTAATCTTTCATT
The DNA here is from genome assembly GCF_946808225.1 of Silurus aristotelis. Classification (NCBI taxonomy): domain Eukaryota; kingdom Metazoa; phylum Chordata; class Actinopteri; order Siluriformes; family Siluridae; genus Silurus; species Silurus aristotelis. The sequence goes on from NC_139591.1 coordinate 14,091,297, forward strand.
CTGTACAGTGCTACTCAAACCGATCACGTTCATTCTAATACTACCATCTTATATATTGCTAACTAGCAAAGTCAGGGTTTTTTTTTTTTGCTAAAACTCTACCTAGCTGAGCAACTTGTCCCACATGTAACTGTGCTAGCAACTTTCTTACAGCGATGATGTAAATAAACCAACCAACATATTGGCTACAGAATTGTGAAACACATCAGAACTACTTTTAATATAAAATAATAATATGTGCATCAGTGTAGAAATTCCCTTTAAATATTATGCATTACCACTTCAATGAATCACATCATAAACATTGGCCTGATACAATGCATTAGGTAAGATTGGATAACAGGATAAAAAATTTAAATTAGACATTGTTTACCTGAACCACTGAAATTAGCAACACAAACCTGCTTCCTTTATATTCTAACTTAAGTGAAAGATTTCAGCTGACCTCCGCAACTGTCATTCTAACATGAAACCCCTTCACGTCCAGCTTTATTTCACTTTCTTTTTTTACTGAACAATTATGAAGCAACTTGCCCTTAGAGCAGTTGTTGACATACTGTCCCACGGCAAGAGGGTTTTCTGGACGGGGCGTCAACCAGGAGTGGTCACACAAATGAAATGGGCCGAGCTGGTCCCGTCCACTGCATGACCTATAGGTTATATATACACAAAAAAAAAAAAAAAAAAAAGGCTGAAAGTGCTTCTTTAAACATCTGTCTTTTATGATCTGTGCCTTGCAAAATGGAGTTACCGAAAAACTAGCCTGGAGAGCCCTCTATCATTGCCATCGATCAAAACGCCATCGATGCATCGGAATATAAATGGGTTTCGAATGGACTGGAAAAGAATTGGCTCGTCTGCCTGATAGATGGTCCCTGTGGAAATGGAACTAATTATTCTTAGGATTAGAATGCAACATTCATGCACCATGGGGTTCAAATCGATATTTAACCACATTCAAAATTCCCTCTATTTACAATCCATCTCAGTACGAAATACTACCAATTTCTGAAGCTCTAAAACAGGATTACATGGCAAATAAGCATTATTAAGGTTTAAGACTTCTGCATGGTGTAATAGGGATAACCTGATGAGATGAGAAATACACTGTACCTGGAAAAAACCAAATTTAGATTTATTCATGTAGAGATTAAATTTTGTGTACAGACCCCAACACATCATTCAAATGTAATAACAGTACATGTTAAGATATAAAGCATACACAGGGGTTAGAAAATCGATGTCGTAGATATTTCAATTCCAGGGAATTATGTCAATGGTAGCTCATCAGACTAGTGACAAGCAGGCCTATAGACATTAAGTCAATAAAGCATGACATTTTTAGATTTTCAGAACTGTTTGATTTTTACTACCTTGATGACAGTGCTTGATTTGGCTGATGTAAATACCATATGTTTACTGACATTTTTGTACTGAATAAGGATGAAACTTGCTCCAAATTACCAAACTATATTTAAAATGGTTTTCAGTCAGTCTTTCAGTCACAAAGAGATGCATCTTTGGATTAAGCTACCTGTATATATTTTTTTATTTTGCATGTACAAAGTTAATACACTGAGTATTTTCAAATTTTTATTTGTTTAGAAGACTTTGTTGTATCAAACACAGGAAAGCATGAACAATGAGGAATTTCTGAAACTAACCCAATACCTCTAGGTTCCAGACTCAATGAACTCAGAATTAGTTCCTATTATTTTTCATAAATATAACACACACCCCCTACATATAGTTTCTACATGTTCTACAGAGGGTGAATAAACAGTTCCTGAATATGTGGTTATCACTGTGAACCATGTGGGGGCGCTGTGCTGGTTGGTGTTTTAGTCCAAATTAATGGTACACTTAACCAGCATCACTACCACATCATTTAGCAGCAACATACCTTCCCATCTGGTTTGCACTTAATGGTACCATCATTTTTCCAACAGGACAATGACCCAAAACACACCTATAGATTATGTAAGAGCTATCTGTTGAAGGAGGCAGGTGATCAGATGATGCTGCCTCCACAATCACCCGTCCTAAATCCAGTTGAGACAAGTTGTACCAGAGAGACTGAAGGAAAAGCAGCCAACAAGAACTCAATACCTCTGGGAAAAAGTTTGTTGGAAAACCATTTAAGAAAAGTTCACAGCTGTCATTAAAGCAAAATGTGGCTACTTTGAAGAATCGGGAATAAAAAACATATTCTGGGTTATTAAACACATTGTTTACTGCATCATTTCAAATGTGTTCTTTTATTTGGATGTCTTTAGTATTAAATGTACAATTTTAAATATAATACAAGAAAAAACACTGAATGATCCTCCAAACTTTTGATTGTTTTTTTGCACTCCACGTTGCTTACAATTGACATTGCAAAACTTAAGTTAGACAAACAATGCCATTTCTTGAAATCAGTCTTAGCTAGCCCAAGTGGTAATTCATTTAAAAACCACGTTGAGTGTCAAATGTTGGTCAACAAGTCCTACTTCAAATCTACTTTGCCAACACTGGCTTAATAGCAGCGAGCGTCAGTGACTTTCAGACACATTTAAATCAAACCTGCAGACGTTATTTGGCTTATGACAATTGCTCCCTGGGTTAGGGCCAAAATAGCCACCCAAAACAATCTTTGGACCAAAGTCTGTCTGCTACAGGGTGTAGATTTACAGCAAAATCTACACGGTCTCCTTATAAACCTTGGTCTTGTAAAGGTTCTTTACTATCCAATACAGAAAGGGTTTGATCAAAAAATACCCACCTCACCAGGAGTTAGATATGAACTTGAACTGTAAATGAGATGTGTGTCAGATTTTTGGTGAAATTTGTGATTTAGGTTGACAGTGCTTGTGGATTTGATTTGAGGTATATCAGTGTCTGAGGTACCTGGATACATGGCTACAGGTACACCTTTAGGGACCTGGCCCCGGGAAACAAACACCCCTATGCCCGCAGCTGGAAGCGAGCTGGCCATTTTCTCCACACAGAAGCCCAGTGTGTGCAGCATAATCTCGCAAGGTGACACTTCCGGACTTCGCACTGCAGCATTGTGGGTAATGTAGTAATCTCGCGAGGAAGCTCGGAGCAGGCGAAGCTGTTCGGTTTGATTGCTCGCGTCGTTTCTAAGCAGCTCGGTAAAAAAATTCAGGAGGAAGGAGATGACTCGGTCATCGTCCAACCGTTTGTCTTCGTCCCGGTTTTTGACCTGGCGCAATGTCCTGCACAATAGAATAACAGCAAGGAAACATACACTATGAAACTACACGCGTTTCTGCAATACATAAAAACGTCCAAACAGCAGTTTAGGGACAGTTGGTTGTGTACGACGCACTTTTTAAAGGACTAAAAAGAATGAATACCTTTCATTTTTACCAAGATTTAAAGCAATCCAGGGAACGAATCTGTGCCTGTAACTCTTCCAGCTCTCCCCCAGAACTCTTAATAAATTCTTCCTCATGCTACGCATTTGAGAGCTGCCGGTCTGACTATTTAAAATGCGCTCAATAGCTCTGCTGTCGCCCTCTAGCGGCGGGGAGAGCGCCTCACTGCTTACCTGATCTCACACACACACTGAGGAACCTGTTTGTACCTGATCCACGGATTATTCTTGAGATCACACAGGGTTCCTCAAACTAACATCAATGTTTAATGGTTATTTTGATTCTCGGAGTTGTATTTTTTTCCAGCTCGAACCAGTGTATATGTTTTCGAAACAGTCTTACATTCATTTTCACGAGACAATATTTCCACGGACCAGGGGGCGGGTGTGACACGCATAATTAAACGCAATAACTTGCATATTATCACTATTATACTATGGTTTAATTATTGATTTAATAATTAATATAAAATTGTTTTGACTCAACCCACCATAATGCAGGATCTGAATCAGAATGCGAATGTATGCATGCATACCAAAGTATTGATCACAAAACAAAACAAAAAAACATTCGATTTTAAACTTGTGTTAAAATGCATCGCATTGTTTCCGACTCTCTCTACAAAAGTATTTTAAAAAACAATTGTTTAAAGCATTTTAAAAGATTTCTGTCTTTATCAAATTCGTAAAATTGAATAAATGTGTGCATATTTAAATCAGACAAAGCCTCGTTTACATGATATAACACTAACTGCACGTGGATCCAGTTGATATGAGTATACTGTAGATGGTGCATATATTATGCATTTAATACTAACAAATTAATACTATTATATTTATTAGAAAAACCAAAAACCCATAGAATACTAAAAATAAAATATCCGAGTGTGAGATTGTGAGTCATGATCATCTAAAGCTGTTTATTTGAGTTCGTTTTTGCGCCATTTAAAAAGGCCGTGTGGCGAAACCGCGGTAATTGATCACACTGTCAGTGGATCTTCCTGCGTGTTATTGGTCAACACCAGACATATGGGCGTGGTCAACGTCAGCAAGAATCTGATTGGAGGCGCCGTGGAGCCACGCCACTCCCCCCAGCGCGAGACTCTGTACCGCAGGAGTAATGAAGATAACGTTTGATGAATGTGTGGATATTTAGGATACAGGGTGGGTTTTTCCCGGGTTTGTTTTAACCTGCAGTCTCGCGGTGGTTGTTTAACGGGCGACGGATTAGGACGAACGACGCAATCGATTCCGGGGCCGCAATCATAAGATCGCGCGCAAGCTCGTTACTGAAAGCATCGTTCAGGATGGCGAGCGCGACGGCGAGCGGAGGCTGTCAGAAGATTCGCGGCACTCAGCTGCACGAGCTGCTCGAGTCCAAGCACAACGTGCTGTTCGACTGCGACGGCGTGATCTGGAACGGGGAGACGGCGGTGGCGGGAGCGCCCGAGGTGGTGCGCGCGCTGAAGCAGCACGGGAAGCGGGTGTTCTTCGTCACCAATAACTGCACCAGGCCGAGGCAGAGCTACGTGCAGAAGTTCGCGCGGCTCGGATTCGCCGACATCGGCGAGCAGGAGATCTTCAGCTCGGCGTACTGCTCGGCCGCGTACCTGCGCGATGTGGTCACCTTCAGCGGCAAGGTGTTTGCAATCGGCTGCCCGGGCGTGCATGAGGAACTGCGCGACGCCGGTATCGCCGTGGTCGAGGAGGAAGATGATGGACCGGATGTCAACATTTCCAACTGCGCACTGGACCCAGACGTGCGTGCTGTGCTCGTGGGATACGACGAGCAATTTAGCTTCATGAAGTTGGCTAAAGCCTGCTGCTACTTGCGGGACTCCGAATGTCTGTTCTTGGCCACTGATCCCGACCCCTGGCACCCTCTCCGTGGAGGAAGGATCACTCCAGGTAACAAGTGTTCATGCTGCCAGCTGTTAGCAACGCTGCAGCTGTTACCAATCCTATACCAGCACCAACATTTCATTCAATACAGACTGACAACACCTAGACTGCTTCTGCAGTAAAATCCTGTGCACTTCTAATGGACACTTTAAGTCTTATGTTAAACAATGGTATTATATAGAAAAGGTCCTGCTGCTATTGGGCGCCATAATGTGATTGACCCAACACACAGTTAATACACAGCTCTATTACAGGCTACAACAACATTATTGCATTTCCCCCAATTATACTTACATTTCATGTTTAAAAATATCACTGATATCAGGATCCACTTGTAGGCACAAATGACCACCTACATTTCCCTTGTGGTGATGGACCATATTTCTGCTCATTTGTCTCATGATCTTTCCATCAACTGACATGCATTTCTTTATAAAAAATCATTTCCCACCTGTCTTTTTCTATTTCATTTAACTCACCAGCCTCCAGTCTGTTACAAAAACCTTTACGTATGTAGGTTTGACTATCTACAGACTATTTCATGTAATAAACAGTCAAATATATCTTACACGTTGCTTTAAATCAAGCTTTTATGGGTTTGAAATAACCCTGTATTATAAAATATTGTACAGAATAGTTTGAGCCATTGTTTTAGCATTATTGTAATATGTTAGAAATCCTGCATGGGCATTTGTATATTGACATCATTGCATCTTTCTGTCAGTCTGTTCAGAAAGAGAAGTAGTAGTGGTAAGTGTCCTACCCAGCCATATCATTTTTTTCAGCCAGACAAAATCTGTTGGTCTTTGAAGAGAGTTAATAACAAGCAATGCAGCAGGAGGATGAGTGTTTAGTAGATGGAGATGGAGATATTCATTGTATTAATGCAGCTATTCACCGATTGATTCTGATTCGATCTGATGTCATGCATCCACTGACAGCACAGTTCCACTAGTCTTTTGCAGTGTCATGCCTCCTATTGTGGTAAATATGTGGACTGAAACAATGTCATGGTCAACAAACACAGATTTTTTTTATGCCTGGGTTCATGCTAAAATCCAGAAAGAATTGTGCCTGTGAACAATTGAACATTTTAAATTAAACAATAGTACACAGAGTAACAGTGTTAAAAGGAAACCAAAATAGAGAGTGTGGATACCTTTTTGCAATAACAGCTGAAACAAGTGCTGGCCATAAAGCACAACCTTTATACAATTGAGTGTGTTCTATCACATGGAGGTGTGTAATGAAGGAGTCTCCAGTGTCAGACTTTGTAACAGAGCATTTTGGTTTCTGTATAACATGACAAGCTGCATTTTTTTTTTTTATTGTTAAGTTCAAGAGACTTGGTGCTGTAACAATAGTGACATTTTTAGACATGATGCATGTGTATTGTGTATTAAATAACTCCCGGTTGTGCATTATGCACAATCTACACCTGGTGTGTATTGTGGACTTGGTGAGAGCTCTGTAGTGATGAATGCTGTCTCTTTTGTGGAAGGCATTTAGGACACCCAGCAAGGACAAAAGGGTGGTTTCAATAAATGTCATCCTATTGTTTTAACACTGACTCTGTTTTTGCATCTACAGGTTCTGGGAGTCTCACTGCAGCTCTGGAAACAGCCAGTAGCCGAAAGGCCACAGTGATCGGCAAGCCGAGTCGTTTCATGTTTGAGTGCATTGCCAGCCAGTTCGATTTAGAACCGGAGTGTTCTTTGATGGTGGGCGACCGCTTAGAAACTGATATCGTTTTCGGCATTAACTGTGGCCTTTCTACAATGCTCACGCTAACAGGTGTCTCGACCTTTGAGCAAGCACAGGTATACAAGGACAGTGGTGAGCCAGAGAAGAAGGACTTTGTCCCTGATTATGTGGTGGAGAGCATTGCAGATTTCTTGGAGGCTTTGGAGGCATAGGAAAGAGAATGACTGGCAGATATGAACGCTGTAATTAAACCGCAGAACGCACAGCTTTTGCCTGGAATCCCACGGTCATTACTGTATGTCTATTGCTGGTTTTTCATGGTGTACAATTATATATACATGTCATCATAGTTGGAATTCTTAGTGTATCATTACTGTATTTGATGACATGGACATACCATGTTTGGTAAAGTACTTGAATGAATTATGAGCACATTCTAAAAGGATTAGCTTAGCCAAACAAATAGGTGAAGTTATTTCTTTAGCCCAGATGTTGCCGATCACAAGTTTGCTTTTCATTTAGAGAGGAAAAGCTTAAGAGAAGCTTAGCCCCTGTCTACTTTTTCCATCTGAATATATCACTATTCATATTCAAGTGAAGAAAGTGGTTAGAAACAGTTGATAGAAAGCTAGTGCAGAAAACAAAGAGCCTTGAGAAGGAAAACGTGTTGAGTTGAGACAGATCTATAGGAAAAAAGATGTCTAATATGATATAGTTGATCATATTTGACATTAGTGAGCGTGGCTTCCAGTGAGTGACAATTACACACTTGTCGCAATTTTCCGTTGTTTCAGATTCACATGCTGATTAAATCATTCCATGTTTTAGTGCAGAAAAAAGAGATGTTAAATGTTGGCAGGTCTGTTATTTGTTTTTGGATCAACCAGAATACGAATCAGTATTGATTACACAGGATCTGGAAACCTTTGTATAATACGCACACATTCAATTATAATTCAGTTGAGTGTTAAAGCAATGTGTGACTTTCTTGAAGAGATTTTTGTCTGAGAAAAACTTTGTAATAAGAAAGAAAGGGATTCTTCTACTGTTTTAGCTACACAATATCCTTTAGTAGACGATCGGCTCCATCTGGGTCTTTATACGTTTTTGTGTCATCTAAGCTATTCCTTTCAGTGTTTCAGGCACATTCTGAAGATGGTCATGCAAAACCACATCATTCCTGCTGTAATTATTACAAAGCATGGCACACATAATCCTGTTGGTGAAGAAACTCTTTGGGGCGATGAAGATACGGCATGCCATACACGCCCGAACAAAAAAAATAAATATCATTGCTAATAAAATTACGAATTGTGTACATTATACAATTTTTTTTTTTTTTTCAGGTGAAACCTCCTGCCCTAAAACAGAAGCTCTTTTGGAAGTTTGATTTCAATTGCATAATAAAAATTTTAAATGTAACCAGTAGTGAGATCCTGGCATCATAAGAAGTTGTTTAATTCTCCATTCTGATCAAAAGGACTTTCTATAAAAAGCAGATCTAAAATAAGTTTTGGCTGTGAGGTTTATATACAGTGACTGCATTATTGGTTTTATTTAAAAAAACATAGCCATTGGTTTGTATGGTGGATGCACCATATAAGCAATTTAAAAAAAGTGTTAATATGGTGGGCAGTTTTCTGTAAGGTGGAGCTTGATTAAGCATTGTTCATTGTGCATGGACAGAAAAAAACAAGCTTTGTGACATGGGAAAGGATTTTGCAGTTTGTAAATTTTTACTTAAAGAGAGAAGAAAAGCAATCCTGTGAAATGTTTATTGCTGCTATATAGTGTAAGTAATAACAGGAAGTCATTTGTATTTATAAGCACATTAAAAAGTATAAAGTGTTATTATTTAATACACGAGAATTGTCTGATGGCCAAATTACTGTAGTAAAAAAGGAATAAAACCCTCCAGAATGCACCGTTATTGGAAAATAATCTGCTTCGGGATAAAAGTTGCTTCAGCCTGTGATGTTTTTATTCTTTACATAATATATAAATATTGTGCAGCTTCTCTTTAGCTTTAGTTATCCACACAAAATGGATTTCTTATCATTTATATCTTACAAAATTACATAAGTGACAATCAGTTTAATTTCTAACTGTTGTGGTGCATTCTATCTGGCACTCAGTACATAGTCTGTTGTCCGTGTGCGGTCTGAGATGTTAGCAGGTGTGTACTCATGACATACTATATTACATTTTAATGATTATAAAGTTGATGCAGTCTGTAACACGTAGCTGGAGTTGACATTCAGTTAGTGATATTGTACTGTCTTTTCTAGCAACTCTTAATGTGTGGTGCAGTGTGTGTCGTCCCAAACAAAGTGTTCTCTAAGACTTTATAAAGCCATTTGGGATTTTCCAAGCATTAGTTAAAGTAAAGGGCCTGTCTCACCTTGTTCCTTTAAAAAAAAAAAAAAAATCAACCTAGATATTATATATTTTTTTTTAAGTTTGGTGAACATTTTCTGTAATCTTACCAGAAGTTTAATCTTTCGCCATTAAACGATAAGTGGCAAAATAGTGCCATAAAACAGTGTTATATTTCAATAAAGAAATGCACATCACATTATTGGCTGATTTATTTTATCTGTTTAATTTTCTTAAATTCAATGCGAGTGTAACTGGAACTCAAGCGTATTACTGTTAATAAAATAATTATTGGTCAGTATTCGGTTCTATACTGCACTTGTGTGACTAATCTAGAGCTTGTGTGACCGTGTCCATTTGTCTTTAGCTAGACTGGACATTCTGTACTTAATGGAATATAAATTTTTTTTAAAGAAATAAAGTAGTGATTTTATTTAATGCCAACTCTTTGCTGTGAAAATAACGTATACATGCTGTGACCCGGTTTGGCCTTTCTGGTAGTACATTTCTGTGATGTTAAATTGCCTTTTTAATAAAACATTACCCTCATATTGAAATGTTTTTTGTTTCTCTACATGCAAATTAATATAAAATGTTAGAATAAAGCTTTATTATGAGTTTAACATAAATATTAACATAAATGTTATATACAGAGCATCTGGAAAGCATTCATAGCACTTCAATTTTTCCACATTTTATGTTACAGCCTTATTCCAAAATGGATTAAATTCATTATTTTCCTCATAATTCTACAAACAATACCCATTAATGACAACATGGAAATATTTTTTTTTTTTAAATAAACAACGGAAAAAATTACTTGTACATAAATATTCAAATCCTTTGCTCAATATTTTGTTGAAGCACCTTTGGCACCAATTACAGCCTCGAGTCTTTTTGATTATGATGCTACAATCCTGGCAACTATTTTTGAGCCGTTTCTTCCATTCTTCTTTGCAGAACCTCTCAAGCTCCAACAGGTTAAATGGGAAGCATCAGGGCACAGCCATTTTCAGATCTCTCCAGAGATCTGAAGGAGACTGGGGCCACGGTTCATCTTCCAACAGGACAATATCCCTAAACATAATATCCCCTTGGGCTCTGGCAAGAATCACAGTGTCGTCCTGCAGCCACTCCTTTAGTATCTTGGGCTGTGTGTTTAGGGATATTGTCCTGTTGGAAGATGAACCGTGGCCCCAGTCTGAGGTCCAGAGTGCCTTTTTGGCAAACACTATACGGGCTGTCATGTGCCTTTTACTGAGGAATGGCTTCAGTCTGGCCACTCTACCATACAGGTCTGATTGGTGGAGTGCTGCAGAGATGGTTGTTATTTTGGAAGGTTCTCCTCTCTTCACAAAGAAACTGCGGGACCTTATTGTAGACTGGTGTGTGGCTTTCCAAATCATGTCCATTTAACTGAATTTACCACAGCTGGACTCCAATCAAGTTGTAGAAACAGCTGAAGGATGATCAGTAGAAACCGGATGCACCTGAGCTCAATTTTGAGTGTCATGGAAAAGGCTGTGAATACTTATGTACATGTGATACTTTGAATTTGTATTCATTCATTTAGTGCCCTCATATTCAACATTCAGATGATATACTGATTATTTTATGTGATTATATATTTAAAGGGTAGTTATAGTGTGCTGCAAGGTCACTCTTTCAGAAGTTGTATTCATATTCTTTTTTTTCATATGGTATAATTTGTATGAAGAATAATGAACGAAGAATAGCTGAAAATAAATGTGTATAGTGTAACTATCAATAACATAGCAATTACCTGTGCATGACCTTCAATACAATTTGTCATTTATTTGTATAATGCTTTTAGAATTGGCTTTACAGAAATAAACATATTACAAATATGAATTTTAATTTTTTTTTCTGTTTAATTCACCCATGTAAGTTTATGCTTAATGAGCAATCCAGCAGCAACAGCGGCAAGGAAAAGCTTCCTGAGATGGTATGTTGAAGAAACAGTGAGAGGAACCAGACTCTATTTCTTTCTACTCAGAACCTATCCTCATTCAGCAGCCTGTTTCCACTTTGCGTGCTTAATGGCTAGAGATACCAGCAGAGGGCAGCACAACAAACCAATTTGACTGGAATAAATTCACTTTTTTTTGCTAATTTGCTAATGAACTATATTCAACTGTTAGATCATGTCGTTTTTCTTTGCTTTTTTGTCAAATAATTTTATATATATATATATATATATATATATATATATATATATATATATATATATATATATATATATATATATATATATATATATATATATATATATATATATATAAAATATATATCCACTGTGGTAATAGATCAAAGATTTATAACCCTATTCCCCAGACCAAAATCCGCCACGGTGCACATCCGCCAATTAAAACTGTCCTTGTGGAAACATATCAAATGTTTCGTTTGGTGTCCTGATAATTGACCGAATTTTAAAGAAAATAATTACTTTAAAACATTTACAAGAATATTTTGTCTTCATGCTTTGCATGATTACACTAATAACAAACATACTAAATATTTGCATGAAGCATCCATATTTGTTTATGCCCATGTTGATTAGACTATTAAAAACTTAAAAAGTATTAATTTAAGGTACATTTAGAACTGATAAAAATGTGCAGTAAAATTGCGATTGTGAGTTAACTTATGACAATAGTCCAATATATCACGATTAAATATTTCAATCGATTGACAGTCCTAATATATATATATATATATATATATATATATATATATATATATATATATATATATATATATATATATATATATATATATATATATATATATATAAACAGTGGCGGGTGGTCAGGGCTGGCAAAGCCTTCTCTGCTGGCCTAAACACTATCAGAAGCACTGACCTACATTTACAACCTAAATTCTAATATTTGTTCTATGAAATTGTATTAATTTATTCACAAGTTTATTCTCTTAATTTTATAGACTTTCTCTTGGCTGCACTGTTTCCAGTACGTGTATGTGGATGTTATATTTTTTGTCCAATCAGATTTCTGCCTCTATGTGCTGCCATGTCAATCTAATCTGCCTAGGGCCTTCAAATTTAATACTGCAGGCTCTTTTACCATAGTTTTTTTAAGAATTAGCTCTGTTTCTTTAACCAATCAGATTTCAAATTCGCCTCACAGGAACAGCTAGCTGGCCCAAAATACGTCCTCTGATTGGTTGGTCAGAGTGAAACCGTTATAGCCAAGTTCACTGTGGAAAATCCCAGAATTGTTCAATGTTTGCTTTCGCTGTCTTGAGTCTTAAGTCTGCATTTCTATTATTAGCATAAATGGCATTATATTAAGATTTTGTGCATAACTTACATTAGACACAAGTCAGGGACTGTAATGCTTTTCTTTGCTTTTCTTTGCCACTGAAATAATTTTTTCATGTGCTACTAAAACGCCATTGTAGTACATAATGTGTTGCAGAAAATAATCTAATAATAGGCTAATAATCTAGTAGCGTTCTGTTAATTATTGGATTAGAAAAAGCAAGACACCGTAAATCTTCTGAGACGCTGTATTTCTTTTTTTGTAATTATGAGACGTTGTGTTATCGTTGTAATTCTTTACAGGATCAGTAGGGGGAAGTAAAGTACACACACAGGTAATTTTAGTACCCATTCATTCATATTGAGAAATAAATAGATTGTCCATGTCTAGAAATACTACCCGTAAATAAAGATAACAATTCTATTTTTAACAAACAAAATATAGCAACCTTTTTGTGCATATAAACACACACACACACACACACACACACACACACACACACACACACACACACACACACACACACACACACACACACACACAGAGTACAATTAAAAAGTGTACAATTTAAATACAATTAGGAGAAGACTACATGAGTTAGGCCTTCATTGTCGAATTGTGGCAAAGAGATCATTACTTTGGAAGAACAACAAGTAGAAGTGACTTTGCTTGGGCCAAGAAGCACAAGAAATGGACAAGCTGTCTCTTTGGTCCAAATTTGAGATTTTTTGTTCTAATTGGCATGTCCTGGTTAAATGTAGAAAAGATAAACTGGCGGTTTCCCCTTTCCTCTGCACAAGACAACTGATGGTCTAAAGCGCATCAAAAAGGCAAGAAATGTCACAAAGTAACCCTTGACAAGGCACACGTGAATTGAAAACCATTCCAGGTAATTACCTCGTAAATCTAATGAGAAAATGCTATTTGTTTGTCAAGATCCAATCAACACTGAATATAGCTACTTTGGATAATCTAAAATACAAAACATATTCTGAGTTATTTAACAAGTTTTTGTTTATGACATAATTCCATATGTGTTCTTTCATACACCTTGAGTCTCATTTAGCAACATCCTCTGCACATTGAAGGAACACAAGTCTTCTTGAGCCAGAAACCCAAGAATGCAATATATAATAAATTATAAAATATCAAGCATAAATTCTACCTCCTCCTTTCAAATTTTATTTCACTGCCTAGTCTTTTTAGGGGTAAGAGCTAATTATCAAACTACCAATATTTCCTTACTGTTTAGTGCAAAAATATTCCACTTCAGTATTCAGTAAGACTGTAGATGCGTCTTACGTGGTAACATTTTTTTTAAAACTACCAAAACCTGCCATTTTAAAAGTCTAGACTATTTATATCCATTTTATAGCAACACTGATATGGATAGTGATCGATTTTTAAATAACAGTAATGGTCTCAAATCATATGGAGTTGATTTGCATCATATATTTTTTCATATTATGTTGACTATTGCAAGAAAAATGATGACTACAATGATGATCGTAATGAAAAAGTCCCAGTCTCAAAGAACCCAGGACAAATTCCGCTCAGACATTTTATACTGTTCTTCCCTTTGTAGTGTAAATTGCTTTTAATTGTAAATTAAGTGTAAGAAATGAGTAAAGGTATTTTTGTTCTGTTCCCAGACTGCTACATTTTATAACATGTACAGTCCACTGGAAGCATACAGCAAGATTAATGATGAGATTAAACCCCAGAGAAGTCAAAAACTATACACTATACATACTACTATACATTTCTTAAAAAAGTTATGAATCGAGGAAATAAAGAGAAACAAAGTGTCTTTAAGAAAAAGCTGTTTATTGAACATGATTAGTGAATCATAGTTCACTTTACTTTTCTTTGGAGAAATTATGTAAAAATGCCCTGTGTATTTCACTGTTAAGCTGCTTAAAAGAAAACATTTTTTAGTGCTTTATTTCACAAACTTGTCCTTAAAACATATTTCATAAAATGAAATAAAGGCTTTGTGGCAAACTCTCAATAATTACTGTTCACTTGCAGGTGTTTAGCCTAACAGGTTACAATCATACATTACCCTGAGTCATTTTCTTCCTATTCACAATGTAATTATAAACATATTTAAAACACATTTATGATAAACCTTTTTAATAACACCAGTGGTCTTTCACTTGAATAATTTTACTGATAATAAAATCTTATATATATATATTTTTTAATAATTGAAATAAATGAATTTTTAGAACCATTTTTCTTGACAATAGCAAATCAGAATGAATTTTTATGGCTTACTGAGTCATCGGCAGTGAAAACACAGGAGCTCAGTTACATCTCAGACAATTGACTGTTTGGGGTTGATCTTTTGCAGATGTTTCTTTTGCCGTAATGGTGCGCACAAAGTCTTCCCATTCACGTGCAGTCTGTAATCAGAGAGGTTTTGATTTTATCATATGCACACACAGAGCTTCATAGTCTTGTAATTCAGAATCACATTAAAACTTACACAAGGGCTTCAATATCACAGAGACTGCGATTTTGTATTGAGAATTTCTCCACTCGCTTCAGCAGCCGTGGATTCACTGGAGCTGTTTTAACACAGCATCGTGGAATGAAACCTGAAATTCACAGGTGGTTAAATAACAATAAACTTCTATTTGTCCAAGTTCAGAGTGCTCACAACAACCAGCAAACTTAATTCATAGAATAATATTTTACACAATGTATTTGTCTAGTAGTTTTAATGATTTACCTTGGACAGAAACAAAGGTCATGCACAGAAAGAGCAGAAGAATTTTGAAATCCATTTCCATAGGTATAAACTCTGATGCAATCTTCACTCTTTACTATGGGTATAGCTCTGTGATCCTGTCATGTTTCCCCAGCTGTTATATGCCAGACACGCCTCTTAAAGTGGGCGTCAAGTGTTTGTAGCCAAGTTTGACGTTTAATGCTGAATATTCAGAGCAGTGCACCATCATGTGTAGTACATTATTCTTTCTATTTATCCAATCAGTGTATTGCTGTGCACTTTATTTAATCAATTCTTCACAATGATCATGGTAAAGTGTGTATAAGTTTGACATACTGAACATAAATACCAAAATGTTTCTAATATAATGTTTCTAATAATTAAATATATATAAAAAAAAGACAAAGTCAGCTAATATTAGAAGTGCTGAAAAAAGCCTGGTGTAATATATAAGATGATTACTTCGGAGTCTTCAGGACCGTCTTCCTAAAAGAGTTCAATATGTGCTTAATGCAAAGGGAGGTCTCACTAAATAATGACTTTCACCTGAATTTTACATTTTCTGCACATAATTTCTGTGTTATCTGTTTGTATCTTAATAAAAAAATGTCTCAAGCTTGGACATGGATGTATAGATAGAGAGCGAGAGAGAGAGAGAGAGAGAGAGAGAGAGAGAGAACTGTGCAAAAGCCACTAAAAGCTTTGTTTTATTTTTAAATCTTTTTAATAAGATAATATATATTTCCCCATTTGGAAAGAAGAATTGCACAAAATGCCCAATCCAGGTGTGCAAAGCTTGTTGCGTCATACCCCAAAACACTCAAGGCTGTAATTGCTGTCAAAAATGCTTTAACTAATACTGAGAAAGGGTCAGAATACATCTGAACTTTTAGACATTTATAGAAGTCTGTTTTCACTTGGTCATTACAGGGTACTGAGTGCAGATTAATAAGAAATAAAACAAATACATTTGAATAAATGTAGTATCAGACTGCAACATAAACCGGGAAAAGGTGAAGGGGGTCTGAATATTTTCAGAATGCACTGTATATCCCCCCCTGTGGGCTTTTTCTTAATCAACCATAACCTGCCATTTTAGCAGTGATGTGTAGACGTTTTAATTTTTATTTTATAGCAACAAGACAATTTTTATGTTATGTTAAGTCATATGGAGTTGATTTACATCACATATATATATATATATATATATATATATATATATATATATATATATATATATATATATATATATATATATATATATATATATATATTACATTATGTTAACTATCCAGAAGTGTTTAAGAAAAGTTTAGGCATCTTTGGTATTTAAAAAGGTTTTGTTTCATTCACTGACTGCTACATTTTAGTGCCTGTATAGTAGACAATAGGCATACAGCAAGATGAAGGATTAGGACTGAACCCCAGATAATGATTGTGCACATTTAATAAAAAAGTTATGATTAGGAAAAAAATAAAGAGAAACAACACCTTTAGGCAAAGTTGTGTTTATTGAATATGATTAGTGTATCACATCTGTAACTTCGTTTCGTGAAATATGATAAACAGGGACAGAGAAAGGTAAACATTTCCTGCGTATTTCATTGTTTACCTGCTTAAAGATAAAATATTTATAGTGCTGTAATTCACAAATTTAGCCTTAAAACTTTTCACCAGCATGTATTCTCACCTCATAAATTAGCAACAAAACTCATAACAGACTGTAAAATCTTATTGCAATTATTAACACATTTAAAACAAATAAACTTTCTAATAACCATAGAGATGCTGAAATACTTTTATCATAATTAAAAAATATGGAATTTATATAACGGTTTTCCTTCACAAGTCGCAAAATAATTATTTATTTATATTTTATTGGCTTACTGATGCACCAGCAGTTAAAACACTGCAGCTCAGTTACATCTCAGAAAATGGATGGATTAAATTATTTCAGTTGTTTCTTTTGCCATAATGGTGCACACAAGTTCCTATTCATATGCAGTCTACAATCAGAGAGGATTTAGTTTTATAACTTGTACCCAGAGTGCTTTATAGTCTTGTAATTCAGAGTCACATTAAAACTTACACAAGAGCATCAATTTCACAGAGACTGCAACTTTGGATAATGAATGTCTTCACTTGACTCAGCACCTTTTTTTACCTACTCGAGCTTTTGCAATACAGCATGACGGAATGGCACCTGGAATTCGAAGGTGGTTGAATGGTTGAACAAGGAGAACGACAGTGACGAGAGAACAGATTTATTACTCGATCATGGTAATTCTTATAATTCTTTTAGGTAATCCTAAGTCTCTATAAAATATTATTCATCAAGGTAATGTTCCTTGGCATGCATCAAACAAATTGCAAAAAAGGAGTCCAAAGTGCTCACAACAACCAGTAAAGGTGACTAATGTGATGCACAGAACCAACAAAAACAATTATGTAGGATGAGAAATGCTGAATATTGAGAGAAGTGCATCATCCTGAGTACATTATTTTTCCTAATTACCCAATCAGTGTATTGCTGTGCACTTTATTTAATCTGTTCTTCACACTAATCATGATAAAGTGTTTACTAGCTTGACTTACTGATCATAAATACCAAAATGTATATAATAATTATAATATTTATTAAAAATGTTATTCTTGTGTAGAAGTTAAATGTATTGGCTTAAATAAATAAACTGATTATAATTGTGCACATTTAAATAGTTATATAGTTAAAAAGAAATTTGTACTAAAGGGATTAAAAATTCTTGTTATTACAGTAACCTTACAGTAACCTGGTTAACCAATCACAACTATACATTTAAAGATCAGTTGTTTCTGTAGGCTTTTCTCGACATCATGCTTGTTTCATCTGACTGCAGAGGCCATGGTGCTTCCAAAGCATCTACTGTAGAGTGGTTAATTATTTATTCAGCAGAAAAGATTTTAAAAAGACCATCAACAGCAAATGGAGAAAATGGGACACCAAAGTGAGATGAGCAGGACAGGAATAGCTGCCTGAAATTCCTGGCAAGTAACAAGATCTCATATTCTTTACTTGCCTGGGCTATGAGGAGAGATGGCTAGACAGAACAAGACAAAACAAATAAAACAATAAAAAAAAAAAAGGTCACCAAACCTGCCTAAATCTTCAAAAACCCTGTGGCAAAATGTGTTCTAGTCTGATGAGACTACGGTAAAATGTTGACACATTTGGCACCGTACTGAAGCACGGTGGTGGCAGAATCCTCCTATTTGGTTGCTTCGTTTCAGATGGACTTGGTTCTCTAATCAGGTGAGAGGGAATCTTGGAATCACAAAATGTGTATGCCTCTTTCATTTTTCAACAATGAGAGTGACCGAATTAAACAAAGTAATCAGGAAGATGATAAAGATCAACATTTTTGAATGGAATATGGAAATAAATCCTACTGAAAACCTGTGGAATGACTTAAGTCACAATCTAGATCTGGAGAATTGTTTTCTGGAAGAGTGGAAGAAATTTCCCAAATCATTATGAACCAAAATGTGCTTTTAAAAAAAGTATTAGTTGAGCTGTGTGCACACACAAACACACACACACACACACACACACACAACCAGGTCACTGCAAAATAATTCATTATTATTTTTAATACACCTTTTGTAATTCTCACTTGAATTTTGTAGGTTGATAAATTAGATTAAAGGGAAAATATATATTTTTGGTCTTCTTTGGCACATATATTCAAAATAGATCATGCATCATACTCTGCTATCTGTTCTCAGTTTATCAGCTAATGTTGTATTCATTGTAACATGTAAGAGCTATACCTCTGTGGTGGTTATTTTAAATTTGATAAATAACCTCCAGTAGGTCAGTGCACCAAATTCAAACAGCTGCCTTTTTTTAAAAATTAACTTTTTTTTTTTTTTTTTTTTTTTTTTTTTAAACACTGGGCTTGTAAAAGCACACTTAGACTCTTTTTAGATTTATTACTACTGCCACAAGTGATGAAAGTCTGCAAAATCAGACAGTGTTTATTAAGTGCCCTATGCGATCAATACATAATTTAAAAGTAATAAAGAAACTAAACCCAAACAGCCCCATGTAACAAAAGTCTAAATGTTTGCCTCCATTTGTTTAAGTTCAAGTCCCATTCACATAAAAACCTCCCCTCCTTTCTTTCAGCCGTTCACATTCTGATGTAAGTAGCAGCAAAAAAAAAAAAAGCCCCTATGTTTTTATCCATCCTTCCTTTAGGGATCTGGAATACAGGAAAACATGTTATTATAAAAGATAGACCTGTACACACAAGCCCATTTTAGGAATAATCTGTTGAGCATTTA
Source organism: Silurus aristotelis (assembly GCF_946808225.1). Classification (NCBI taxonomy): domain Eukaryota; kingdom Metazoa; phylum Chordata; class Actinopteri; order Siluriformes; family Siluridae; genus Silurus; species Silurus aristotelis. Next base: position 14,111,023 of record NC_139591.1, read on the forward strand.
CCTTTCTTTCCCCAGGGTGTCCAGTGGTTTTGGGAGTTTTGTGGTTGGTTGGCTGAGATCTGCTGTGCATGCAAGAAAGAAATTGAACAAGTTTATACAGAGACCACCCAATGGCTTTACGCCCTACTAAAAGGTGCTCTGTAACTACTAATAAAGGCAGAACCTTTACTGACACAGAGTAGCATGTCTGAACAAGAGAAAAAACCCTCCTTTTCTTAGTCACAACAGATGTGCAGTGTTCTGAATGGCTGTTTGGCATTTCATGAATCATGAATGGATTTTTTTATACGTTAAGTGTGTGATTATATTGGTTGTGAATACGGGAAAAAATAAATGTCTCCACTACACTAAATCCCCTTGGTAAACCAATTTTCTAGAAATACCCTAATAAGAACCATCACAGCAGCTCATGTCAGTTATTGGTAAAAACTTGTGTAAGGTACACCAAAGTTTAGCACCACCCACTTTACATTTGAGGAAATTGGAAGTTCTCATAGGTACTAAAAAGTCACCAGTAATAATACTTTTTACTTGTCTGTACAAGATGAATATTAACCTCGGAAGAACACAGCAATTTATTTCTGTTCCTCGAGGCTTTACTGGCACATAGATATTTCTAGGTGCATCCGCTTTAACACGCAAACGGTTAACGCAGGTCCTGCTTTTTGTTAGAGGTACACAAGAGCCTAAAGTTGCAAGTGTAACTTGTTTTCTCTCATTTTGTTTGTTCCCTTTTTAATAATTGTATTAAAAACCTATTCAATGGCAGAATATACTACTGTACACAGTTAGAGGGATGACCATATACTCTATTTTTATATTGTAGAAACACCCCAGAGAATAAGAAATTTTTGTCACATCATTCACCTTAACTATTCTGGCAAATATAAGTTAATGTCAGCTAATCTGTTTTACACCCAAAGTATTTTACAAGTATTCTTTTGTCAAAAATTATCATCTGGTTTTGGCGTTTAAAAAGAAAACTTGTCTCAGTAATCTTACCATGATAGCGCTGATAGAAAGAGTTAAGGTATTGTAAACAACTTGCAGTCATTTGATTTTAAACAAAACTGAAGTTGTGCTCTTGCTTTTCTTAATCATTTCTTTCTCATGCACGTACAGTGATGTGAAAGTGTTTGCCCCCTTCCTGATTTCTTATTTTTTTGCATGTTTGTCACACTTACATGTTTCAGATCATCAAACTAATTGAATTTTTAGTAAAAGATGACAAGTGAACACAACATGCAGTTTTTAAATTAATGTTTTTATTATTAAGGGAAAACAAAATCCAAAACTACATGGCCCTGTGTGAAAAGGTGTTTGCCCCCTGTTAAAATTGTGGTTTATCACACCTGAGTTCAATTTCTCTCGCCACACCCAGGCCTGATTACTGCCACACCTGTTCACATTTAAAAATCTCTTAAATAGGACCTGCCTGACAAAGTGAAATAGACCAAAAGATCCTCAAAAGCTAGACGTCATACCAAGACCCAAAGAAATTCAGAAACAAATGAGAAAGTAAGTAATAGAGATCAATCAGTGTGGGAAAAGGTTATAAAGTAATTTCTAAAGCTTTGGGACTCCAGAGAACCACAGTGAGAGCCATTATTCACAAATGGCAAAAACAGGGAACAGTGGAGAACCTTCCCAGGAGTGGCCGGCCGACCAAAATTACCCCAAGAGCACAGTGAAGACTCATCCAAGAGGTCACAAAAGAGCTCACAACAACATCCAAACAACTGCAGGCCTCACTTGACTCAGTTAAGGTCAGTGTTCATGACTCCACAATAAGAAAGAGACTGTGCAAAAAGAGTTCCAAGATGAAAACCGCTTCTGAGCAAAAAGAACATAAAGGCTCATCTCAATTTTGCCAGAAAACATCTTGATGATCCCCAAGACTTTTGGAAAAATACTCTGTGGACTGACAAGACAAAAGTTGAACTTTTTGGAAGGTTTGTGTCCCGTTACGTCTGGTGTAAAAGTAATACCGCATTTCAAAAAAAGAACATCATACCAACAGTAAAATATGGTGGTGGTGGTGGTATGATGGTCTGAGGCTGTTTTGCTGCTTCAGGACCTGGAAGACTTGCTGTGATAAATGGAACCATAAATTCAGCCATTAACCAAAAAATCCTGAAAGAGAATGTCCGGCCATCTGTTCGTGACCTCAAGCTGAAGCAAACTTGGGTTCTGCAGCAGGACAATAATCCAAAACACACCAGCAAGTCCACCTCTAAATGGCTGAAGAAAAACAAAATTAAGACTTTGGAGTGGCCTAGTCAAAGTCCTGACCTGAATCCTATTGAGATGCTGTGGCATGACCTTAAAAAGGCGGGTTATGTTCGAAAACCCTCCAATGTGGCTGAATTACAACAATTCTGCATAGACAAGTGGAGCAAAATTCCTCCACAGCACTGTAACAGACTCCTTGTAAGACTTATCGCGAACGCTTGATTGCAGTTGTTGCTGCTAAGAGTAGCCCAACCAGTTATTAGTTTTAGGGGGCAAACACTTTTTCACACAGGGCCATGTAGTTTTGGATTTTGTTTTCCCTCAATAATATAAACCTTCATTTAAAAACTGCATGTTTTCACTTGTTATCTTTTTTACTAATATTTAAATTAGTTTGATGATCTGAAACAAAGTGTGACAAAAAAAAGAAACCAATAAGAGGGGCAAACACTTTCACACCACTGTATTTGCAACGCTGCTGTTTTTAATCTTTTGTATTTTTTTTACACTTCACAGTACTTATGTTTTGGTTATGTTATGAGTATGAGTGGAGGGTGGAAGTGCATTAAGACCTGTTGGATCTGCTGGATCTCCCTCATGGCTAAGCGAATAGAAGGGTAGAGGCGGGGAAAAGCTTTTCCTTCCCCTGAATCCTCGTCTCCTTTCTGCTCTAACCCAGTTGCCTCCACATGTCTGTATCTGTCTGACACACGCCTCAGGACAGGGGCTTTAGAAGCTTCTAGTTCCGGGTTTTTGCCTGGAGGCTGAAAGATCCTCTGCATTTCGACATGCACATGGTCCATATCTTTGTGGTCGTTTTCTCTGCAATGTGTTTTGCTGCTGTCAGGCAAACCAGGCCCCAGCAACGTCTTCAGCTCTTCGTAGTCTGGGTCATGGTCGCATGTCTGTTTTAGACCGAGATGGACAGACAGAGAGTGTTATAACATTGTCTGCACCGTTAAATCAACATAATTAATAATCTCCTGTTTTTTGTTTTTATTTTGTTTTTAGTTTACTTACTAATATTAATATGCATTCTACATATGTCTTTTTTATCACACAATTATACATTTCAATACAAAAAGTGAAACTTGTATGTTATATAGATTTATCACACACAGACTGGTGTAATTAAAGTGTTTATTACTTTGAAATGTGATGATTTTGGCGCACAATTAACAAAAACCAGTTCACTATTTAAAAAAATTGGAATAGTTTATAAGAATGGATAAAAAAAAAGTTTCAGTAAATTGTTGGCCTTCTGGAAAGTATGTTTTTTAACTTTATATGTACTCAATATATGGGGTTCAGGTCTGGTGAGTCAAGCACACCAACACCATGGACATTTAAACAACTTTTGGTGCTGTTGCCAGTGTGGGCAGGTCCCAAATCCTGCTGGAAAATGAAATCAGCATCTCCATAAAGCTGGTCAGCAGAGGGAAGCATGAAGTGCTCTAAAATTTCCTGGTAGATGGCTGTGCTGAATTTGGACCTGAAAACACAGTACATGTGCCTCCCCATAATGTGCCTGGATACAGCACTCTGTGAACAGCAGCTTCTTTTTAAGATGACCCTTTATGTCTTACCCTCCATGTGCAGGGTGTCAATGATCGTCTAAGACACCATTTAAAGGCTTAGGAAACCTTTGATTTTATTAGCTGATAAGAGTGTGACACCACGAATCTCTAATATTGAACTTTTCCCAATATTCTAATTTTCTGAGATACTGAATTTTGGGTTTTCATTAGCTGTAAGCCGAAATCATCAAAATTAAAAGAAATAAACACTTAAAATATATCAGTCTGTGTGATGAATCTATATAATATACGAGTTTCACTTTTTGTATTGAATTACTAAAATAAATAAACTTTTTGAAGATATTCAAATTTATTGAGATGTACCTGTAAACATATGTATGTATGTGTGTGTGTATATATATACACACACACACACACACACACACACACACACACACACACACACACACACACACAATGACACTCACCAATTGTCAGCAGCAGATCAGTAGGTTAAAGGTTGAGATTTGGCCTTTTTAATTAAGAGATGGGCTCGATAAGTGTAAATGGGCAACATTGTTTATATGTTTAAGAAAACTTAGAATTCAGTACTCAGAATTCTTTACTGAATGCAGCTAAATAGCATGATAGGTAGTTAGCCAAAATTATGGTAACTGTTGGTTTATAACTGACATGCTTATAGTCAGTAAATGTCAATTGTATATAATATATAAATATATACATGTTTTACTTATGATCCGTACTTCCAGTAACTTTCATATTTTTAGCTAAATAAAACTGGTAGCAGGTGTAACGCCAGGCACTTAAAACAAAAACACCCCATCCCCCCCAATAACCTCAATCTTGAGTTCAAATTTTCATTGTTGTATTTTATAGTAATTATGTACTCTGAAGAAGGTGAATGGTGAGGCCAATCAATTGCCAGCTTAGGAATGAAGGCTATAAAATCCCATACAATTTCAACCAATAATTGCCAAACTTGGAACCGAGAACAAGGTCATAATGTCACCTTATAAAAATTTTTGATGTGTTAAAGTGTAACTCACCTGTCCGCATGGCTCAGTAAGGAGCTCCATAAAGGGCTTGATACCCACTTGTGTATGATATTGAACCAAATCGAGCAGAGAAGCATGCACTCTGTCCTCACCCAGGATCACATACTTCCCATTACTCTGCATCTCAATCATATAGTGCCGAAGCCGGTCAGCTCCCCTGCATTTCAGAATCATCCGCGTTAGGAAACAGTCATTTTATATTACATAAAAAAAAAAAAAAATAATTAAAATCAGAGTGGCTTTATTGCCCACACTTCATGACTTTTAGCAGTTTTGTGGATGTAGTCGTGTGCATCCTACAAGCCTACTCGTGTATTTACAGATTGCTCACTACTGTATGTGCACCCAATCCCCCCCAAAATCTTTGCTTTCTCATCAAAATAATTGAGCAAGCAGTCTAAAACCTCTCTGCACTCTTCTGAAACAAGGTGTCGAAGGAAGGATTGAGGAGATGCAGGCAGTAATATGGCCTGTTTTGCAAAAAGAAATGAAAACTAAAGAGAACAGCAGTTAAATAAACTGGCTGCTTCACTATTATTAATCACACAAAAATATTGTCATGCTTATTTGTGTTTTCCCTAAGAATCACTGGGTATGACATGACAATGTTTTATTGGTGCATAATTGGTGCTTGACATGACAATGTTTTATTGGCTCAAGGATCTGATGCCAGAGAAATTTGATTTTGTGGCAGTACAGAAGCAGTGAGCAGCTTGGGTGGACTGTGATAAATTTAAGAATGATTTTAGTCTAAAAAGTTTCACCTGTATGTAAGGGTATATCCTTCTCGACTTTGTCCCACTCGAATTAAAAAGCAGCCAAGAGGCTTGTCAATCAACAGATCCTCAGCTTGTCTAAAAAAAATAAAAAATAAAATTAAAAAAGGATGTGAAGTCACAACCATCATGCATGGTCTGAAAAACAGCAGAAAGGTAATAACTCTAAAATGCCCAAACTTTACTGTGTTCTAAATAAACAAACCTTCGAGGGATCAAGCCATGGAACCAGCAAGGAAAACTGCCATTTTTGGCTACTTTGCGGGCTTGCGTTTCTTTGAACCACCGAATGGTGTTGCTCCTCTTCTTCCTTTTCTCATTTGCCCACTCCTCATCCACCTCCTGAGCCAGAAGTGTCATCACATCGCTGTTCTCCTGCTGGTGGTTATCAAACGGCGTTGCCTATACAACACAGATGTTAAAGATGATTTGTGTTTTGCCATTAGCCACTAAAGGTGTTTTAATATGGACCAGCTTATAACAAACCGATGTCTGGGTTCTTTTTTAAAATGTGTGTATAATTAGTTTTACATGGTTTAAAAATCATCTGAGCTCATGCAAGAAGCAACATGTAGTGTTGAAAATGGCATGCAACAACATTAACCATGTGTTTAAATCACCTTGCTCTTGTTTTTAATTGCACAGACATCGAGAAATAGTGTTTGTATGCTTTTGCCTTGGAATCTTTATTGAAAAAAAGCAGAACAAAATACCAAATACAATGAATTATATTTTGAGTATAATATATATATATATATTTTTTTTTGCAGCAATAATTTTGAAAAAAATAAAGGCCAAATACAACTGAAAGCAATGACAATAAGGTTCCATTCTATTTAGGGTTATGAGAATGCTATACATGCTATTGATAAATACCACTTTAGCCTATGGAAGCTTTTTATGTTTCGTTTTTTAAAAACTGCATAATGGGAAATAATGGTAATTTTACTATTGCTGCACCAACAAATCTAATGGTGGCCTAAGAATTTGGTACAGTACTTTGTTTGTGACACATTCACTCACTCACACACACTCACACTCACACTCACACTCACACTCACACTCACACTCACACTCACACTCACACTCAATGTTGGTTACTTTGTATGGGTCAACAGGAGCCTTGTTTATTAACAGATATAGAAATATTCAAATATAAATATGTTGAATAATATATTGTAGAACATATGCCTTTAATAAAGAGCTTTAATAAAAAAAAATAAAATAAAAAAAAAGTTTGTTCGGTTTTGTTTGTGTGGATAATTATGTAATTAAATCATTGGTGAATGCAAAAGTAATGTAAATGCGCATTTACATTTATCTGCTCATTGCAGGCTCCACCCGAGTATTTAGTAGTGTGTAGTGACCGAGGAATGTGTTGAAGCAGATATTGACTCTTACCTCGAAGTGCCTACTGCGGGGGCGAGGTACGGGCGCTAGATGAGGCGCGAGGGCAATTGCGGCAAGTATGGCTCGAGGTCTGGGCTGAGGTTTTTTCTTCCTGGGTAGAGGAACTGGGGGAGAAACTGGCCCTAAAGTGACATAGATGAAAAGCAAACGTTAAATTCCTCAGAGCATGAAAACAAGGAAAACGGTATCTTGGTAACTCACTCTTGTTTTCTTGCTCCACCAGCAAACGTTTGTTTCTCTCTTGCTCTTCCAGAAGCTCCCGTCTCCGTCTTTCCTCTTCTTCCCTTTCTTCCCTCTCTTGCTGGGCCTGCTGTTGGCGTTTAACTTCAGCCAGCAGGACCAAGTACCTTTTCCTACAGCTCACTGCACGGTAATCTTTAAAACAGAACATCGCAAGAGAAACATTCAGGTACAACAGTATCTTATAGTGGTGTATAATAAATTATATATAATTAAACAAACAAAAGTGCCGTTATGTTATGCTTGAGTCCTCATCCTGCTTGACATTCGTAAACTATACAGTTTTGTGCTAATGTGACATCAGTACAAATTTATTAACAACTTATTTATTCCTAGATCATAAATTGTGTTATACCATAGTGCTGCACAGTTATATTCATCTTTAGGGATCTGTATTTAACTTTCTTTTTTATTGCTATTGCCACTAATAAGAACATATTCATAGCAAAAAAAGACCAATCTTGGAACTGCTGTAGCTTCCAGACAATTGGAACACCTTTTAGCAGTCAAGTGCACTACATTATATATTAGAAGTCATTTCGGATTATTTCCTTCATGTCTAGGCATCTTCCTGATTTTTGTTCATAGAATCATAACTGACATAACTGATACATTCACATTAGATCAGGCTTTCTGCATGGATGCATGTTCTGCATGGGATAATTAACTGGGATTAGAAATAGATTTAGGTAGAACTTATGCAAGAACTTTAAGAAAGGATGTGGATCATGAGGACTGGGCTGCAGTCTCCCAGACTTTTCTTTTCTTATCTAGATAGAGAAGGCAGAGTGAGACCTAAAGAAAGCTTTGAGTGTGCTATTTCCCATATTTTTCAAGTTATCAAACATACAAAGCAAGTTTTACACACAAGAAACCTGCTGGTTATAGTTCTTAATTTTTCATTAGCATTAGTTCACATACATGATTTAATTTCTAAAGTCTGTACGACTCTTATTTTATCTGTTACACCTCCATATATTTAGACTTATCTTGTACTAGATCCACCTACCATATGTTGGCATACACTTACTGTCTGAAGTCCATCTGTTGCAGTGCACAATGCATCAGCTCCTTACCTGTCCATCAGTCATTACCACAGTGTGTCCATCATGTTATGACCAGATGTTCGATATATAGTGGTTCATTCTTCATTCAGCAGTGCTGGTGACATGGTAGTGTGTGTGTGCATCATTAGCATAAAATGAGTCTTTAAACAACAGGGTCAGGGGAAAAACATGAGTCACCGGTGAAGGATTAGAGAATGACTGACAAGGTACACCACATTGAAAGGTTTGTGGACACCTGATTATAAGATTGCTATGTGCTTTCTGGACATCCTATTCCACATTTAGATCTTCTTATTTTCTGATATAAAAACCTCCAATCTTATGGGAAGATGTTCCACTAGATTTTGGAGTGTGTTCGTGGAGATGTGTGCTCATTCAGTCATGGGGGTGTTAGTAAATTACAATCACTGATGTAAAGTGAAGGGGACTGGCGTGGTCAGAGTTCATCCTAAAGGTGTTTAATAGGGTTTAGGTCGGAGCTTAATCGCAGACCACTCAATATCTTCTGCTCCAAACCATGTAAACTATATTTTCATGAAGCTTGCTTTGTATATAGGGGCATAGAAACCAAGTCTGGGTCTCTCAGTTTAAGGGAAGGGTAATGTAATGTTGCCACCTCCAAGAACATCCTATACAATTATGCGTCTCCAACTTTGGCGGTAACAATTTTGAAAAGACCCACAAATGGCTGGAGTTAATGTTTCCCAGTACTTTTGCCCATATAGTGTATAATAGAGATAATGCTAGAACAATACATCTAAAAAGATACACCAGTAAAGTTCCAGATACATTTGTGCAGCACATGCATTCAAATTTTCACAACTTCATTCAGTCCAACAAATGATCATACTTATTATATATCACTATACTGTAAATAGCTAATCCATGCATGCATTTTTTTTGTCGTTTCCAACAACCAGACCATGCTTGCTACTGCCAGGCATATTTGAAATGCTGAGCAACATTACTCTGTTCCCAAGCTATTTTTGTTTCTTTCTTCTAAAAACAAAACATGGATGGGGTATTACTGAGACAAATGATTTGAAACTCAATAAAGCTGCACCATGATAAAAAAAAAAAAAAAACGCCCTTTGAAACAGAAACATTTCTACCGGTTCTTTCATTCTGTAGTGTATTTAACTGAAAGTGTAAAGCAAAGAGATAAAAAAATTTAAATACAAAAAAAATGCACAGTTCAAGTTTGATCATGTTCTTTCGTGACTGCATCAGTGTCCCAGTCCAGCTATGTGTCAATGTAACTACTTGGGTGATTTGAAAAATCTTGTTGCTTGTTGTCAAAGAACTTTGACAAGCAATTACCAGAAATGATTGCAGTTACCGATTTACTTGCTCCTTTATTCAATGGATAAGACAAAGAATATGTTTTTAGTGCTACTCACTCTTCTGAATGACAACAGCTGCTTTCCCAAGCCTCTCTAGGAGTCGGGCCAACTCGTCCTGTTGCCAGTATTTGAAAAACAATCGTGATGAACTGAAAAGAATAGGTGAAAGGTTAATCTTTTATGCTGCTTGTTATGTTATGAAACATTTACTGGAAATATGTGCTCGCTCTCTCTCTCTCTCTCTCTCTCTCTCTCTCTCTCTCTCTCTCTCTCTCTCTCAGAACCTACCCGCACTTCCAGCCATGCAGCTCTGTGCCATTTAGAATCGACATACAGCTGGCGAAATAGAACAAATTAAGCTATTAAAATACACTTTCATAAAATGAATAAAGAAACATGACTCATACACATTATATAAAGAGTCCAGGATTTGTTCACCTTTCTTTGTCCAGAGGCAGACCCGGTTTAAGCAGCAGGATGTTGTACCTGATGAATAAAAAGATTACACTGAACACTGATAACACTAAAATTAGACACTGACATTTTTTGTATTTATTTATTTAATTTTTTATGAGATGCACATAGATGATTATTAGTTGAAGAATGCTGAGGATGGAGCCACCAGGAAGTAAGAAAAGAGGAAGGCCAAGGAGGAGGTTTATGGATGTGGTGAGGGAAGACATGCAGGTAGTTGGTTTGAAAGAGGAAGAGGAGAGGACAGAAGGGGTATGTAGACGGCTGGCCCGCTGTGACGACCCCTAATGGGATCAGCCAAAAAAAAGAAGAAGAAGATTATGAACATAGATAATTATTTACCGCTGTGCAAATTCTTTGAAAGATGGTCGCCAGGAGAAACCTTCTTTTCGAATGCGGATTGTTTCCAACAGGCCATTGTACCTTAGCTACACAGGATAGGAAAAACTCAAGTTGTATATGATGATTTATTTTTCACATCACTGCAGTATATTTATATATTTTCTTTAAACAAAAGCGCAGTGTAAAATAACGATAATCAAGCTGATAATCTATCAGTTACATGTGCAGAACGGTAGTGACAATCTTTGGATTTAATTTAACCATAATTAATATTTTTTCAAGAAATGTCAATTTTTATTTGGATTATTATTATCGTCATTAGATCACAAGATAATTATCTTTAAAAGAAGATCATTCAAATGTATTAATTATTGTTAAGGAAACAGCAAGTAGTTTCTTAACCTAAACTGCTGTTTAATGTTTTTTTTTCCACTTAACTTATTTTAATTGACTTCAATAAGTATGGCTTTGACTATACTGATATGTTAATGAAAGAAAATATTTTAACTAAACAGCACTTTAACTGTTTGCACAGTAGGTGGTGCTAGAGTAAAAGACATGCTGATTTTAATTTTTAGTCTCTTGTCATATGACCTTCAAAAAACTTAGGACTCCACCTAAACATAGCATTATCAGGAATATACATTACAGAAACGTTAAGAATTAAATATTTCACACTGAGATGCTGGACTGTTTGTTGGGCCCAGAAATTATAAAAGCACTGATCTTATGGAAGACAGCAGAAAATGTGTGTGTAGATCACCAGGCAAAATGTTGCAGTGTAAAAAACATTAAAGACAAAGTAAAAATGGTATTACAATGAAGAAATGTAACCCACTTGATCCATGATGAGTTTACTGTCCATCTGATTGGGCAACTTGCTGCCGTTGGGTTTAATGCATCTTACAAAGTGCGGATTGGCTGCAAACATCTTCTCCATCAATACAGTCAGGGAATGCTGTACAAAAACTATTGCATTTAATTCAATCATAGGTGTTAGGTTAATCGGAAAAGCTTTCATTGGCAGGAAAAGCCCTTTACCTTGAACTGTGTGCCCACAGACTGCTTCCTGGTTGAGTTGAAATTGTCATCTACAAAGTTTACCATCTTTCAAAAACAACAAAAATGGTCACAAAATGATGTTTTCTTTTTAAAGACTTATTTATTCTAGAACAGATAATTAAGGAAAACCAACTATTTTTACCTTTGCTTTACGTGGCATCAAAGTCCCTGTTCTGGAAATTGTGGCTAAAATAAAAAAAAAATAAAAAAATAAAAATATATATCTAATATATATATATATATATATATATATATATATATATATATATATATATATATATATATATATATATATTTTTTTTTTTTTTTTACAATAAAAGTCTATATTGCTTATCTGCAGAAATATAACTTAGAGCCCTATATCTGGGCTGCATTCACTTACATTTTAACTTTATCTTATTGCCCTGAACCATGTAATAAAGATTTATGGACACTGAATTGGGCCATTGTAGTTCTTGAAGTTTTTTAAACGAGTGCTTAAAACGATTGACAATAGTGCACTTTGTTGCCCAGTAGGTGGTGCTGCAGTAAAAAAAAAGCTGCTTTTCGTTTTCGTCTTTTGTAATGTAATAAGTTTAGTATAATTACGATTCAATGTATAAGGTTTAGTACATAAGATAAAATTGTTAAATCGAATACAACGGAGGTGTCTGTTGTGAACTAAAATGAATGCTGGTCTTTGTATCATCATACCTGCAAGCTGTAATTTAAGCATGGTTGAAAAACAGGGCTTATTAATAAATAAATAGCTGAAAACTCCTTAGTGGACCAATACAAACAAAAAGGTGTTAACCCAGTATAATCCTCACTGTTTAAATAAAGAACTGTAAATTGCTTTAAATACAAACTAGTAGCTCAGAGTTAATTTCTTATTTGTGCATTCTCTAAATGAATTCAACATACCAGCAAAGAGGACACTAAGAAGAGGTGTAACACTATTGATGAAGAGAGTGCGAATGCTGGCTGGAATGTTGTCTCTGTTCTTTTCCAGAAAGCCACTGGCATTATACTGTACCTGAACAAGCCAGAAAGTCAGCATTAGTTATTGCTTATATTCCAACATTTGACAAAACCTTTTTTTAAATGCTTATCTGTTCTACCTTTCCAGCATAGTGCACAACAGTAAAGAGAGGGCTATGGCTCCGGACCACCTCAAAGTGGGGATTGGCTTTGAATTTGCTGTTCAGCTTGTCTACAAAGTTTCCATCTGTGGCCTGCAAGAGGGGGAAAAAAAATCTCTAAGAATTAAAGGAACATTTATATTAATCACATGACACCATTTTCTAAACCACTTAAAACACGCAAACCCTTAAATTAGAGATCTTGTAAAGCAAGATATCTTGTAAAGCAAGATATCTTGTATTTTATTCACAATAGAACATAGAAAAAATTTAACTGACGAAATATACCATTTTAAAGAAAACAATAAAGCATTTTTTTTAATCTGATAGCTAAAACATCTGAAAAGTTGGGATGGGGCAACAAAATGCAAGTCTCTAAAGATCAGAGAATAAAAGATCTGCAAAAAACAGTGTTTACAGTTTGTGAAACAATTTCTGAATAATGTTCCTCAACATTGTGAATACTTGGAATATTTAATTACAGTACAAAATATCATGACAAAATTCAGAGAATCTGGAGAAATGTCTGTGCACAAGACAACTGTGAAAGTCAATACTGCATGCCCATGATCTTCGAGCCCTCAGGCATCACTGCATTAAAAACAGTCATGAGTCTGCAAAGAAAATCACTGCATGGACTAAGAAATACCTCTAAAGATCATTGTCCAAAAATGAAGTTCACATCGTCATCCAGAATTGCAGATTCTAACTCTTTAATACAAAGCAGCCCCATGTGAAGATGATCCAGAAATGCCACAGTCTTCTCTGGGCCAAAGCTTATTTAAAATGGGCCGAGGAAAGTTGTAAAATTGTTCTGTGGTTTAATGAACTGAAATTTGTAATTCTTTTCAGAAACCTCCGGACTACAAAGAAGAGGGACCAATATACTTGTTCTGAACTAGACCCTTCACCTATTGAAAACTTTTGGCACATCATGAAACAAAAAATATGGCCTCAGGACTGTTGATCAGCTAGAATCCTGTATCAGACATGAATGGAACAATGTTCCTTTTTTAAAACTGCAGTAACTAGTCTCCTTAATTTCCAGATGTATAGTGACTTTTTAAAAGATTAAATTTCCCAACATTTAAAACTACTGAAATTGGGGTTGTATGATTAATGCTCAAGAAGATAATGTGATAAGGTAACATGTAGCTTTCAAAAAAGCCATTGAATTTTGCTTCAATTACATCAATTCCTTTAGTACATTGCATAAGTATTCTCTCCTTATGAACTTTCCCATTTTGAAGTGTTAAAACCTGAAACAGATCTGGACACTGGATTAGGATTACTCGTCAGAAATGTGCAAGAAATATACCTATAATTAACCTAAAATATTGAAAAAGACAATACAAACTAATTAAGGTCATAAGCATCCATCCCTTTGCTTGTTCAAACAGTTATCTGAACTGGTGTATTTATATAATCATGATACTTTTAGTGCAAAACAGGTCGACTATTTAACTACGTCTCTACAATTCCGTATATATTCATGATATAAAATAAAAATCAGATCCACTTTAGTTCCAGATTGAATAATGAAAACATTCAAAAGGGTGAATATATATATGCAAGATTCTGTATATATAATGAGCTCTAGCATTATCAAACAATGATAATTTCACTTGCAAAGCCACCAGGATGTATGCAAACAAATGTACCCACCCACTGCTCCCAAATGATTCATGTGTGGTTCTAACCTCATCCGCTCACCTGAGGAAAGGCACTCTGCTCATCCAGCAAGGACAAAATCCCAATCGGCTTCGTTAAGAACAGGTCCTAAGGGAGAAAATGTTTGCTAATCATTGCTGCTGCAACTGACATCGGCTGAGCCTTTACTTTTATTTATTTTTATCTGGGTCTACCAATTCATAAATATGACACATAATGTAACAAAGATCACAACCCACAATCCATTAATAATATAAAAAAAAAAAGACAATAATAAATCTGATAAATCTTACAACATTTATTATTAAGTGCTTTTTTAATAATAATTATTTTTTATTTATTTGTTATAGTTTTAATTAAATTATTTCAATTCGGTCCTCGTTACCTTAATAACAAGCAGTCCTACAAATAATGAATGAAAACAAAGGGAATATGTATACAAAACAAAAAAAGATTTCTTTTTTCAGAATAATATGGCTTCTTCAGGCAAAAGTCAGTATATCTTTTTGTAATAAGCACTTAATCTTAATCTCTTTTGGGGAGGCTGCCAGAGTTTTTGAATTAATCCTCTGGTATATTAGTGCATCTTTAGACTTAGGATGTCTTTTATACTTTTCCCTATCTAAGTGATCCTATACTGCCCCCAAAAATGCTATTTTATGTATATAGAACTGTACTGTATTAACATTTTACTTCATTTTATGATTAATTATTATATTTTTATTAAGAAATGTCATTATTTCAACATTAAACTACACATAAACAATTCCGTAAAATCAGCTAAACAAATCAGTTATGTGGCAAATGCAATTCCGTGATAATGTTTATGAATGTTACTTGTTTATCAGCTGTCTGTGTATGATTTCACTGCATTAGCTAAATGCTTGGGATCATGATCATGCGGTAATACTGATTTTCAGAAGTAACGGAATAATGAATTAGAACGTGTCGTACATTTCGGTATTCGTGTTCACCAGTTTTTTGACAGTATCAACACCACTGGCTGAAATGCAGCACCAAACCAGGACCACCTTCTACCATTTATTACTAAAGGACTGAACTGGAACGGAACTCTTTTCACATACAGTCGACAATTGACAAACCAAAATGTTCACACTCCAGAACACTTTTTTTTTTTTTTTTTTTTACTTTACTAATCTACATTCTATTCTTCGTTAGCTTTTGCACGTCATAGCATTTTCATTTTATCTTAGCCTGTTACTCTTCCAAAAAAAAAGGTTTATTTGCTGCTATCCTTCCAGAAAGATCATTCCTGATCAAGATTCTTTCGGGCTGTAAAAGGACTGTAGAAAGTTGGTCTTGTTATCAAGCTTCCAATGAATTAAACTCATACAACATGTGCATGTAATGCACCCATTTTGACTTGAAACAAGTGTTAGCAATGACATTAATTATGGTCCCATTTCATTCAGGCTTATGAGCACTAGGTTCCTGTTTATTCTCGAAGTCACAGTAAATAATAGAAGGAATTTTTATTTTATTTAATTTTTTTTTCTTCAGATTTTTGTTTTTTAATACTGCATACAAATGTTTTGTAATTTCTGGTTGTATTCTATACAAAAGAGAAATAAAATCTGTATGGTGATTATACCATTGCTGAAACAACAAGTCTAATAGTGGCCAAGGATTAGTGAACATTAAGTGTGTACAGTCATACTTTAGATATAAAATAAACAATGAGCCTGATATCTGAATAGAAATGTAATCAATACTGAGATTTTAATCTAGCTATAATCCCTGGCAACTAAAGGTTAGAGAACACACTATTTAAAGTTTTAATGATATATTTGAAGGATGGACCACGCAAAAGTAATTAAATGCTTCTAAGAGAAAGTATGTAGCTTCCTGTAATTTACCCCAAAATAAACGTGCTCCTTTAGGGAGGAGGAGCAGCAGCTGCAGCTGCACACATCTGTAATTACTGCTCAGAGTTAATATTTCCCAGGCAATGTGAGATATGCTTAAATTTCCCCACAGCAAACACAATACAACAAAACCATAGTCCCCACACCCAGACTATAACCTTTATGATTTGACCTTTTTCTCTTTAAAGGCGTCTTAGGAAAGAAAAGATGTAAGACAGCGATATGAGAAGCTAAAACGCACTGCTATGTGGCTAAAAATGTAGACGTGGTCCACACACTCAGCATTTCCTGTTCCTGGGAGTTTACCACAGAACTCCAGGATGCCAAACTCTCTGCTGCTGCTGTCTCACAGACAGAAAAGACAGGGAAAAAAAGAGGAAAAGGAGAATATATTGTGCAAGATAGAGATCGAGAGAGAATCTACCAGAATTGGTTTGTTATCCTTGAAGCTGATGGTCTCCCAATGGATGCCCTCCTCTTTGTACTCGTTTTGCTCCATTAGAAAAATGTGCTGTGGAAAGAGAAAGGTCTGGCATAAGCTCCTTTAGATGAAATAAAGTGCCATGTAATAAAACATGATATTGTGTAAAAAATTGTTGAAGCCACTCAGTGAAAATTACAGACAAATCAACAGCATTTTTTGTGTCTTTTTTCCTTTCTTTGTGTATGACTTAATTTAAAAGTGTGCTATATTGGCATGACTATTGAGTACCAATTTTGCCAAAAGTAACACACACACACACACACACACACACACACACACACACACACACACACACACACACACACACACACACACACACACACACACACACACTATAGATTATCTACCATGTATCATTATTTATATTAGTCTCACTCCCTCTTGAATAACTGCATTGTGTTGTACTTTTGTTTTTGATAATTACATTAACATATGTTAATCAATGTGCTTGTGATCTTTTCACCTTGTGACAAATACCTTAATTTCTCTCTTTATATATCCCTTCATTATCTGCCATAAACATTCCAGGCCTCTGACCACTAAGTGTTCAGTAAATGTCGATGGAAAAAGGCAGTACATTTAGGAAATAAACACCATGTCAATGGGCCATGTGTGCATGTGTAAAAACTTACATGATTAAAAAAATACTGTAGCTGCTCATTAGCAAGGTTAATGCAGAGCTGCTCGAAACGGTTCACGGCAAAGTTCTCAAACCCAAAAATGTCAAGAATACCTGCAAAGAGTTAAAACAAGACAAAATTACATATTACAAATCATGTCTGCTTGCTCCTGTCCCAGTCCTTACAGAATGTGCGAATTGTCAGAACACTATGTCAAAACATAACGTAAAAAAATAACTACATGAGAGACCCTAGCATCATGAACTATACCATTCAAATATTTACCTATTTCACTCAGCTCAACATTTGTATCCAGTTTATGCGTCAGCAGCTCATTAATTTTACTAACGATCCAGCCAAACACTCTGCCGTACACCACTTTGGCGATCGAATCTCGGGCATCTGAAAGAGAACGAGATCAGACGCAGGTGATTTGCCTAATCATGTAAAGCTTGAGTCACTGATTAGATTTGGATTTGCCTGTCAAAAATCACCCTAGTTAACAAACTGTCAATTATTTAAGCTAATTCTTCCAAATAGAAGTTTCAGTCACTGTGCAGTTTCGACAGTGGAAGGAAGCAGAGTTTTTAAAAATGCAGTGTCACTGTGGAAACTGATTAACCATATTAGTCAGGAAATTGCACCTTCAGCTTGTTGCTGGTTGTGAAAGCGGTGGATGGATTCCCCTCGAGTTACTGACATAGTGCAAGTGAGGCATCTCATCAGGTCATCCTCCTGAACACCAAACTGACCCTGAAAGGGTAAAAAAAAAAAAAAAATAAAATAAAAAAAGCTTAAAATAATAATAATCCAATCCTGAATACATTGAGATTAAACAATATGCTTTTACTATAAGTAGCAAGCCTCTCTAAGTAAAAGTCAATTAAAATATTCCTTTAAGCACATGTATTTTATTAAGGTTCCTCTATACAATAATCTGCTCTCATAACAGGTTGAAAAGTTTTTGTCTTTTGTAACAACTAGGTGTTACCCTGCTCTAGTTTTATCATCATCGTGGATCATTTTACGGTATCACTAACGCAGGTGTAGTAAAGCTACAGGGAGTGGGTTAAGCAGTTAGAAGCTGTCAACAGATGATTCACCATTAATGATCAGCTATATATATGTAGTCACACAGAAATCATGGTACAGACACAATAAAGCCACCTGTGACATTTAACAGCTCCTCCCATCTTATCACGAACAGCCAGATGTAGCCAGCGCAACAACGCAACCTTTGCACCGAGGGGCTTAATTGTACCAGAGCAGGTCACAATTCATTAGTTTGTCTATCAGGTGGGGGAGAGAGAGACAGTTGTATGGCTACTTAACCTTCCTTCATACAGAATAAAGGCCTGAGGTCCTCATCCAAGCTGGGGGCATTTGGGAAAACAATGGCTCTGTTTATTTTACTACGCATGTGCAGGAGAGATAAATTCTACAGCTTCACCAACTCCTCACTTCTGTACAATCCCGTTTGAGCACAGAAACACAGCTCCACAATGAGCCTGAATAGTCTAACATAGAATTTTCACACCTATATTCGACAGCGGAACTTCAGTTTTGTACAAGTAGTGGGACTAAATGTACATTCATGTCAAATGATCATGAGAAGAGGAAGTAGTTTCTATGAACAAAATGTTAGTGAAAATTGTGAAACGGTTCAAATGAAAAATATTAATATCAAAACTCTAGGGAATTCTCAACATCTCGGAAAGTAGGAGTGGTTGTGATTCAAATCACAAGTTTATATTCATGTATATTCATTATCATTTTATTTATATATATATATATATATACATACACACACAGTGGGTACGGAAAGTATTCAGACCCCCTTACATTTTTCACTCTTTGTTATATTGCAGCCATTTGCTAAAATCATTTAAGTTCATTCTTCTTCCTCATGAATGTACACACAGCTCCCCATACTGACAGAAAAACACAGAATTGTTTACATTGTTGCTGATTTATTAAAAAAGAAAAACTGAAATATCACATGGTCCTAAGTATTCAGACCCTTTGCTGTGACACTCATATATTTAACTCAGGTGCTTTCCATTTCTTCTAATCATCCTTGAGATGGTTCTACACCTTCATTTGAGTCCAGCTGTGTTTGATTATACTGATTGGACTTGATTAGGAAAGTCACACACCTGTCTATATAAGACCTTCCAGATCACAATGCATGTCAGAGCAAATGAGAATCATGAGGTCAAAGGAACTGCCTGAAGAGCTCAGAGACAGAATTGTGGCAAGGCACAGATCTGGCCAAGGTTACAAAAAGATTTCTGCTGCACTTAAGGTTCCTAAGAGCACAGTGGCCGCCATAATCCTCAAATGGAAGACGTTTGGGACGACCAGAACCCTTCCTAGAGCTAGCCGTCCGGCCAAACTGAGCTATCGGGGGAGAAGAGCCTTGGTGAGAGAGCTAAAGAAGAACCCAAAGATCACTGTGGCTGAGCTCCAGAGATGCAGTCAGGAGATGGGAGAAAGTTGTAGAAAGTCAACCATCACTGCAGCCCTCCACCAGTCGGGGCTTTATGGCAGAGTGGCCCGACGGAAGCCTCTCCTCAGTATAAGACACACTTGAAGGACTCCAAGATGGTGAGAAATAAGATTCTCTGGTCTGATGAGACCAAAATAGAACTTTTTGGCCTTAATTCTAAGCGGTATGTGTGGAGAAAACCAGGCACTGCTCATCACCTGTCCAATACAGTCCCAACAGTGAAGCATGGTGGTGGCAGCATCATGCTGTGGGGGTGTTTTTCAGCTGCAGGGACAGGACGACTGGTTGCAATCGAGGGAAAGATGAATGCGGCCAAGCACAGGGATATCCTGGACAAAAACCTTCTCCAGAGTGCTCTGGACCTCAGACTGGGCCGAAGGTTTACCTTCCAACAAGACAATGACCCTAAGCACACAGCTAAAATAATGAAGGAGTGGCTTCACAACAACTCCGTGACTGTTCTTGAATGGCCCAGCCAGAGCCCTGACTTAAACCCAATTGAGCATCTCTGGAGAGACCTAAAAATGGCTGTCCACCAACGTTTACCATCCAACCTGACAGAACTGGAGAGGATCTGCAAGGAGGAATGGCAGAGGATCCCCAAATCCAGGTGTGAAAGACTTGTTGCATCTTTCCCAAAAAGACTCCTGGCTGTATTAGATCAAAAGGGGGCTTCTACTAAATACTGAGCAAAGGGTCTGAATACTTAGGACCATGTGATATCAGTTTTTCTTTTTTAATAAATCAGCAACAATGTCAACAATTCTGTGTTTTTCGGTCAGTATGGGGTGCTATGTGTACATTCATGAGGAAGAAGAATGAACCTAAATGATTTTAGCAAATGGCTGCAATATAACAGAGTGAAAAATTTAAGGGGGTCTGAATACTTTCCGTACCCACTGTATGTATATATATATTTTAACTCTATTCACATCCGCATGAAACCTGTGTGAAAAGTGATACTTTTTACACCCTTTTTGTTGTGAGCCAACTCACCGCAGTAGCTTTCAGCCAGCCCTGTGAAGTCTTGCTCACTTTCAGTGCGTCGTTCTCAGTCGGCTCGAATGTGATATTTCCCAGAGACAAGATCCCAGCCAGGATTGTCAACATGTCCACCTTTTCCTGAAAGTGCAATGTGAGAACGTGTGTAAGCAAGTAGAACAGTCTGAGAGAAGGTTGTGAGCTTAGAATGTACACTGGGACAGAAGAGAAAATTTTCACCTGCTCCTCAAAGCCCACCATATCCATGGCGTTGCTCACTTCATTGTACTTTTCACTCCAGTGCTGCACCATATCGGCCTGACCAAATCGGCCATTCAGGTAACTAGGACACAGAAAAGCAGATATCTATGACTCACAGCACTGTGACATAATGAGATAAAAGGAGTGGGAAAGAAAACAAAGAGAAATTCCACAAAAGCTTTAAAAAGGTGTTGTGCTTTAACACACAATGAAAAGGGCAAAATGACAAAACCACACCTTTCTGTATAGCAAAACCAAGATAGAGACAGGACAACCCTGTATGATCTAAACCGGAGTGTGTAATTCCTGAAATAGTTTGCATCCTGAAAAGAATGACGTCTTTTGCAACAGCTGCTATAATCTGGTATGTGACGTTTCAGGGTGTTGCTACACAACATCAGCAGTTGACTCACCGGTATTGAGTAGGGTCCAGGAGGCCATACATCTCCTTGTCCTGTGCAGAAATGCCAGCAAGCATACAGTAGAAAATGTGGAAGTTCCTCTCGCCTTCATCTTGGTGGACCACACGGGACTTTTCTAGGAGGTACTCGTTGATTTTGGCTCCTTTTACTGCAAGAGTATAGACTGTGTTTAGAAAGACAACAGACTGAAAGAAAAACACAAAAAAAGTGCAATATACAAAGTGAAGGAAAAGTAGTAGCATTCAGACACATTGTTTTTTGTGATTTAGCACACTTAATGCATGTATCCACTTCAGAGTTATACACAGTGCTCTCTTTTCTTATGCTAATTATCATGCTGGGAAATCTTGCATGCCTTTGTTCAGGGATTTTTATTGTCTTTACTATTTATGGTTGCTTTTGTTCCTCAACAGTGTTATTTACCAGTGTTATCCCACATTCACTTTCACCATGATTGCTAATGTTGTATGAAATGTGATTGTTCAAAAAACTATTTTGAATTCTCCATAAACAACTACATTCCAATGGTGGTTCATTAGAGCCAAGACTAAAAATACAAACAATCTTTTGAGAGGGAAAGTTGTAAGAAAGAGATTATTTAAATTAAAGTGCTACTTAATAACTGCTGTTAGGGGAACATTACTATGCAAAAGTTTTAGACCACCATTAGATTTGCTGTTTCACCAATGGTATAATGACCATACATATTTCGACAAATATTTAGTAGAATACAAGAAGAAAATACAGGGAAAATGATATGCAGTATTTAAAAAGCTCTTCTATAGATTTAAAAGGCAGGTATTAAGTGTGACTTCCTCTTACACTTCAGCAATAACAGGAACCTGGCTCTTAAATGGAATGAAATCCTGATTAATGTCATTGCTCACACCTGCATTTGTTCTACGGTCATGTCAAAATGACTGCTGTGAAAAGGTCTATTAAACCAAGTTTGTGCAAGACATGCTTGAGCATTACATATATATGTTGTATGAGTTTAATTCATTGGAACTTGCTAATAATACCAACTTTCAATTACATCATTCCATTCAAAATGCAAAAATAATCACAGAAATTGACAGACACAAAAATCACACTTTTGCATCAGAAAGGCCGCTCTTATAGGAAAAATAGCAAAGCCTGGAAATCCTTCAAAATCCGATGAGACATTTCTCAGAGTTTCTTTTTTGAGAGACCAAAAGTCGTCCAGCAAGTACTTGGCTCATCATCTGCCAGCTTTACCGGAATGTCAAGTTCACCCTTCTACAGTCCGAAAAATCTTTATCAGGAATAGTCTTTGTGGAAGGGTAACAGCCAAGAAACCACTTTTTTCAATAGGGGAACAGGGTGTCACAAAGATTGGAGTGATAAACAGTGGAACCAAGTATTATAGCATGACAAATCGAATGGTGACTTTTTTGGGTCCAATTGTCCACAATATGTAAGAAGACGACTTGGAGAGAAAGAAGAATGATTGCTTGCGACCTTCAGTGAAACAGTGTGATTGTCTTGGCGTGGGACTGCATTTCTGGCAGTGGTATTGGCGATATTGTCCACATTCTGAATTCATCATGCCATTCCTTCTCGGAAAGCGCTCAATTAGGAATGGTTTCATTTTCAGTATGCTATGATCTCGAGCAGTGAAATCAATTGGAGAGAAAAAAAAAACAAACAAACAAACATCGACAGTCATGGACTGGCTTCCACTACAGTCCAGACTTCAAAATTACAGAGGAAGTATGGCATTGCCTGTTCAGAGGAAGAAATAAAAGACTTACTAAATCTAACAAAGAAATCTGAGAATTGCTAAAAGAAGTCTGTATACCACTTAAAGATGAACCTCAGGACAGTCTCAGAAGGTCGCCTAAAAAAGCCCTGGATGGTCATTAAAACATTGCTAACACAACAAAGCTGATGGCCTACCACTTTTGCACAGTACTGCAAGTCTTTAGACATTGTATGAAGCTTGCTAAAGACTGCTGTTTGCACATCAAGTGCATGTTTGTTTCACCATCTAAATGGCAAAACAGAGAAGAGTCTTGAAGAATGTCTCTCATAACCAGAAAGTTGGTGGAACCAGTTTAGCAGGAGGATCAGAGAAAGCTTTGTGCAGCAGGAGGTAATAGAGATATAAGGCATTGGGGTACAGTAATCCATCGCCTATCTCGGGGGTTACGTTTCAGACCACACCCCCACGCGATAGTCAAACATCCTCGAAGTGGCAACCAAATATGTACACAGTACAGTATACAAAATACTGATATATTTTAAGGCTTTATAAACCATCCTGGCACTCTTATAACCTTTTCCTCTTCTCTTAAACACTTTCAATATTCTTAAACCAACGTAATTTTAACAAAAAACATTCTATATGGGTACTCACCAGTGAAGATACAACTTGAATGATGAAGATGATGGTGAATTAAGTGTGCAGTACTAATGATGAAGGTGATGACTATGAAATTAAATGTACTGCATACCCAAGAGCATTACAGCTCTTCTGACAGCTCAATTTTAAATTTCAGACTAGAAAATGCTTGTTTTACAGCAAAAAATAATTTAAATAACTTAATTTTTAGCATCAGTGTTTTAGATCTATACTTTTTTTGGGTTCACATTTATAAATAAAAGCAAAGGCATTATGTGTAAAAGGAAAAGACATTGTGTGTTAATCTGAAATGGGGACAGGAAGTATATTAAATAACAAGCAAACAAAAAATAAAGTGTCTGAATACTTACTTCCCATTACTGTGCATCATCATCAGTGAGGCACAATGTTGGACTTTTTTTCGGCTCTTTATTGCGGTGTTGAATGAACTCACCTGAAGAGTTCTGAAAGCGCAGCTGTATATACTTTCCAAACCGACTACTGTTGTCATTCATGACTGTCTGGGCATTTCCAAACACCTCCAAAAGAGGGTTCACCTTTTTTTTTTGTGGGGGAGAAGAAAAAAAAAATCCCATAAGTGTTGATACAAACATTATCACAAACCACAGTGTTTATACAAAAAATATCTGGTTGCTATAGTGAAACGCTGTGGAGAAAAATTTAAAAGATCACTCAGAAAAATGATTGAATTCCATAACTCATCGCTCAACAAGTATTACTCAATTTCTATGATCAAAATGAAAATAAATATTGTTGAGCAATTAATTATATTATGCCACAATCACAATGCTATAAAATATTTCACATTCATGCATTTGTTGAGAAAAAACTGCCAAAAAAAAAAAAAATCCTCATACTCTTTACACCGGCCATCACACCCTTAAGACCTGATTTCCACTGCTAATAATAATTCAAGCAACATAACAAACCTGCAGCAAATAAGTGTGTGGGTTTAGAAAAAAAAACTAAACCACTTTCACACATGGTTAATAAAAAAATAAATAAAAAAGCGCTTCAGACTAAGCATGAGCCTTGTATTTATGACTAAAACCTTACATGCAGAAAATTAAATGTCTTTATATAAAGTTTGAATAATGAAATATGGAGAGCGAATGGATGAGTTCTAACACAAAAATATTGGGGGGTGAAAAGGTGCCACGTGGGCAGATCAAGACATCCCCTATAGCAAGCCAATGAATATGTGCTGTTTAAGCAGCTTTGCCTGAAGTCAGCAGTTAACAAACCACTGGGAAGGAAACCCCAAAACAGAAATGAGGCCTGGAAAAACAGTGTGTTTTGACTTGAGGAACTCATGCTCTTTCTGGAGATCCTCCCATGACTCAAGTTACCCTCGAGCAACCGCATCTACAAATATATCGCATGACAGACTTTTGCTTCATGAACAAAGGCTCTTCTAAAGGTGTATGCAGGAAAACGTAATAAATAAATGAATAGGGTGACCGGTATGAAAGTCAATTCCCTGGAAGGCAGTCCTTTTGAAAGGCATGCTAACCAGCCTGAGGGCAGACTTGTGCCAAGTTGCTCAGCCATATGACACAATGTCCCAGAGGGCAGTGCTTCCCATACTTACTAAAGTTTCACAGTCCCTCACGCCTTTTAAATACCCCCTCCCCCACCACGGCTTCCCAACATCCTGTCCTGCTGAGGCACATAGGAAAACATGGAAAATGCTTATGCAGCCATCACTAAAACATATACTAAAGCATATTCCAGAGAAAGTCTACACAATTATGTGTTTTGTCAGATGGAAATGCATTGCAAAAGTCTATTATTAAGGGGAAAAAAGTGAGTAAGTATATATATATATATATATATATATATATATATATATATATATATATATATATATATATATATATAAAACTGGTGCAAAAAACTTTACATAAAAATGCTACATTTAAAAAAAAGAAAGTTTTAAAAAATATTTTTATTTTATTATTATTATTATTATTATTATTATTAATAATAATAATAATAATAATAATAATAATAATAATAATAATAATAATAAGTACATTTTTCTGAAATTCCACATTGTAAAATCATTGATAAAAGGTAGTCGTCGACCAGCGACCTATGCAACTTACGACCACAATCGCTAGCCGCAGCGTACGACAGTGCGTACCAGCTTCCGGCATCATTTCACAGTACTGTACAGATAGCCTACTCTACTTACGACCAAATGGTGGTCGTAAGTCGAAGACTACCTGTAAATGTGTGTGTGTGTGTATAATATATATATATATATATATAAATAAATAAATAAAATTAAAAAAAATAATAATAATAAAAAAAAAAAAAATGCACCTGACGACATTATGAGCCCACTGGTTTGTATGATTTAATGCAGTAGTAATCAAAGTGAAGGTAAAAACAGCTTCCTGCGCATTTTTTAAAAGCTGCCATGCCATAGCTAAGACCATAAACAGCTTGGTCACAACAAATGATTTGATAACATGCACATTTCATAACACGCTCTCAGACTAATGATGAGGATGGAAAGAAAAAAGAAGCCAGTCAGTGGAAAAAAAGAATTTTAGGACAACCTGAGAGCAGCAGGAACAACAGTTATATGCAAAAAGCTAAAATCACAATGATCACCATTCCAGCAGCTCTGCTAAAACAAAAAGAAGCCAAGAGAAGGATCTAAAATTGTAACATGAGCATTAGAAGACATTAGAAATATCAAAGGACAAAATAAAATTTTTTTTTTAACTCATTCAGTTTATGTTTGGAGAAATATTAAACCCAGTGGTGAGAGAGTTAACATGAAGTTGCTTCTCTGAAAATTGTACATTACATGCCATCTCATTCCTTGGCCTAGAAGCTAAACCATAAAAGATGCAGCACATTTCAACAAGAACAAAACAGCCAAAAAAAAAAATATTTATGCAGGATATTGAGGTCCTCCATAGAGACCATCTATCTAACTTTAGGAAACTGAACACTATTTACCAAGCGAAATGGATCAAAAATCAAACCCAACGCTGCAAAAAAAAACAAAAACAAGAACATGTTACTGCTGTGACAACACCGCATTTTTGACAAAGTAAACAGAGTAATTTTGTTACAAATATCACCTCACAAACGTGCTGAAAAACAAAATCGAATTCTGTAGTGCATTTCACTTGTTGCTTGAAAGTTTAACCCATAGGTTCTGATAAACATTTTACAGATCCATCGTTTGATTTTACATTTAATTCACGCCCTTTGGTAAGCCCAGATTCTAACAACTATAAAACCAGTCGTAAACAGAACAAACTGAACAGGGTAAAACCTGCTTATTCAAAACTACAGCAAATCTGCTAAGCTTCACTTCAACGTCTCTTCACATAGATGGTGGCAAATGAGCAATGACCTGTGTACAAGCAATTCTGCTACTGGTAGAACAAGAAATACACGTTTGTATTACGCATAAGGGAGCATATTTGTTCTAGCACAGGAGATATGACTGTGGCGCCCTGAGCAGGTGCTAAAAGTATAAAGAATGGGTGTATAATTTAATTGCAAATGCAAGTGACTGGCATGAGACCTGTTTGTATGTGCTTTTTGAACATGCCATTCCACATTTAGTCCTCATTTGCTGTTATAATAGCCTCCAGTCTTCTGGGAAGATGTTCCACTAAGATTTTAGAGTTTGATTGTGGTCATTTCTTGAGGCTTGAGGGGTGGACAGTTGTTCCAATTCATCCCAAAGGTGTTTAATAAAATGTTTACTTAAGATGTTCCACTACAACCTTTCTTCATTTAGCTGGCTTTGTGCACAGAGGCAGTGTCATGCTAAAACATTTTTGGGTCTCAAGTGAGGGGAATATTTCAAGCTACTGCATCCAACAAGACATCCTATACAGTTGTGTGCCTCCAAATTTGTAGGTACAGTTTGGGGTAGAACCACATATGGCTTTGAAAGTCAGGTTTCCCCAATACTTTTGTCTATATGGCATATTTCTTGGACACCACAAAAGAGTGGTGTTGAGTAGCACTGGTTCCTGTGTTGGCATTAATATGTATTAATAGCTGCAACACAACCACAGAAACTCATTACGTACAGCAAAGTCATGATGAAGTTGTGTATGTGTATTTAGTATATAAAAAGAGCACTAAATGAAGATGTATGACCTTTGGTTTGTTAACATTATAGGTGCTGAAAAGGCAAAGTAGATCCAATGCAATGAAACTACATTTGATGTTAAGAGTAGACACTGTCACAAAGGAAGCTGAGAGAGATTTATATCCATAATGTGGAAGCCAGATGGCAAAGGAAAAACTCAGAGATGACATGATGAAAAAAACTTAAGACCTTGATAATGGCATTATAAATCAATAATTTGCTGTAAGTGCTTGAGAGCCTTGGATGAGTTTTTCATGATTACAGTAGTAGCTCTTCGGTAGATCTTTACAATATCCAAATGAAACACAAAAACTGCCAAACTAAATAGCAGTAACGTATATTTAAAGGGGCACAAACTCACCTCAGCTTACTATAAAAAACCCTGATACTTTGTTTTATTACTTTAGGTATTAAGGGGTTAGGTAGATGATAAATATAACATGCATCTCTGAAGCACTAAAGACTTGCAAACAACTATTTTTGTATATTTCCCCATTTTAAATTTAAATCTGCAGCAGTCATTTGTGTTTGAAATTACCAAAAAAAAAATTGCAACCCAAATTCCAGAAAAGTTGGGATACTGTGTAAAATGTAAATGTAGATTGCACTAAAACCTGTATATATCTTTCAGCATTGATGATGCCTTTCCAGATGTGCAAGCTGTCCATTCCATAGGCACCAATGCTCCCCCAAAAATGCAGGCTTTTGCCTTGAGCACTGAGAACATGCCGGATGGTCTGTCACGGAACAGTTTCCACTTTGCCCAAGTCCATTTTAAATGAGAAGACGCCGGTGTTTCTGCATCATGTTCACATATGGCTTCTTGTTTGTAGGTTAGAGGTTTCACCTTCTCATGTTAGTTCTCACTCGCCAGTGTTCTGTATTGTTTAAAGTCTATAATCACACTCTTGATATCACCCAAATGAAGATAAGTTCCCCTTTTGAGTCTGGTTCCTCTCAAGGTTTCTTCCTCATAACATCTAAGGGAGTTTTTCCTTGCTGCATGCATCAGGGATAAATACACATCGTTCACCTTAACTCTTAAATTCTGTAAACCTGCTTTGAGACAACGTCCGTTGTGAAAAACGCTTAGAAAAACTTGACTTGACTTTCACCTGCACAGCAAACTGTGTTTACAGACAATCGGTTCTGGAGGCGTTTCTGAGTTCATGTAGTGATTTCCATGACAGAATCATGCCGTTTTAATGCAGTGCTGCTAAGGACAAAAATCCAATATTGAATTTAATCCTTGTCCCTTAAGTCACAGAGATTTCTCCAGATTCTTGGTAACCCTTGATGGTATTATGAACTGTAGATGATGAGAGATTCAAAATCTTCACCATTTTATGTTACATCATTCGGAAATTGTTCCACAATTTGTGGACGGTTTGCTTTTGCAGATTGGTGACCCTCATCTATACGCCATCTATCTATACCTCTCAAAGATATTTTTCTTTACCCAAACATGTTACTGACCTGTTGCCAAATAACTTTGGCAGTTGCAAAATGTTTCTCCAATGCTTTCTTTTTAGTAAGACTTAATTTTCCAGCCCTTTGTTGCCATGTCCCAACTTTTTTTGAGCCATCAAATTGAAAATTAGCTTCTTATTTGCCTTAAAAAAAAATTCAGTACATTTATATGTATTCTATGTTCTGTCGTGAACAAATAATTGCATTCTCTTTCTAGTTACATTTCAAACTATCAAATTTTTTTGGAATTGGGTTTATGTAATATATATATATATATATTTTTACATACATGCATATTGATATCTTTGACATCACCGGAAAACTTATTCATGCGTATGATCTCTTACGCAATTCATACCAGTTAATTTTCCATTGCATGATTTCTCAATCAGGAACAACTATTACAGTTTTATTAATGTGTTCATTCTAATTTACAGGACATTGCAGCTGACATGAAATAAACCTGTCCATTTTTTTTTTTTTTTTTTTTCACAGGAAACATATTTATAGATCTGCAAATTTGGTCAATAATAATGGCGTGCAAAATGTTGGGAGTCTGAACATGAGAGTGAACATGAGCAGACCATGAGGTTATATTCAAATCAGAGTGACCAGATCACTCACCTGTAGGATCTGCTGCTCAAGCTGAGAGTTCGCCCGACAAAGCTCCATGAGCTGCCGCAATAAAAGCTTTGTGTTTTCGGTCTTCCCTGCTCCACTTTCACCACTACAGGGAAATAAATAAAACATGGAAAATGTTTAACCTGATATATAATAAATTGTATTTCTAATCCATTTCCAGATATCCATTATAAAAACAAAAGTATTGGGACACTTGACTTTTCCAGCCATATGTTGTTCCTCCCACTAAATTGGAGGCACACAACTGTATAGGATGTCTGGATGTGGTAGCATTTAATATCCCCTTCACTCAACCTAGGAGACCCAAACCAGCTCCAGTATGACAAAACAAGCTCCATGAAAATAGTGTTTGCATGTGTTGGAGTGGATTTTGAGTGGCCTGATATAGAACTCCTGTCTCCTGAACCTACATTAATACCTGACTTACGAACACTCTTTTACAACCACACACACACAAAATCAAGTGGAACATCTTCCCAGAGGGTATTCTCACAGCAAACGGGGACTAAACGTGAAATGGGATGTTAAAAAAACACAACCATCTTATGGTTAGGTTTCAACAAACTTTACAATCATAATAATAATAATAATAATAATAATAATAATAATAATTATTATTATTATCCTCATCATCATTATCTAGAATCATGAAGAGAAACAAAATCCTTGAACTTGGCAGGTGTTTAAAAAAAAAAAAAAAAAAAGAAAGAAAATTGCCATTTGATAAGCAAATATAGTCCGACTGATGGTGCTCTGGACCACTTGGCGTGTAAATCAAAAAGTCTGAGCAAATTCGATAAGATTTGCATGACCAATGGAACTTGCAAATGTATGATCGTGCCCACAAGTAAACACTGCAGACCTCTGTTTACTGCAGAGCAAAGGGCCACTAATTAAACGCCACTAATTGCTTTGCGAACCTGTGGAAATTTACTATGCAGAGAAGAGTATTAATAGACTTCAGAGATTAAAAAAGAAGCATGCAAAACCTTTATCATCACTATTATAAAGCTATCTCTCATCACCTGCTTATAGGAAGATGGTGAGTGAAATCCATCAACACTAACAAACAACAAAATGAAAGAACGCCATCTTGTTTTTATGTTGACATTTAAAAGAAAGAAAAAAAAAAGACCACCATATCTAAATCTGTCGTCATGGTCGTGCAAACGTGGTCGTACAGGTGTGTGGTCAAATGCTATTATTGTTTCTACGACCAAGTAAATTTGTGCCCTGTCGTCAAGGATTATCGACGCCCCCCACCCGTCCCAAACACCTCTACCTACTCATTCTTCTGAAGCGTTATGGCAACCAGGGAAGATGAAACCATTTGAGGTCATCTGCACGCTGTTAAAGCACTTTAACAGTAGGCATGTTCAACTCCTCGACGCCCATGCTGCCACTGTACTGATTTTCTAAATACAGAAAACTTTTAAAATAACTTTTTTTTTTATACAACTCTACAACAGTGCATGCAAGGTGCTACAGTAGAATCATTATGGTTAGACTAAATAAATAAATACATTCAAAATAATAACTCCATTATCAAATACAAAACTCTCAATGGACCCAGCGTGACCTGGAACATCAGCAGAATAGGTCTACTATAAACCAGGGCAGGGTGCATAAACTCATCAGAACAACTTGTCTTGGCTTGTCTTGTCTTGTCTCCAGGGGAATGTTTAAATAGACCAGACTCTACATGTCAGGGTTGAAAATGCATTACAGGAATTGGTTTTAAAATGTACCAAATGTACTCACCTGATAACGATGCATTGGTTTTTTGGCCCGGTGGCCAGACGGCCTAACATGGACTGGTATGCTCGATCAGCTACAGCGAATATATGTGGAGGTAAAGTGCTCTTCTCATGGCATTTGTACTTCTCTGATACCTGAAAAGACATTTGTCTTAATAATAATATTCAAAACGATAAATTGGTACATGACAAATAGTAAAAAATAAAATAAAAAAGTATTACTATAATAATAATAATAATAATAATAATAATAATTAATACATAAAAAAAAAACGAATTATAAAAGCAGCTATGTAAAAAACGTTTCTTCCTGTTTTTGGTTAAGCTCAAGCCAACAGGATCCATTTTCTGATAACAAATGATAACGATTATATTGCTTTTATAAGCAAACAGTATTGTAACCACCTTCCAGCCTGTCTAAGTGGTAATGTGCATTGTTGTTTAGTTTTGCTCAGCTAAAGACTTATTTCTCAATTTCATCTATTCCTTTAAACATGAGAGAGTTAACACTTTGGTAGCCAAACTGGCCCTAATGGACCAACAAAGTTGACATTTGATAAAGAAAAAATTATTTGTAGTTCCCATAGAAATCCTGTTACATTACACTTTTACAAATATTACATCAATCAATAAAATGTATTTGTTTTGTTTTAAGACTACTATCCTACAAACCAAGTAACAAAGCTTAAAGAAGCAGCAACAGTGAGGTCATCTAGTATGTAAATAATAACGTGGCTATGTACCGACACAAATTGTAGAAGTGTTGAACAATTAAACATTTTATACATGAAGATCTGCCTCACACCCAGTTTTCCTGCAAAAAGCCCTGGATCCACTGATCAGCACATGGGACATACTGATAAACTACTGACTAGTGACATCTTATACTCTTGATGAAGGTTAATCAAACATGACAAACACTTAATGCAATTGTATTAGACTGAGTGTCGTATTTTCATTGAACTTAATAAAAACAATGACAATGCGAATCTGGGCACTTGAGGAATATTTAATGATTTTACAGGGTGTTTTTCATAGAAAAAGGAATGGACCGGAAAAAAAATGATATACATAAAAATATCTTTAATATTTAAGAATAAAAAAAAAACAAACATTTCATGTTTTCCATTGTGAGGTTTTAATGTAATATTTGTATCACAATAAACACATGACTATAAATAACACCATGTTCAATCTGGTTTAACATAAACAATGATATTTATATACAAAATTATGTAAAATAATTAATAGAAATAGCATGTCGATATTAAAAATAGATTTTGCTTCCCCCTTCAAGATGACCAAGCAATCAGCACTTTGAGAAGTTTGCTACCTTCTTGAGGTCGAAGGAAGTAAATTTTAGGTGGCATATAAAGCCAAATAAGTAAATAAACGCTTGGAAAAGACAAATATAACGTTTATAGCGGCATTACCTCTTTTCCATAGAGTGGAAGTTGTTTAAATGGGTTCATGGCGACCAATATATCCCCAATATAAGTCTGTTAGAGAAGAGAAAAAAAACTATTGTAAGAAGTCACAAGGCAAAATGCAGTCAGTCCTGATTAGGTAACGACTCGGAACAGGCTTATTAAAGATAACAATAAAAAATATACAGTCTTCAAAAAACTGACAGGACTTGTAAAAAGAAGTCATAAATCCCCCAAATGTATGGCATACTGAATTATATTTCTAAATTAAACATGTTAGTATGGACTGTTACTTACATAGATGTGACTGTGGCTGAAGCGTGTAGTCAGTGACTCCAGTAAACTCTTCTCGTCCAAATCTGACAGACTCGCCAGATCCTCCTGAGCATAGGCTTGTTCCTCCATTGCTCGTTCAAGTACCAACAGGTATATTTTTAACGATTAAAACTGAATTGTTGCGTGACTTTGTACCGCCATCAGCTCAATACATGTGCTTTCTGAAACTCCTTTCAGGTTAGTAAGCAACACCTCTTTAAAGTGTAGTCTCTTTAAGAAGATCCTCCCCCTCACCTACCCGGATGCTGATTGTAAATAGTAGTTCGTTTATTCTCAAAATGTCCGGTAGATGGCGGCATATGCGGGTTAAGAATGAATTGGCATTTATTTAAAAAAAAAACCAACAACCTTACAACAGAACATAATAGTGGTTTGTATGGAAGCCCGTTTTCGCCACAAAAAATGTTTTTTGCGACTTTTTTTCTCAGAATTACGAGATATAAATTCGTAATTGCTAGAAAAATTCTGACTTTGCGTATAACTCATTTGCCACACTTTTTGGCAAAAAAGCACATAATAGGCTTCCATATCTATTATAACACACAAACGTGAACGTGAAGCTGGAAGTTAAAGGGGTGATGATAAATGTCATCAATTCCTATGTGACATCTGGAAATTGAAAGAGACGTGGTGGTGGAATATTGAAGAGGTTGAGGTTTTCGTTGGGAGTGATGAGGATCGACAGGATTAGAAACAAGTTTATTAGAGGGACAGCACATGTAGAACGTTTTGGAGACAAGGTGAGGGAGGCACGATTGAAATGGTTTGGACATGTGCAGAGGAGGGAGATGGGGTACATTGGTAGGAGAATGCTGAGGATGGACCCACCAGGAAGTAGGAAAAGAGGAAAGCCAAGGAGGACTATTTAAACTATTTGCTGTTTTTTTTTTTTTTTTTTTTTTAATGAAAATACATCATCAGTTCATCATAGGGACTTGGGGGGAAAAATAACATGGCCACAAACAAAATTAAATCAACAGGCTATCACACCTTAGCTACAGGGTACTCTCTAGTGCAACACAGTTCTAAATCTAGCCTGAGTAATGTAGGTATTTAGGAACTTTGACACTTCTTAAGCCCACTTTCCTGCACCCAATCACAGGGAGAATCCATTTTACACAGGAAATTATTCAACACACTGCAATGCCACTATACCTTTGTTTATAGAACTCTACATAAAGTTTAGAGTATGATTAATTCTGATTGTTTGCTATTAGTTTAGGGCGATGCGAGTCGTTCAAGGTGTTTTGAGTGACATGCACGCTTCGAGAGCGGAAGAACATCAGTGGAAGACGATGAGAGATCAGGAAATCATATATATAAGACTTCCTATATCTATATCCAATCGATATACAGCGGGTAAAATAAGTTAAACGAGCTTTAACATGCTTTTATTTTGTTTAGAAATGGAGTCTTGTGTGATAAGCATGCAAACAGTCCATGGTGGTTGAAAGCATTACTTATTGTTTTTTTTTTTAAACAATTGTACCTGCTAATTCCAGGTCTCTCTAAAGCTCTTCACAAGTGGCCCTTGGCTCTTGGACAACTCTTCTGATAATTCTTTTCACTCCTCTGACAGAAATCTTGCGGGGAGCAACTGGTCGTGGCCAGTTTATGGTGAAACGATGTTCTTTCCACTTCCAGATTATGGCCCCAACAGTGTTCACTGGAACATTCAGAAGTTTAGAAATCCTTCTGTAACTAATCCTATCAGTATGTTTCGCAATAATAAGTTTGTGAAGCTCCTGAGAGAGCTCTTTGCTCTTACCCATCAGAAAATGTTTCGTGTGACACCTTGGTAATGGGACATCTTTACATGGGCCATCAGTTGGGATTCCACCAGCAGATATTAATGTGCACTGACAAGGGGCAGGATTGCTTTGTAATTTCTGATTGATTTCAGCTTGTGTCTTGGCTTTCCATTTCTTTTTTTTTTTACCTCCCTTTCTTGTTCAATACTTGTCCTGTGTCATTTCACATATTTACATATAACTTTATTTATGGACATCTATGGTTTGATTTCTTTGTGTGGATTGCATGGGTTGTTACCAACATCTGGTAAACAATTTAGTGTCAATAGAACCTTAAGAAATATATTTACTGAGAAAACTGTACATAACAAATACACACACACACACACACACACACACACACACACACACACACACACACACACACACACACACACATTTATTTTCACCTTTTCAATGTAACCATAAAATTTCAATGCATGGTAGGGTAATCAATTTGCACTTTCTCCTGATCTGAAACACTGCATTTGAGTAAAATGTTGGAATAAAACCTAAAAGTAAAAAAAGAGAAAGAAAACAAGAGACATCAACCTTTTGAGTAAAGATAAGTTTAATAAAAAATGTATGTATGTATATATATATATATATATATATATATATATATATATATATATATATATATATATATATACATACACAGTGGGTACGGAAAGTATTCAGACCCCCTAAATTTTTCACTCTTTGTTATATTGCAGCCATTTGCTAAAATCATTTAGGTTCATTCTTCTTCCTCATGAATGTACACATAGCACCCCATACTGACAGAAAAACACAGAATTGTTGACATTGTTGCAGATTTATTAAAAAAGAAAAACTGAAATATCACATGGTCCTAAGTATTCAGACCCTTTGCTCAGTATTTAGTAGAAGCCCCCTTTTGATCTAATACAGCCAGGAGTCTTTTTGGGAAAGATGCAACAAGTCTTTCACACCTGGATTTGGGGATCCTCTGCCATTCCTCCTTGCAGATCCTCTCCAGTTCTGTCAGGTTGGATGGTAAATGTTGGTGGACAGCCATTTTTAGGTCTCTCCAGAGATGCTCAATTGGGTTTAAGTCAGGGCTCTGGCTGGGCCATTCAAGAACAGTCACGGAGTTGTTGTGAAGCCACTCCTTCGTTATTTTAGCTGTGTGCTTAGGGTCATTGTCTTGTTGGAAGGTAAACCTTCGGCCCAGTCTGAGGTCCAGAGCACTCTGGAGAAGGTTTTTGTCCAGGATATCTTATTTCTCACCATCTTGGAGTCCTTCAGGTGTTTTTTAGCAAACTCCATGCGGGCTTTCATGTGTCTTACACTGAGGAGAGGCTTCCGTCGGGCCACTCTGCCATAAAGCCCCGACTGGTGGAGGGCTGCAGTGATGGTTGACTTTCTACAACTTTCTCCCATCTCCTGACTGCATCTCTGGAGCTCAGCCACAGTGATCTTTGGGTTCTTCTTTACCTCTCTCACCAAGGCTCTACAAGGCCTAAAGCTGCCTGAGATCCTCCAGCACTGCTCGACTGGTACCACCTTCTCTCAGGGTAAGAGGTAAGTATACTTCAAGGCTCTGCTCTGTTCTGGCACAAAAGTGGGATAATAAACATTTCCTAAATGTCCGAACAGCGGCGGGTGAAGACCTACCTCTTCCTGAAACTCTTAAACTAACACTTTCCAAGTTTTTTTTTAGTGCTTTGTTTAAAAAACCAAAAACAAAAAAAAACCACACACACACATTATAGTTTTTTTCACCTGGGAGGACTCTTCATGCAATGACAATGAAGTCCAAGTCTGAGGAAAGTTAATGCTTGGTTTGTTTGTCTGCTCATGTGACTTTTGATCAAGATTGACAATGCAGCCTCCTTCTAGGACCTGACTACCCCAAGGGCAATGCTCAAACCTCCTCCCAAGATCTGACCATATCGGTGGGACAGCACAGCCTCCACCAACGACCTGCCCCAGCACAACCTGCTCTGTGTGGGCTTGTCCCTGTTCCTCCCAAAAAACAATGCCTGTCCACAGATCCAGGGTGTACATTTGACCCATAGTGGCTGGACTGCCAGAGAGAGACCTTCTCACCTGACCATTGCCTGTTTTTAAATTCTCTTTTGAATGTCATTTTGGATTTATTTACCTTTTTATAAAATCAATCTTTTACCCTGCACTTGCATCAACTTTCTCTATTGTGCTTTCAGCACATTTACATTAAACATATTTACAGACTGTTGACAGATTTAGAAATGCTAATTTTGTGATGCACACAAGGTAAAATTAAATAAGATACTCATGCTTTATTTCTAGGTAAAACAAACTTTTATTATTAACAATACATATGCAGTACTCCATCATTGGACAATTAAACATTTGTAAGTGCTACAGCAGTTACATCTATAAAGCTTAAAATTAGTCAATTAACAATCAAATGGAAAGTCAGTTTTCCTCATTGCCACTCTGTATTAATTTTTTTTAGTTACTAAACTCTAATTATACACCAGCATCAAACAAAATTTAACACTTAAGATTTATTTTTCTACCAATGCATCCAGTTAGATAATAAAAAGGTCATACAAAAACACAAACACACAGACAAAGCTCTGGCCTTTTGCTTATCTCATCTCAACATCATTTGTGGGCACTTTCTTCATGTCATTATGTTTCGCTTTCCTGTTGATAAAATGAAAAAAATAAAATAAAATGAAATAAATAAATAACACTTTCAGAACTCAGTCACAATAAGCAGATTTTGGTGCAAAGCCACCCAGAACATTGTTTTTGCAGCAGCATTCTTTGTTTTGATTAAACTTACCTTTGCACTACAAATAGAGCAATACTAGCAATCAGTGCCACTGCAAACACAACACCACCCAGAATGCCCACAATCAATCCTGTTAAAAAACACACACACACACACACACACACACACACACACACACACACACACACACACATTTTATATTTGACCTACAAATATCTATATGCATATCTATATACATATATACTGAATGAAGTACCAGACAAATGAAAGAAAATCGGACAAAAACATTCCCCCCTCAGTGTACTGTTTCTTTAGAGGTTTTGTTTGTCACATACCACACAAAATAATGTATACACCTACTGACTAATATATATTTTTCTAAATAAAAAAGGAACGTGAATAAGTTAAGAAGAAAATATGAACATTAGTTTGAATATTAAAAAGTATGAAAAGGTTTAAGACATTAATATTCGTTTCAGCAGGTTGTAATGGTTCTTCTATTCTAAATGAAAGAAGGGAGCTAAACTGTACACTCACCCACATCCACCGTTCGCTCATCGGGGTTAGGAGCTGATCCTATCATCCTTCCAGACCTTGCTGTGAAATACAGAATATTTGTATTTAATTGGCCACATCCAAAATCTAATTCTGGTGTCTACTATGTAGTGTGTGAAGACAGCAGGATATCTGTTTTCACATACACGTTACACATATGTTTCAGATTTAGATTTTGTATTTGCTTGCAGCGACATCTAGCGGACATGACAGGAATATGCTACAGTTTGTAAAACGCATTTAATTTAAATTCTCATCTAAAAAATAAAATAAAAGCTATTATATTCCCAACAGTGTTTAAGAAACATGTATATATTCCCTTTGTGTACATGCAACAAACTAGATAATGCTCCAAACATTCAGCTGAAAGAATTTGCCAAGGATGTTTTTTTTCACTAGTTGGGTATTTCTTTCTGACCTTGTGGTCCAGTTCATTCCACAGCAGTCCAATAGATATAGATTTGATGACTGAGCAGGCCATTCCACTATAGATAAAACTCCAGCTGACTGTTTGCTCTCTAAATAACAGTTACAGAGCTTGGACATATGCTTCGGTCATTGTCTTGTTGTATGGTGAAGTTGGTTTCAATTAACCGCATACCAGACAGAATTGCATGGCGTTGAAGTTTTGAATGGTAGCCATGTTGATTCAATATTTCTTCCACCTGGAATAAGTCTTCAACCTTCCCTGCTCCATAACAACACCAAACCATTAAGCTTCCATCTCTATGTTTTGTTCTCTGTCTTACACAAGTTTTTCTGTTAGAGCCAAAATTGTCAAATTTTAACCTATCTGTCCACAGAACTTTCTTCCAGTCATTCACTGTTAAATTCTTGTGTGTTTTTCCTTTTACCCAGTTTGTTGCATATGATACATTTACTAAATAGCATTTGACTTCATTAAAGTTGCTACATTTGTGAAATATAAGCATTGTTCTGTTAAGCTATGTTGAGGCTCATCATTAAAGTTTACATGACCAGTGTGCTACATTTTTCAATCCTTTAAGTATGTAAAACATGAGCAGACATGCATATGGGAAGTTTCTAAAAGTAAAAGGGAACAAACACAGTGCTTATGCTCAATGTTTAACTTCAATTAACAATGTATATCATAAAAAAGTTGATAATGGCTTAGAGAAGAGAAACGAAAGGAAGAAAACTGACCTCGACACATGCTTTCACAATCTTCTTTGGTCTCAAATCGGTTGCCATTTCCATGACAACCTTTATAAAGAAACAGGCGGCAGACTTTCTCCTCGTTGTCGTAGTAATACATAAAACTTCGACCAAAACAACTCCCTGGTTCCATCTTTAAATTGCAAACTGAATCTGAATTGATATAATATTCAAAGCAAAGCATTAGAATCTGCTTATCCAATCTAATTCAACTAGATCATTGTTCATTTTAATAAGTATGGAACAAAACATGGTGTGGGTGGGTGTGCTGTAACAGGAAAATAATCAGTGCAAATGTGGCATGATAACTTGTGGCAGATGTTTGATTCCTCTTATAACATAGCATTTTGCCAATGATTATCTTTCCTTCATTTCCCATTGAGTGTTTGTCTGGCATTGGAGATTTCTTTTATAATATTAAATGTGTATATATATATATATATATATATATATATATATATATATATATATATATATATATATATATATATATTACAGACCAAATGTTTGGACACACCTTCTCATTCAAAGAGTTTTCTTTATTTTGAATATGAAAATTGTAGAGTCACACTGAAGGCATCAAGGGCTATTTGACCAAGAAGGAGAGTGATGGGGTGATGACCTGGCCTCCACAGTCACCGGACCTGAACCCAATCGAGATGGTTTAGGGGTGAGCTGGAATGCAGAGTGAAGGCCAACAAGTGCCAAGCATCTCTCGGGGAATTCCTTCAAGACTGTTGGAAGACCATTTCAGGTGACTACCTCTTGAAGCTCATCAAGAGAATGCCAAGAGAGTGCAAAGCAGTAATCAAAGCAAAAGGTGGCTACTTTGAAGAACCTAGAACATGACATTTTTCAGTTTTTTCACACTTTTTTATGATGTATATAATTCCATATATAATTCCACGTGTTAATTCATAGTTTTGATGCCGTCAGTGTGAATCTACAATTTTCATAGTCATGAAAATAAAGAAAACTCTTTGAATGAGAAGGTGTGTCCAAACTTTTGGTCTGTACTGTGTATATATATATATATATATATATATATATATATATATATATATATATATATATATATATATATATATATATATATATATATTTTTTTTTTTTTCTGAAAGCTTCACCATAACAATGATTTATCAAATTACAACCCACTTTGAACTTGTTTATTATTCGTGTTAGTTGATTCTTCAAATAAGATGTTACTAACGCAACAGTAATGTAGTGCAAATTGATTAACATGTAATTTGCCCTGGAGCCGGAACTACATTCTGTTACAAAAAATTAATCAGAAGAACCATTAAAAGCAAAAAATGGTCTAAAAGATTTCCAAATAAGGTAATACCTCCAACTGGATAGAGCTCATCATACTGAACAGATGAGCAATTTTGCAGGCACTGCATTTCGTTGGGAAAGCGGTTGCTATTGCCTCCTTCTCCTTTGTAGAAAAATGGGAAGCAACGTTTGACGTCTTGGTTGTAGTAGAACTGCAATATATTTTCTTGTCCAATGCCTTCGTTTAGCATCTCGGTGCAATCTGAAGCTGTGCAAGAAAATAATAATAAAAATAATTATGTTCTATAAAGTGTTCCCATCATATATATATATATATATATATATATATATATATATATATATATATATATATATATATATATATATATATATATATATATATATGCCATTTTTCACCGAATAATTTTTGCCCATAATTGTCTGCCAGTGCTGTTATAATATCAAATGTTCTTTGAAGGATTTTCTATTTGTGATTAACTGGTATGCGAAATTTATTTCTGCCTCTGCCCATTGGAATTGGCTTCAATAGCAAGAAACAGGATAAAACGTTTAATGACTAAAGATGACCGAACATATAAAGCAATATAGATTAGACAAGCGAATTCAGCATCAAACTGGAAATAAGTGAATTAACAAAAAAAAAAAAGGGAAATCAAGAAAGAAGTTAGTGAAATAGTTTAACTTACTAGATTCCAGTGCACCTGCACACAAGATTCCCATCATGAAAAGCTGAAAAGAAAGTCTACAAATCATTTTGTATCTAAGATTCAAAAATTTGTTCCTGTTCGTGAACAAGAGAGTATTGTTATATCATGAATTTCTAAACCACTGTCCAAATGATGGCCTTTAGACTCCTTTATCAGTATTGCAGGTTTTATTGCCTGGGTGTGTTTTGCTCCCTCGAGAGCAAATGTACAGTTTCAGTCATAAAATAAGAAGCCAGCCATTATACAAACACTGTTTGACTACTGCATGTTATAGTAGAAACTCTGTATCTCTAAATTATTTTCCAAAAAGGATTAGGGAAACAGAGTAATTACACTGGGCTAACTGGATGTTCACATTCATACATTAATGAATACTTGTTAAAAATGGCAAGGTTGTCCTGATGAGTAAGCTTTACTTCAATTGAGCTGAGCATTCATTCTTAAAATAAATTTAAAAAAGGAGTCAGACGCGCCCATATAATTACACAACTGAAACTCGAGTGAGGGTAATAATATGAGTCATTTGTCACAGTACAAACCAGGAAACGTTCATGAATGATACTATTGATGAGGCAGATACAGATTAAAAACAGTTTCTAGTGTCTACACAGAAAAACAAATAATAATAAAAAAAACACTGAAAAAAAAATCAGTTTTCACAACTTTGTTGAGTAAAAAAGCATCTCAATATTCTGAAATTTAAAATGGACACATTTTTTTCCCACTTGATTCTTTGTTTTATGTCATGTTTTGCAGTCAATGAGACATTCGTTCTTATGTTTGGGCTGAAAATTAATTGAAACTAATGATCTGTATATATATATATATATATATATATATATATATATATATTCCTGGTTCCTGGGGATTGTACTAAGACAGAAAGAATCATAGCACTCAGTTTGCTTCTTCCTAATTTCTGTAAACCTGTCGTGTTTTTTTTTTATTTTTTGTTTATACTTTTTTATTGTTATGTAGTTTTAGACCATAGATTTTTTTTTTGACCAACCTATTTTATTGATAGTTTTTTATATTCTCTCAGTGTCCACATGCGTTTTTTCTGTGTTCTAGGTGTGAATGTGCCATACAAGAGAATTATCCAGGCAGTATTCCTGGCAATTTTTGAGTTTTGTGAGTTTTGTGATAGACTCTGGATCCACCATTAACCAGATTCTTGATAAAGCAGTTCAATGTAAAAGCCAGTAAAAAATAAATTAATTAATGAATCACACCTATTTAGGCATAACATTTTTTAAATGTATAATTTGGAATTTAGGTCTCATTAAACCACAGAGTCAGCGCTGGGTAAAGAGGTAAATGACCTGCTATAGGCTTATGATCATGGCTATATCTTATTGCTTGTGTTTCTTGAACTTAGTGAAGCTTTTGACACCAGTGACCATAATCTAATCTTTGCTAGACTAGAAAATGTTGTTGAAATAAAGGGAACAGCTCTCTCCTGGCTTAGGTCTTATTTGACTGATAGTTATCAATTTGTTGATGTAAATGTTGAGTTCTCCACACTCTGAATTAAAGTTTGGTTTTCCTCAAGGATCTGTCTTAGGCCCACTGCTTTTCTCTTGATATATGCTGCCTCTGGGTGAAATTATACATAAACATGAAATTAGCTTTCATTGCTATGCTGATGATACACAGTTGTATGTTTAAGCAAAGCCAGATGAAAGACATCAGCTTAACAATATTGAGGAGTGTGCAAAGGACATTCGACAGTGGATGCTTAGTTCTGCTTAGCTCGAATAGGAAAAAATCTTTTTCACACGCTCACTTAGGTTATTGACAGTGGTGTGGCGGGCCGTCTCTTATCCCAGAGATCCCTCATGTCTGTGTTACCTTCTGGCTCTTCCTTTTAGTTATGCTAACATAGCTAGTCTTGAAAGAGTCCTCAACTGCACAGTGCCTTTAACTTTTGTACAACAATAAGGATACTTAATAACCCATATTTCTCTCTTCCCCCTGTCACCCCTTTTCTTTCTTTCTCTTCTCTCGAATCTGTCCGAGTATTATGTGTGTAAAGCTGCTTTAAAACAATGTTAATTGTTCAACAAAAAGAAAAATAATTAATTATCAGGATTGCATGTGGTCATAATTACACGATCAATAATAATAATAATACCACCTTAATTTGGTCATTTGTCGCCCCCCAGTGGAAAAAATGGACAGTGCTATCTTAATCCTGAGCCGGTCAGCTACATTTACACTACACAATGTATAATTGTAAAGTCAAATCCTACGCCCCCAAAAGAGCTCATGAATGCTTTTATCCTTGGAGTCTGGACAACATTGTCCAAAACTTTACTTTTACAAATAAATGCTGCTTGTTTGTTTGTTAACAGAAAACTATAGAATCACAAGAGGCAAAGAATAGAAGCATTTGTATGTTTTTTTCCTTTTTTCTTTAAATGACATGGCACAGCCACCATCCAAGCCCATCTAAGTTATTTGTTACTATTGAAATGGTATCATATTTGAACAAATGCAATGATACCTGTTTGTGAGTTGACTTTCAGACAGCTGACTTATTTTTAGAGCTAATTATAAATAAAAGTTACATAACAATGTGCTTATGTTTTTTAAATGTATCTGTAAATCACTTAAGTTATAGCAGCTTTAAACAGTAATTCCTACACAGCTTCTCTTTTGTCTCTCTCAAGGAGTTAAAAGAACATAAAAAGCATTTTGTCGTGCAAATATTTTCTGGCACAAAAGAAAAACATATGATCACAAGCTCCAGGGTCACAGGAAGCA
This sequence comes from Silurus aristotelis, assembly GCF_946808225.1. Taxonomy (NCBI): domain Eukaryota; kingdom Metazoa; phylum Chordata; class Actinopteri; order Siluriformes; family Siluridae; genus Silurus; species Silurus aristotelis. The sequence goes on from NC_139591.1 coordinate 14,155,709, forward strand.
CCTGGCATCTGCATCTGCAAGCTCATGTAGGTGGAAGAGGGCAGATAGCTATAAGCAGCAGTTTAAAAGAGATACGAATAGCTGGCTTAATGTGTCATGAAGTAGCCATGTGTTCGACTCAACCTTTATGTGAATCGCTTGCCATAGAAGTCCCTGTGATAACACAGTAGAAAGCAGAACATACAAAAGAAAAAGTGTGCATTGACATAAACCTGTTAGATGACATGAAATAACCTTGTGACAAACCAGAATTAAGAAATTCAACAATGTGTTGTAAATAAAGGTGAAAAAAAATGATTGTGTATGATACTGGCTCTTTGTGAAGCCTGCAAATGAATGTATATGTGCCTCGATCTTGTTGAAGCTTGAATAATTGTGGTAAGTAGAACAGTGCCACGTTTTTTTTTTTTAGCAGTATAGCAGGTACTTATTGGGAAGAAACACACAATCACCCTTCTTAGCCCACTTCACTTGTCATTGAATGGTTTTACAAACAGCCGGCAACACAGAGGTCAGCGGGAAAAAAAAAAAAGAACGCTCTCGGGTTCACATCATAGTGTTTTAATGAAACGCTGGGGAATCCGAAGCACCATGACAATGCTAGACATAAAACAGTCCCTGAGTACCAGTGTAGCGACAGTCCTCGATACAACATACACTTATCCGCGATCCTAAAACTGAGAGAAACCTCTCTTCATATTAACACACATCAACTTCTAGCAATAGCATGTAAAAAAAAAAAAAAATTTATAAAGCAGTTATAAAATCTCTAGACACCCCCCCCCCCCACACACACACACACATCTGTTAAAGTGCAATATGTAACATTTCTTTTCTAGCCCATTGCAAAAGAAAACTCAATATAGAATAATTCACTAGCATTTGAAGTTCTGGAAGATTTCAGCAACTTCCAGCCAGTTCCTGAAGCAAGCCAGTCCCTGATCTCGGATCTGCTTCCTGCCTTTGTCCGTGATCATCTGCCCGTTCTGCTTCACGATCACCAGCTTGGGCACAGCGGTGATGTTGTACCTCGTCTTCAGCTCGCTAAATTCAAACAGAAAGACAAACAAGAACAGGTTTTATTATACAACAAAAATGTACATTTAATATTCCTCCATTATATTAAAAAACAAACAAACAAAAAAAACACAGGCACATAAAGAACAAATGAATGCACTGATTAAAGGCATAAAAACTGCCTTTTCTTTCTTTCCAACTTTCATTTCCTCTCATGGTTTTTGTTCATTTTTTGCTGCCAGACTGTGTTTATTTAAGGTTGCATGCATATGTTTTCTCTATTGCTTCATTTAGTTTCCTAGTGTTTCTCTTTTCTATTTTCCTCTGGAATTTGCTGACAAATTTTGACTGATTTTGGATTTGTGAGTAGGCACATTGTGTACTTGTGCATAATTTTTTCCTCTTTTTTTTTTATTACTTTTCCTTCCTTATTTTTTCTCTCTCTCCCTCCGACTAGGAATCGTAATGTGATGATATACTCAGACATCTTCATTACTGCATTAGATTGGTCATCATGAGGAAGATGAGGAATATTTATTCACTCCTGAAGGTGAACACAATAAACCTCTCCATGCAGTTACATAACATGGAATAAAAACCTGAGATGCATGCATGCATGAATGAAGAAATGAACGGATGCATGCATGCATGAAGAAATAAATGAATGAATGAGCGAGCAGTGGAATAACAGACTGCAAGCTATTTTAAAACTTAATCCTCCACCGGCTGCAAGATAAACCTCTTACCGTGCAGGATGACATGCTTCTGAAAGCTTGCTATGAAACTGCACGCATGGCTTCAGGGATGTGAGTACAGGTGATACTCACTGCTTGTACTGGTCGGTCCATGGAAGCGCGAGCCAGTCCCCGTGCAGGTCGTGATAGTATTCCGCCATGTCCTCGGCGGATTTATCGGAGGATATGAAAACGATTTCGAACTGAGCCGGCGGTTCGCTTTCTTCCACCAACTCGGTGTAGAAATCGCACAGCAGCGGGGTGAAGTCGCGGCACGGAGGACACCATCCGGCGGAAAAATACAAGCCGACCACTTTATTCCGGAGCGCCTCTTCCGGGTCCACCACGTCTCCTTCTTTATTCAGGAGCGCGCGCCCCGCGAACACTTCCGCCATCGGCGCTGTAATGATCCGCGCTACACTGTCTCGCACTCCGCCGAACTCAGCAACTCCTTCAGCAGTAATGACAAGCCTCACAAAGTTCAAATAAAAACTCTGCAAAATTCACTCCAAGCTCATTTTAACCTCCGGAAAATCTACAGTTTGCTGTAAATAACCCGAGCACACTTTCTTTCCAGTAGAAAGTAACAGCTCGAGCAAATTGCATCATGAGGACGGATAAACTTGTTAATCCCCGCCTACTATGTAAATTAATACATTCACCGGCACCAATCAGCGCCCTCCATGAACCCCACAGCGACAAAAAAATAGTTGCCAGGTGTGATTAAACCCCACGGGAGTATGTCTAGCACCATTCCTCACCCTCCAAATTGGGATCTGGAGATTTCCCTTAAAAGATCCAGACCTACGGGATTGAAAATTTTTTTCCATTTTCCAAAAAAAACGTTACAAAGTTAGAAAACAAGTCCTGGTCCTTCAACACCAACTCAATAACAAAAAGTCCAGCAGCACTTCTACTTCTTGAGGATGCTGGAGAAGGCCCAGGTCACACCACACATCCTCACAACGTTCTTTAGAGAGAGACCCTCAAAAGCATCGTGAACAGCTGAATCACCGCCCGGGTTTGGGAATCGCACCTTTTCGGATCACCAGACCCTACAGTGCATAGTGGGGACATCTGAGAAGATCATTGGGATTTCTCTACAATCCATCATGGACATTTACACCACATGTTGCATCCACAAAGTCACTGTGGCTGATCACACACGCAACAGTTTCTTTCCACAAGCCATATGACTACTTAATACTAAGAGACTGGACTGACACTGGACTTGTTCTGCTTCACTGTACTGTACATGGCTGAAATGACAATAAATGCTTACTCGACTCGACATCAAACTAAATGCTTGCTTTACGTTTGCATTCTTTACACTTCTTAACTTGGTCACATTGCATGTTTTCTTTCTTGGACATCGTGAACCCGGAGGCATAGAGATGCATAGCCACTCAAAAAACAAAACGTGCAAATACATTCAAAACTTGTAAAATTGACATGTTTTAAATATTGTTACACCGTACATGTTTTGTAAAATCTTATTTCTTTATTTGACTAGATTCTTTAGAGAGGGTCACCATGGTTTGGTGATGTGGTATTTGAATGAGCTCAGTTTGTTGCACTTTATCTGTACTGGTGTATTTCTACACTATAACCTCTTGCAACTCGTAATGAAAAGCTGATCATGATAATTTATAAATCACGTCACTGCTACCAAAGTCACTCCATTTCTGAGGTAATAATACACACATGCTCCTTGGATCTTAAATCTGATTGGTCAGAAGGTGTGTAATATTTTGACACAACAGCACTGTTTGGAAAGTTTGTGAGCACAGTCAAGTCTTCAGGAAGTGAGCTCAATGGATATTCCACAACATCCTGTTAAACTATAAACCAATAATTACATCTTGCTTGCGTGCATGTGGCACATTAAATACCTACCCCTCAACCCAATGTGATTAATTTTCGTACACCACCACAATTTTTCTTTCATTATTCTTTACATAAGGATAATGTCATTCTGACTTTAATGCAAATCACAGGTTGTATTAATGCATTAATTCTAAATGCTATAAATTGTTATTTATATATTACAAATTATTCATAAGGACAATCCATATGTTAATGTGAAACTAAATATAAGACATTCATGGAAGGAGTTTCCAGTATAAATGCTTTCTAAGTGTCATGGAAGAATCTAGAGCAGATGATTATTTCGGTTTCTTTGCACCATTACATTTTACAGGTGAAAACATGTTTGTAGCTGCTATAGCTTAAGTGATAACAGGAATGAACTTATTTTGCAGACATTCCATAACAATAGCTGTTATTATAAATAGAAGACATGATTAATTCATTATGAATGAATCATTTGCACTCGACTGCATATGACTGACAGCCTGATTGTTCCAGATTGCACCAGTGAACACTTTACAATTGATCCTTTTACATGACCAAGTTATAAAAGGTTAAAATGAGCACAAACAACTTTCACCACTGACATCAAGTCCACTGAACACAATTTGGATGAATTAGAATGCTGACTGTACACAAGGCCTCCTCACCAGACATCAGTGCCTAATCAAACTAATGCCCATAAATCCCCATAGCTCCACTCCAAAATCTTGTGGAAAGCTTTCACAGAAGAGTAAACGTGTAGGTGTAATGGCCAGGTGTGTAATAACAATAATAACGTAACTAATTAGATTACTAACATATAACGGACAATGCATAACTTATTTATCTGGCACCATGACACATTAAGGCTAGGTTCAGTAGTTACGTTAATAATACCAGATGTGCCATCAAGCATTTTCAAAACTGTCTGGTTCTAGAAATCCGACTACTAATTGTCCTCAAGATGGCTGCCAAAGAGAATGAACACATTGACATCAGGTCAATTCAATGCACTGCTTTTATTTTTAGGTTGCAGCCTGATACTAAAATCATTCAAATGGATTTTTTTTTCTCATTAATCTACACTCAGTACCCCATAATGACAAAGTGAAAACAGAATTCTCTAAATGTCTGTTAAAATCTATCTATCTATCTATCTATCTATAGACAGCGATAGATAGATAGATAGATAGATAGATAGATAGATAGATAGATAGATAGATAGATAGATAGATAGATAGATAGAGATATTTTTTTTCCTCTCTCTACACCTTGCTTAGAGTCAACCTGTGGAAAAATGTATTGATTGGACATGATTTGGAAAGACACACACCTCTCCAGAGAAGGACTTACAGCTGACTATGTATATCAGAGCAACAACCAAGCCATAAGGTAAAAGGAACTGCCTACAAAGCTCAGAGACAAAATTGGCACAGATCTGGGGAAGTCTACAAATTTCAACTTCACTTACGATTCCCAAGGGCACAGTGGCCTCCATAATACTCAAATGGAAAAAGTGTGGAACAACCAGGACTCCAGGACCAAAAGCTGGTTGCCAGCTAAACTCACCTTCAGAGGATTTGCTATAAAGAAGGGCAGAAAATCTCCCAATTAAGGTGTAATATAGGGATACATCACTTAATGACTAAATTCAGATCTTTCAAGGAGACCCATCGCCACAGGTGTATAAATTCAAGCACCTCGCCAAGCAGTCAGCATTACAAATATGTGAATAAATGGTTTGTTCTGAACAGCTAATGTGAATTCAACCATGGTACTGTGATGTTTTCCCAAGTCAGTTTGTGAAATTTTATCCCTTACAGATATTCCACAAAGATCTTATTGGAAAGGAAAAACATTTAGGAATAGCAACACCTATGCGACAAAGCAGTAGACCACAGTCAGTCACAGATCAGGGTCATGGACTACCGGGGTGCATGGTGCCTCAAAGTCGCCAGTGCTCTGTTGATTTGTGAAAAGTTCCAGACTTTCACAAGCATTAATAGCTGAACAAAAACAGTGGGAGCTTCATGGAATGGGTTTCCATGGCCGAAGTAACTGCATGCAAGATTCGCATCAAGTGGTGTAAAGTGTGCCACCACTGGACTCTGGAACAGTAGAAATGTGTTCTGTGGAGTGACTAATCCAAATTATTTGTTTGGCAAATAGATGGGCAACTCAAGGGTTGGCTGCCAGATTCCAGGTGAATGTAACCTCCCTGACTGTATGCCAACTGTCAAGTTTAGTGGAAGAGGGATAATGGTACAGGGCTGTTCTTCAGGAGTTGGGCTAGGCCCCTTACTTCCAGTAAAGGGAAATCGTAGTGCCTTTTTTGCGCAGCGGTCTCCGACCTTTTTTGCGCCACGGACCGATTTAATGTAAGAATATTTTCATGGACCGGCCTTTAAGGTGTGGCGGATAAATACGACCGGCATAAAAACTGGCATTTTCTAAATATAAAAGTAAACGTGAACCTACCGTGTTGTTTTTTGTTCATTTTGCTCCCTAAGGGGGGTTTGACTTTAGCGGTAATATATTATGTGTTAGCGGCCGAAGCAGCCCCTTTAAGGAGGTAGCAGATGTAGGTAAGACACATGCATTAAGAGTGAGTCATAGACAGATGTGGCGGAGAGAATCCGGTAATTTTCCAAAATAAAACATTGTTCAGAATCTGATTAATAAAACGGAAGCTACGTATTTGTTTCTGTGCGGCCCGGTACCAATTGACTGTGCCAAAGTGTAGAAATCAAGGCCATGGCATTGTTACTATTAGATTATATATGCAATTTTACAATATTTATTTCCACCCAGAGTTGCATTGATTTTTCAAGATCTTGTTTTGATGAGAGGGAAATTAGAGAACCCGAGTCTTCAGCACATACAGAAGATTCTCAATGGGGTTAAGATGACTCCTAAAACCACATTTTCACAGTTTGAACCCGATGACCCAGAGTGCAATCTTTATGCTCCCTAGCAAACTGAAGTCGTTTTTCCGATTACTTTCACTGATATCTGGTTTCCTTAGGACTACACAGATGTTTAATACCAAACCTTGAATTCTCTTGCACTTAGTTTTATTATTAAACATGGATGCGGGTTCCATTGGTTTTCTTCGCTCCCCGATTTAATTTCACCAAAAGTTTGTGATCTCAGATCGCAACCGTTCACATTTTTTCCCCGACCACATTTCTTCATCAAAGATGAAGGTGTTAATAATGCATTAGACAGTTCTAGACCAAATTTAGTAGTTTCAGTAGTTGTTTTCTGCAGGCCAAAAATTTTAACCTAATACCCTAAAGTAACATCTTTGTCACAACCACAGAATAGATATCTTCAACATTTTCAACAAATGAGAAGAGTCACTGCATCAGTTAGGGTTACCTGAAACATATTCATCAATATAGTATTTATATGCTTAGCATTCCTTTACTGCCATTCCGGGTGGGGGTCATGTTCAGGGTAAGACTTCTTGATCCCCAGACCTAGCATCCAGAAATTCCCAGAATACCCCAAGATCTTGGCAACAACATGTATTTTGCACAGTTGAATTTACAAACTCTTTAAAAATGACCGGTGAGAGCTGGATCTATCAATTAAAACACCTCCAAGATTTGATGTGAAAATGATCATAAAAATAATTTTCCCTCTCAATGTAATATGAACGTTTCAAAGGATTGCTCTGCACAAATACATAACATCAACATTTAAAAAAAAAAAAAAAAAAAAAAAAAAAAGTAGCCACGTCGAATTTCACATGAAGTTTTATTTTTTTATCTTATAAGGATAGACTTACATAATAATTATAAAAATTACTTACAGAATTAAGTAACAGGTTTAAAATGTGTTTATACTTCTAAATGCAAATAAAATGAACTATCTACAATGTTTAGAAAAAGAAAAACGCTGTTCAATAGAAGCCATAGAAGCGAAGAAAATGAAATCTATACATGTTTTTGTGACGATCACCAAATTGCACTTTTTTTCCTTTTACCTTTTTTAAACAAAGTAATCAAAGAGCATCAGCATCTCAAAGGGACCATAATAATGATTTTGTATTCTTCTCTCAATGTTTGCACTGAGCAGAGGGAGGGGAAAAAATACTTAAAAAAACAAAAAAAACAAAAAAAAAACACTTTCCTTTTTTCTTAACTTCTTACCAAGTTGAATTAGATATGTATGATAGTATGAAATTTCACCCACACAAAACTCGATCGCACAACACACAAGCATACACCTACACAACTCAACAAATGGATTCTTGAAATAATTTTTCCTCAAATATTTCCCATACTAATATACCGGATGTGTACAGTTTTACGTGTTTACGAGTAGATATGATCCCTCAAATGCTGTGTAACACTGGTACCTTGCCTTTTACTTGGCACTCCACATTAAAACACCAGTGCATTTGATCTGCTAGAGCTTACTAGAAAATAAAATACTTTCATTTTTAGAAATGGGTGAGAAAGAAAAAAAAAAAAGACCCCCCCCCCCCCCACAACTGTTAAACACAGTAAGCTTTTTTTTTTTTTTCCCTTTTAGGAAACGAAGAACTGAAAGAAAAGACGGGTACACATGCATCACACACTGACATACACTTACAACTCTACTCGTATCATGCAAAAAAAGAATGGCCTAGCATTCATAAATTTTTTTTTTCTCCGTTTGAATTTTCCCACGTTGACCGGACATCAAACACGGTACAATACTACAGTAGGTAAGTTGTAAAGAAAAAGGCCGAACTGTCCAATTGAGCGTCCGTTTTGCATAATGACACGTTCGTATGCCACTGCTGAAACAAGTCTGAAATGTACGCAAAGCTGCAACGGTTACTGAAGGTGTATACAAGGTTTCTTTTCTCTTAGTCTTCCCCGATATTGATTATGAATCACAATGGTTTAATGAACAGCAGTTCTTTTTGTTTTATGCTTGTGTTTTTTTTTTGGTAAGCTATGCATTAAGGTTGTACGGTTAAACAGCTGTGACATCATTTCCACTGCTTATGGTTGAAATAACGCCGTTGTGTATATTAGAATTGAGAGTGTTCTCTCCGTGCCCTTATTCAATTAAATTTGTTATTTTGTATACTGTGTTTTTGGACTGCAAGTAAGTGAACACTGTTTAAAATGAACAGAACAGGTCTAGCTGGTTGAATGGATGAAAAAGAAAAAAGAAAAAAAAAAGACATGAGGTAATGACTAACATGTGTGGCTGCTATGTGTTGCTTGAAACATTGCAACATTCCTGAGGAGAGAAAATCCCCCCAGGTCATCAGACACACAGCTCTCTCAGGGACGTATAAAAGACAGATATGAAACGCAGACGATCATTTACAGCGAGGCACATACATTTCAACTGTAAAAAAAAAAAAAAAAAAAAAAAAAAAAAAAAAAAAAAACAATCTCAAAAGGCTAACTGTGTAAGAAGCTAAAATTTGTTTCTATCAGATATGATTCAAATGAGTTGCGAAACACTACCTGAACACTTCTATTATTTATTGCAGTTTTTTCTTAGTATTACTACCAAGAAAATTGAATCGTTTTGGAATATTTGGCCAATTAAGACCCCCCCACCCCAATCCCCCAGGCATATTCGTTTGGAAACAATTACAAACAAAGTGTAAAATCTAACTGTGCTGTGGTGAAATGAAATACACTGCATAATAAAATGAAGATGGTAGGGAGCAATCCACGAATAGCACGCAATACAAATCGCAAAACACGTTTAAAACACAGTTACGAAGGCATCCATGTGCCATAGCCGAATATCACAAGAACGATAGAATCAATTCTGTTCACTATTTTCCCCCCCAAAATGAATGCATGTAAAATGGCTTTCAGACCAGTGGCTAAATTTTGATAAATAAGTGCTCCAATATGTCAGAGGCCAAATAAAATTAGTGCTTACAACAGAAACAGATCATGGAATAATGTGAAATTTATCTTTAAAAAAAACCCAACAAAAACAAACAAACAAACAAAAACAAGCAAACAGCACAGTATGAAATAAGCTGGTGAGCAACAACTACAAATATGCATCATCTATCAAACAGATGAGTAAAAATTTGTAGCATGTAATTTGGTGGGAGCAACTGAGATTTTCAATCCTCACTGCTGTGTGCTATAATGAACTGCATCAAAGTGAGTGAAATTTTCAGCGATTAAAGGCTGAGTAAAGGCTCTCAGCCATCAAAAGTGCCCGATTCAAAAGTGAGAACTGGAGGCCGACCTCCCGATTCTCCCAAGTGGAAATGATGTACGCCTGTTTTTCAACAGGAATGAACAACACTTAAAAAAAAAAAAAAAAAAACAAACAAACAAAAAAAAAACAATATGAACATTGTAGCTACTTTTGTTTAGGGAATAACATGTCAAAAACAACACCTATCCCATCGTGTGGAAACGAGAAATAAAGACACTTAACTAGTGGCAATCGAAGGCTCCAGTGAAATATCCATCACCGCATCTCCGTTAAAGATGGTGCAAAGAAACGCTCCATGAGGACTTTTGGCAGCAAGTTTGTGGATCACATCTGAAGTCAGTCTCCTCCTGGGCCTCCTCCGTTCTCCTGCCTACGACGTTTTCACCAAATCGTACACATAAATGTGAAAGTCGTCATCAAACTTGATGAAATAGACAGAGGGCTTTGCCTCCACCTGGTGTATGACCATGCCAGTCCGTTTGGAGCCATCCTCTTTAGCGTACTCCACTTGCTTGCCCACAAGGCTGTCCACCACCTCTCCGGGCTCGCGCTCTGCCGGGGGAGAATCGTCTGAAAAAGTAAAAGGCAAAACAATATTTAGCGCCAGGAATTTGCAAATGGAGAGGAAGAGTGCCTCTGGTTTTAAGAGCGCTGACGAATGGTGCACATGTTCTTCATATCCTATTTTAACTCCATACAGATTTTGCCCATATTTGAAAAAGGTTACGAATATATGAAATTCTTTCCTCCTACTCCGCTGTGCTCTTTCCTTCCTTTAGATTCTGTCAGTATTGCTTTTTATATAATAGACTTTATCCTTTGTCTCTTTTTGGCATCCTCTCTCCTGGCCTCCTGTATGCTTAAATATCTTGAACCAAACTCACTCGAATCTGGCATGATCCTCAGGTCTCCGTCTTTGTAGTCGTCGAGCAGCTGATACATGTAGAGGACCGGGTCCTTTTCATAAGTGATATAAAACCATGTGTTCATAATTGGTGCACGGGCCAACACCATGCCCCGCCACTCATCCTTTGAGCCTTCCTCCGTTTCGAACATGTGCTCCACCGCCTTGCCTATCATCGTGTCAGCCAGATGTGCGTCGCTGATGCGCGTGGAAGCTGGTGCAAGGATGAGTAAAGAAGAAAAATCAACAACCTGGATTCATAAATGCATTTTTACTCAAATTGAATGGAAATTTTTGGATCTGTCAGAATAAGTTTTAGTGCTTATGTTAGCATGCAATATTTATTATGTAATGATTCATCAAAATGCACAAATATCAATGTGCATAGTAGCTGTATATTTAAGTTTTAACACCAGAACTCATAACGACCTACAGGCAGAATACATAAGGCTGCACCAATTCTTCAGTAGCTTTTAAATGACACCAGACCTGCACTGCTGCAATCTACAATGCTCAAAAAGGTGATCAGAGAACTTGGGTGTGTTTAAACTGACTTTGGAGATGTATTTTGGGTTAAATTGATGGCTTACGCACTGTTACCGAGCTCTATATGTTTTATAGAATAATTTCACCATGCCTGAGATTTTGTTTTTGAGACAAGTTATAAAATGTAGTTATTTCTCATTTGGTACAATAACAATATTACACCACTGTTCATAGCAAGTTTTAACCAAACAAATATATTGTTTGTTTCAGAAATGTAAAGAGTCTTTTCAAATCTACAACAAATCTAATCAATAAGATTAAATCAAAATTTTTTGGAGAATCAAAATGAATCAAGTCAGCATTCATGCTGTGGTATAATATGTAAAAAACGGTGCAATCCAGGAGCACGTAGTGTGTTTTAGTTACAGAGTTCAGGTCTGTTACATCACCATGAAATGTGTTCTGTTTAGACATTAACACCAAAATATTTACACAGAACTTAAATAAAAGTTCTAGTTTCTAACTTCATAATGTACATCTATCAAAACAGTTCTTAATGCAGCTGCATAAATTATGTATAATTTTGTAATTACATACTTAAAATGATACATCTGTAATTCTGTGATACATCTGTGATTTTCTTTGAAAATGCGGCAAACACGTCTGGGTGAATTTTGCCAAGTAGCTACAAAAAAATATGAAAATTTATTACCCTTTTTTTTTTTTTTTTTACAAAGAACATAATAGACACCATGCTAACAAAAATATTGGATATACAAACAATCCTCTACCACCATCTAGTGACAGACATGAAAACATTTTACTTTTAAAGTAACGTTGATAATTGGTATAAAAGATTTTTTTTATTTTTTTTATTTGGTATTAACTCTGCCTGTATTATTTTCTGATAAATCTTTCTGGTTCATTTCTGGTTTAAAACTACAAAGCCAAATTTAAATCAGCATCTAAGATACTCTTCTTATACCCTATCATGTTACGGACCTGTTGCCAATTAACTTAATGAATTGCAATATTCCTCTACAGCTGTTTCATTTGCATAACGCTTACATTCCCAGCCTATTGCTGCCGTATCCCAAATGTTTGATACGTGTGGAATTTTTTCTTCTTTTTCCTCAATTTAAACATTTGATATGTTTTCTGTGTTCTATTGTAAATAAAAGATGGGTTTATGAGATTTGCAAATCAAAACATTGTTTTTATTTACAATTTCCCCACTGTCCCAACATTTTTGGTGCCACCATTAGTGGAGGGCACTCTATCTGTTCAGAGGGTGGTAGCTGTTTACTCACAATGGGTTTGTATTTGGCTACATACCGATTCAATATGTATGGTAAAAAATATACAAAAAGAAAATCAAGGCGTACCTACACGGTCCGGCAGGACTTCCAACCCCTGCACCCTCTCATCCTTGTGCAGCTCCAGACCATATACGCAGTCGAACCCATCGTACTTGATTAGATAGAGGGATGGGTTGACCGGCACTTGGTCTAACACTGTACCCTTCCACTGGGACGCTGCTCCACTGCCCTCTTTCCAGATGTGCTGGATGCGGCAGCCCACTATGTTTCGCCGGGGCTGGGACACTTTGGTTGGCCCCACAGTGCTTTTGTGTTTTCTGTATAAATAAACATGGAAATGACTGTACAGCAAGTTAATGCAAAAACCGCTTTCTGGCATAATTTGAGAAGTGTTCTGTGTACACTATGAAAATCCACTGTGACCTGGATAGATTTAGTTCACAGCCAAATCAAGCGAACACCAATAAGTCGACATGGGAATAAATCAGTTTAGTTTTGCCTTTAAATTCTGTTCTGACTCAACCAGGTCACGACAAAAAGCAGTCAACAAGGAGTATGAACAAAGTCAGTGTGACTAATTTACATGGTAAATCGGATTTCCAAAGGAAAAAATAAAAGGGACACAACTTACTTGTGGGAATTCTTTTTCTTCATCATATTTGCAGACACACCGGCATGTCCTTAAACCGTCAAATCATGCACAGATAAAATGTTATTAAAAACAGGCTTTTGAGCGGTTTCATGTACACACACACACACACACACACACACACACAAACACACACAAACACACACAAACACACACAAACACACACACACACACACACACACACACACACACACACACACACACACACACACACACACACACACAAAACCTTGTGTTTCGATTACCTGAATCAGCTCTGGATCTCTGGCCTGCGTTCTTCCCGAATGGGGTCTTCATTCATCTGGATGTAGGGGAGCAGCCTTGCTGCCAAACTAGGGTGAAAATATAAATTCAAATCTTTCAAATGATTAAAAAATGGGTGTAGTGAAAATAGGGTGAAAGAGGAAAAAAATTGTTGGCAGACAATCCAATCATCCAATCTGGTGTCAGCAGCCCACTCAGGGCTCTGGCAGGTGATGGCAGGAATCCAGTCTTTTACTTTTGTTACAAGGGCTTGTAAAACCTATAAAAAAAAAAAGAAAAAAAAAGAGAGAAAATGAAAAGCAGATTTAGAATTTTAAACGTTGAAAGGAATACCACAGTGGTTCTCTGCCAGCTTTATTATTTTGTACATGAAGCCCAAGTGAGTTGAATCAGCCTACATACAAGCTAAAGAGAATTAATCTCAAAACTTTCAGCCATAATGCAGAGCAGATGTCTCTGATTGCATTCCAAGTTTAAAAACTGACTTTTAATTGGACTGATGTAAACTCATTGAAGAGCATTTCCTACAACACTCTTGATCTTCCAAACATTCTGTGAAATGTTGATCACATATGCATCAATGTAAAATGTTACTTGGCTTATTGGTTACAAATCAGGGTTATAAATATTAGGGCTGCAACAACTAATCGCTAAAATCCATATTGAAATTCAACGTCAACGAATGCTGTTATCGATTAGTGGGGCTCCTCAAGTTACGGGTTAGCGTGACGGCAAGATAACACAGCCGCTTGCGGAATGCCGCAGAGTACAGGTCAAGCGGCAGCAGAAAAAGGTGTGCGTCCCAAGTCATCAGAGCATTTTATATTAAACTCAACAAAGAACTTGCAAGTTATGCAAAGCGGCGCTTGTGTAGGATAGAAGTAATTCAGCGATGCAGGAGCACATGATAAGAAAACACTCTGGTGTCAACGGATGAAGGCGAAACATTAGCAAGGTGAGCAAAAACTGTATAATCCTCATCATGTGAAAATGGTACAGTTTAATGAAGTGTTATTGTGTAAACTGTTTGTTAACTTCAGGACAGTCGCACTGGATCTGTTATGGCGTGACCTCGACTCAAAGAAACCGTTGCGGACAAACAAGCAGCAAATAACTGCAGCAGCAAGCGATTACAATTTTAGTCACTGTTGTTGTTTTCAGCGAATGTTTATGCAAATTTGTACGCCAATGCATATTTTCTTTTCTATTTTTTTGCTCTTTTTTGTTTTTTAATCAAGCCTATTTTATATATTCTCTCACAAAAGTGAGTACACTCCTCACATTTCTCACTCAAAGGACAATACTAATAAAAAACTTTACGGGTATATTTTATAGTAGTCACTGCGCAGCTTGTATAGCAATATAGATTTAATGTCCTTTAAAAAAATAACTGAACCTACAGCCATTATTGTCAAAATAGCTGGCAAACAAAAGTGAGTACACCCTAAGTGAACATGTCAAAACTGTGTCCAAAGTGTCAATATTTTGTGTAAGCACCATTGGTATATAGTACATTTAACAGCTGCCCTCCAACACACAAGGGAGGAAATGTCCTGGACCTGGTTTTTACCCGCCCTACACCAGCTACAGACATGACTGCCACTCCACTTCCAATCTCTGATCATCCCCTGGTTTCCTTTTTAATCACTCTTCCTATTCAACCTAAAAATAATTTACATGTCTCTCTTATCCGTCCTAACCTTCACTCTATCTCTCCCTCCTCTGTAACTTCATGTACTCTTTCCTCTCTACCCTTAGATTTTGCTACGGACTCCTTCCTCTCATCTCTTTCCTCAACCATGAACCTCCTTTGCCCCTTGACTACAAGACCCAAGAAGACTTCTTGTCCCACACCGTGGCTGTCAGAAGTTTTGCGCAGTAATCGACGAGAATTTAGATCTGCAGAGAGGACGTGGAAAAAAATCACAACTTGATGTAGACCTCTCATCTTACCGTGCACTCCTGACCAAATTTTCATTGGAGGTGACTTCTGCCAAAACTGCCTTCTACAAGGAAAAGCTTGAGGCCTCTGCACAAGATCCTCGTAAGCTTCACAACATCTTCTCTTCTCTACTAAACCCCCCTGCTGCACCTGCTCCATCCTCCCTGACTGCTAATGACTTTGCCTCCTTCTATGATGAGAAGATTAAGAAAATCTGCCAGACCTTCACTTCCTCTCCAACAATGACTACACAACACAGCCAACAATCCACTACGTCTCTGTCAAGCTTCTCAACCTTAACAGAAGATGAGATACTGCAAGTCATCCGATCTTGCAATCCCACCACCTGTCCTCTGGATCCAATCCCTTCAACTACGCCCCAGACCATCACGCAAGATCTCCTGCCCTTCATCTCCACAATCATCAATGGGTCATTAACATCTGGCTATGTACCAACTACCTTCAAGCAAGCAAGGGTCATTCCTATCTTGAAGAAACCTGCTCTGGATCCATCAGACATCAACAACTACAGACCGGTATCACTTCTCTCCTTTCTTTCTAAATCTCTGGAACGCACTGTTTTTAACCAACTGTCTGTCTATCTCTCACAGAACAACCTCCATGATCCAAACCAGTCTGGGTTCAAAGCGGCACATTCCACAGAGACGGCACTTTTGGCTGTTTCTGAGAAACTACATGCTGCTCGGTCAGCCAAGCTGTCATCTGTACTTATCTTTCTGGACCTTTCAGCAGCATTTGACACAGTCAACCACAAGACACTTTTGTCAACCCTCAAGAGCCTTTGTATCTGCGGAACAGCATGGGAATGGTTTGCTTCCTACCTGGAAGGGATCCACATCTGCCACATGCAGACTCACCACTGGTGTCCCACAAGGCTCTGTACTTTGTCCCCTCCTTTGCTCCCTCTATACCCACTCCATTGGTGAAGTCATATCCTTACATGGGTTTTCTTATCACTGCTATGCAGATGACACTCAACTGATCTTTTCTTTCCCTCCATCAGATACCACAGCTTCCGCTCGGATCTCAGCATGCATGTCAGACATATCTTTATGGATGAGTGCTCACCAACCTAAACTCAACCCCAGCAAAACAGAACTGCTGGTCATCCCAGGTGATTCATCCCCAGGTCAAGATCTCCAAATAACACTTCATGACTCTCTGCTCTCCTCTTCAGCCACTGCTCGTAACCTTGGGGTAACTATGGACAATGAACTGTCTTTTTTCCCACATGTCGCTAATGTTGCTCGTTCTTGTCGATTTCTTCTCTATAACATCCGAAGGATGCAACCATTTCTGTCCATACAGGCTTCCCAGGTGCTTGTTCAGTCTCTTGTCATTTCAAGACTTGACTACTGCAACTCTCTGCTGGCAGGTCTCCCCCTGAACGCTATTCGTCCACTGCAAATGATCCAAAACGCAGCGGCACGACTTGTGTTCAATCAGCCCAAGTTTTCCCACACCACCCCACTGCTGCGCTCCCTTCACTGGCTTTCAGTAGCTGCACGTATCAGATTCAAAACACTGATGCTTGCCTACAAGGCCAAAATTGGACCAGCACCATCTTACCTCAGTGACTATCACATCTCGCACTGCACCACGCTGTCTGAGATCCTCCAGCACTGCTCGACTGGTACCACCTTCTCTCAGAATGAGAGGTAAGTACACTTCAAGGCTCTTCTCTGTTCTGGCACCGAGGTGGTGGAATGAACTTCAACTAGATGTCCGTACAGGAGAGTCCCTGGTTATCTTTAAGCGACGACTGAAGACCTACCTCTTCCTGAAATACCTAAATTAGCACTTTCCAAGTTTGTTGAATTCGAGTTATATTTATATTAAGTTTGTAATCTTGCGTACCAGTGTAGATTTATTCATTACTAGAGATTTAAAGCACTTTTGTACGTTGCTCTGGATAAGGGCGTCTGCTAAATGCCGCAAATGTAAATGTAAATGTAGTACAGCCTGAAACCTCCTGGGCATGGAATTTACCAGAACTGCACAGGTTGCTGCTGGAATCCTCTTCCACTCTTCCACAATGACACATGGTGCTTCTACACCTTCCACTTAAGGATCCCCACAGCTGCTCAAAAGGGCTTAGGTCTGGAAATATATTTGGTCACTCAATCACCTTCACCTTCCTCAGCAAGGCAGTTGTCATTTTGGTGGTGTGTTTGGGGTCGTTATGTTGAAAAACTGCCGTTAGGCCCAGTTTCTGAAGGGAAGGTGTCATGTTCTGCTTCAAAATGTCACAGTACATGTTGGAAGCCATGTTTCCCTCAATGAACCACAGCTTCTCAGAACCAGCAGCACACATGCAGCCCCAGACCATTTTGCTACCACCACCATACTTAATTGTAGGCAAAAAAATTTTCTTGGTTCTCCTCGCCAGGCCATGACCACACATGCTGGACACCATCTGACCAAACAAGTTTATTTTAGTCTCATCAGACGAGAAGACATGGTTCCAGGAAGTCATGCTCCTGGACAGATTGTCTTTAGCAAACTGTTCGCAGACTTTTTTGGGAGCCAGCTTCAGAAGAGGCTTCTTTCTCGTTCTGCAACCTCTAAAGCAATGCTGGCAGCACTCATGTGTCTGTTTTTAGAAGCAGCTTCTGCACCCGAAGCACAGCACAAGGACTCAACTTCTTTGTGAGACCTGTTCTTAGTGGAACCCTTCTTGGAAAACCCCTGGCCACTGTATTGTAACTTAGTTTCAGGGTGTTGATCTTTCAGCCTTGGTCATCATTGTGGAGAGCAACAATTCTCAAATAATTCTCAAATCCTCAGAGAGTTCTTTGCCATGAGGAGACATGTTAAACATCCAGTGGTCAGTATGAGAGAATTGTATTCAAAGCACCAAATTTTAACTGCTTTAATACAAGATACACAAATTTGTATGGTCCTGTGAAGCAGACAAAAGCCATGAACATGATGAATAGGACATGTGGCTTTGCATGGTTTCACAACATACAGCTGTTCTTACTCACTTTTTTGCCGTTAGCCGCGCACCAGGAAATGGCTAGTGGGTAACGCTAGCATTATGGATTCTTTAGAGTTTTATGTACAGCTTTAAGAAAAGGGATGAAGACATTTGTTAAAGTGTGCCGAAATATGTAGACCAGATAAGATCATAACTTTAGAAAAACAAATAGTAAATGTAAAACACACACATACACACACACACACACACACCTGGGTTGCCCAAATGAGGCCTAACAAATATAAACTAATTAATTTTTTTATTTATTTTAACAATTTAATTTGTGCCAATTTATTTGACTTAATTTATCAATATAATAAAAACTGTGTATTGCATTAATTTGGTTTATTTTATTTTTATATATAATAAATCGTTTAAAAAATGTTAACTGTTCAAATGTTGATGATCACAAATATTACTAATAAATTGTGTTGGTGAATGTTTGCTCTGTTTCCACACAAATTGTTTTAATTGCCGGATGTGTGCGTCATGGCGGCTTTTGCTGCTTGATGTGAGACTCTGCGCATCAATAAAACATTTAGCTATTAAAAAGTATTTTATTTTATTATTATTTATTTTTTTTTTATCCGGGTAAAGAAGGGACAGTCAATAAATGTGTTGCATTGAAGGATTTAATTACACCTCCTTTATATTTACAGTGGTACCTTGACCTACGAGTGCATTAATGTACGCGTTTTCCGAGCTACGAGCGGTCACTTAGTCTATTTTTTGCTTTGTTACGCGAGCAAAAATTGAGGTACAAGCTCGAGACGCCACTGCTAGATGGCGAAACGGAGCCAGAAAGCGAAGATTGTGACGAAAAATAAGATAAGCAAAGAAGTAAAAGTAAAAAATTTAAAGTTTAGGGATATGTAGTGTACAGTAGTGAGAGAGAGTAGCAAAAAAAACGGGAGTTTTCCCACCTCAGCCGCTTATCGCCTCTACCTCCCACCCCCCTCCGCCGGCATCTTCGTCAAGTCGTCTCATCTTCAAGGTAAATACACTGAATAAAACCTTATTATATCTTTACATACTCTTTCTATTATGTTTTTATATGATTTGTTATTTAGAAATGTATTTTCCTAATTTAATAACATGAAACATAAAAACAGGGTGTCTTTTTGAGGGTTGGAACGGATTAATGCCATTTTAAGTATTTTCAATGGGGGAAGACTGATTTGATGTGCGAACTATTTGAGATACGCGCTCGTCCACGGAACGAATTAAACTCGTAGGTCAAGGTACCACTGTACTTATTTATATTTTTTATACAAAATAGTCAAACAGAAATGCGTGCTGCGTTAATACAATTAGTGCGGTTGAAATACATTTGGCAATATAGCGTATATATTTGGACTGTAAAAATTAATGCAAAAGTATTGACTCACCCATTCAAATCACTGATTTCAGGTGTTCCAATCACTTCCATTGCCACAAGTGTACAAACATTTGTAAAAAAAATGGGTCACTCTCAAGAGCGTGGTACCGCGGCAATATGTCACCTGTGCAATAAGTCCAGTCGTAAAATTTCCTCAATACTAAATATTCCACAGTCAACTGTTAGTGGTATTATAACAAAGTGGAAGCGAGTGGGAACGACAGAAACAGTGTTAGACCATGTAAAATCACAGAGCGGGTCAGAGGATGCTGAGACACATAGTGCACAGAGGTCATCAACCATCTGCAGGGGCAATAGCTACAGACCTCCAAACTTCATTAAGGCCTTCAAATTAGCTCAAGAACAGTGCGTAGAGAGCTTCATGGAATGGGTTTCCATGGTCTAACAGCTGCATCCAAGCCTTATATCACCAAGTGCAATGCAAAGCATCAGATGCAGTGGTGCAAAGCACGCCGCCACCGGACTCTAGAGCAGTGGAGACGTGTTGTCTGGACGAATCACGCTTCATTGTCTGGCAATCTGATGGACGAGTCTGGGTTTGGTGGTTGCTAGTGTAAAGTTTGGTGGAGGTGGATATGACGTGGGGTTGTTTCTCAGGAGTTGGGCTCGGCCCCTAAATTCCAGTGAAAGGCACTTATAATGCTTCAGCGTACCAAGACATTTTGGACAATTCCCAAGTTTGTGGGAACAGTTTGGGGACGGCCCGTTTCTGTTCCAACATGACTGACATCAGTGTACAAACCAAGGTCTATAAAGACATGAATGAGTGAGTTTGGTGTGGAAGAACTTGACTGGCGTGCACTCAACCTGATAGAACTTCTTTGGGATGAATTGAGTGGAGACTGCGATCCAGGCCTTCTTGTCCAACATTAGTGTCTAAACTAACAAATGCACTTCTGGATGAATGGTCAAAAAGTCCCATTAGCACACTCTAAAACCTTGTGGAAAGCTTTCCCTGAAGAGTTGAAGCCGTTATAGCTGCAAAGGGTGGGCCAACATCATATTAATCCCCCGATTAAGAATCGGATGTTACTCAAGTTCATTTGCATGTGAAGGCAGACGAGCAAATAGTTTTGGCAAAATAGTGCATCTTTTGTGCAGTGACATAACTACTTTTCCTATTACAATTAGTGTTTGAATTTTACATTTTAAACTCCTTGAAAAGTCTCTTCTCAGTACAAGATGTTTGGATTTTCTTTTTAGATTATTAAATACTTACATTTAACATGAGGTACTTTAAACTTGAAATAGGGATCATGACATCAATCACGAAAGACAAAAGTAAGTAAAGAGAATAAGTAAGAAGAGAGAAACGGATATCATCAATAAGTTAAAGACTGCTATACATGAAAGCAAAAGAAAATCAACAAAGTTTAAAAATTGCCATTTTTTTACCAGAGTTGTTCCAGCATGCAGCGCTGAGACAAACTAGTTACATAGAACAATAACTTAACAAAAAATTTATTTTTGTTAAAAAAAAAAAAAAAATCACCCAGTTTCTTGCATCCAAAAGAAAATTGCATCACAATGCTTTCAGGACCAGTTCTGCTACTGAAAGCTACAGTCATATTTAGTCAAACCTTTAGGGTTCCTTATCCTCATCTAACATTATTAACCAACCTCAGTTGGTTAACAAAAAAAAAAAAAGAAACAACAACAACAAAAAGAGGAAAAGATAAGCAGTTCTCTCAATGAGCAAATAGACAATGGGGAAGTAAAAAAAATATATACTTGAGATAGAAATTGAATGATGCATTATTTTATTCCTCTGTTTGATCACCTTAATTAAAGGAAACCAGAGTAAGTCTGTTACTGTGAGCTGCTCTTAAACCTGGTCTCTCATTGCCAGACCCTTTCAGATGAACTCATTACTTCTTCAGATCTATTCCTAATTCTGTTGCTTTTAAAATTGAGGTTGAACACAAGCCTGTTAGCATGTGATTACACTGCTGTTAGTCAGTAACTCTTGGCTTATCCTTAATGCAATGTTTATAAGCAGTAGGGTACAAAAAAACGAACAAAAACATTCCTATTTCTATGACGTAATTTATAAAACTATAAAAATGTATATTTCTCGCTCTTAAATTACATTTTAAAATCCTATAAACCATATCACTGTGATATGTAAAAACCATATCAGGGATTTGACATATCTAGCGACATTTTTCGTATTCTATTATTAGTTAATTTATTTGTTCTGTAATCTCAGTATTCTTCATATCTTACTGATGAGGGTTTCTGGTGATACATTTATGCCATTTGGCAGATGCCTTTATCCAGTGATTACAACTGTCTCATTTATACAACTGAGCAGTTGAGAGTTAAGAAGAATGGCTCCATGGTGCTGCTTGGACTTGAATTAATGACCTTCCAACTTGAAGTGCAACATCTTAACCACTATGCTACCACTTCGCCTAATCACAAAGTTTTCCTGCTCTGAAGTTCAAATGAAATGTCCTGATGCTAATGAATTTCTTTTTGAAAACAGGAAGCCAGAGTGACCGCATGTTGAAGTTCTTGAATGATTGATTTAGACAACAGCCAATAGCTTTCATTGCGATGCACCACACCTCCGCCAAACGTAAACACTCCTGACAGTATCTTAGCAATCTGACTAAAGATAGAGAGAAGCCAAGAGTTTAATGAGAGCCTTTTTTAAACTACGAAGAATCTCACACACAGTCAGATTCACCCACGCCTGTATATTTTAACGAGAATGAGACCCTAGAATTAAACGTTCAGAAATGCTAAAACTTTTTGGAGAATAGTTGAGATCACATGCTGACAGTAACAGAGGTATCTCGGCATTTGAGAGGTACGACATACAATTTTCTTACTGATTGAAAAAGACAGAGCTGTGCTTCTGTTCGGGCCAATATTGCAATGCTGTGGCACAAAGTTGGTAAAACATGCAACACAAGCCATGTAACCACCATCTTGCACAAATGCCATGTTGGAATGAAGACTAACCATTTTGATCTAACAAGGCATGATGTGAAAACGTAGACGGAAAGACTAATGGAGAGGACCCTCTACACTTTCCATTCGAATGACTTCCATTGGTATGCATTCAAATGCTCGAGACCAGAAAGCAAACTCAATACAAAGAAATCTCGTTACGTACCAAAATTTCTGGTCAATTTTGTCCAGCAAATTTGTGTCACGTGAAGTCATGTGACCAATAGAAGATTGACACATCATGACATGCCCGCTTTAGGAAATATAAAATGGAGACAGATGGAATGCCAATAAAAGCTGTGTTGCATTTCCTAATTTTATTTATCAGATTTTAACAGAACATAACGTCGACATTAAAAAGGAAGCTGTCTGGTTTGAGACGTCGCCGTGTACAGAAACAGATGGTACGTTTTAAACATTGGTGCGTGACGTTCATATCATATCACCTCTGCCTATGTTTGCATTGGTTTTCTGCAGAAAATATTGCCTTGTGTGTAGAGAGAGAAGCATGCCCCTAAGGAGGGGACAGGGCACACATTCTAGAGCAGGGGTCCACAGCCCAGTGCCCAACCCACTGTACCGGGCCAGAGATCAGAACAAAATTAAACCTTTATAATTTTTATTATATTTCAATTTTAATGACTTTCGCAGTCTGCAGCACTATTAATAAAACGCCAACAACAACAAAAAACGTCCACCTATGCCAAGTTCCCACACTTGTTTTGGTGTATAATAATGAAACCATGTAATATGTATAATAAAACATGCACATTATTGAGAATGACAATATATACGAACACCTCTCAGGACCCCCAATGGGCCAAGGGCCACAGTAGGTCTGTGCAAAAATTTCTTGAAAACAAACAGTGATGCAAAAAAGGTTGTGGTCTGCTGTTCTAGAGCACATTGAAAACGATTAAGTAGACAAACAAGACTTGTAGACACAAACAACATACTCCGGTATTGGTATGCATTAAAAAATTGCATTTCTGATCAAATTTTCGGACCAACTGGGAAAATCCATTAGGCCTCGGAACAAACAAAAGGGGACGTTATTGGCAGCTGGTACAGTTGGCTTTTGTTACATGAAGGTGAACATTACTCCTAATTGATCCATTAGGGCTGTAAAGGTGCCCTACAAACCCGTTCAGCACAAATACAAATGAAGTGGCGTGGCGGCCCCCGCCCCCTTCCACACACACACACACACACACACACACACACAACACGCTTCGTTCCACTGATTCATGCCTCGTCTGTAACTCGGGGTGCAATCTGAACCCATTATTTCGGCCTGATGAGGTTTCAGCCTGAGACTTTACATTTCAAATGAGCTACAGGACAGTGAGAGACACTGAGCAGCGATCAGCTAACCGGATCACCTTTCTGCAAAATGCATTCAAAAGTAAAAGGTTAGAGAGCGAGCTGCCAAGCAAATCTAAAAAACTGTACCTTTGCATTTTGATGACGACAATCGTGTAAATTTAAATCCTTTTTTAAAAACCAATCGAACGGACCGTTATAAATGTATATACACAACCAAATACACACATCCAAGCTGGCTATATACATAAGCGTATACATAACGTGACAATATTATTGCAACAATATCATTTCAGTATGCTAACACAAATATATACACGCACAACGTAACAATTAATGAGAGAAAAGATGTTTCTTTGCCTCGATGACAGCTGCACACAAGTCACTTTTATCATTCCGTGCAATTTACGAATAAAATACCAGCTTTAAAGAAAAAAAGGCTATAGATATACAGCGCAACTCGACCATTCTCCTCTCCAAAATATGCTAAGTTAAAAAAGATAAACGTGCACAAGCGAATACCTCAGCTAACCTTTATCGACTGCAGAGGTCGTGATTATCCCAGGAGAACACAAAATAAGGCTCGCCACACATTTGAAAAGGGCCGTAGCCATGCAAACTGCAAAACCTACACATGTAGAAAAAAATTTCACAAATGTTAGCCAGAGAGCTAGCTCTGTAAGCAGGGAACGATGTCAGCCATGTTTCCTGGGCTATTATTTACAATCCCCGCAGCAGCCGAACAAAGGAGGGACTGTAGGGGGAAAAAATGCGACGCTGCCCGTCTGACAAGAACCACATTTCAAATGATAACAAAAAAAATGTCTGGAGAGGAAAAAGAAAAGCCTGCACTCAGCCTTACAGTGTCGCTCGAAAGCCGTGTGTCGGTGTATTTCACAATTCTCACGAAGCAATAAACGTGTTTGGTGATATGTCAGCTTACCCCCTTAAAAAAAAAAAAAAAAATGAATTTATAGCAGGCTACGGAAGATTTTCCTCTCCCGCTTTCTGTATCCAGCAGCAGCAGTTTTGATGAGCTCAACTGCGGCCGAGACTTCCCCCTCCCTTTCGCCCTCCTATTTGCCAAATACTGCTCCACCATTAGAAGCGCAAGGGAGCGGTACTTCCTGCGCAATAGTGAGCGCCTGTACTGTTCCATCTTTTTTTTTTTTTTACCTTCTTCTCTAAACTTGAGGGCAAAATTGTGTGTTTCTGCGCATACAATGCGACAATGATGGTTTGATTAAAATCAAAATGTGCTTTTATTCTACAACAAATCATTATCATGTTCACAAAAACGACTCGTGAGTACTTGCAAGTGATGTCTCTGTTGAAACTGGGAGAGTGTATAAAGGGATGTAAGGATTCAGACCAGGTGTGGTATAGGATGGCAGAAATATATCTTGCTCTAGATCTACCACGACAATGACCAGAATATAAATGGCTTTTGAAAATGAATGCTCGAAAGAATGAATGACTGAATGTAAGATTATTCAAGGATGTTATAGATATTTCAAGATCCATTCATCTGGGTGCATTTTCCAAAAATTATATGTTCCAGAAATGCAACTTTGGTTGAGTCTCAGTCCCTGTTTCAGTAGACAGTGTACAATTTAGGGAGTTGGCCATTTTAAGGGCACTCTCCATCACAAAATCCTTCTAGTACACTGAAACTTTTGCTCCCTAAAAGTTCCTAAAATGTACCAGAAAAAACACGGAGCATCTACTCACATTGTGTTCCCTTAGTGGAAATGATGACACATTTGTGATAGTGGACAAACTCTAAGCCATTTTCTTCTTCAAATGTATGTAGCTGACATTACTGTTTTTGTTCATACTTTATTTGAGATTCTAAATATACAATTTAAGTCTAATGGCTTTTAGGTGGTTAATGATTTAAAATTTTCTACCAGCTAGCCTACAATCCTGCTTAAAGTACCAGGAGAGAAACATGTATGATTCAGCAAACTAATTTATATGACATACAAAACCTGAATAATGTATGTATTTGGCATTTACAGTGACATATAATGAAATTAGAAGTTAGTCAATGAAGTTGATTAAGAATTTCAATGATCGGTCTCCCAATGTGTAGTGAGCCAGAGTCCTAACCAGTACCCGAAATTATATATATGATATACCGAGTAACAGTCTAGGGAGCTAGGGAACTGAGTGAGGTTCAGTGTTTGTCCTATACATGATTATTTCCCCCCAAACTCCCACCCAATCTTTGCTACCCAATGATTGGAAACACTACTGATTTTGATTCCCATGTTTAATACATAGTTTAACAAATGTTTTAAGTGTGAAAATATTAACAGCACTGATAACAATAATGTTAAATGTTATTTAGCCCAGAATTGTTTCCAGAAGACATTTCAAGACAGTTATGATACTGGTAGCAGAATAAAAAGAATTGCAAAATGATTAAAAGAGAAAGGTTGAGCCTACTGACAGGAATGCCTAAACTTTTATTATATTTACTGAAATAATCCAGGATTCATTGAATAAAGTTTAATTATATTTTCAAAGTAACCATATTTCTTTCTTGCATTATCGAAAATTAGTGTTTTTAATGCAATTCCTCTGATCATGACAACAAAGAAAAAAAATCAGCTTTGTATGTAAGGTTAAAGCAATTTATATAAATAAAAATATAATTTAAAAACAATTGAGATTTCTTCATATTTTTGGTATTTATCCCTTCAGGGTCTCATTTCTAAACGTCTGCATATTTCTTGCTTGCTTTGCTTGTTTTTATTTACATAATGCCTCCTGTCACTCTGTAGAAAAGATGCTAAAAGGTAATTATGCAAATATACTATCAGCATCTGCATTTTCTGCAGTGGTCCAAATAGACGTCATGGTTCACGAGCAAGCACGCTTTGACTTTGAAGAAGTGTGATGGAAAACAAAAAAATACTCTGGGCCCCCCTCTCCCCTCCTTTCTGTTGCCATAGAGACAGTGTTTTCACATGCCTTTGAACTGCTGCATAATGGACAGGAGGTGCTCGCTGCGTTTTTGGATGTTGCACTGCTCTTCTTTCAGCTTCTCCTGCTCAAGGAGCACTTCCTCCTGCACAGAATTGATGACCGACTTTGCATTATTGTTGTGCCACCATATTGAAATGTATAGCTTAGTCTGAACTAGACTAGTATAATGGAAATTTATGTTTTCCTTCTGGAAACAATTGGTAGTGATGGCTAATCCTTTGAGATTATGTCTTCTGGACTGTAATCATTTATTACTAGGTCCATCTTTCCCTGTGCTTTGTTCACTTATGGTCAGCTCTAGAACATACAAAAAGACTAACACATGCAAGGAGTGGTATTTTGATAATTAAACATATCAAGATCCAGTAGTACTGTATTTTGTATATACTGTAATATACGAGCGGGTCTATGAGAGAAGCCATGGTATAACAGCAATATGTATCATCTTAGGATGTCACATGATGCAACTTTTCATTTGTACCCATATGACCAAGGCAACCCAGTTTTTTCCTAATTAATATCCTTATAATTAACCTTTTAAAGTGCCCATAGACTAAAAAACACAAAACAGCCCGAACGCAATAATGCTCCCATCTTAATATATTTAAATGTGATCAAAATATTGCAGAAACAAATATGTATGATCACAAGAAATTACTTTAAACATTTTGCATGTAATAAGAAAATATGAACTATTTTTTAAGTTTTTGACTAAACTATTTGATTGGAGAATATAAATGATTATATATGTGGCTTTACTGTCCTAGTCAGACACTTGAATATATAAATAGCAAAAGGACAGTGTGTGGTGTGTCACTATTTTTGCGGTCACACACCCTGAGTTTGCAGAGCTCTTTCCTCTCCTTGTCGTTCTCTTCAGCCCGAGCTTGTAGCCAAGCCTCATTTTGAAGTCGATGTCTCGCTAGCATTTCCTGAATTTCCTGTTAAACCAGAACCGCAAACGCTCAGTGTTTTCGAAGGTTCTCAAACACCACACATCTGTTTAAGAATCTTAAAAAAGTTAAGCTGTTTAAAGCTATTTCTTTTCCTCTAAGCTCAATGGTTTGACCTTAGCTTGTGTATCCTGTGCTAATAAATCCATGACCAAATCCAGAGCCACAAATAAAGTGGATCAGGATGTGGTCATAAAATAAACACACCTGGCTCTGTTTCTGGTGGTACTCATTGATGGCCTGTCTCTCACAACGCAGAGCTTCCACTGCTTCTGAAAGATCAGACTTTTCTCTGGCGAGAAAAAAGAAAGGAGTTGATTTATCTGCACAGTCTGGTGCAGGAGGACATTTATATTAATCCTGGGCTAGTCTGGCACCCAGATGAAGCTTTTAACAAAATCAGTGATTACTCAAACATCACTAAATGTGTCTTCTTCACCATCTGTGGATAAATCACGAGATTAACTTTTCTGATGTAAGGTTTCAGAGTGTGTATTTGTATCAGTTCCATACCTGTCTAATTTACAGAACTGTTCGTCTAAAATGGCAAAAGCTTTTTGAATCAGGGCCATTGCTTCACCTCGAACCATTGCAAAATCTTGATAAGCTGTGGGCTAGACAGAAAAAAGGCTGACAAAATCCTGCCATATAAGCGATATTATTTTAAAACATGATAAGTGAATGATGTGACTCATCAAATCACCCATTCAGATTGGTCACAGTTTAAAATTAGAAATGTGCAGATTCAGTATTGAATAAATTAGCATATGGTGAAAAAATCGAGGAGGCGATATGTATGGAAGCTTAGGAAATCACATCACAAGTTTAATATCTAACATATAGTTTTTTAAATATTTTTTTTTATTGAAGATCTAAACCTAAATTTGATTGGAAATACAGAAAAACCCCACCTGAAATAAAAATCACGAGTGTCAGTTTTTATATATTTATAAAAAAATATATAGATATTTTTCTATATATATAAAAAACTATACTACTGCCAAAGTCTCATCACCCGAGGTAAAGTCCTCATCTTCTGAATTTTTTTCTTCTTCTGTACCTCTGTACTGAACTAATCAGTGACTTATTCAGACAATTCTGTGGAATAAAGATATTGCTATGAATATCTGCTAATTAGGCCATTTAAAGTTTAAGAAGTGTATATTTCTCTTCTTTGTTTGTTGATTGATTTTTTTTTGACAGCTGCGAACAAACTGAATTACCAGTATGTCTATTACATTATGATGTGTAACTTTCAAACCATTTGACCAAATTGTAAGGAAAGAAAAGAACACTTGCTAGCAAGGTGTTCCACATCCTTCAACAGATGGACAACCAAAACAAGATTTATTTAAAATCAAAGTATAATATAAGCAGAAAACCCAATTTTGGTTCACAATTTTTCCAATTTATACTAGACTGCCATACATCATGTATCATCTGATTTAAAGAATATCAAGAAATAATCTGTTAACTTAATTCATGTCTGTTTTATGTGCAAGTCACCTGTGCTGACTCTGTTCTCTCGGCCTTCACGACTAATGGTGTCTCACTCAGCTCATACCTTACATTGGGAACCTTTGTCGGCACAAAGCTGAATGGAGAAACATGTGCAGTCGATTTACATAACAGAAACCATCTCACGTGAAACTGAGAATGAAACTTTTTTGGATGAAAGGGAAGCTCGGGTACAGTTTCAATTCTAATGACGAATTATTAAAGAGCTTTCTTTTTCAATTTGACTCAGTTCAGCGTTGTCTAAATGTAAAGGCACCCACCTGTTACTGACACCCTGAAGGCCAAATTCAGACAGAATCTCCTTCATGACTGTAACAGATACAGATAAAGAAGTTGTCTTTTTGAAGATTTTGTTGTCTATCTCATCTTTGAACATCTAAAAGGTGTAACTGTTTTACCAGGCTGTCTCTCTGATGGGTTAATTAATCTCATTATCTTCAGGTCATTGAATTCCTGTACTTCATTTTTTCCTCCAAACACGTACATCTAAAACAAACCACACATACAGTATATGGTAAGCCGAATAGCCATTGTTTCGGATCAAAAATTTAGAGGCTAGGAGAAAGTGAGATGAAACTAATGGATCATAATATTCTAAATTATATCCCACTGCTGTTGAATTCTGGAATCTGACTGGTCAAAATGTCAAGAATGTGATGATTAATCTTCTGTAACAGCACTTGCTTTAATAAACTTGCATGGTTAAATCAATAGTAACAGCTTGTTTAGAATAGAAACCTAATCAAAGCCTAATAATATGTGGATTAAAAAAGGTTTTATATTTAAAAAAAAAAGTCAAATTGTTTAAACATAGTAAAACTGTGATGCTCTCTGAAAGGAAGCGTTTATTTAACAGTAATTACATGAGTCTCCAGTATCAGTACTTCACAAGGGTCAGTATGAAGTCTTTAGGACATATGCATTCTGGGTTTTTTTTTGTATTTTTAAAAAAAAATCTAGTGAGAGAACAGTTTGTTTCTGCTATCACTGAATAATAACGACGATCGAGTCTCGATATGAAATGAAGGTATATAAGGTTAAAAAGCATGACCTGTCATCAATTTCTAAATGAAATATTAATAATAAATGGCAGTCGCCACAGCAAATTAAGGAGTCTGCATTGTCTTCATTGCACTCAGTGTGGACGTGTGTAATGTTATTGTAATATTTTCCAATAAAATTACACACACACACACACACACACACACACACACACACACACACACACACACAAACACAAACACATACGTGACTGTGAATAATAAAAGCTGCATGGCCGTGACGTCGAGCCGGAGGAATTCCCACATACAGAGGTACCTTCCATTTCATTTTTGCTGATAAAACAGAAAGGAGTTAATTGTGTTACTATTAGAGCCCTCAACACAAACTTCACATACTGTACAAACAATGTAGATTTTATACATCTCATGTCATGTTTCACATTTCTCCCACATGTATAGTCATTACTGACTATAATTAATACAATTCTAGTATAATTGTATGATAATTTTATAATTACAATGTTGTTTGTTCTTTTGTTAAACTTACATTCATTGTAAATGTAAGGCGCATGGTTTTATGTTTGCCAGTGATTTTCTTTCACAATGATATTTTTATAGAAACATTTTTAAGTGAACATTTAATGAAATTCTCAAATTCTTAAATTCAAATACAAAAAAAAGTGTATTAGGATTTACCCAGGCTCAGCTTGTGAATTTCATTTATCGATGATATTTTCCCATCTGAACTTTTTATCGCTCCACCAAACAAATAAATATCCTGTGATACACAAAATGTCACTCATCAGTATAAAGCTTCCATCACTAGAGCAAAGAAAGGCAGACCTTTTATACAATTAGTGGCTTTAGACTGTATTGCTGACCTTGTCATGGTGAGTGGTGAAGGTCTGACCTGCACAGGAGAGCGGTGACTCGCCCTTTACCTCAGTTTTCTGCCATGTTAGGGTCTCTTTAGAAGGAAAATAAATGTTCTGCTTTAATTTTTATCACATACACAGAGTTTTTGAAGGTTGTGCTGTAGAAGTATATTGGGAATAAGAGGGTTATTCAAAAAGAATTAACCGATTTTATTACACAATATACCAACTAAACGTTTCCGGAAAAACGACGCGACTACATCGCCCCTGTGGCAGCCATTCAAAACTTAGAACCCCCCGTAGAATTAATGTTAATATTAGCTACAAACAACCACTGCGCTAAATCAGCCGTAGTTGATAAGCATCACAATGGGAAAAAATGTGGCTATTCCATGAACAGGACATGCCATTTAATGTTTTATATGTATAATAATTTATATTAACAGAAAGCAATTAGATAAAAGGTATTTATATATAAACAAATTAAAAACAAACTTTAATTCTAATACATCTCCGCCAATCAGGGCAAAGTGCACTAATGATATGGGATTGTTTATTAGCAAGCGAAAAATCTAACACATGCCTGTCTGTTTACATTAGTTGTTTCATAGCTGTGGGGGACAAATACTTATGCAACCACTACTTTTATTGTTTTTAATTTGTAAATATATTTGCAAACTGTATTAGTTTTAACACAAAGTTAAATATTATATGCAATTATGTGTAGATTTATGACATATTTCCAAATTTAGTTTATTAAGTTCAAAGGGTGTGAAAAACCTTCACATACACTTGAACCTTTTCATATATTCTTATAAGGACATAATGAAAGAAAGAAATTATCTTTCTTTTATAGGATCTATTCATGTGTTTTGTATGCCCAGGTGATTAATCTCCAGGTCAAGATCTCAGAATAACTCTTCATGACTCTCTGCTCTCCTCAACCTTGGAGTGATCATGGACAATCAACTGTATTTCTCTTTACGTGTTGCTAATGTGGCTCGTTCTTGTCGATTTCTTTTCTACAACATATGAAGGATTCAAACATTTCTGTCCACACAGGCTGCCCAGGTGCTTGTTCGGGCTCTTGTCATTTCGAGACTGGACTACTGCAACTCTCTGCTGGCAGGTCTTCCTCTGAACACTATTTGTCCACTGCAAATGATCCAAACGCAGCTGAGCGACTTGTGTTCAACCTGCCCAAGTTCTTCCACACCACCCCACTGCTGCGCTCCCTCCACTGACTTCCAGTAGTTGCACGTCTTAGATTCAAAACACTGATGCTTGCCTACAAGGCCAAAAATGGACCATCCCCATTTGACCTCAGAGACCTTACCACACCACGCTGCCTGAGATCCTCCAGCACTGCTTGACTGGTACCACCTTCTCTCAGGATAAGAGGTAAGTATACTTCAAGGCTCTTCTCTGTTCTGGCACCGAGGTGGTGGAATGAACTTCCTCTAGATGTCTGAATAACAGAGTCCCTGGCTGTCTTCAAGTGACGGTAAAGACCTACCTCTTCCTAAAACACTTAAACTAGCACTTTCCAAATTTGCTTTGTTAAAAAAAGTTGTAGACTGATTTATCTTACGTTTTAATATAATGTACCATATGTAGATCTATCAATTGTTAGAGACTCAAAGCTCTTTTGAACATCGCTCTGGACAAGGGCGTCTTCTAAATGCCTCAAATGTAAATGTATTCCATATTGTATGGGCAATGAGACTAAATTATTCAGACAAATACTGATAAATTAACACAATTAATAATTATTATGCTACAATCTATCAAACAGATTTTTGTTTTTGTTAATTTTAAAGTGGCCTGTTCCCAAAAACAGAGCTCGATACACCTAATCTGAGGCATCCGTGTGGACCATCAAAAGCAGAAAAAAATAAGTCACTAAGAGTAGAGGCAGCTCCAGATGATGCTAATCAAACAGATGCATGATTACACTGTTTTATGTGGCAAAGATAAAAATAGCTCCTGGTAATTATTGAGCAGTGCTGAATTATGTTCACAAAATAAAGCAATTTACCTATATTCAGCACATAAATGTCTTTGTAGTAGGATCCATCTGCTTTACATCCCCCAAACAAGAAGATCTCCTCATTGACTACAGCACATGTGTGGTTATATCTAGGAAAAAGAACACTCATCTCAGAGTTTGCATGAATGTAGCAGGAAAGGCTGAATGCAGGAACTACCTCCCTGAGCCAAATCCAGACAAAAAGGCCCTGATGAAAAATAGACGGCTCCGTTTTCAAATGAGGTCGCTGAAGAAAATGATCCCTGCTAACCAATGCACCATGGCAACAGCCTGCATATGCTGTACTGCCACCAAATATTCCCTCACATCAAAATCTTTTTCCTCTAAGCATAACAGAATCTTTTAACAAAAACAATTTGGTTGCATTTGATATGAATGGAACTGCCAGAAATCATAGTAATTCTTTGTTGCTAGGGTGCTTTGTATCTTTAATAAATATGCTTTATAATTATTAGACCATAAATAGTATTTCATAGTTAGAGTAAAGCTTTAAAGCAGCTTTTTGGCAAGTTCTGTCTTAATCTGTTACCAACTGCACAGAATATTACATGAATTATTATTTTTACTCCTTGAGTCTACCCTTCTCTATCCCCATCCATGCATAGAAGGTTCCCCGAACAGATTCGGCAGTGTTTTATGTAGAGTTAACATGCTTACAAGGACAGTCATGTTGTCTTTTAAAGCTCTTTTCAATCTTTCAGCTCATATCGTTTTATGAGGTTGTTTAATAGCACCACCATCCTATTTTACTTTGGAATGACTTTCAAACTTTTATACGTTCAAAGCTTTATAGAGAATTCTGTTTATGCATCCAGTTTACTAATTCTGCATTAAGTTTCATCACTATCACGAGTAATAAATCATCATGGAAAGTGCTGTGTTTATTTTAGCAGTGTTTATTGTTTTTATTTTTGTTTCTTGTCATTCAAAGCAGGGTACACCTGTTCTAAGAGCAGAGCTTAAATTACTTTTATATTCTGCATATTAATTGTACAAAGAATTAACCTTTGTAACTTTACAGGTAGACTACTTGTAGATTATGTAAAACATTTATGCTCTAATTACACTGTGTACACTTCGTTGTACTACCACAGTGACAAGGAAAAGTACAGTTAGTAAATATATAAATAAATTAATAAATAAATATCCATTTCTTTTTTTTTTTTTTAACAGCAATTAATCTTTGTTCCTAGCCCTTATGTTAAAAATGAAGATGTTACCTTGCAGATGGTGGAGTACCACTTGTTTTGATAGGTGTCCACATCATTGACACTAAAACACATTTAAAGAAAGTGTTTAGTAAAAATGTCCTTGGCAAAACACATAACAATTAAAACTCATACTCATAGTGTTGTAACTTAAGCAAAATTTCTGAGATAGTAAATTATAAATTAATAAATTATATTTACAATAAGCTGCATATTTCATCTATTATACTGTAACTAATTTATTTGGGCCTAATACAGTAAAATGCCTATAGTATTAGACATGCATCCCTGTCTATCAGGATGTTGCTAACCTGTATTGAACATCATCAGGTCATCTGTAGGTGTTCCATCCACAATTCCTCCGTAGACATAGATATTATCCCCTAAAGCTGCTGAACTGTGTCTGAGAGTTTTCAGAGCCACACCTCCAACGTCCAGCTTCTCCCATCGTAATGTAACTGAGCGAGTAATTAAACATGGCGCATTACATGTCTAACTATAAATCGTTATTACTTATTAATAGTAATATTGTGGTTGTTTTACATAATAGCAGCTACTGTATAAACTGTTTTTCTATCACCAACTTTTGTTCACCAGCTATATTATTGAGTGCTCATGTCCTTTTACTTAATTACTGTACTTAAGTACATTAATCAAATGTCTGGACTTAATTAGTGTATTTTCATTTTGGGAAACGTTCACTTCACAACATTTAATGCATAAATCTTTTTTTTGTCTTCACTACATTTTAGAAAAATATCCTCCCTTTAAATTGAAAACGTCAAATGCATTAAATGAGAACCTATCACAAGTCCATGAATGTAACCCCACGGTTCTGAAGAGAGTTTGTGTGGAGTAAGGGTTCAGTAAGGGTGTGTGTGTGTGTGTGTGTGTGTGTGTGTGTGTGTGTGTGTGTGTGTGTTAAACTAAAAACTCTGTAAAAACTCTCCTTAAAAATGGTCTGATGTGCGGGAAAAGAGAGAATTGAAATAAATTATTAAATTATCTAAATATAATTCTCAAAGATTTTGGTACAGATGTCCATTCAAAAGCGAGTACTTTTGTCACTGTCATCAGGAACAATTGTAAAAGAAGTAATTCTACTGGAGAAATAATTAAGCAGGATATATGTACTTTTATTTAAGTAAAAGAATGCTGTACTCAGAAACCAAAAATTGTAGATTAATGCAAAGATTTTCCAATATCAGAAAACATACTGATGGCTTCGATAGACTGCTTCCATAAATATTAAATAAATATCACAGAACAGAGAACTGTGCATTTTTTCTTTGGTAAGGATCATCTTTTATGAGTTGGAGTTGTTATACAAACAACGATGTAAGATTCAGAGGCATTGCTATCCATCTAGTGTAAATACACAGCATATCCATCCATTTTATATAATATACTATACGTAAACCATTCAGTTAAAGCTGTAAAATTTTAACACAACCTTCAAAAGTGGTAAGATTTGGATACCTAACAAGAATTTGAAATTAGTACATTTTTATGTAAAAAAATTATATTTAAACATGTATTTAAAAAAAAAAAAGTTATGTAATGTAATGTTAATATGCTAAAATAAAAGTGCAAACAATTCTAAAGAACTTCTTATATGAGTTTCATTTATTTGGGGGAAAAAAGTACTATGTAACAATGAAACTATACTTTTTTTTTTCCGGAAGATAAATTATTTGTCTGTTTCAACTAAATACCCAGAAATTGTGTTCTCCTGGACTGTGCTTAGGGACTTGTGATTACTGTATACTGATACTGCAAGCTGAATCATCACAGATAAAATAGTTGCTTACCAACATCAAAGCAATAGACACCTGGGAGACATTCTTTTGCTTCAGGATCGCAGGAGCCTCCGAATAAGTACAGTTTCCCTTTGACAACACTGTAAAGAAGAGTCAGTTTGAATCTCTAACATGTTAAAAAATAGAATCAGATCATTTCTCACCAAAGTGTGTGTCCTTCTCTTGCATTCGGTACAACTCCATTCTGAGGCATCATCTCCCAAGTTATACAGGAAGATGTAACTTACAAAAAAAAGATATGTTCATTAATAATTAGGACATTAATGATACCAATCACCAATTTTAAATATGTAAACCCATAGAAAACAATTACAAGTCCACAATTACCATTTATTTATTTATATTTATTTGTTTGTTTGTTAATTTAATTAAAAAATTGCATTCTTATATGATATATTTTCTGTATGTATTTATATTATTGAATGAATTACAATACAAATAGGATTTTTCTCACAAGCTTACCAGTAAGCATATAGAAATCATTGAAATATTTTGGCAGCGCTTCCTAAAGCGGGCAAAAATAAATAAATACAACATTAAGATTAGTACAACTAATAGATGCCATCTCAAGCATTTCTTTCTCTTAAACTTTAATCTGTCTATGTTACACACATTGGAGTTCATGTTTGAGATGCCTCCATGCAAGAAAGCAATGCTTCCTGCGACTGCAACGGCATGACCAGCTCTAAAAAGGTAAAAGAGCAAATAAGTTGGTGTATAGCTGCCTTGCTTTGTATTTAAAGTTGCATTAGGAGTATCAAGAGTCTCTCACCTTTGGCTAGGTGGAATTCCTCCGATCACCTTTTCAACCCAGTGTCCACTTGCTAGGGCCATTTCAGTCACTAAATGACTTCTGTTGATCACAAACTTGCTTAATGTCTAAAAGGTGGAGAGAGTAGAAGGCAAATGAAAACCACAACCATGTCTAGCCAGATCCTGGAGGCTTGTAGAAACACATTCATCCAGCTGTAAGATGAGGAAACTCGTCGCCTAGTAATGGAAGTAAACAAACTTGTGCACTCATCCTGTGAACAGGTGTTCACTGAGAAGATTATTCGAAGCTCTGGTAACATTTATGCCACAACCTAAATTGCACCAGATTCTCACTGATCAGTGTACAAATAAAGGTACAGAAGTACTAATTTGTACCATGTTGATAAGAACTAAACTTTTGTGAGGTGGTGAGACACTAAATGTCCACAAAATAGGCACTAAATGTTAAAATGATAAAAAGTTATGGTTAGAAATTTTTTTTTTTACTTTAAAGCACATTTAATGCATTGTAAAAATAAAAACTCAAAAGTGGTTAAATAGGGTTTTGCTTTGTGGTTTCTGTGTGGCTGTGACATTTCGTATCACAGTTATAAGAGTTACAGTCATGCTTCTAGAATGATGCTGGATGTTTGCAAGAGAATCCTGTGCAGTTGGTAAGGTGCTGCTGGCGATTTTTTTTATTATATCCCAGCTAGAAGTTTCTTGTTGATTGCTACAGTGTTTGTAAAGCTGATTGCGATACAATTCCAGGTGATTATTAGGGTTTCGATGCGGTTGATAGTAGTTGAAGTAGAAGCAGAACAAGAAGAAGGAGAGTTACAATTTTTTTAGTTAATCTTCTGAGGTTTTTAAAGCCTCTTCCCAGTCTAACACATGGCATAATAACATCTAAAAATACAAATAAAATGTAACTGTTGTATTCTGATAGTTTGACTCAGATATGATAGTTAAAATAAAATAATGACAGAAAATCATCTATCATCATGACATTCTTTTCAATAATGTCAATGTCAGAGTGTAATCATTAGTGACACTTTAACTCTAAATTTGAGTGCAGGAAATTGCTGTCAAGAGTGTGGCCACTGTTTTGGCAATTAAACAGTACTAAATTGAATTGTTCTCATAGAAATAGATGAAATGGAGAACCAATTGCAGTGTTTCAACACACCATCAGTACAATTGCAAGCCCACCACCATCATAATTGATAGTATTAAGCAGTGGTGGGCCGTTTTGGTCAGCAAGGCCTTCTCTACTGGCCTAAAACATTCTTAGAATCATTGACACCTTTTAATATAAATATTTTTTTTCATGAATTTGTATTCAATTATGTTCAATAATCTCTTCTCTTAATTTCATAGCTTTTCTCTCGGTTGTGCTACTTCAAGGGGTGTTTGTTTAGGTGAGAGTTTCTATCCAATCAGATGTCGGCTGTCACATTAAGGGTAGGGTAAAAATCTGCCAAGCGCCTTCACAATCAGTAGTGTGGGCACCTGTAGTGTAAAGTACATGTCACATGAAGGTTGTTACTTTAACCAATCAGATTGTGAGTCGGTGACTCTGGGGTCATGTAGCAGGCATACAATAATGTCAACATTTTCATGTTCTTTGATTGGATAGTAGTGAACTGCATAGGATGAAATATATTTGTGTGTTTTTTCTTCCACAATGGCTGATAGAGGAGAAGAAATATATTTGATGGCAGATTTAGATTTTCTTTTCAAGGAAAGCTGGACTTCATGAGTAAAGGTCAGCCAAAACAGTTTTTTTCATGAACCATTTATACTTTCCCATATGCCTTAGTTTCCTGTAGATTTTGAATAAAAACACACAATTTGCCTTAATTTTAAATCGAAAGGAAAACAGTAATGCACAGAAAAAGCACCACATGCACTTTATGTTGTGCCCCAGTTAGTTTTGTGTTTCATGTTGTCTTATGCACCTACGTCCTGGGGAAACATTGTTTCATTTTACTGTGTACTGCAATGTCAGTGGTGGGCTGTGCATTTCACACATAGGCCTTCAGTGGTGTCCTACCTGAATCAATCCACCTCTTAATACCATCACTATGATGCCACGGCTATAGAAACCATTAGTTTTATACAATAACTCAGAATAACAGAGCATTGCATCACAGACAGCTATCTCATGCAGCTAGAACGAATGGCATTACTAACAGCAAAAAACCCAATCAAAACAATTCAACAAGTCTCCTTTCACTGCAGCCACAGCAGTGCTGCCTGTATACATCATCTCTAGCAGAAGCATCAATATTTACTTCATAAAGCGACCACCCTGCACCCTGCACCGTGCATTTTTTCCATGCATTACAGTTTTCTTAGGGACTTCTAATTAATTGAGAAAATGAAGGCAAATTAGGTTAGAGTTTTTATCCAATCAGAAACTCTAACATAAACTTAGAGAAATGCTATAAAATGAAGATAATAGACTATTGGGAATAATTTATATACATTCATGGACAAAAAATATATTGAAACCGAATTCAGTGATTCTGATGAGAGTTTAGGCAAGCAGAGAAGGCCTAGCTAGCCCTGGCAGTCTGCGACTTTGTACTGTGTATGATTGAAATTACGATAAAGCCTAGTTGAGGTGACTTGATAAAGTTGTTCATATGACACAATAAAATTAGTGAGAGTGGAAACTAGATGCTTTTTTTATTTGTCACATATACATTGCAGCACAGTGAAATTTTTATTTTCGCATACTTTATACCAGCGTAAAGCTGGGGTCAGAGCGCAATGCCATCCGTGTTACAGCACCCATGGAGCACAGAGGGTTAGGGGTCTTGCACATGGGCCCAAAAAGTGGCAGCTTAGCAACCCAGAGCCTTAACTACTGCGCTACAACCTCCCCTAAAAAACTGTGGTGGTCAAGCGTACATAAGGCTGACTGCTGCCACCCTATGCCTTCCAATGCCATGACTGATTTCGGAGTGCAGCATTAAACGTGGTCACACGGTGGTGCTGTTTCTAACAATAATAATCCTCTCCACTGGGGGAGGAAAAATCAGGATTAAAATAACCTGGACTTCCGCTGCTGGGCTAACGTTCCTGCAACCATCTTCCATTTTACAGCTGGAAACGGGACACTCGTGTGAATTTTTGATAGAGAAGCCTAGAGAGGCCAAACCCGGAGGAAATCCTGGAAGGAGCCGGAGGAGAGAAGATATGCACCCAACATGGCTTTTATGTCTCTCAGATAAGGTGTGAAGAGATGGCCCAGGCTGGGCCGAAAGAACCGAAACGGACTAACCACGTCCTGCTGGTCAAGAGAATAATAATGAACGATGACAGCAACCCGGTAAGCGAATAAAAAATGGTTTTATTAACCTTACTATGCGTTTATTTGATATTGGGTACTAACATTAAATAAATTGGAATCTGAGCTAAACCGCTTAGCTCGTTTGCTAGCTAGCTGAAAGATGAATTTGTCTAGTTGGCGCTTTAGCTCTTCCTACCTGTTTTCAGAAAAAACCCGCCCACTTGACTAATAAGAGCCGTCAGCACTCTGACAGAAAACTGAGCTATCCAATCAGCGGAAATGTACCGATAAAACACTAGCCAATCATATAAGGGGAGGCGGGAGTTGTCGGAATACGGATTGGGTGAAATATGAGGCTGAGTCTTTCCTCCATCCTAACTAGGATGGAATATAAATAAATATCTGTGAATATATAAAAAGACATATTTGTATAAAAGCTCCCTTCCCCCCCAAATCAGGTTAGTTGTTTGATAACTAACTAGATATAATGGCAAAATTAAATATGATTCATCCCCTTGGCTGATTTATTAGCTGTCAAGTGTTTGGGACATTAGAACAAAATGTAAATAAAACATTGTTTTCATATGGTGTAATTGTGAAAAACATTGTTTTCATGTCGTTGTTATGACAGAAATGAATATTTGAAGGCTTTTAATACAATACATTGTGTTAGACATTGTATTTCCTGCCTACGCGCATTAACACTGGTGGTAGCAGAACACAGGGTTACGTAACAAGCAGCGCGATGCCTGATTCATGAACGACTCGTTTTATGGAACCGATCGTTTTTAATCATTTCCCAATTTCAGCTCTTACAGTCATGTTTATTACAATGTCTGCATGCAATTTTCACATATTCAACCTATTTTATTTAACAGATTACTCACTAATAGATATAATCAGCTTTCTCTTTAATAGTGAGTCAGATAAGCACCCCCCCCCCCTTTGTTCCTCATTCAGCTTTATTAAGTATCATGGGTTACAAGTACAAGGAATTTGTCCAGGTATGCTGGTCATGTAAAAATCTAAAATAAAAAACATATAAAAACAAGGAAAATAAAATAATAAAGTAATAAATACGATGACTATTTTCCAAATAAATCCAAAGGTGCAGGGTTGCAGTATAGTAGTCTTGGTTGTGTGCGCTATTGTAAATTTTCATTAATGTAATTTTTTTATGTTTTAAGAACCTTTTTTTGTGGCGTAAGGCTTTGGTCCTGATGGATTGCATCCTCCTGCCAGAGGGGAGTGACACAATCCTAGCTGCCAGCTTCAGGGTCCTGGAAGTGTACAGGTCCTGCAGATTGCAGTCCTGCTACAGACATATGTATTGATAATAATCAGGGGAAGTGGTAGCTCAGGGGATAAAATGTTGGACTACTGAGCAGGATGTCATGGGTTCAAATCCCAGCACTATTAAGGGTGTCACCAATCAGGGTGCCTAAGCTTGGCCCTTTACCCTCAATTGCTGTATAACTGAAATGATGTATGTACAAATGATTTAAATGTTAAAAATAATCAACATGTTAGTTTGTCAGTTTACACCTTTTATTGCTTTACACATTTAAATACAGCATCTGAGTAATTGATGGGCTAATCAACTAAAATATAATCATATAAAAATGTATTTAATTGCAGTTAAAAATTTTTAGTCTTTAACATGAACACAACCACCTTCTGCTACACTAGAAAAATATGGTATATATATATGATATATATATATATATATATATATATATATATTGTGTGTGTGTTACGTTCCAAAACCCGATAAACAAAAATCAACGATAAACGGAAACCACCCCAGAAATGCTATTTTATGTATACAGTACTGTACTGTATTACCATTTTAAATAATTTTATAATTAATAATTATATTTTTAGTAATACATTTATTATTTATACATTTATTTATTATTTCAACATAAAACTCCATAAAAACAATTCCCTATTTGTTTTTAAGTCTATGGTGCTATCCGTGAGAGACCGGGAAAATTAGTTATGTGGCAAATGCAATTCTGCGATAAACCATGCCGCGAGATTCGAACCGAGGTAAAGCGGGGATTACTGTGTGTGTGTATACATTTTATATATATA
This sequence comes from Silurus aristotelis, assembly GCF_946808225.1. Lineage (NCBI taxonomy): Eukaryota > Metazoa > Chordata > Actinopteri > Siluriformes > Siluridae > Silurus > Silurus aristotelis. Next base: position 14,198,327 of record NC_139591.1, read on the forward strand.
TATATATATATATATATATATATATATATATATATATATATATATATTTCATTTATTTATTTATTTTTTATAATTTTTTTTAATTTGTATTTTCCTTTTTCTTTTTTTTTGTGTTATGGTAATTTTTACAGCATGTCTATTTTGTTTATTTCACTGACATTAACTAATGTACAGTAAGTGCTGCATTCCTGAAGAGACGCCACACAAAAGATGGTGGTTCCGGATTTTTTTTTTTTTTATGAATAGTCTTTGGTTTCCTATAATGCACATAATTGCCTGTCATTGTTCTGTTTTGACACCATGCAGGACTGCCACGTAGGTCCTTTTCCGCTTGACTGGAATGATCAGACTGTGTCTCGTGTTACTGTTGTTTTTATGTTAATCACAACTACTGCTCTTTTAGTAGAAGTTTTTCCTGGCTAACATATATTTATTATTTGTCATCTTTTTGTTATTCAGATGCAGCAAGGAATCGGGAAGCCGAGTGTGTACCATGCAGTGGTGGTCATCTTTTTGGAGTTTTTTGCATGGGGGCTGCTCACCACACCAATGCTTACCGTAAGTCTCCGTTCTCTGCTGAGTGTCTTCAGTTTTAGCTCATGCTTGTTCACGCTATTGATAAGCTCCTGTTTGGGTTTAGGTTCTACATGAAACATTCCCACAGCACACGTTCCTGATGAATGGCCTCATTCAAGGAGTAAAGGTGAGGGTGAAGTGTGTGAATTATTTTTTAGCTGCTATCTCTTGGGTGCTCTTGTTGGCTTAAAAAGTGATTTGTGTCACCAGGGTTTGCTGTCTTTCATGAGCGCCCCATTAATCGGCGCGTTATCAGATGTCTGGGGCAGGAGATCTTTTCTGCTGGTGACAGTGTTTTTCACCTGTGCACCCATCCCTCTGATGAGACTCAGCCCCTGGTATGTGTCTCTCTATCTTGTTCTCTTTGTCAATTCCTGATTTTTTTTTTTCTGACAGATCTGACTGTCTTTGGATTTGGACCTATTATTATTATTTTTTTTCTGGTTACAACCTTCAAAATGACAGACCACAATCTGATTTAATTTACCTTTACAGACTCAATTAATTAAGCAAATTTTCTTTAACGTAGTCTGTGCTGAGTCTCCCACCACTATTATGTTTTCAGTGTAGACTAGTCTAATCGTCTAAACTAATGCTAATTGTCTGACGGGTTTGTAATTTTTATATTATAGTGCAACAGCCGGTTTAACCATCCTGTATTCTTTACAATATCAATACTTTATGTATTTAAAATAATTCTGTAATTGCTCATTTTTGTCCCCCTTAGTCATTAGTGTCGCAAGAGTTATGGCACCTACTGATAACTTGGCTTTAATACTTTTAATACTACACAGGCTAAAAATAGAATCTTTCGGTAAAGCATTTAAAATATATCTTGTGTGTTCTTTTTTCTTTTCTTTATATTTTATCTTTATTTTATTTTCCTGGTTGTTCTTGCACTGTTCATTACTCTGCTGTATATGTATTTAAATAACTGAATGTTAGGTTACTTTATATAAAAAGCTTGCTTGCTTTGAATTTTTAGGTGGTACTTTGCTATGATCTCTGTGTCTGGGGCTTTCTCGGTCACCTTCTCGGTCATCTTCGCCTATGTCGCAGACGTCACCGAGGAGCGAGAGAGGAGCACTGCATATGGACTTGTAAGCAATTGAGTCAACCTATTTTATCTTTATTACCTCTAGTGGGTGTGAACTGGTACCTGATACTGACATGATACTACTAGTAACACTGTTTATTAAAGGAGCATCTATATTATGTTTAGAATTTTTTTTTACATAGCTTAATTCTCCCATGCTTCTGGTGTAGGTGTCGGCCACGTTTGCAGCAAGTTTGGTGACGAGCCCTGCGATCGGAGCTTATCTCTCAGCGAACTACGGGGATAACCTGGTGGTCCTGGTGGCTACGCTTATCGCACTGGCAGATATATGCTTCATTCTGCTGGCCGTTCCTGAGTCTTTACCCGAAAAGATGAGGCTAAACACCTGGGGAGCGCCGATCTCCTGGGAGCAGGCAGATCCATTCGCTGTAAATATAAACATCGTCATTGGAATGTATAGGACGTGTGCTGAGTTTACAAAGTCGCTAGTAAGAACATTATGCACGGAGGAGACTAAATCTGTAATGTAGCCAGTCACAATTCTTTTTGTTTATAGCTACTACAGTGTGATGACAACCATAAACACAACTATTACAATTGATAGAAAGTATGAAAATGTTTTTATTATTCTAATGCAGAGAAATCTATACTTCTGCTGTTAGGATTTTGTGATTATGGAATTGGTGTTTTCAAAGAGTGATGTTTTCCTTTTTGTCATTTGACCTTCGGAGAGTGTCGTAGCATCACTCAGGCTAAAATTAGTTCCTCCTGTGATGTGATGATTCTGGCTGTACAGAAGAGCAGTAGTCAAGGTTAAATGCTCGAGTGTTACAGGGAGGTTTTAAGATCCTATAGCCAACGGTCATGGATAATTCAGATAATAATAATAATAATAAAATTGTATGAACTATGACCACAGCGATTCAAGCTTTTATGACTTGCATATGATAGATATTTGCAGATGAGATTATGCAATAACTTGAGTGTTATTGCAATTGAACTGGAATTCTCTTAAATATCCTCTAGTTGTTTGAAGTTTTTAAATGGTTTGCTGTAACAGTGATTGTGCCGTTTTCTTCACCAGGGCATATCAGACATGATTTGGGTGTTGTGTAATAATTTGTACTTTCGTTGCAGTCTCTGAGGAAAGTGGGGAAGGACACAACTGTGCTACTCATCTGCATCACAGTGTTTCTGTCATACTTACCCGAGGCCGGCCAGTATTCCAGCTTTTTCCTGTATTTACGACAGGTGCGTGTCAGGGTGTTTCTTTGAATTGTATTACTTTGCTGGGGGGGGGGGGGGGGGTAGTTGAGGTGGGAGCTTTCAAACGATTTAAATAAATGTCTAATCCAGGTTAATGCATGTGTTTGAGCTGAAGAATGCTTCTGCTAGACATGGAGACAGAGAGATACATGTTTTCTATTTACACTTTATGGACAAGTATTGGGACACCTGATTTTCCAGCCATCTGTGGTTCTCTGTGCACAAAGCAAGCTTCATGTAGATATGGTTTAGAGGGAAAGCTCTTGAGTAGCCTTCTATAGAGCTCTGACCTTAAACCCTATTGAACACCTTTGTTTTCCACCCTGTTGAACATAAATTAGCTGTATGAACACTAATCTCCACAGGAAACACTCCACCACCTAGTGGAACATCTTCCAGAAAATGGAGACTAAATGTAGAATAGGATATTCAAAAAGCACACACATCTTCTGCTTAAGTGTCCACAAACATTTTGTCCATGCAGTGTATCTTTCACCAGCCAATCAATACATGAGATAGAACAGAGGACCAGGAAATTTAAAGCTACAGTTAACACACAATCACACAAAATAGACTGGAAAAATTGAAAAAAAGATTTCTAGTTTTGAGTTGAGTGGTTTCTGCAATTCTGTTCTGCAGGAGCGAAAACCAAAACAGTCTTTTTTTTTGTAGCCTAAGTACTTCTGAAGTTTCATGCATTCTGGAAACTAATTTCAGCATGGATCATATGTTTTCTTTTGGACTTGCCACTTTTTTTTTGTGTTTTTCTGTCTTTGATTTTCTTTTATCTTTGTTAGCCAGTATATTCAAACAATATGAAAAATAAATATATATATTTCTACAATTTGCTACTGGCTCTATACAATTAATTTGAGGATTCAAAAGTTTCAACCCAATAGATAGTGGATGAATGTTGTACCACAGTATCTGTCATATCTATACCAAACATTTTCTATTTAGCTATTTGAACGCATGATGAAAACACAATTGCTACAGCTATTGCCTTCGATTGGCTTAAGTTCGGTTTTACAGATCTTGGGAAGGAAACCCTTATTCCTCTCACTCATGCACGTGCACTCACTTTCTCATTCACCTTTTGGGGTGTACATGGTTTTTTAATGGCAGTATAGATTTTTTTTTTTTTTACAGGATTTAGGCCTGTTAACTGATGCACTCACATCAGACGCTGCTTCTACTAATTTACATAGTTTTTCTTCAGGCTATTATTTGTCAAAATGGAAGTGGTTTGATTTTTCCCCGCAAGCATTGACGCAGCTGCACGCCTTTTTCTCTTATATCACAGGTCATTAACTTCTCACCCACTACAATCGCCGTGTTCATCGGAGTGGTGGGGATCCTCTCCATTGTGGCCCAGGTACTTCACTAAGGAGAATTTTTTACATGTGGGTGAAGGTTTGTGCATTGCTTCGTTGTCTGAGAAGAGTCCCTCTTCAATAAGCTGAAGTGGTAATTGAATTGTGTTCACTGATTTTGCACAAAGGTAAACTCTGACTCAGCATGCAGACAAACGATCGGAGTGTCATAACTAAGTTACGGCACACGGGGAGAAATCTGTTTGAATAACTTGAGAATGCATTAATATTAAAGCCCATCATCTAGGCATTTCCCCCCAAAGCACAGCTTAAAAAATGTTGCAGAACAAAATTAAATTTTATTAGACATCTGTATTTTGCAAGCTTTACACAAAGTGTCACAGGATTTATAATGTACATGATTTACAATTTTTTATTGTTTAGTGTTACAGCCTGGAACTGGAATTTTATTTGATTTGCATTAAAGTCATTAATGAGCATCATATCCTGATACTGACTAATTTTGTCGTCGCTTGGCAACAGGGTTAATACTTATGTCAACACAGTCGGGGTGGGGGGTAAATATTTATCCACATAATATTTATCCACAGTGTATTGTAATGTTTTTAATATAAATTTTTTTAGGCATGTTTTATCCAAACTCACATTGAGGGACACTATAGTAATAATAGCAATAATAAAAATAAAAATAGCAATAATTTTCACTTGGACCTCCAGAGAGAGCATTAATGACACGCTAAACACCTGTAAGCTTTCATGATGTGTTAAACTGCCGTTTGTGTGTGACCTCCTGACAGACGCTTTTTCTCACGCTGCTAATGAGAACCATTGGGAACAAGAACACGGTTCTGCTGGGCCTCGGATTCCAGATCCTCCAGCTGGCGTGGTATGGCTTCGGATCTGAACCATGGTGAGTCATACATGCTGTCTTTGAAATGGCGGATTTAAAATCGAGAAAAGGAATGAAAGGAGTATGTCATTTAATTATGATAAAATAACATTTGATGTTATCTCTCACTAAATTAGACTCTGGTACTTAAAAAACAAAAGTATTAGGACAACTTTTTTTCCAGCCATATGAAGTTCTTTCCCAGACTAGTTACCAAAATTTGAAGGCACAAAATTTTGGATAGAATAACAAAGATTTCCCTTTCACTTTTACTAGGAGACACAAACTTTTTCCAGATTGAGAGTGACTCTGTGCACAAAACCACCTCTATTAAGATATGCCTTGAATTGTTTAGAGTACAAGATCCTGAGAGGCCTGCTTTAGAGCTTTGACCTCAACCCTACCACATTTGTGATGAATTAAAACATTGATTGCACCCCCAGATCTTCTAACCGTTCATCAGCCTTTACTAATGCTCTCGTAGCTTAATGAGCATTAATCTTCACAATCGCACTCCAAAATCTCGTGAAACATCTTCCCTGAAGAATGGAGCTTATAATAACAGCACATGGGGACTGTTTCAGCAATAGGAAATTAAAAAAGCACACACAAACCTTATGGTCAAGTGTTAACATTATTTTATCCATTTGGTGTATTATTCTTTTGCAGAACAATCATACACTGAGTAACACGTTCCAATCAATCATTGCATGTATTTTGTGCCTCAGAGTAAAGGTTGCGTGTTTGACACATTAAAGTCGGCATGCTTTTTTTGTGCGTGACTGTTTAGGATGATGTGGGCAGCCGGAGCCGTGGCAGCCATGTCCAGCATCACCTTTCCTGCAGTGAGTGCACTTGTATCTCGTAGTGCTGATCCAGATCAACAAGGTGACTCTGCACTTCCTTAGCCATGTTCTTTATTCTAATAAACAAAAAAAAACAAGCACATTTTGCATTACCTCATAGCTTTGAATAGGGTAAAAATAAAGTCCAGAACTCACTTCAAGTTTTTTTTTTTTTTATCAGGGCTAGTGCAAGGAATGATCACAGGCATCCGAGGCCTATGTAACGGCTTGGGTCCGGCTCTCTACGGCTTCATCTTCTTCCTTTTTGACGTGGAGCTGAGTGGAATAGCTCCGATCCAGACAGACTACAACATCCCTCTTCAGACTCCCAGTGAGGTCAGTGCTTCACAGCGTTCTCTCAAAGCAGATATTTCAAAAAGAAAAGCACATTTTGATGTCCATGTTGATTGCGTGTAAATGGAGGCTAGCAAGGCACCAAACACTGAGGATTCAAATGGACAAATATCATAAAACATGTTACGTAGTCCTCTGACCAAGAAAAAGGCCCATGTCTAAGTTGCATGGAAAATGTATATATAGTTGGGTGTTTATATTTTTATATAATTTGCTTATTGGAGGTGATTAAGATGAGGAGGAGAGTGAGGACTGAATAAAGGATAAGATAGTGGAAACTGAAGGAGAAAGACTGTAGTGTGAGATTCAGGGCAGAGGTCAGACAGGGGCTTGGTGGTGGTGAAGAGGTGCTGGATGATTGGGCAACTATAGAAGTAATAAGGGAGACAGCTAGAAAAGTACTTGGTGTGACAGCTGAAAAGAGAAATAAAATAAAGAGACGTGGTGGTTGAATGAGGAAGTACAGGAGAGCATAAGGAGAAAGTAGTTGGTGAAACAGAATTAGGATGGACAGAGAGATGAGAAATGTAGGCAGGAGTACAAGAAGATGCACCAGCAGATGAAGAGAGATGTAGCAAAAGTCAAGGAACAGGCATATGTATGAGGCTGTATAAGAAGTTGGACACTAAGGAAGGAGAAAATAATTTGTACCGATTGGCCAGGCAGAGGGATGGATGTGCTGCAAGTTAAAACAATAAAGGATGGAGATGGAAATGTGTTGACTAGTGAGGAGAGTGTGTTGAGAAGATGGAGGGAGTATTTTGAGCAGATGATAAATGAGGAAAATGAGAGAGAGAAAAGATTGGATGGTATGGAGATGGTGAAGCAGGATGTAGATAGGATTAGTAAGGAGGAAGTAAGAGCAGCGATTAAGAGAATGAAGAGTGGAAAGTCAGTAGGACCAGATGACATACCGGTAGAAGCATGGAGATGATTAGGAGAGATGGCAGTGGAGTTTGATGGTAAAAGGATGCCTGAGGACTGGCGAAAGAGTGTGCTGGTACCGATCTTTAAGAATAAGGGAGATGTGCAGACCTGCAGTAACTACAGGGGAGTTAAGTTGATTAGTCACACCAGGCTGAGAGAAGAGGTGACCATCTGTGAGCAGCAGTATGGTTTCATGCTGAAGAAGAGCACTACAGATGCAATATTTGCTTTGAGAATGTTGATGGAGAAGTATAGAGAAGGTCAGAAGTTGTTGCATTGTGTGTTTGTGGATTTAGAGAAAGCGTATGACAGGGTGGCTGAGAGAGGAGTTGTGGTACTGTATGAGGTCGTCAGGTGTGTCAGAGAAGTATGTGAGGGTGGTGCAGGACATGAAGACAGTGTGACAGCAGTAAAGTGTGCAGTAGAAATGACAGACTGGTTCAAGGTGGGGTGGGATTGCATCAAGAATCAGCTCTGAGCCCTTTCCTGTTTGCAGTGGTGATGGAAAGGTTGACAGATGAGGTCAGACAGGAGTCTCCCTGGACTATGATGTTTGCTGATAATATTGTGATTTGTGGTAAGAGTAGGAAGCGGGTTGAGAAAAGCCTGGAAAGGTGGAGGTATGTGCTGGAGAGAAGGGGAATGAACATAGGAGTAAGACAGAGTACATGTGTGTGAATGAGGGGGAGGGAAGTGAAGTGGTGAAATGAGAAGAAGTGTAGAAGGTGGAGGAGTTTAGGTACCTGGGGTCAACAGTGCAAAGTAATGGAGAGTATGCTAGGGAAGTGAAGAAAAGAGTGCAGGCAGGGTGGAGTGGGTGGAGAAGAGTGGCAGGAGTGATTTGCGATAGAAGGGTATCTGCGAGACTGAAAGGGAAAGTTTATAGGACTGTGTTGAGTCCTGCTATAGAGCTTTACAAATAACCTGTATTTGAACCAGCGTTGACAAAAAAAAAAAGTAGCGTGAACAATGAAGTCAAGCAGCTTTCAGGTGAAATGCTACAGGATACGTAAATTTAACAACAACAACTTTCAGCAGCTGCTCCCGTCAGGGAAAAGAGGAAGGCCAAGGAGAAGGTTTATGGATGTGCTGAGGGAAGACATGCAGGTAGTTGGTTTGGAAGAGAGGGATGATTTAGGGGACAGGGTAGCGTGGAGACAGATGATCCGCCTTGGCGACCCCTGACGGGATCAGCTGAAAGAAGTTGTTGATTAATTTACTTATCCTGTAGCCCTTCACCTGAGAGCTGCTTGTCTTCATTGTTCACGCTACTTTTTTTTTTTTTATGTCAACGCTGGTTCAAATACAGGTCATTTGTAAAGCTCTACTGTTGCACATTGACAGATGGCTGCTGTATTAACCTACGTAAACACACGCACGTTTATGTTGATTGGCTTAAAGGCTATTCTCTTTCTCTGAAGATAAAAGCAATGTTATTCATAAATTCGTAGCCAAGAATGTAAACCTGTTTGTTAGAATTGAATTTCTTGCTTCTGAAATTTTGCTGATAACTCCACTGATCTGAATATCTGCTCCGAACTTTCGTTTTTATATGAAATATAATTCTATCATCTGAATGTGTATAAATTCACTGCCATGTTATTAAATCTAAAAATCACTTATCCAAATTAGGAATTTCTTGTAAGCTTTGAGTGATATCCTTTCAAAAATTGCAACATGGACAAAATAGAAAAATGACTGGAGGTTGTGCTTCTCGATTAGTTTTATCGTTTTAAAGGGATTCATGTTTTTAGGTTGACCATTTGTCCTTAAAATACTTGAATTTGATCTTTTTTATATTATTATATTATATTATTATTTGTAATATGTGTGTTTTGTCAGTGATTCCTGACATCTTGTACTTCATGCGTACATGTTGATGAATCCAGCTGATGAAACGCATTAAATCCGACGGCTTTTTGGTTGATGTGTTGATGGTTGATGTTCTTGATTGACGTGTTTAGGGCAGCAGGCAACGAGATCTGCTTAAAAGAGCATTCTATGTTTTAAGAAGTGTGTTAAGTTTTGTAAAATAGTTACATGAATAGTTAGATATAACCAGCTGAACATGTTTGTGTTACTAAAGAGGATTTTGTAAATCTTTCCTGTCATTCGTAAATTAAAACGAACAATTAACAACAACAAAAAAACCCAACTAATAAATATACACTATATGGATACAAGCATTGGGATCTGACTTTTCCAAACTGTTACCACAAGGTTGGATGCACACAATTGTGTCGGATGACTTGCAATAGCATTACATTTTCATTTGGAGACTAAAACCTTTTCCAGCAAAACAATGACCCTGTGCAAAAAGTGAGCTCCATGAAGATATGGTGTACATGAGTTGAAGTGAAAGATCTTGACTGGCCTGCTACAGAGCTCTGATCGTAACTTTATTGTACACCTTTTTGATGAATTGGAACACTGACTGCAACCTGGGTGTCCTCAACCTACTGTACTAATGCCCTTGTGGCTAAACGAGCACAAATCTTTACAGCCAAAACGAACATCTTCAGAGATGATTGGAGGTTATTGTCACAGCAAATGGGGACTAAATGTGGTAAGGAATGTTCAGAAAGCACATACAAAAATGGTCATTTGTCTGCATACTTTTGTCCATATAGTGTATTTGTGATATGTCTGTTGTTGAATCGATAACTGATAATACAAATTTTGCCTTGTCATGACTGGCTATAAAAAGGGTGCAGGAAAGAGCAGGTGATGCATGTAGTCTTGATGTCTGTATACTCAAAATGTGTCCATCTTATCAAAAACTTCCCGCTTTGTGTATCATTTGTTTTTCCAGCGGGTGGCAATCCCAGGCCCCCCTTTCCTGCTGGGTGCATGCACGGTATTGGCAGCCTTAATTGTGGCAATGTTCATCGAAGAACAGCCGACAGCGGGTGCCAAGACGTCCCAGGAGCTGAAGAGTAGCGGAAGTCTGACAGGAGTGCATGCCATCATGCCGCTTCCGGGCAGCGACGAGGACTTTGAGCCTCTTCTAGAGGACAGCACTGTGTGAATGTGTGACCCAGCAAACTTTCTGAACTCCAGCCCTCGGAATGAGTGAGCATTACCACCCCCTCCCCATCCCCCCCTTACCAACTGTAAGCCTCCCAGAAGATTTCTTTTGTTTATTTATTTATTTATTTTTTAAATTTTATTTTAAGCTTTTGTATTATGTTGTAGTTTTTAACTTGGTTAGATGTTTTGTTTCAAATTTTAAATTTCAAACCAAAGTTTTCCATGAAACAAAGTTTTTTAAACTCTGTCTTGCCACAGCAAAAGGGCTTGAATGTGCTGTAGCTGAAATGGAGTGAAAACTTTTGGAAAACGCAGTGCTTTTTGTGGATTTTTTTTAATTTTATTTCTTTTGCAACGTCGGGTCAGGTTTAAGGGCAATGTGCAGTACCGTGAATGGCTTGAGTTTAGACTTTATAGCTCTCTAAATGTATAGAAAGAGCTCCAAATGTTTTCAAGTGATTTGAGCTCTCTATATAGCTGTTTATATGTAGATTTAACGTCTTTTGGATTCAGAGCCATGAGATTGCCGTGATTAGTGACAGATTGAGTTTTTCTTTTTCTTTTTTTAAACAAGCCTTAACGCAGTAAAGTAAGAGTGTATGAAATTTATTTATTATTTATTTTATATATAAGAGTTTGAGCAGTGTAGGACGTCGTCATACGTGTTTTTTTATGTGATCAGATATTAATTAACATCAAATTAACACGTTGTATGGATGGTGCTAATGGAGTTTCTGACTTTATTTGATCTTTTCTTACATTTTTTAAAAAAAGTTTCTATGCAGGAGTTTTGTGCATTCTTCATTTATTTTAATTGGTTTTAATGCCATTTTGCTTTAAATATGATTTCAAAATTTTTTTTTGCAGGAAATCATGTGTGTCTGAAGACACACATTCTTCTTTCTATTCTTTCTATTAGAAAACTGTTCTGCACACTGTTCTTTTGATTTCAAAAAGTTTGACCATTTAGGACAACATGCAAATTATTCTTGTTTTGTTGTATTCGACTTTTTCTCCTTCAGAACCTCTCCACGAGCCAGTGGATGTGCATAAAGAAAGCTGTTTCTCAGTCAGTGCACATTCACCAAAAAAAAAAAAAAAAATACAAAAAAACCCGAAATCATTTCTTTCCCTTCACCAGGGTATCACCAGCTACCTCTCCTTTTTTTAAATAATTATTTTCATCTTTGAGGTTCTGAATTCTTCTTCTTCTGCTACAGCCATTCTCCTATTCTCTTTCCCCAGTATAAATATTTAAAATGTAAAAAAAACTGGTATTGACCCCCTCCCCATGTGAACAAACCGTGCTTTTTAATACAAGGACCTTGTATACACATTCCATTTCCACATGGACAGCATTTGCATTTAGCAGTGAGCAATATGGATACATTTATATCATGGTTATGGGTTTCCATTTTAGGGCTCCTAAATGATATTTTTGGTTTTGGTGTTATAATATTTTTTATTTATTTATTACTAGCACGAGTAATGTGAAATTAGGTACTTATGATTTTAAATCATTTGTTTAAGCCACTGTCTTCTAAGAAGTGTACTTCCGTTCATAATGTTTGTATTTCGATTGGCTTTTTGACAGTCATTTTTTTAGAAATACCCCTACGATATCCCTTCACATACTCGTAACAGAGTTGTAACTTTAATGTCTGAGTGAATTTGTGATGGTTCTTGTTTCGGGGGTGGACATTGTGGACATTGCTGAAAACATAAGCAGGGCTCAAATTTTACTCATCTCTCCAGACTTTACTCTTGAGGACCCTTCAGACCTGTTGCACATTTAACCCAGTTGAACTACCCGTAATTTTCTTAAAATCGCTTTACATTTCTTGTTGTGTATGCAAAGAAAATACATAAACAGTAAATTAAATGACGTTTAGGTTTGCTGCCTTGCATGACCCTCTTTGCATGAGTAGCTCTTCTTGATTAGTGGACGTGGAGGAAAAAATTGTGTCATTTTTTTCATAAATTCAAACAACTTGGGCATTTTGTCATTTTATTAAAAAAATGATGGAACTTTGCTTTATCACGGCGTTGCTTGTTCGCAGCAAATGAGGAGTCTGCTAATAATACATTACAATTTTCCTTTTATATTTTTTCCCTCTTGGTATTCAGTCGTAAGTTTTTCTTCCTCAGGCAGTCCATTCTATGTCATTGATACATAGATTTAAAACAAACTAAATCTCGCAAAGCCAGTTTACAGTCCTAGTGCTCACTTCTACATGTGAAGCTATATTTTTTTAAAACGCATTCCAGTATAGAGGTTTTCAAATTGTCATATATATATATACGTATCGTAGACTAATTACTATCCATCCATATGTCACTATGAGATGGCACTGTAAACAGAAACCTCTACTTCTCCCCACCCCTTCCTTCCTGATTTTAATGTCTATTTCTAGCATTCCAGCCTCCTCTGCCTGTCACACCAGGCTCGCAGTTATCGTTACAGCCGAAAGCATTTTCACAAATCTCTACTCCTTCGCCAGAAAGTATCCGAGCATGGGTTCTAGCACCGTGCAAGAAAGCAGAGCAGAACAGCATTCCAGTGTACAGTTTGAACACACTCTTGGCAGCTTCCCCTCAAGTCGTGTGAACTTTGAATTTATATACATTTTATATATATATATATATATATATATATATATATATATATATATATATATATATATATATATATATATATATATATATAGTGTGTGTGTATGCACATATATGTGTATATATAATATGTATATATATTACACACACAGATAGATAGATAGATAGATAGATAGATAGATAGATAGATAGATAGATAGATAGATAGATTGATAGATAGATAGAGATTGTAGAAATGTGACTGGTCGTCTGCTTTCTAAGTCTACAAACAGTAAGAAAATGAGGGCGCAATTAAAAAAAGCAATAAAATATTTATATCTGAGCAAACTTCCAATTTGAGTGTTAGACACGCTCTATACACGGCAGGTGATTCGCTATGTAGCTAATTGGACTCTGTAAATATTAATAAAGGGATGGTTTGTTCAAAAGCTCCAGGTGCACAAGTGTGCCACTGGTGCGATGGTTCTACACCACGAGGGTGTGTTGAAAGCGTTACTGGGATGTTCAGTGAGATGAGCAAGATCTCTAAAAGAGTGTGCCCTGTCCCCCCCCAAGAAGGCTGCATTGACGTCCTAGTATTAGTAAATGGCTGTGTCGTGCTGGGCATGCGTGCACGCTCTGTAGTGCACAGCCTGTACCAATAGTTCTGACCTTGTAACATAAAAATAAATGGAAAGTAATTATATATATATATATATATATATATATATATATATATATATATATATATATATATATATATATATATATATATATATAAAATGTATTTTAAGGTTGTAAAATATTGTACATGTATTGGATAGTGTTAATGAACTGTATTGTTGCTAGAAGTTGCTATATTTTTTTGGATCTGCAATTATGAGAAATGTATGAATTCTATGGTATCTGGAGAAATACATTCCCAGATGGCTCATTTAACCAGCTTTGACCCAATGCAGCTTTTATAGAGAGAAAGAGACAGCGCACGCAGAGGCGCTCATGCCAGCTGTCTTTAGAGTATTTGTGTAAAGACCTCTGCACTTTCTTATCTTTCCCAAAGAGAGTGCAAAAAATGTGCCTAAAGTATAAACCCGTGTTCGAAGACTCTAAGACCTAGGGTAAAAAAAAAAGGAGTGTAAATAATGTGTACTGCTTCGAGTGCTGACCTATACAGCAACTTTTTCTCTATCTATTACGTCATGTCTCGGTGGTATCTGTTGAGTTACTGTGGAATAAAAACGGAGGTTATGAAAAGCAAAAAGAGCTGTCTGGAGTGTTTTTATTTTTTTGCCATTGTTCTCCAGTAGAGGGTGCTGTGGAAATGGTGTTTTTCTTCCCCCACGTAACATTTCTATAATGCTAGATTTGTATTTTTAATGTAGAGAGCAAAGATTTTCAGAATGCAAATAAAATTGTTGTTACATGCATAATACACAGTATGACGTGCAGTGAAACATTTAGCATGACAATACCATAAGTATAAAAAATAAAAAAAGATAAAAAAATCCCAGAATTGAAGAACATTTTAATACAATATAATAATAAATATATAATTGCAATGAACTAAATAGGTAAAATAGAATAATAAAAAAATATTAATAATAGAAAAATAATAGAAACAGAAAAACATGGGAAAAACATACTGTAGGTAGCAGTGGTTTACATTCTGGTAAGATAAAAAAACAAAACAATGTGACCTCTTCATGATTATCACCATCTCAGTACAGATGTGCAAGATCTGCCGTGGGAGTGAAAGTATTTTGAACAAAAAAGCAGAAAGTGAGTATTGGCTATAAATACTGTAACATCAGAATCATATGTTGCTCATTTCCCACTTTTAATGATCACACACTAATCGTGCACATGTGTACATCGTATACAGCTCAGACATTGCAATTATTTCCATTTTTCACATTTTATACTAGATTTGGTGCGACTGTCAAGGCATAAACTGCATTCAATCGCAGTCTAGTGCTTTCATACACTTTGTGAAAACAAAAGTACCGTACTGTGTGTAGCACTGGACATAGATAGCACACGGGACAAATATGCATGTAAAATTTCACACACACGTGTGTATATATGTATATGCATTGTTGGGGGTAACGCGTTACAAGTAACGTGCGTTACGTAATAATATTACTTTCTTTTGGAGTAAAAGGTAAAGTAGCGCGTTACTTTATACATTTACACATTAATATATGAGTTACATTTTTTCAGTTAAATTATTTTGCATAAAAAAATTAATACTGAATTAATATGAACGTAGTCACGTAGAATCGCGCACTCATACGTGCGAGCCGCGGGAACAGAAGCTGGTCAGAAGCGGAGATGGCAAACCAGAGCATTACATTACTGTGATGGAAGTATTCTTATTATTTTGAAATAGTCGAGGAAAAGGTGAAGAGAATAATCGTTAAGTGTAGATTATGTGTTGGTGAAAAGCTCTTGTCAACTGCAAAAAATACCACTTCAAAAAAAAAAAAAAAAAACATCTGCATGCAAAGCACAGCACTACAGATGTGTGTGTTGCATATATGGAAATGGAGACAGAAATATAGAAAACTTTTGCCGACTTTCCACCACTGCAGATCTATTGACTGCTCAGAATAAAAGTTTTCCATGGGAGACACATGTACGATGCTATCGCAGCGGAGGAAAAGAGAAAATGCACAGCTCAGTTGCTCTTTGTGGGAAGAGTGTATTGCATTTTATTTATTATATTTTGTTATTATAAAATATTATTTCATATATTATTTGCAAAGCAGTTGTTTTGAAAATGTTAACTGTTAACTAAATAAACTACGTTTTGCACCACTCCCCCACCACACTGGGGGAGTGGTGGCTCCAGTGGTTAAGGCGCTGGATTACTGATCGGAAGGTCGGGGGTTCAAGCCCCGGTATTGCCAAACTGCCACTCTTGGGCCCTTGAGCAAGGCCCTTAACTCTCTGTGTGCTCCAGGGGCGCCGTATCATGGCCGACCCTGCGCTCTGACCCCAGCTTCCAAGCAAGCTGGGATATGCGAAGAACAACATTTCACTGTGCAGTAATGTATATGTGACAAATAAAGGCTATTCTGCTACGTTTATTTAAATATGACCAGCAATTATATGTTTTGCATTTCTTCCCTGTTACCCTACCGGAAATTGAACCGTACCGTGACTTAAAAACCGAGGTACGTACCGAACCGTGAATTTTGTGTACCGTTACACCCCTAATATGCTGTGATATCGTGAGCCACAGCAGTGTTGTAGTCTTTTTTGCACCCACTTTTCCCACGACAAGCTCCGATTACACCATGTTCAACCCCAAAATAAAGCTCTACTGCTCCAAAAGCCTGTCAGGTCATTGTGTATTTGTTTATGTGTGGTAGTCTGTAATGTCCTGGTGCTCCTGTGTGTACAGTGTACTCCTGCCTTGCATGCAGTGTACTGGCTATAATTCAGTTTTATTTGTGTAGCACTTTTAACAATGGATACGGTCACAAAGCAGCTTTACAGCAAGAAATAGATTCTGAACATATGTTTAAAGCTCAAAGTTTATCCATAAAAGTTTTTTCCTAGAAGTTTGTTCCAGGAGGTTTATTGCTAAAAATTTCTCCCTAATGACCAATCCAGTATTGACGATGTGAGAGAAACCTTGAGAGAAACCAGATTCAAAAGGAAAACCCATTTTCATCTTGGTGGTACAGAATGTCCAATCATTATAGTTTCCTTATTGTTGAGGTTATCAGATGTTTACTGGTGGACACTTGCAGAACTGATTGTGGCAATTGCAGTCCTAAACTGTTGTAGCTGAACTGTTCATATTCATTAAAGTTCAATAAGTTCTAGGTCAATCACGTTTCGGAAAATAAATAAAGCAGGCTCTTGAAACGAATAAACTCTGACAATCCAACTTGGGCAGAATTTGGTTGCGCAGCCTCAGAGAACGTTCAGTGCTAAAGCATTTACCCTGACTGTCCTCTGGATGGCAGTGTAGTCGTAACTAACAACGTTTTCCTCTGGTCTCTGATCTGATGAGGATGCTTCTGAAGCATTTATTGCTCTTGCAGTGCGCGATAAAAAAAAGAAAAAGAAAATACACCCTATAACCTAGACTTTTTCAATAAACTAAACATATACTGGTCTATTACAGAACATGAATGATTTCATTTGCATTTCTCGCTTCCACCCTGTGTTAAATAATACGGAATGATTTACCAAATATCGTTGCCAATATGCATGATTTATTAGCCTCTCGCATAAATATGGATGATGGCACATTCAATTATGATTTTGATATCCTATCAAAGCAGTTTATTACAGACCCGCTTGAAAAAAAAAAAAAGCCTACTGAAGAAACATGTGATCTCCTTATGTTTTAGTCATAGCCGCTGTAATCTGGTCGATATATATGTAATCAAGTGCTTGGGTGTATTATGCACTATTTGTGATTGTGTTTTGCTGTTGTCACAAATCATTTCAAAATATCGACCATATATATTCATGAAATGGGTGCTGTGTTGCTGTGCAAGTGTGTTTCTGTGTATAATTTATGTTTCATAAGGTCCAGAGCTCAGGTGGATTATACAATGCATCATGTAGTCTGGAACTAGGGCCCAAACAGTAAGTGTGCTGAGGTTTAAAAACCACTGTGAATTTCTAATCTGGGATGATACATGTCGTTTCTTCCTCCCGTCCGTCCGTCCGTCCGCCTGTCCGTCCATCCATCCATCCATGCATCTATCTGTTGCCAGGGTAGCCTTAAAACATTGCATTGAAACCTTAGAATTGTGAATCTCATCACATGTACTTAATAACACACTTTCCCTCCTGCTGCATAAAAGCGTAAATAAACACGCTGACCTTGATGGTTTGTGGTAAAGCACAAAATCATGATTGGGTATGAAAACGTGAATCTTAGAGATTCCAAAAATCTGGACAAAAGTCTGCAAGAGAAATCAATACTGGATGCCTGTGATCTTTGGGTGCCTGTGATCCTCAGGCCCTCAGGTGACTCTGCATGAACTGCATGATCAGGTGACTACTTTATGGACACTTTACACCACACCATACCGCACACGGACACTTTATGGACACTTTACACCACACCATACTGTACACGGACACTTTATGGACAACCCACCACTAAAATTGTCTATTGTTTACACTTTGGTACACATTGTTTACTGTTTCACTGTCTACTGCCATAAGGATTTTCTTTGTATATACATTTTTCCAGTGCCTTTCAAGTTACCCTTGTAGGGTAACACACCCAGTGTCCCAACGACAGAATCCACTGGCGTGGGTGAAGGTATGCTGCATGTTAATCTTTCTCCTGCTGCTGTAAAAGATTACAGTTTCCAATTTGTAATCAAGATTTAACTTTAATGTATCTAATTAAAGCTGATCACCTTATTGATTTTATTTCTTTTTTAATTTTAGTAGATTGTTCTAAGCATTCCTTCTTTTCAATTCTTTTTCAATTTTTCAAATTGGCCAGTCTGATTTTTAGTCTGAGGATATAACAGTAAACTAATATTCTTCAAGTAGGCCGCTCAGTGCTTGCTCATGCATAATGGATAGTTGATTTAGTCCCTTTGTTATAACTTGCTAAGTGATCGTCAGAAATCAGAAGGTCCCAGACGTTGTGCTCTATGCTCCATCCAGTCATGAGCTTCTGTGTTTACTATCCTGGTCATAGATTTGCGGACTACATAATCTACTAGATATAAAAGATTTGGGTAAATTTCTGAGTTAATCAAGAATTTTACATTTATTTGCCAGGCAATAATCAATAAACAAATGTTAAATCTAAAACAATTAATAGAAGAAAATTACACAACATGATTAGTTTAAATCCAAATCATTTAGCAATTCAGTTTACAAACTACAGAATGCTACCCTGAGTGTTTCACCAAATCTCTTAAATACTTAAACCACCATAAACACTTGTAAATTGAAAGAAATTAAAGCTTTGCAAAACCCTTTGTTGAGACAGGAGGTGACCTAAAACCCAAATACCACCTAGAGATCGTCTCTGGGACAACCCTCACATCAGTAGGACAGCATTTTCTTCAAACCTGTGATCTTTATTTTTGGTCTGTTCTATTGATATGTGACTGGCATCATATTTCTAATCGCAGTGAGACCTTAAAAATGATACCAAGCACATAAAGGAAAAATTCATACATTCCTAAAATGTAAAAATTACAGTATGCAAGTATAGTAGTTTGAATTCAGGGAACTTCTGATGAGGGAAATGGCTTTCTCTCATCAGATTAAAGAAATCTTCTCCTCAGATTAGAAAGTTTATTGTTTTGTTGCATGGCAGTTCTCGAGGTCTAACCTCATGGAGAGATCTGACCATCCTTACACCCTGAAAATAAGTCATATTATTGTAGCAACCGGAGAGTCAATATAGTTTGGCAAATTATTTACAAAAAAAAGTGTAAATTGTAATTGCATAAGTATTCAGTCCTGTTGCTGTGAAAACTCCTAAATTAGTTCTGGTGCAACCAGTTCCCATATGAATTTACATAATTAGTTGAATGGGCAAAGAAAATCATTTTTTCTACTCTTTTCAAATTTAACAAGTAAACCCCCCCACCCGTAATTCAACCCCCATTCGCCAATTACATATGCCGACTCCATATTTGTATGTATGTTATTCTAATTATGTATGTTATTCAGCACAATGTATTGCCAATTTATCCCAACAGCCGTATACTCAGTGGATCTGACTTGTTTGTGAGACTGTGCAACTTCTTGCCAGACGAGAACCCGTCTCCGTATCAACGACGTGTGTAATTCCGCCTTGGCTCATGCATATTAATGGCTGCGGCTTTGCGTGGCCATCTCGGCGAGTGCAGAATGGATTAATGCACAGCGCACAAATAGATTTTTATGCATCAAAGTGTTTCCACTGCAGAGGTCAGATCAATTTGTTATTGTGACACCTGCTGTGAGGAGTGCGCCATTTCGCCTGCCACATTTTAGACATCCCACGGCAGACATGGCTAGCGTTCTTCTTGCTTGACAGCGCAATTAGAGCGAAAAACCGCACAGGAGGCATATGTTTTGAGTTAAGACAGTGGTGCGACCCTTTCGTTTAGCTGGATCCACGTAAAGGATTAGCAGAAGCCACATGGCGCATGTTGATGTTTTACTTAAGAATGTGCTTCAATTCTACCAGTTCTTACACATCTGAGAGCAGAAAATGGTCCACATCTCTACGTTCTATGGACTCCATGGCGGTGTTGCTAATGATTGGAATTAAAGCCAGCACGGACCAGTTAGCATTATGAAAATGCATTTACGCTAACTGTTCCTTGTTATATTTCATTTACACATAGTTATGCTGCCAACTTGAGGTTGAGGAAGTAGGCATTTCCCATTAGGGGGAGACTTAATTACACTCGGCTTTGCTCATGATTTAAAGGCAAGTCTTTAACTTTGGCTGGTGCATCAAGTCCCTGTTACAGTGAAAAGCACTACATAAGACAGCTCTGACAGGGTGCACTTTCTTTTTGCAGCAGCCGGAGTGTGTGATGGCTTGCTGGAAGTGCTCGCTCATGGACGTGTGACAGATATAAGGGCAAGATGTTGCTCCTCATGGCTGCCTCTCCTATTTTGGCAGTTTAAGGGATTAGATAGTGAAAGGGATGGCAGCAGCTCAGCTCCTGGTCTTCATATATATGCCGAAAGTATTGGAACAGCCAAGCATATTATTTTGTTGTTGTTTTTTTGCTGTATACTGCAGGCATTTGGCTTTGTGGTTCACTTTTATTTTCTGATATTTATAGCCAGATACATGAAACATCTTCCATTTCCAGAATATATATTTTTTTTCCCTTTTGATGAGCATAACTATAGCAAAAGGAACAAACCGTCTTAATATTGGGCTGTATATTGTATATGGGTTGTGATGGTGGGCCATTTAAGGGGTGAAGATTTTTCCTGGTGTTATAGGTAAAACTTATCTGCGTGAATCTCACATACCTTGAATGCTTCAACTCCATTATGCGGGTTGAAATTGTTGAATTAGGACTAAACAGACTTTCTACTTAACACCGTAACTAGCCTTAATTCTTTCTTTGTTTTTTTGCATGTAAACTCCATAAGGTTTGTTTTTCTGAGTTTAGTAGCTTACAGTATTGACTCTGGAAAAAAAAATCTAATCTTTTGTTGATGAAGATGAAGTTCCTCATTTCTTTCCTTCGCTCTTTTTTTCAATTCCACAGTGCAACAATATCACCAGGGCCTAGGAAAGTAAAAAAAAAAAATCCAATAACGAGATTACAAAATAAAAGTCAAATCTTCAGTTTCTTTCTGGCTGGTGGTAAAAGTAATAAAGCTCCACTTCTGAATTACCACCTCCCCCATCTTTTCTTTTACCTCCAACAGAAAATAAAGAAAAATCCACATGTGATGGTAGTGGAAATCGTAATTTCTAGAATTTCAGCCCCGATGGGATTATGTGCTGAATGGAGAGGATAAAAATCCAATAAGTTTACAAAATCAAAGTTTATATTCAAACTTTGTCAGATGTAGATTGGATACCATTTTCATTCCTCGAATCGAGGCACGTCACGCCAACAAGGCATACGGTTTTTCAATGCAGACTGCGTTTCACAGAAGTCGTTGGAGTCTTTCACTTTGAATGCTAAACTTGCTGACTGGATAATGCGATGGATGATGGTATGATTTCTAGCTACTGATTTGTGTGCAGACTATGATAGATACTTCATTCCACGTGCCATCGCTAATATCTGTTGTGGGAAGCTCTCTGGGAGCTCGTTATGGAGGGATAGTTTATGTGGATAAAATATGGATCGATGCGATGACGGCCTGAGATTAGTAGAGGATATACTTTCACTCTATCTTTTTTTCTCCATTAATTTCTGTGGCATCCTTAGAGATCACCATCTCCATCCGCTGGACATGTCTCTATAATGTGGAAGATAACTTGTGCATTAAGAAGTCCATAAGAGGATCATTATTTGCTCAGAGGAAAATTTACCTTCATGAACCCAAAGTTTGTCCCCTGTCTTTCAACACTCTGGTAAGAAATATGAGATGGCACAAAACTTTTACAGATGGCTTTTCTGTACTCGTAAATTAATCCAGCTTCACTCTGGCTCCTCTCGCACTTACAAAAAAAACCTCCTTCATTTGCATTGTGTCTATTACAAAGAAGTAATGCGAGATGTCGTGTGTTGGACTAAGTGTAAGTTCACAGTGTTAATTGCCCTCCCCAGGTGATGTTGAAATACAGTTACTTCTTTTGCACTAATTAGTGTCTGGGGAATTGAGTCACAATGTTGCAAATTTTAAGTCAGCACAGAAATAGGACTGAGTGTCCTCTGGTCACTGAGATGACCACATAAAGGGAAATGGAACAATCTGAAAGATAGGTACTTCAGATTAAAGTTCGGTAGTGAGCTGCTGCGCCTGGTTTCGGCATCACTGTACAGGAACTTAGCAGGTTTGAAATAGATTCTCACTCCAAACGAACTTTTGTTCAAGACTCGATACTTTGTGACTTTGTAAACAATTCAGTAAACTGAATGACGAGGACATTAATTTGGCAAGCCGACATGATGGTACCACCAGCCCAGAATTTCTTTTATTTGATTTACTTATTTTTTTTTTTTAATACTTTATTGATCCCACAGAGAAATTTAGAGATATTTTTTTCACATATTCCAGCAATGTAGGAATCTGGGGGCAGAACACAGGGTCAGCTATGGTACAGTGGCTTTGGAGCACAGAGGGTTAAGGGCCTTGCTTAAGGGTCCCAATGGCAATTTGGCAATAACGGGGCTTAAACCCTTGACCTTTTGATGAGTAACCTAGAGCCTCCTCCTATTTTGATAGCTCCTTGGTTTTCATAATGTTTTTTGTTCAGTCTCTAAAAAAATTCAACTGGATTTATTTTTGGATCATATGGCTGGCTTCCTCTAGCTGCCTGCAACGGATTTAAAAGATTGATGCTTGCTTAAAAGTTAAAAATAGACTAGCACCCACCTACAAAAAAACAGTTAACTCACCCCGCACTGCACCATGCACACTTGGCTGGTCCCACCATCTTCCATGGTGCAATGAAGGCATGCTTCTTGACTCTTCTTTGTTCAAGCACTGAGGTGGAGGAAATATATTGACTACATTGACAATATCCATTCCCAAAAGATTTATTAGATTAGTGGCTTTCTTAGTCTGTGACCTAATGAACAGCATCAGAATTTGTCTTTTTGTAAGTTGCTATGGATAGGCATTTTCTGAAAAACATTCAAGCAAACAATTAATAAACACAAAAATCTACTAAATAAAATTTCATAATTAGTCAAGTTGGACAGATGAGGACATGCAGGCATTTAAATAGTACTTTTGTACTAAATATTAATAGTATAATAGTATATATCTCATTTATCTTGGCCAGAAATAAGTTTTACGTGTATATTTCGTCTATTTCCCAGTTTTGTATGTTTTTGTTATTGCAATTGACCCCCCTGACATCACATGCTTTCGTATTTCATAGGATGGGTGCATGTTTTCCACCACACTGCCCATGTAGATTAAATCAGATGTCCAATTTGCATTGTTTCTGTTCAAATTTGGAATAGTGTCACTTGTTTAAAACACACACACAGCTATGCATTGAAGATGATGAAGAATAGAAACTCCACTCATGAAACCCCATAATGCAATGAAATGCGGTGAGGGTACAGGATCCCAGTTAATATGGAATAGGCAGGAGCACAGACATCTCGGAAACGATCAAATCAGGTTAAAGGATATTTTGATGAGAGGATATGTTGGTCAAAGGCTAGTTTGGCTGCTAATAATTTAGATTTCTCATTTCAGAAGAGTGTGAGCATTGAAACAGTGTCTGAGATAACCTATGGCCTGACATCCCATCACCTTCTGCATTATGTATGGTTTAATATAATTATTTATTGATTCACTTTCAAATTTGGTAGCATTAGATGTCATACTTATGAATTAATAAATAAAAATATCTACAATTAGTAGCGTTTAACTCTAACCTTGACTGGATTTATTTTTAACTAGTTTGTAGGAATTAATACTAATTTGCAGTCGTGTGAAGTTTAAGTGAAGTCTAACATTGGTGTGATACATGCATTTGTCCTTGGGCTGAATCATACAAAAAAACCTTGTTGCAAAGAATCAAATAGCTGCTTAGAAATATATTTAGGGCTTAAAAAAAACATCTACTATTTATCATTATACTTCACAGGTCTTTTAAATGTGGTATAATGGAAATGTATGTACATTTGCATACTTGCTCAGACTATCAACGACGCTCCATTTAAAATGTTGCACATCCTAGTGTGTTCCTTGAAATCATGTCCCCGTGATGATGCGCTTATACTGTATTTAAAAAGCAAATGAGATGAATTTGGATCCGAGATGACTTGAGGTCTGTCAGGTGTGATGTACGCCATTGTCTGAATGGATTATAAAGTGCAGGTAAACATGATGGCTTAAATTATAAAAATCTGACAAAATGTGTTATTACAGCAGCATGACAGCTAGAAAAAAATATTTTTATGTACCTCAAACCCCCCCCACCAAAAAAAAACAAAAAAACAAAACAAACACCTATGTTTCACCTAGTGTTTTCACCTTTTATATTAAGTTACATGCATCTATATTAATACCTAAGTGCATGCAATTTTCCAAAGGAAACATTTCTTTTCTTATATTCTAAGTAATAATTTGTCTGAAAAACAACAAACAAATAAATAAATAAAATATTTAGTCTGAGTGAACTGAAAGTGAGTTTAGATCGATGGAAAGCTGCATTTGGTTTATAGAATTTGAAATGTACTGGTTGTTCTCAAGTTAAAATGTCTAAACCTAAACAACAGGCGCTTGATTTACACAAATGAATTAGATCTCTTTTGAGATGATTGCTTTCATGATGTAGGGTTTTGCCCAAAACAGATATCCTTCATAAGTGAATAACTATCTGAGCAACAACTACACAATTTCCCGAATCCGTTTTTTATATAAAAAAAATTGATGACGAAAGATGTTTCAAAGATTCAAAGAAGTTATGAGCTGATGAATTGGTATGATATGTGTTCTAAAAAGAAAAGTTAATAGCCTAACAATTATTAAAATACATAAAAGCTTATTAGGGGAGGCGTTGGGATAAAACCCACGTTTGAACAACATAAAAAAAAAAAAGAAAAAGTGTGCGAGCATCTGATGCATGTGGCGTTTTAATCCTAACTCCTTTTTTTATGTCTTCTAGACCCTTTCATAGCTCTGGAAGAGAAAAATAACCCATAAAAAAAAAACATGCAAAAGATGAAACTTAAGATGAAAGATAAGTACTGAAAAAACACGAACAGTCTGCTCAAACAGCTCAGGACTGAGGGGTAAAACGATGCGCACACTAGAAATGGATGTGTTAATTAACAGCCCACTTCTTGCGATACTGCTGTTTTGCATTCACCTCTCAGACAGCTGGTGATGTCACAAGCAAGCTGTGAATTTGTCCTTGCAAATATCGGTGATGCTGCGACACTTTATTTTACACGGGTTACAAGGGTTTTGTACAGGAAAAAAGTAGGGATGGGAATTATGGCTTATTTTGGTTTAATCGAGTGACTCATTGACTCATGATTGAGTCATTTGATTAATAAATCATTGAACAAATGCTAAATAAAGCTAGCATCTAACAAGCTGGTTAGCTAAAATACTGTTCAAAGACCTAATGCTAGCTTACCAACAAAGAGGTAGTAATAGCTATAAAAAAAACAATCTAGAGATAATAGCTAACATATTGCAAGGTAATAGCTGACAATGCGGTTCTAATTTTAGCTAAAATTTAAAGCTAAGATCGAACAAACTAGTTAGTTAACATGTAGAGAGTTAGCACTAGTTTACATACAAAGATATGTATAAAAGTGTCTCTGTCCCACTGCCTCCCTCTCTTTTAAGAGAGCATATGGAACCAGAAAAATGCAAGCAATGTGTTCTTTAGAATATGTTAACACACAGGTTGTGTTAAAGGTAACATTACAAGAGCTGTCCATTCACTAGACACCTAGGTGTGTTTTTACAATGTGTTGTTTTTAATTCCCGTTTTACACATATAGTCTGTATAAGGAAGCATTAATACTATATTAATACTAATTCTAACATTTCAGTGCTCATGTTAGTTCTCACTCTTCAGTGTTCTGTATTGTTTAAAGACTATAACCACACTCTTGATATCACCACAAATGGGTCTAAGGGAGTAAATACACATCATTCGCCTTAACTGTTAAATTCTGTAAAGCAGCCTCGAGACAATTTCTGTTGTGAAAAGCGCTTTAGAAATAAACTTGACTTGAATAAGAAGAATAATACAATACAATAATCCTACATTAATCACTACACTGTTTTAAGAATGATTTAGTTTGTTGTTACACCTGGGCTTAAACCTCATGCATGAGTCAGTGTTTCTACTGCTGCACTGAAATACAATAAACATGATTTATCGTCCCAGCCCTACTCAGGACGATCCAACAAATTAAATATCGAATACAGATCATCGAGGTGTGGAACAAAAGTGCTTTTCATCTCGCTTTAGATCCCTGTCATTCAGTCTATGATGCAAGCCTTATGCTTGGTGGTAGAGCGAACAAAACAGTCATTACTTGTCTCTCTGAAGTGCTAATGATCAATCTGTTTTGCTGTCAGAACGGCCATTAAATTTAATCACCTAAGCAATCACTTTCAAACAGAGCAGGAAGACAATGGCAATGTAAGTTTTCAAAAGGTTTTGAATTTGTTAGTAGGGAATATACAGTGGATGGTAAAAAAATAAATAAAAAATCTCCATACCCCTGCTGAAATATTTTGTAGTGTACAAAAATGATCTACAGTAACATTAAAGGATCAGCAAGAATATCTGGTCGCTCCCAGCATGTGACTACAACCTGTTGTTTTCTTTGCAGGTCTGCACTTTTATGTAAAAGAAAAAACACATACAGAGCAAGTTAAATATTTATGTTGAGTTTGTCTTGTTATTATAAATTTTCTCGCTTTAGTTATACTTTCCACATCCAAGTGCCCAAGCTGCTTTTTAGACCATATCTTATTTATACAATAATATATATAGTATGGTGTTCAAAAAAATAAAATAGAATTGAAACAAGTTGGGCATGTCTGAGGATCTGTACAACTTTAAAAAGGTCCAAATTGTGATTGTTTTACAAGGTCTGAGTATCTCCAATACAGCTGGTCTTGTGGAGTGTTCCTGGTAGAGTTCCTGCTTTTCCCCCCTAAATACACTTTTTAGTGCGTACCCATTTGGAACTTGTGAAAGTCAGGCCTTTTACACTGCCAGCGATCCTCCAGCACTGCTCGACTGGTACCACCTCCTCTCAGAATGAAGCTCTTCTCTGTTCTGGCACCAAGGTGGTGGGATGAACTTCCCCTAGATGTCCGTACAGCGGAGTCCCTGACTATCTTCAAGCGACGACTGAAGACCTACCTGTTCCTGAAACACTTAAATTAGCACTTTCCAAGTTTGCTTTGTAGAATTCAAGAGTTATATTTATATTAAGTTTGTAATCTGACGTACCAGTGTCGTCTGGTTACACTTAAGGTTTCGTCCTAATGCCATCTCGGGGAGTTTTCCTTGCCACAGTCGCCACCGGCTTGCTCATCAGGGACAAATCTACTTATAAAGAATATATTCACTTTTAATCATCACATTATCTGTGTAAAGCTGATTTGAGTGTAAATGTACACTTGGCTATTTTTCCTGCACGTCATAATCTGGTTGTTTCAAATAACACCCATGTTAGTGACCAGATATTGAAATATGGATCATGTCTAATTTACAATTTTTTCTAAATTGAACACCAAAAAATTAACCTATTGTTCAGAACACATATAAGACATGTTCCTGCTGTAGCTCCTCTGCTTTTTCTAGATTGCTTATATTTACTTGAGACGACATAATCAGAAATCTCAAATTCTTTTAGTGCATTCAGACTGGGAAATGGCTTGGACACCATCTGCAGTTCGTGCCACGTTAAAATTAGAAGAGTCACCGCTATAGCAATATGTTTTAATTTAACTGCTTGCGGGGGTTCCTTTGGAAGTGGTGTTAATAGCAGATGGTGTCTAAGCTGTTTCCCAGTCCAAATGCACTGGAGCTGCTGGAACAATTCGAGATTTCTGATTATGCCATCTCAATTTTGGAGTGATGGAGACCTGCACTTCATTCCAGGTCTGTCTAAAGCTGAGAAAATGCAGACACCACTCATTTACACCAAGTAAAGTGGTGTCAATTTTTTTAAATGTTGGAATTCTGACTGGAAGGTTGTGAGTTCAAGACTGCTGTGCATTGAGCAAGGCCCTTAACTGTCTACTGCGAGATATAATTTGATGTTGCCAAATGTAAACCTGTATTTTTATAATTTTTATATCATAGAATTGTGACTTTAAACATAACTACAAACAAATATACTATTGTAATCAATGTAAAAGTTAACTGAAGAACAGAAAAAGATTTGCGAAAAGAAATGTTAGATGACGACAAAATCTGCTTTCATCTTCTCTCTGTGTCACCTTAGGTCTCATCACTGCAATCACAGATTGCTGCAAGCCTATCATGGTACACGGACAAGAATCTAAATCCCAGGCAACTTTTAGTGAAAGTCGTAGTTTACAGAGGGTCAGAACTACATCCAGGTGAGACAGCAAGAGTAGAATAGACTTCATTGATGTTAAAGTTAATAATAAGATATTAAAAGTGAGCAAATATAGTTTACATTAATTGCTCACAAGGAATTTTAAAACCATTATGCCACACTAAGCAATGTGTCTCATGCTTAAAGGAGGGTTAACTGTCATTTTTAATAGGTTCCTGGTGGTCTAGTGGTTAAGATGCAGCGCTCTCACCGCTGCGACCCGGGTTCGATCCCCGGTCAGGGAACTATCCCCAGCCACTCTCAGTGCCGGTCCCAAGCCCGGATAAATTGGGAAGGGTTGCGTTAGGAAGGGCATCCAGCGTAAAACATGTGCCAAATCAAACGTGCGGAGGATCCGCTGTGGCGACCCCTAACGGGAGAAGCCGAAAGAAAGTTTAACTGTCATTTTTAATATTAGTTTTTTTTATATTTTTATTCATTTTAGCTATTAATTATCTGCATAAAATTATCTCAAGTTTGCCAAAGGATGAGCAAATGTGCTAAAACATTCAGTATTTAATTAAGTATTATCTACATCAGAGGTGTTAAACTAGTTTCTGTGTGACCCCAGATCACCACAATCTTGGGACTTGTTCTTATTTTTTAAAACTTATTTAACATTTTACTAATTAACACCAATATAATAAATGGTTTAATTTCTCACCTGTAATTAGCAAGTTATTTGAATCATTTTCAGTGAAAACATCTGTAACACGTTCCTTCTTCTTCTTGCTTATAACACTCAGCAGTTGTGTCACTACATTACATCCCTTCTCTTCTTCTACTAATTTTCCAGTCCATCAAACAAAACAGAACTGACAGAACATTAGATTAGCTTATTATATCTAATCAAGCCATCCCAAATACATCTGTTTGTCCTGAAATGTTAGTTTTTTCTTCGGAAAATAGAAATTCTTGAAAAATGAAAAAACTATATTGGTCCAACCAGTGGACCTTATCTCAAAAGAAACAAGGTTCATAACAGACAAAATCGATATCACCTTAAGTAAGCCGAGTCTCTATTATTTGGTTGGCAAAGGGTAGACTAACCTGCCAACAAGACTATCCCACAGATTTATTTTTGCTTCATTTGGCATCTGTATTTCTTCAATCATTCTTCAAATCAGACTCTCTGGACTCTTGATGGTCTTCTTCCTAAACTTGACTATACAATACAGTTTCTCCTGCTGAGCCCTCCAGTGGGCTATCACATTCAGTCCATAGTTCATGGTCCTTGGTATCCTGTATGGCCTGCCAGCGGATCTATTTTCTGACAGCTAATGTCTAACGAACCATTTGCCTTGCTGTCTTTTTCCCTTTTCTTTTCAGTGCCTGATAATTTGTTCTGTTTTGACTGCTGTAGCAAATATTATTTTGCTAATGATGGCTTTTCTGCTTTTGTTAAACTGTTAGCCTTCGCCACAGCTTTTGGGACTCACAGCTGAAAATGCCCTACCTAACTTTAAATGTTAACAGTTCCTGATAAAAGTTGGTTACATACACAATTTAAATATCTTTAAAAAAGAAGACACTTTGTGCTTTACTGTCCATTATTAAAAGTTGATATTGCTCAAAAAGATTATAAGTTATAGAAAGTTATAAATGATAAAGTACCGTGAATATAAATTTTCTAAATATTTTTTTTCTTTGTATATAAATACATGAAATCAGTCCTCGAGCAAGTAATGAGTTGAAAGTCACATGTCTCACAAGTTTATATTTTAAATTAGATAAAGATTCTTGAAATTCTTGAAAATGGAAAACTATATTGGTCTAACCAGTGGATCTTATCTCAAAAGAAACTTTTATTTTCATAAAAGACAAAATTGATATCACATTAAGTAAGCCGAGTCTCTATTATTTAGTTCAAACATTAGAACCTTAATGGCAAAGGGAAGACCAACCTGCCAACAAGACTATAAATTAGATAAAGATATCATGAAAAATTTGATTCCAACTAACATTTACCTGAGATTATGTCTGGTTCGCACCCAGCCCAAATTTTAGGACTCACAGCAGAAATGCCCTACCTAAATTTTAATGTTAACAGTTCCTGAGAAAAATGTGCTACCTACACAATTTATATATCTTTGGAAAGAAAACACTTTGAGCTTTACTGTCAATCATCAAAGATGATAGTCATGTCTCATCGGGTTATATTTAAAATTGTATTACTATTTTCATAACAAAAGAGATTCCTACAAACATTTATCTGAGACTAGGTCTGATCCTTTCCTCCCTTTTCCTGTTTGAGAGCCACCTGTTAAACTCAGGTGGCCATTCATACTCTTTTCATACAGTCTGCATATAAATAAATAGCTGACTATTAAAGTCTATTCTTATACATGTTTCGCTGTTGATATTAAGCTAGTATTCATACTGATGGCCAGGTAGCCAGACAATGTATTGTTTTACAGTCATAGCCATTTATATTTATGTGCGGCCATTCTAATCTTAACAATTCACACACACACACACACACACACACACACACACACACACACACACACACACACACACACACACACACACACTTACTTTTCAAGCATTTTTCATTCATCTTATAAAACTGTAAAGGGAGATATATTGTAACTTACAGATGTAAAATAGATGTGATTTTTCATCCCCATGCAGATCTCCAAGTCTCTGTTGTTACTCCACACCCAAGAATATTTTCCACATTGCTGCTTTGTGCAAATCTCAGATAAAACAACTTATTTGACTGTCCATTTTTTTCTTTGGGTTTTTTTTTTTTTTTTATACAAAAGACCAGTTAGCACGTTTGTCAGCTGTTTGTAGGGTTAGGGTTAGGGTTAGGGACCGAGAACCAATCCACTTCCTGGTTTGTCACAGAGCACGTGCTGCTTTGATCACTAAGACTTTGTAAAGAGTAATAAAACTAAGACTCACCCATGTGGGGAATAAAATCTTCCTATAAATCACAAACTTCGACAACTGCATGTTTTTTTTTTTTTTTTTTTTTTGTGTGGCCTCATTTGTTTTGTAACACTATATTTTAACGGCCATAAACGTTTTTTTTTTTTTACCAGAAAGATGCAGTTTTTTTATGCGAACGTTTTTCCGAAACATACAAACAATACACCAACTAAAGAACAGTGATGTAATCTAAAGAATAACCATCTAAATTACAACACTATTGTTTGGTTGGAGCAAAAATGCTTTACGGCACTTTTTTCAGTGGACCCTTATCTTTCCAAATAACCCGGGATTTGCAGCAGGGGTTAACATCCTGAAACTTGGGTGTATGGGTATGACACTGAGACGAAGCAACAGTTTTCACAGTAAAAGATCCAATAACACAATAGAAAATTATTATCTCAACATTCACGGAATTGTGCATCGAGAACTTGTCCTCAGGGGACAGACCATCAATAGTGAGTTCCACCGCCATGTTTAAAGGCATCTGAGGGGGGACATTCAGTAAAAGCGATTGGATCCATGGCACGCTAGTCTAGAAACCTTTTGATACCACCTTGTATACAGTAACCTGGTTGTGCAGTTGGACAAAATAAATGATTGAAAAATAGATTTGGCTATCAATACAGATACTGTGTACAAGACTTCTGACAAGTTTGAGGTCCACCAAGTCATGCACATTACTCCTGTAAGTGGTACTTTATAGCCATTGTTAGCATTGCATCTTACTGTGCTTTTGTGTGCAGAGGAAAGGGGGTGGGGTATATTGGTGAAATGGCTGCAAAGAAACTCAGCAAACTGAACTGATTAGGAAGGTCAGCTCGGTTATTTGAGTCCAGTCGGATTGATCCAGTGGATGCTACTTGTGAAGAAAGGACACTCAGCAGACTGCTAGCCATTGTGGACATCACCACACATTCTCTACATCACACAATGGATTAACAGAGAAAAACCTTTAAAAAAAAACTGACTGATTCTCTAACATTGTATTTAAGAGCTAAATCTATCTCATGGCACCTTTTAACTGACACCTCCTCACTTTCTTGCACATCTATCTATCTTAATAGCTTGTTATGTGCTTTTTGTTACACTTATATAGAGAAGGTTCCCCCAATGACCCACACACATTTTCATTTATTCTTTTCCTTTTTTGCCTTGTATTTATGGATTTATGTGAATGCTTGTCCTTTAGTAATTTACTACTGTAACGTTACATTTTCCCTCAGGATTAATCAATTCATTTATCCATATTTAAAATTTTGCATCCGTAACTCAACCAAAGATCAACTTAAACAAACAAGTAACCTCAGACAGCAAGAACAAGAACATTTTTTGGTCATTTTTCTAAAAGAAATAAAACTATAATCAGAAACCTGTACAAACTGTAAAAATAAATACACTCTTCCTACTTTTTCAGTCAATAAATACTCACTTATTTTAGGTCCTGTGATATTTTAAGTCATAGAGATAATGATTAAATCTATAGAATAAACAATCAAATATTCTTGAGGGAAATGTCAGTTCAGGGTTTAAGCTGGGTGAAATCTGGTTGGAAAACAGGACAGCGTTCCTGAGCACACAGACATTTGAATGGTTGAAGAAGATGTTGGTTTTAATGGCCAAGTCAAAGTCCAGACCTCAACCCTATATACATCTTCTGGCTGGATCTTCAGAGAACTGTGTGTAATAGAAATTCCTCAAACCGTGAATAAAGTGTAGTAATATTGTAAAGAAGAGTGGATCTTCTTTGAAAAAATTTAAAATATCAATGAAATAATGTGTGTGATATATCAGTTTTACTTTTACGTGGAGAATTTACATGATTTATAGGGTGTACCTCTACAATATCTACATTTTTAAATTGTTGTTTTAGGCCCTGATAAAAAAATATGGAATAGATATAGAGTGTAATGTACACCCACCCTCCTAGCCCCCCTATGACTGTATTATTGTTTTTAAATGCTAAAAACTTTGTGGATCCAAATAAAAGTGTGAATTTCTCAGCAAAGAGCTTTTAGCTCTTCATTTGTCCCACTGGTTCAGCCTTTAAGAGCTATAGGTGTGTGTTATACTTCATGCATTATATCTGTTTCCCAGAAAGAAAGGCTCAAATCTAAAAGTATGCGTAGGATCATTTTCTTCCCCAGAGAACGTCAGATCGATGTGTGTGGGATTGTAATTCTGACTAATCCTGCCTACTCCTGTGGTTACTTTTACCAACAATTTTTTCCCCTGGGTTTGGTCACTGCTAGTATAATTTAAATTAATCAAATCTGTCATGATGTATTATATCCAGTAATGCTTAATAATCTTAGAAATTATTCAGTGTGTAACATTTACATTAAAGTAAAAAAAAAACAAATCTTAATAGCCTAATAATTCAGCTATTGGGTTTTTAATTTTGTATTCCACATTTATT
Organism: Silurus aristotelis; assembly: GCF_946808225.1. Lineage (NCBI taxonomy): Eukaryota > Metazoa > Chordata > Actinopteri > Siluriformes > Siluridae > Silurus > Silurus aristotelis. The sequence continues at coordinate 14,232,257 of NC_139591.1, forward strand.
TTTGCATTTTTTGTTACTTAGTCACAAATACAAGATAAAATACACATCGACTTCTGAGAATTAAATTAAACTTTACTGTTTGATGAATAAAACAGTATACAAAACAGCGTTTGTAATTAGGAATTAATTTTCCAAAATTCTCAAAATAAATGTTACTTTCTTTTCCTCTGGTTTGTCATAAAGAGCTCCTGATTCTGAAACAGGACAACTACTTGAAAATGTATAAATGGATGAACATCTTTTACATTCCTCTATAAATCTAGCCCTGTTTTTTGTTTTAGCATTTTTTGTATAAAGGTATGAATCAGTACTGCAGTATCAAAATGATTTCTATTCCAAAAACGACTGTAACATTAGCTTGATATTAGTCTGGAATTATTATTATTATTATTATTATTATTATTATTATTATTATTATTATTCACTTACTCATATTCAGTTAACCTTTTTTCTTTAACTTATCGATCTCCATTTATTTCCTCATTTGCCTGTAACAGGGATCTTTTCTTTGATTGATTTGACCAATGTGGCAAATAGATGGCATGTATAGATTCAAATAAAATTCAATTCAATACATTTTTATTTGTATACAGGGGTGGCTAACCCGTGGCTCGCGAGCCGCATGCGGCTCTTTGGCTGGTTTCATGCGGCTCTTACGTTCATATCGAAGTTTGTGTTTGTTTGTTTTTAATATGGGTGTTCACTTCGCTTGAGTTCAATACGGTATTTTTAAGACTTAAATGATCTTGCCCCACGCACATGTGCATTTGACGAAAATACCGTAATGAACTCAAGCGAACACGCACATAAAAAAAAAAAAACAACACAAAGTCTGTGTTTTCTGTCTTGTTGGTGTGTGACATTAACAATAAATCTGGCTGAGCAGAGTTGTTTGTGTGTGTGTGTGTATGTGTGAAAGAGGAAGGGATGGGTGATGTTCATGTGTGCCCATGTGTATGATGTGGCTCTTTGCGGTAACACAGTAAAAAATTTGGCTTTCGGTCTCTGACTGGTTGGCCACCCCTGGCCTAATAGTTTGTTCCTTATAACTGCTAATCCTGACTGTGGCAAGGAAAAACTCTCTGAGATGGCACGAAGAAGAAACCTTGAGAGGAACAAGACTCAGAAGGGACTGCATCCTAATCTGGGTGGCACTGAATGCCCATTCTTTGCAGTTCCATTGCTGAGGTGTGCAGAAATAGGTGCTGAAATGCAGAACTGTTCATGCAACCTGTGGTCCTGAGCCACTGGAGTAGACTGCTGATGCAACTCACCTCTTACACCTGGCTGCATCTGTAGAACAAAGCAAAAAGTAACTAGTTCATGTGCACTGTATCCTGTTTTGAGCAGCTTGTACTATAAAAAGGTAAAATACGATGAGCTGCAGGGCTGATTTGGGCTTCCAGGGCAGATGTAGCGCCCTCGCTATTTGTTTGATATTCATGCTAGTGCTGAACTTGTCACATTTCTAGCCATCCCTCACTGCAGCATGCCGAATCCATGCCTGAAAAACGGGGACATGAATAATGCATGAGCATGTATAACTCCATTAAGCTTTAGTTATTTAACTTTTAGCTAGACAGCATGAAATGATACAGTTTAATGTAGCTTTGCAGAAGCATTTATCATCAGGTGGGGCCGCATCTTATTTTTCTTCTCTTTTTCTGTCTTTCTTTGTCACGCTAAACGGATACAAAAAAGGTCACGGTATCTAGCGTATTTCAATTGCAAATCTGACTTATCACCCAGCACAGCAAGTGGGCTTATAGTGCTGCACCATTTTTAAAATAGCACAGTGTAGATGATGTGAATGTTCTTTACAATGCGTTAGTCATATATTTTCATCGACAGTGCACTGAGAGCATGGTTACACTTCTCTGCAAGTAAACACAGATGATCATAAAAAAAAAAAAAAAAAAATGTACAGCTTTCCAGAGTGCAGTAGCGGCCCTTAACCACAGAATCTATTTAACTGGAACGCATCAGTAATGATGACCTGCAACACACACGCGCGCGCACACACACACTCTCAAACTCAAAGCAATTAATGGCAATTACATGCCTATGCAGTCCTTGTACCTCATGCTGTTAAACATAATTACTCTCCTTAATGAAACATGAGACACATGAGTACATGTCCTTGATGACCTTTGTAACAAAGAAATGCAGCGTCATCCACAGATTGTTTGTTATCTATCCATATATGAGTAACGCATATCCACTATTACAACTCTACATACTACGTTTAAAATAATACTTCGAGCTTATGTTTATTTCCCCTTATACAAATGACAAATACATTTCTCATTTGTTAACAATTGAGGCATCATGCACTATATGGACAAAAGTATTGGTACAAAATCAATTGAATGGAAGACGTACTAATATATATATATTCCAAACCTGTTCCAGCATCCGAGCGAACTCTGACCTCAACCCTACTAAACACCCAGGCCTCCTTGCCCTACATCAGTACCTGATTTTAATAATACCTTTGTGACTGAATATGCACAAATCTCCACAAGCACACTCCCAAATCTAGATTAACATTTTCCCAGAAGAGTGGAGGTTATTATAACAGCAAATGAGGACTAAATGTGGAATGGGATGTTCAAAAAGAACAAATGAACCTTCTGGTCCAGATTCTTTGGCCAAAATAGTGTAGATTGAATTTGTTTGTCAATTTGTTTCCTCAAAACATTATTCCTGTTATTACTTATGTTATAAAAGCTACAAACAGTATTAGCATGAACACTTTTAGGAAAACATAGGAAAATGTAAAATTAAATCTTTATTTTTTTTTTTTTATTATTTGCTAATTCATTAATTGATTACAAAACCTTGTTATTTGGTTGTTTGCTATGAAAACGATAACTGTATTACATGAATGAGAGAATTCCCTGAACTACTGTCAGAGTTTAATAAGCATAAATTCAGAAACAAGCATACAACAACATTATGATATAAACATAATTAAACATTAGCATTTATTGTTGGAGAATAACACAACAAAGCAACTAACATTTTTTCTATATTATTTTTAGTGACTAAAATCCAGTGATTATAATGTATTTCCTTAATGATCTGGGGAGGTGTGGCAGATTTCCCTGAAATGTGGCTAATATGATTGTGATGATTACAATGATTACATCACCACCATGTCACCTGGATGATATAACTTTTTTTTTTATTGCTGTTCTGCAATCTTGGATTTCCCTGCTTAATGGCTGCCTATTTTTCAGGGATGATTTTACAATTAGATAGTTATGTTTCAAGCAGCCCACCGTGCTTCAAATGGACAGAAGCGTGTTTGTGCAATTGGCTTGGTGTTGTTAGCATGGCCTGTGAATGGAATAATAAAAGTAGCACCCACTCAGGTGACTGTCGCTACCGCTATTTCTGACATAAACAAACAACGTTTTCTGTCACGCAGAAAACGGAGAGAGAAAAGAGGGAGAGGCAGAAGTAACTGTCTAATGGCTACTTGGGAAATGACGAGTGCATGTATTGAGCAAAATATGTGTGTTGGATGATAACTACGGCTCTTATGCCAATATGTTACAGGCTTTTTTCTCTTTCTTTCTTTCTTTCTTTCTTTCTTTCTTTCTTTCTTTCTTTCTTTCTTTCTTTCTTTCTTTCTTTCTTTCTTTCACATAAAGATACATCATGTTGTTCATGCACTTTTATTTATCCATTTACAGTATTTTATACATCTATGCACATTTTTTAGTACTAACAACCCATTACATGATGTAGATTATCAGTAAAACATAAAAGCACATGCTGTTTTAAGAAAATAGTCAAACACAGGGTACTGTGACACTTCAATGCATTTCCAACCCAAGAGGACTATTTATTATTGATGTCTCATGTTTTAAATATGCTTTACACGCACACACACTTACAAAAATAGACTAGTCAGGATATAAAACCTGGAACTGATTACACAATTAACATTAGATATTATGATGTACATTTTCTATATTATGATTATGATATGATGATTTTAGTAGGTGGGGAGATTTTACAATCACATGTACCCTGATATGGATTTTTATTTCATTTAATTTAGATAGAAGAAATGAACACATCAAATGAACACTTATTAGCATATTAAAATGACTGACTCCAGGCAAATGTTTAAAAGTCCCATCATATTTCTTAGACACTGTAAATATCTTCACACTGAATACATCTACAACTTCTAATTGCAAAATTGCACACCTGCCACTATTAAAGAGTAATTAGACTTAACAAAATGGAATAAAAATAAGAATATTATACCTAGAGAAATTGACTGGAACATAAACACTTGTCCTAGATCACCAAGCATTAAAAAAAAAGGTGTGAATATTATGATGTAATAATTTGCTGCAATCTGCAAGACAGTTCTAATCATGAATAATTTCTAAAATAGATGCATTGGATCTCAAATGCAAAGCCGATTTTATATTGCAAGCATACAGCACATGGCCACACTTCTCGATAGCATTTATTGATTTGGTGAAAAACAAACAAACAAAAAAACAGCTAGTAACTTAAAACCAAACTTTTTTTTTACAACTGTGGTGAGCAGAAAAGTCTGAATGCAAAACTGTGCTCAATCAGCTTATTTCTCATTGTGTGGTTTTTATTAACAAATACGACGCTCTTGGTTTGACAACTTCATACATTTTGTCCCATAGCTTCCTTGTATGAAAATGCAAGGTTTCCATGACATTAATATGTAACAAACAAAGAAACCAATAATAAAAAAAAAAACCCAAATCTAAAAATCATTCTTTACATCTGTTTTGCTCACTATCAACAACATGCTCACTATTGTAGTTACCATTCTTTGTACGTTTTGTTCCATTATTTGAATAAATAAGTAAGAGAGATGGCTGCTGATACACGATTGGCTTTGTTCAAGTATTTGTGTGCCTCATGGGATTTACACTAAATGGTGTGACAAAAAAATAAGCAGACAAAAAAATGCAATAAATTAAAAAAACAGTCTTTACAGCCATGGTAATCTAAAAAATAGCTTAGAAATCATGAACAGATGTTGTGACATACAGTGGTGTGACAAAGTGTTTGCCCCCTTCCTGATTTTTAATTTTTTTACGTTTGTCACACTTCAACATTTTAGCTCATCAAACTAATTTAAATATTAGTAAAAGATGACACAAGTGAACACAACATGCAGTTTTTATATGAAGGTTTTTTATTATTGAGGGAAAACAAAATCCAAAACTACATGGCCCTGTGTGAAAAAGTGTTTGCCCCCCTGTTAAAACTCTGGTTTATCACACCAGAGTTCAATTTCTCTCGCCACACCCAGGGCTGATTACTGCCACACCTGTTCACAATCAAGAAATCTCTTAAATAGGACCTGCCTGACAAAGTGAAGTAGACCAAAAGAGCCTCAAAAGCAAGACAGCATGTTGAGAGCCAAAGAAATTCAGAAACAAGTCAAGTCAAGTCAAGTTTATTTGTATAGCGCTTTTCACAACAGACATTGTCTCAAAGCAGCTTTACAGAAAACAACAGTGAAGGTGAATGGTGTGCGTTTGTCCCTGATGAGCAAGCCGTGGCGACAGTGGCAAGGAAAAACTCCCTTAGATGATATGAGGAAGAAACCTTGAGAGGAACCAGACTCAAAGGGGAACCCATCCTCATATGGGTGACATCAAAAGTTTGGTCATAAATCTTTCAACAATACAGAACAATTTGTGATCATCATAGATCCAGCATCAGCTTCTCCATGCCAGGGCCTTTAAACACTCGGCATCTACTTCTCCATGATCATCCATAGGTCCATAATCTTCACGAGGTGGGACGTGACTGGAGCTGGCCAAACCTCAGGAAGCCTCGGGATGGGGAGAGAAAGAGAAGCAGTGGAGAGGAATTAGCGTAGCTGCTGTTTATGATATTAACAGCACAAGTTGATAATGTGCATGTGATCAGATGTTCTGGAGCACAAGGTTGTGATGTGATGTGTGTGATGTGTGTTATGTGTAGGCTTTGCTAAAAAGATATGTTTTTAATCTGCACTTAAACTGGGAGAGTGTATCTGAACCCCGAACACTGTCAGGAAGACTATTCCAGAGTTTAGGAGCTAAATGTGAAAATGCTCTACCGCCTTTAGTGGACTTTGCTATTCTAGGAACTACTAGAAGCCCAGAGTTTTGAGATCTCAGGGAGCGTGACGGATTGTAGCGTGTTAAGAGACTGGATAGATACATGGGAGCCAAACCATTTAGTGCTTTATAAGTGAGTAGCAGTAGTTTGTAGTCTATTCGAAACTTAATAGGAAGCCAATGTAGGGACGATAAGATTGGGGTTATATGATCGTATTTTCTTGACCTAGTAAGAACTCTTGCTGCGGCATTCTGAACTAACTGAAGCTTGTTTATTAATGATGCAGGACATCCACCTAGTAATGCATTACAGTAGTCTATTCTAGAGGTCATAAACGCATGGACGAGCTTCTCTGCATCAGATATAGATAACATATTTCTTAGCTTAGAAATATTTCTAAGGTGAAAGAAGGCTGTTTTTGTAACTTGATTGATGTGATTTTTAAAAGATAAGTTGCTGTCTAAAATAACTCCCAGGTCTTTTACCGTTGAACTAGTAGTTACAGAACAACCGTCTAAATGCAGGCTGAGATGCTGGAGCTTCTGTGTACTATTTTTTGGGCCGATGAGCAAAATCTCCGTTTTATCAGGATTTAATAGCAGAAAGTTATGGGTCATCCAATCTCTTATTTCTTCAACACACTCAGTTATGCGAGCTAATTGAGCTGTATCGCCTGGTTTGGATGAAATATATAGCTGGGTATCATCAGCATAACAATGGAAGCTAATTCCATGCCTTCTAATAATATTTCCTAATGGAAGCATGTATATTGTAAAAAGCAGGGGTCCCAGAACTGACCCTTGTGGCACGCCATAATTTACTAGCATTATCCTGGATAGCTCTCCATTTAAATCTACGAAATGGTAACGATTGGACAGGTAGGATTTAAACCAGCTTAATGCCTGTCCCTGAATACCGATGTAATTCTGTAAGCGATCGAGGAGAAGATCATGATCTATAGTGTCGAACGCAGCACTAAGATCTAGTAAAACTAATAGGGAGATGTAGCCTTGGTCTGAAGCTAAAAACAGGTCGTTAGTGATTTTAACTAGAGCAGTTTCTGTGCTATGATGGGGCCTAAAACCTGACTGAAACTCTTCAAAGATATTGTTCTCCTGCAAGTGGTTACATAGCTGGGCAGCGACAATCTTTTCTAAAATCTTAGACATAAATGGGAGATTTGAAATTGGTCTGTAATTCGATAGCGTGTTTGGATCCAGATTAGGTTTTTTAATGAGGGGCTTAATAACTGCTAACTTGAGGGATTTAGGGACATGACCTAACGATAGTGAGGAGTTAATAATATTTAAAAGAGGCTCACCAGCTGTATATAACACTTCCTTCAGTAGTGTAATTACTTTCTTATTCACAAATAAGAAAGTAATTAAGATCTATCAGTCTGGAAAAGGTTATAAAGCCATTTCTAAAGCTTTGGGACTCCAGCGAAAAACAGTGAGAGCCATTATTCACAAATGGCAAAAACATGGAACATTGGAGAACCTTCTCAGGAGTGGCCCGGCTGACCAAAATTACCCCAAGAGTACAGCGACGACTCATCCAAGAGGTCACAAAAGACCCCACAACATCACTCAAACAACTGCAGGCCTTACTTGCCTCAGTTAAAGTCAGTGTTTATAGATAGATAGATAGATAGATAGATAGATAGATAGATAGATAGATAGATAGATAGATAGATAGATAGATAGATAGATAGATAGATAGATAGATAGATAGATAGATAGATAGATAGATAGATAGATAGATACAACTTTATTGTCATTGCATAGTACAGGTACACAGCAACGAAATGCAGTTTGGCATCTACCAGAAGTGCAAAATGTAGCAGTCGTGCAAAAGTGCAGATAAATATCTAGCATATTTACAGTGCAGATAACTATCTAGCATGTTTACAGCAAGTGGTATATATGAAAGTATATACAGTGAATAAATATAAAGGCTATTTCAGTGCAGAGATGTGTGGACATTCAGAAGTACAGTGAATAAATATAGAGGCGTACAGTAATTAAGAAAATGTGCAGAAATGAAAGGTTACAGATCACAAGATTATGGCATTAAGGAGTAGCAAGCTGAATAAACGGTCTACTATATATAAAAAAAAAAAAAAAAAAAATATATATATATATATATATATATATATATATATATATATATATATATATATATATATATATATATATATATATACACACATACATTATATATACAAATTATTGTGAAATGTTGGGCAGAATGTACAGTAATGATAAATATACATACAGATATAAAAAGTGCAGATGTACTGAGGAGTGAAAAAGATAATATGTAGTATGTACATGTATTGTACAGAGGTTATATACAGTCTTTTGTTTGTGTTTGTTTTGTAGTGATTTAGCGGTGTAGTGTTGAGTTTAGTAATGTGATGGTGGATGGAAAAAAGCTGTCCCTGAACCTGCTGGTTCTGGTGCGCAAGTTTCTGTATCTCCTTCGTGATGGAAGGAGGTTAAACAGTTTATGACTGGGATGTGAAGAGTCCTTGATGATGTTGTGAGCTCTGCGCAGACATCTGCTGTGGTGAAGGTGTTCAATGGCAGGTAGTTGGGTGCCAGTGATGCGTTGGGCGGTTTTGACCACCCTTTGCAGTGCTTTACGTTCGCACACAGTGGAGCCTCCGTACCATACAGTGATGGAGTTGGTCAGGATGCTCTCAATGATGCAGCGGTAGAAACTCGTTAAAATCCCCGGGGACAGATGAGATTTCTTGAGACTTCTCAAGAAGTACAGGCGTTGTTGTGCTTTTTTTTTTACCAGAGCTGACGTGTTCTGCTGCCAGGACAGATCCTCAGAGATGTAAACTCCCAGGAACTTAAAGCTGGAGACTCGCTCTACCTCGGTTCCATTGATGTTGACTGGTAGATGTCTCCCGCTGTTGGATTTCCGGAAGTCCACAATGAGCTCTTTGGTCTTTGTGGCGTTGAGAGTCAGGTTGTTGGTGGCACACAATGCTGCCAGATTACGGATCTCTTCCCTGTAGGCCGATTCATCGTTGTTTTCGATCTGGCCGACCACGGTGGTGTCATCTGCATACTTGATGAAGATGTTGGAGTTATACAGAGGAGCACAATCGTGGGTGAACAGGGAGTAGAGCAGTGAGCTCAGAACACAGCCCTGCGGTATGCCAGTGTTCAGAATGAGGGTTGAGGATACCTGGTTTCCCAACCTGACAGATTGAGGTCTGTTGGTGAGAAAGTCCAGAATCCATCTGCAAGTGGAGGTGCAGATACCCAGTTCACTGAGCTTAGTGATCAGTACAGTGGGGAGGACTGTATTGAATGCAGAGCTAAAGTCAATGAACAGCATTCTGATGTATGTGTTGCTCTTATCCAGGTGGGTGAGAGCAGAATGAAGAGCTGTGGAAACTGCATTCTCAGTTGACCTGTTCGGGCGATAAGCATACTGGTGTGGGTCCAGTGTAGGTGGTAGGCCCGCAGTGAGGTGATTCAGGACCAGTTTCTCAAAGCACTTCATAGCAATGGGGGTGAGTGCAACCGGGCGAAAGTCATTCAGGCATTCAGCAGCTGAGTGCTTAGGCACTGGTATGATAGTAGTGGTCTTCAGGCATGTTGGTACCGTGGCTTGGGCCAGTGACAGGTTGAAAATGTCAGTAAAAACCTGTGCCAGTTGTCCAGCGCATGCTCTGAGAACACGTCCCGGTATGCCATCCGGGCCAGCTGCCTTGCGTGCATTCACGCTGCTAAACACTGAATAGACGTCCGTTGTTGAGAGTGAAAGTGGGCTGTAAGCAGTAGCAGAGTCCGTGGTTGGTGTAAAATGTCCTGTGCTTTGGTCAAAACGAGCAAAAAAGTGATTAAGTTCGTTCGGTTGGAAGGCACTGCTGGTTGGTTGAGCTGTAGGTTTGTAGTCTGTGATTGACTGGATGCCTTTCCACATGCGTCTGGGGTCAGAGTTGTGGAAGTGCTCTTCTATGTGGAGTTTGAATGTGAGCTTTGCTTTCCTGATGCCCCTTTTCAGGTTGGACCTGGCTCTGTTGTAGTCTTCTGCACTGCCAGATTTAAAGGCAGCATCTCCTGCTTTCAACAGGAGACGGACTTCAGAGTTTATCCACGGCTTCTGGTTAGGAAAGCATTTCACGTGTTTGACGGTAGTGACATTGTCAATGCACGTGTTAATATGGTCCAAAACAGATGATGTGTAAGTGTCCATGTCTGTGTGAGAGTCCATTGTGGCCTGTGAAGCGAACATGTTCCAGTCAGTATCCTGAAACTGTTGTTGTAGAGAAGAAATGGCCCCCTCTGGCCATACCTTTACTGTCCTCACAGCTGGTTTCACACGTTTGATCAGTGGTGTGTATTTGGGTAGCATGAACAAAGAGAGGTGATCAGACTGACCCAAGTGGGGGAGGGGAATGGCCGTGTATGCCCCAGGTATGTTTGTGTATACCTGGTCCAGTGTTTTGTCCCCTCTGGTAGAGCAGGAGACATTGCGGTGAAATTTTGGTAAAACAGATTTCAGGTTGGAGTGGTTGAAATCTCCAGCAACAATGATGGCTCCTTCCGGATGTGTAGACTGCTGTTTGCTGATAGCTGCATGTAGTTCCTCCATAGCTAGCTTAGCATTAGCATCCGGTGGAATGTACACTGCAGTCACAACAATGGCTGAGAATTCTCTCGGTAAATAAAAGGGTCTGCACTTAATCATCAAATACTCTAAATGAACAGAGCAATGACTTCCAGTAACAGTAGAGTCTGTGCACCATGAGTTGTTAACATAAATGCACAGACCTCCACCTCTGCGCTTACCAGAGTCCTCTGCCCTCCTGTCCGCCCGATAAACACTGCGACCCCCGAGCTCAATGGCGCTGCTGGGAATGTTGTTGTTGAGCCATGTTTCCGTAAAAATCATGACATTACATTCCTTAATCCGTTTGTGTGATGATATCCGGAGCAGCAACTCATCCATTTTATTAGCAAGAGACCGTAAATTGGCAAGGAAGACGCTTGGAATCGATGGTTGATGCGGGTTTAGCCTTAGCTTAGCCCTGATGCCGCCTCGCTTCCCCCTCCATTGTTTACGGTCTCGCCGCCGGCGCTGTGGTCTCGCTGTCGGCCGAGCTGGATCAGCGGTCCGCGGTGTTCTGGCGATTTCCCGAGGGAGTTCAAAGTCCGTTGAAAGTCCGTATCTGTGAGTGTTGCCAATGTCTAGTAAAGCTTCTCGGCTGTATGAGATGTGTGCAAGACTGTTCTGCGTGAATAAACTTGCTGTTGATGGAGAAATTGCTACTAAATCGCAAAATCTGGAGAGACGCTGGGCCTCGCGTTGTGCACGCGCCGCCATCTTGGTTTTATGACTCAATCATAAGAAAGAGACTAGGCAAAAATGGTCTGCATGACAGAGTTTCAAGATCAAAACCGCTGCTGAACAAAAAGAACATAAAGGCCCATCTTAGTTTTGCCAGAAAACATCTTGATGATCCCCAAGACTTTTGGGAAAATACTCTGTGTACTGACGAGACAAAAGTTGAACTTTTTGGAAGGTTTGTGTCCCGTTACGTCTGGCGTAAAAGTAACACCGCATTTCAGAAAAGGAACTTCATACCAACAGTAAAATATGGTGGTGGTAGTGTGACGGTCTGGAGCAGTTTTGCTGCTTCAGGACCTGGAAGCCTTGCTGTGATAAATGGAACTGTGATTTCTGCTGTTTACCAAAAGATCCTGAAGGAGAATGTCCGGCCATCTGTTCTTGACCTCAAGCTGAAGCAAACTTGGGTTCTGCAGCAGAACAATAATCCATAACACACCAGCAAGTCCACCTCTAAATGGCTGAAGAAAAACAAAAAGACTTTGGAGTGGCCTAGTTAAAGTCCTGACCTGAATCCTATTGAAATGCTGTGGAATGACCTTTGAAAAGCCTCCAATTCTGCATGGATGAGTGGACCAAAATTTATCCACAGCGCTGTAACAGACTCATTGCAAGTTATCGCAAACGCTTGACTACAGTTGTTGCTGCTAAGGGTCGCCCAACCATTTATTAGTTTTGGATTTTGTTTTCTCTCAATAATAAATATCTTGTGTGCAAGCTATAGGCAATAATGCACCCCCATACCATCAGAGATGCAGGCTTTTGAACCAAGCACTGATAAGCTAAATAGTTCCTTTCCTCTCTAGTCTGGGGAATGCTCACGGTTTTCAAAAATAATTAAAAATTGATTTGTCTGAGCACAGAAAGTTTTTCTACTTTACCTCCGTAAATTTTAAATGATCTTTGGCCCAGAGAAGACTATCGTGTTTCTTGATCATGCTCACATACAAGTGTAACCCTATTTTTAACCCAAAAGGTTACAATTTTATATTTTTAAACGTAAGTCAGAAAACCTGGATTCCCGGCAGTTGAATGGTGAATTGGCCGGAAGTATTCTTCTACTTAAACCAGTCTCCTATTAAAATAAATAAACCCCAATGAATGAAACACCAGAGTACAAATTCAAATTAGTAAATTAACAAACCATATATATTTAGTTTTACTGTTATTTTAGTTTTGCTGTAGTTTAAATAAAAATGTATGAAACCAGTAAACAACTGTAGAAGTGAAATATTTAGAAAATAAAATATTGGTAAAAAAAGTAAAATTAAAGACCTCAAAACATATAAAGAGATAAAAAAATACAATATAACAAAAACCCAAGTGCACAATATTACACAGTCTATCAGAAAAAACTCAGTCCTGTATGCAATATATATGAACCATCAACTCAGTCACATACACTACCAGTGGTTTCGTTGGGGCGCAGTTGGTGCACATTCACAGTGTGAAGAGTTGAAGAAATACTCTTAAGCACAAACTTGGAAAAATCACTTACATCCATCCAAGGAGACCAAGATGAACAGAGAACAGCACCAACTCACTGTTAGCGTAATGAATAATTCCCTCTGCGTGGAGAGTCAGGTCGATCCGAGCACAGTGTAACCCTGCGATCTTTACAGCAGCAACAACGCAACACGTCCAGTCGCAAAGTCCCAGGTCCAACTGGATCCCGTCTGCATGCACTGTTCACACACGTTGCTAATGCGATAGCCGCTAGGCCTTGATCACACGTGATGGCGGAGATGGTGTCTTGTAAACAGGCGGTGGCAAAGAATAATCGCAACCTTTACGAAAATCAAAGAAGAAAACCCGAATACAGTTCCGGTACAATTTGGGCCGTAATATTTTCAGGAATATATTCGGTCTCCAAAAGATTTTACCCTCTGTCTCCTGTAGCACACACACACGCCCTGTGCGTTGCTCCTCTCTCCCGCGTTGTAACTCTCATGACCTTTAACCTTTTTGTCAACAGTCATTGGACAACAATAAAACATTTACATTTAACAAATTAATTTTCTGGATATAAAAAACCCCCATTTCTGAACAAAAATCAAACAATGTCATGTAATATTACATTTGAAAATAGAAATAAAATAAATAAATTGCCATAAAACATTGAAAACAAAGCACATTTTTAAAGGTTCCTACATAAGTATTAACCTGCATTTGTGAAAGTCATGGCTAACTGTGTTCACAGACAATGATTTCTGGAGGTGTTTCTAAGCTCATGAAGTAATTTCTAATATAGAATAATTCCTGTCTCAGTGCAACAGGATTGTTCAAAGATCACAGGCATCCAATACTGATTTTCGCTCTTGTCCCTTGCGCACAGATATTTCTTCTAATTATCAGAGTCTTTTCAGTGCTATTTTGCACTGTAGGTGAGATATTCAAAGTCTTTACAATTTTATGTTGAGAAACTTTATTCTGAGTTTTCCACAATTTGTGGATGCAGTTTTTTTTTCAAGATTGGTGAAGTTGTGACCATCTTTACTTCTGAGAGACTTTGCACGTTTTTTCTTTTTATACTTAATCAAGTTACTGACCTGTTGCCAGTTTACCTTATTAGATGCAAAATGTTCCTCCCACCTTTTGATGCCCAATCCCAATATTTTTGCATATTCTTCTTCTTCTTCTTCTTCTTCTTCTTCTTCTGGCTTGTCCCATTAGGGGTTGCCACTGCGGATTATCTGTCTCCATACCACCCTGTCCTCTACATTTGCCTCTTTCAACCCAACTACCTGCATGTCTTCTCTCACCACATTCATAAACCTCCTCCTTGGCCTTCCTCCTTTCCTCCTTCCTGGTGGCTACATTCTCAGCATTCTCCTACTGATATACTCCATGTCCCTCCTCTGCACAATGTCCAAACCATCTCAATCTCGCCTCCCTCACCTTGTCTCCAAAACATCCTACATGCGCTGTCCCTCTATTAAACTCATTTCTAATCCTATCCATCCTCATCACTCCCAGTGAAAATCTCAACATCTTCAGCTCTGCTACCTCCAGCTCCACCTCCTGTCTTTTACTTAATGCCACTGGCTCTAAATCATACAACATCGCAGGTCTCACCACAGTCCTATAAACTTTCCCTTTCACTCTTGCAGATACCCTACTATCACAAATCACTCCTGCCACTATTCTCCACCGACTTCACCCTGCATGCACTCTTTTTTTTTCCACTTCTTTAACACACTCTCCATTACTTTGCACTGTTGAACCCAGATACCTGAACTCCTCCACCTCCTTCACCTCTTCTCCCTGCAACCGCACCACTCCACTGCTCTCCCTCATATTCACACACATGTCCTCTGTCTTACTCCTACTAACTTCCATCCCCATTCCTCAGCGCGTACCTCCACCTCTCTAGGCTCATCTCAACCTGCTCCCCACTCTCACCACAAATAACAATATCATCCGCAAACATCATAGCATGTGCAGCCATCAAATTCAAAATGTATTATTATTTTTTTCTTAAAATGGTACATTTTCACAGTTTAAGCATTTGATATATTTTCTATGTTCTATTGTGAATAAAATATGGGTTTATAAGATTGCACATCATTGCATTCTGTTTTTATTTACATTTTTTACAGTGTCAAAACTTTTTTGGAACTGGGAAAGTACATCAGCCTAGTTCATAATTGGTCTCAACTAGAGATTTTTTTGTTTTTGTTGTTACCTGCCAATATGCTATGCAAACAAATGACTAACCTAATTTCACGCTAAAATGAATGCAGCAAATGTGTCATGCAGCAATGAATGTTCAGGGACATGCTCTTTGTCTCACGAGCTTCATATTTATGTCTTCTTTTCAGCTTTATATTTGTGAATTTCATGTCGCTTTCTCACACCTGCATAAAAAGCAAAAGAACTCCTGCTTGTGTGATTTATTTATTTGCTTTTTTTGTGTCCTCTGGGGATCCCACTGTCTCAACCAGATGCCTTGGGAACATTTCTGAAAAAGTACAAAATAACACACACTACCAGGCAAAAGTTTGGAGGTGTATAATTTTGGGGAGAGAGATCGGGTCATTTTGAGTTTGGTGGCTGCTGTCTTTTGGCACGGTTTAGAGATGTTGGGATGAGGCAACAAACGTCTGGAAAAAAAAGTGCTATCTAGACCTTCCACCATTTTTAAACATTTGGTGCGTTATGAAATGGAAAAACATAACAAAGGACACCCAGAACTGTTAAGCATCAAGAGACCTGTAACAGACACATATAGTACAACATTCCTCTCCCAAAACTTGAGCAACTGGTCTCCTTAGTTCTCAAGTATACGGACAAAAGATGTGACGCTACAAATTGGGAAACATTGCCTTGTCTCAGCTTTTTTGGAATGTGTTCGGGCCATCAAGTTCAGGATGGCCTTGTTTTTTTCTTCTAATGGTATAGATTCTCGGTTTAAGCATTTGATATGATTTATTTTTATTTATTGTGACTATCGTATGGATTTGTGGGATTTGCAGATAATTGCTTTATGCATCTATTTACATTTTACAACTTTTTTTTTAAAATTGGGGTTGTGCTTAGATCTCAAATAATGAAGACTACAGCAGGGGGCAGATCTTTCTCTTACAAAGCTCCACAGTTATAGAACAGCCTTCCAATTATCCATCCATCTTCATTATCCATTTCTCCTGCTTATCCGTAATTCGGGTCACGGGGGCAGCAGTCTAAGCCTTCGACTGCTGCCCAATCCTCACAGCACCGTCCCTTACGGTCCCTCCTGCAGGTGGTGAGCCCACGGGAAGGCCTTCCAATTAGCATTCGGCAATTAGACACTGTTTAAGCGTTCAAGTCTAGACTGAAAACAAATTGTTTTTTAAGCCTTTAGTCAGTATGTGTTTTTGACTTAAAGGATGAATTAAAGATTCAGGGTGTTAATGAAATAGGATATTTGGATGCTCTCGTCCCCCCACTCTAATACGTTCACTCCGGTTTGTTGGGACAAATTTATTTAGACATTATTTTTTTTACTGCTTTAACTGTGTAAAGCTGCTTTGAGACAATGTCCATTGTTAAAAGCGCTATACAAATAACAATACACTGAAATTAAATAATTTTTTAAAACATTTTAGATTTTAGATTTTTCAATGTAGCCACCCTTTGCTTTTATATCACACTCTTGCCATTTTCTCAGTCAGCCTCATGAGGTAATCACCTTGAACGGTTTTCCAACTATCTTGAAGGCATTTCCAAAGGTGTGAAGTACTTTTTGGCTTCCTTCACTCTTCATTCCAATTGATCCCAAAGCATCTTAATTTAATTTAGATCGGGTGATTGTGGAGGCCAGGTCATCTGATGTAGCACTCTCATTTTTGTCCAAATAGCTCTTAAATAATCTAAAGATGTATATGGCATCATTGTCCTGCTGGAAAACTAATTATGGCCAAACTACGTGCAAACCAGATGAGAAGGCCTATTGCTGCAAAATGCCGTGGTAGCCATGCCATGACTAAATCACCAGCAGTGTCACCAGCAAAGCACCCCCACACCCTCACACCTCCTCCTTGATGCTTCACAGTGGGAACCACACATTCAGGGAACCATGCAAAACCCTCTGTATGTTAAACAAAGACACTGTGGTTAGAACAAAAAATCTCAAATCTGGACTGATCTCATGTCCATTCCTTGAGTCTCTAGACCCAAGCAAGATTCTACTGCAACTTATCCTTTGCAGCAGGGATAGCTCAAATGAGAGTTTGTTTTATCATAATATTTTGGCAACTGCACTTGGAAATACATGTGATGTTCTTAAGATTATTTGGATTTACTGACTGTGACAGTGGTGCGCAAGTGGAGGGCGGAGCTGGACGGAATGAGCGGTAAGGAACACCTGCAGCTGATGAGAATAATCAGTGTTCCCTGTTTCAGTACAGTTCCAGTAAAGAGAAGAGAGATGCCAACCACTGGGAGAAAGAGCCAGCAAGCAGAGGGGAAGGGTTGCCAAACGGCTGAAACGGGTGGCCGCCAGCGGACGTCAAGATGGAAAGGTGTTCCGAACCACGAATGTGTGGGTGAGCCCCAACGTGTGGACTGGAAAGGAAAGTGTCTGAGAGAAAATTTATGTAAAATTAAACCTCTGCTTGGTGAACTTTTGCCTGTCTCTCTTTCTTCCAGTGCAGAACTAGTGAGTTTGCTTTACTGACCCTCATTGCTTAAAGTACTGTGTCCCTTGCCCTAATATGGATCTGTATAGTAGTTGTAGTAGCACTTATACTGCTATTGACAACTGATGGTCTAAAGCACATTAAGAAGGCAATACATTTCACAAATGTATTCTTGACAAGGCATGCCTGTGAATTAAAAACCATTCCAAGTGACTACCTTGGCGAATCTATTAGAGAATGCCATGTGGGGGCCAAACTTTCATCAAAGCTAAATTTAGCTACTTTGGACAATCAAAAACATAAAACATTCTGAGTTGTTCAACACATTTTGTTTATTCCATATATCCATTATTCCATGGAATATATAAACAATATATTTATATATAAATGATAAAATATATTCTATATGCAATGCAGAAAGGCAATTAATCGTCTACAGCCTTAGTTCACACATTGTACTGAAACTCCCTTAAAATTTTAATAGCAATTAGCAATTCTAAATAAGAAATAAAAAACGAAAGCTTATTATTTTTACGTTAAAGCTTGCAGCATTATTTTAGAGTTATATTACCGATATTTCTAGATATCCCTAAGAGATCATTAACTGTACAGTGTGCTCAATGCTTCATCCAGCAGGCAGAATGCAACCTTTAACAAAGCCAAAGGGTCAGCATGCATGCTTCCTTGCAGCTGTTTTAATGATGCATACTGAACAATACTGTCGCACCTACAGGAACTGTGACAGGAAGTGGCTGTGATTTGTTTGGGATACAGATTGAGTGTGCAGGGTGTCATTAAGCAAGCCGTAGAGATAACCGAACCTGTCGGTTCCATCTCTACACACATACAGTACAGTGTGTCATAGGCTTCCACACACTCATTTGCCTTATATCAGGCTCACAATAAAACCTCTTCCTTATTATAAAAAAATGACACCAACTCAATGCAATATACCACATTCTCACGTTGAAAAATCATCCAAGGCCCACATTATCTCCCTCACCATATCTCTCTATGCAAGCAAGGAGCCCACAGGATACACTGGCAAGCTCAAAGCCACCTCATCTCCTTCCCTGCAGATAATGCCATTATCTCCTAACCAGTCCATGGCATCACTGCATCCATCTTTAAAGCCATTAGGTAGAGTTTTAATACTAATGCATAGACAAGGGAGATATGCCTGAGAAACTCCTAAATATTATCCAGATACAGGATGATTCGCATTCTAACATACAGGACAGGGATCTGTGATACACAGAGGTGGGAAGTAACGGAGTACAAATACTTTGTTACTGTACTTAAGTAGATTTTTTCGGTATCAGTACTTTACTCCACTATTTATTTTTCAGACAACTTTTTACTTTTACTCATTACATTTTTACACAAATATCTGTACTTTTTACTTGTTACATTTTCAAAACAGACTCGTTACTTTAGTTTTAATCCATTGATTTGGTGAAATATTATTATTTTTTTTTCACTGCGTACCGATTTCAGCCGAACAACCAATTTCCTGTTACTGCGCGTGTTTAAAGTATAAAGTACAGACTCTCACTCACCACAAAAGGCAGTAAGAAGTTTGGGGTTAATGTGGATGAGACAGAGGGAGTCAGTGATGTAAACATGACTGAAATCAGACACATTCCTGATCATCATCATCTTTTCTCTGCTTGTGTTCTATATGTGGATCTTCAGCCTGGACACATTTATTAGGAAATAACATTTTTAATTAGTTTTGTATTAATATATATATATATATATATATATATATATATATATATATATATATATATATATATATATATATATATATATATATATATATGGCTGTCAAAATTAAAATGATTTTAAACGGCACAAATTTTTTTTCCTTTCTTTACTTAGATATAAAATAAATAAATTAACTCCAGATAAAAATATTTTTAATCAGTAAACTTTTGTTTTATTTCTGAGTCTCAAATCAAACACCTAAATCCGCCATGATTCTCACAATTTACACTCTGGGTGGCGTTTTGTGGGTTTTTCCCTCATAATGTCGACACAAACTTAAATTACTGTCTTTATTGATTGTACAGATAAAAACAATACATCATTTAAATCTGTAAAATGTCTATAATTTTATATATATATATATATATATATATATATATATATATATATATATATATATATATATATATATATATATATATATATATATAAAAGCTTCCTGACTTGACTTGAAGAGGTGCATTTTCTCCGGTATCACATTAACTGTCCGTGTGGAAACATAGCAAAGGCTCTAAATTATGTCCACACGTCTCTGCACTGATATAGCCTTTATATTTAATCAGTGTACATATGCTTACATACATATCACATGCTGTAAATATGATACATGTTTAACACCTCCAAGCTGCCAGTTTTGGGTACCTGAGCAAGCCCTTAACTCACTACTGCTCATTTAGTAAATTAGATCATTAAGAGTCGCTCGGGATAAACACTTCCAACAGGAAGTGGCTATATCTCGCTATCTTTGTCTCTCTATTTTCTCTATCTAATTGTCTCTGTGTCTCTTTTAGTAAATGTCTCTGTCTCACTGTATATGTCTCTCTCTTGCTGTCTCTCTATTTGTTTCTCACTCTCTCTAAAGCTGTGTCTGTGTCTCTTTGTCTTTGTCTCTGTCTTTCCTGCTTATTTACATGTCAAACAAAGTTTTGAGTTTTGAAGTAATGCCATTAGTGATCTATGATGAAAGACTTCCCTGGTTCGATTCTTACCTCTAGTTTCATATTGAACATTATAAGAAGTTTTTAAAAACAGAACAATGAAAGATCATTAAAATTGGTTGCTGGCAAATCATGGTATATCAGTGGTGCAGGTGTTGGAGATGTGGTTCTTGTACCTGAGTCACTTCTCATAGACTTCGAGTTACTGAGAGAATGTACAGGAAGGAGAACCTTTGACCCTCTACCATCATGAACTAAGAGAAAACACTGGTCTCCTAACTATAGAAGAGCCAAGAGTCCAATAAGCAAAGGCTTGTTTTCCTCTCCTGTGTTGGTGTAATGGTCAGTGAAGTGATAACTGCTATCTGACTTATCCGGTTCAATTCCTACCCCTTAGCTTTCCTTTAAATTGTTTAAAAAGTTTTTAAAGAGAACCAAAAAAAGGTCCTAAAAATCAGGTTCTTGCAGGAGTTCCTGTGGCTCAATTGGAAGAGCTTTACCTCTGGGTTGAGAGGTTGCCGGTTCAAACCCCGGCCAGGGCTCAAAGTTAAGAGTGTGGAAGGTTCCGGTGGCTGTAGTAAGGAAGGTGTCAGAAAGGGCTGCGTGAAAGGTTGGATGTGGTTTCGGAGTGCGTATCCTGAAGCAGGGGGGCAATATCCGGGCATCTGGTGTCTGAGAAGCTGAAAACAGGGGGGTTATGAAGCAAAAAAGTATCGACTTAGTTTTACATATATAGGGAAAGATTTTGCCAAAAAAACCTATCACCCTCACTTTTTCTGAGGCTGTGAAGCAGCCAGTATTCACAGACTTTGTTTACAGTCAACTACCTAAGTTTCGAATAGACTACAAACTATTACTTCTCACTTATAAAGCACTAAATGGTTTGGCTCCTATGTATCTATCCAGTCTTTTAACACGCTACAATCCGCCATGCTCCCTGAGATCTCAAAACTCTGGGCTTCTAGTAGTTCCTAGAATAGCAAAGTCCACTAAAGGTGGTAGAGCATTTTCACATTTAGCTCCTAACCTCTGGAATAGTCTTCCTGACAGTGTTCGGGGCTCAGACACACTCACCCAGTTTAAAAACAAGAACAATGAAAGATCATTAAAATTGGTTGCTGGCAAATCATGGTATATCAGTGGTGCAGGTGTTGGAGACGTGGTTCTTGTACCTGAGTCACTTCTCATAGACTTCGAGTTACTGAGAGAATGTACAGGAAGGAGAACTTTTGACCCTCTACCATCATGAACTAAGAATAAAAACATATGTTTTTAGCAAAGCCTACACATAACACACATCACATATCATAACCTTGTGCTCCAGAACATCTGATCACATGCACATTATCAACTTGTGCTGTTAATATCATGAACAGCAGCTACGCTAATTCCTCTCCACTGCTTCGCTTTCTCTCCCCATCCCGAGACACCCTGAGGTTTGGCCAGCTCCAGTCACCTCCCACCTCGTGATGATTACGGACCTTTGAAGAAGTAGATGCCGAACTCGCAAACATCCCGAACCATCTAGAGATGTACCAGTGCCATTTGGATCCCGCTACATGTGTGGAGTTTGACATTGGACCTCCTGGAGTGTTTAAAGGCTCTGGCATGGAGAAGCTGAATGCTGGATCTGTGATGATCACAAATGCTGAGCTTATAAAACTAGGAGCTACTAACCATAAAGACTGTATAAGACTGCAGAAAGAACATAATTTATAACTTATACTCCAGTAATCATGTCAGTTCTCACCATTCACCTTAACTGTTGATTTGTGTAAAGCTGCTTTGAGACAATGTCTGTTGTGAAAAGCGCTATACAAATAAACTTGACTTGACTACCTCATTGCTTACCAGACACTACTTTCCACACAGCTTACCCAGTGTGGGGACAAGCCAGATTCGAACCAACAACCTCTGAGGAAAGGCTTTTATCACAAAGCCATCAAGTCCCACAATGCACCTTCTTTTTTGGGGGGGTTTATCGTTTGTTTCATGCTTCAAAGCAAGAAATTTAGACCAGACAGAAACACAGAAAGCAGGATTCGAACCCTGAACCCCACCAACAGCGAAATACCAGTCTTAATACCAGTCCCACTGAACCATCGGGAAGGACCGGCTGCGACAATTGTTTAGAGCAGGTCTATCTTTTCTTTCAAACCATCAACACAAGAATATAATGCTAAAGAAAGACATAGGAAGCAAACCCATAGCGAGACTAGCAGGGACAAAGCAGGATTCGAACCCTGATTCACACCATTGCATTAACGCACAGAACCATCAGGAAGGACAAGCTGGGAAGCTTGTTTAGAGCAAGTCTATCTTTCTTTTTAACCCATCAAAACAAGAATATGAAGATGTAGGAATCAGGAATTTAACCTACCTCATGGCTAGCAGACAGAAAGCCAGGTTTGAACCCTGACCACCAACATTAGCAAAGTACCAGCCTTAACCCACTAAGCCATCAGAAAAAAACAGGATGGGAAGCTTGATTAGAGCGGGTCTACCATTCGTTTCAAACCATCAACACAAGAATTTAACGCTAAAGAAAGATGTAGGAAGCGAATGCAGATGTAAGTAGCACAAGTTGAACCCACATTGTAAATAACAGGAAGAAAGCAGGATTCGAACAATGTTCCCCACCACCAGCGAGATACCAACCTTAACCCTTTGAACCATTGGTGAGGACAGGCTAGGAAGCTTATTTAGAGCAGGTCTATCTTTCTTTTCAACCCATTAAAAACAAAAATATATCGCTAAAGAAAGATGTAGGAAGTTAATCCTGATCGTGACTGGCAGAGAGAAAACAGGATTCGAACACTGAACCCCACCAAAAGCAAGAAACCTGATTTAACCCACTGAACCATCAGGAAAGACAAGCCAGGAAGGTTGTTTAGAGCAGATCTATCTACCTTTAAACCATCAACACAAGAATATAAAGCTAAAGAAAGATTTAGGAGGCAGGAACATACCCTACATCGCAACTAGCAGGCAGAAAGCAGGATTCAAACGCTGCTTCTCACCATCAGCAAGGCACCAGCCTTAACCCACTGAACCATGGAAGAGATCAGACTGGGACGCATGTTTAGATGAGGCACAAGCCTTAAACCACTGAGCGACTGCTGTTAAAAAGCATGTGTGCTTTTTGGAGGGTTCATACTTTGTTTCATGCCAGCACAGTAAGAAAGACGGCATGTAGGACTGGCTTTGAAACCTTATCACCAGCGTGGACTATATTAGGACCATGTTCAGGCACAAGCCTTAACCCACTGAGCTACCACTGAAGTGCTTTTTTTTTTTGGTGGAGTTATCGTTCATTAAAGACGAGGAAATCAAGAAATTAATCCAACACAGAAAGGACAGAATTGAAGTTTTAAGAGTGGACAAGGCCCAGAAGTTTTATTTACCAACACAGCAACCAGCTCGACCAGGAATCAAACTCTCAAACTCATCCTCGTGGGGACCCTGACATTAACCCACTAGGCTATCTATCTATCTATCTATCTGTCTGTCTGTCTGTCTGTCTGTCTGTCTGTCTATCTATCTATCTATCTATCTATCTATCTATCTATCTATCTATCTATCTATCTATCTATCTATCTATCTATCTATCTATCTATCTATCTATCTATCTATCTATCTATCTATCATGTGAGGTCCAGTTAACAGCTAAAACAGGTAGCAGTAATAACTACTTTTTACTTAAGTACATGTCAGAGCCAAAACGTCTTTACTTTCACTTAAGTAAAAAAGTTTAATCAGTACTTTAACTTTTACCCAAGTATTTTAAAACATGAGGATCTGAACTTCTACTTAAGTAAAGGATGTGTGTACTTTTGCCACCTCTGGTGATACATCCTGATTCCATTAGCAGGATTTATGAAAGTAGCACTCTAAGATACTGGTGTATGGAGGAGGCATAAACATGAACTGGTTTAAATTTTTTTTTTTTGGGGGGGGGCAAATTGAAATGCAAACACATGAAATTCATTATTCGGAGTGACACCTGCAAACCAGGTAAATAAATTCCTTTAGGGAAATCTGGATGTGAAAATTTTTTTTTTCTTTGTCATATGTCCAACATTGTTGAAGAGTGCCTATACAATATACACTTTCATTTCTTTCATTCCACTCACATCATACTTGACACATTTTTTCCTATTATACTTGCAACATTTTCCTGTGTGTGTCGTTTTGGTAGAAAAGCCTTTCATCAGTATTGGCAGTTTTCAGGATTGCCCAATGCCATGCCTCCTAAAATTAGTGCCAGTAGCCCTAGCCCTATCTCTACTTAAAGAGAGATGGCACTTAAGTCCTTAAGGTCTCCGCTCCAACATACACTATATGGATAAAGGTTTGTGGACAGGTGACCATAAGATTTGCATGTGCTTATTCAAAATGACATTCCACATTTAGTCTCCATTTGCTGTTTTAATAACCTCCACTCCAACCCATGTAAACCATATGTCCATGGAATTGTGTGCCTCCAACTTTGTGGTAACAGTTTGGGGAAGAATCATATTAGGCTGAAAAAAACAGGTGTCCCAATCCTTTTGCCCATATAGCATTTACTGTTCGAGAACATTCCTCTCATTCTTCTTTTTTTTCTTTTAGTCTGTTAATTTTTATAGACATAAGTTGAAAAAAAAAACAAAAGTACAAGAGAAACTTCAAGCTGACTTTATATTCGACATTAACGTTATCATGTTCATCTTCCACATAGGTCTATTTGTAAGCATGTGGCTATAGACTATCTGTTGCTTTGCCAAGCTGAAGCTGAGCAGCCTGCCTTTCACTCTTTATATCAAAGCACAGGATAGTATCACTTCGACTGTGGAAGCTGTTCAAATAGTATTTGGGTGGTGGACTTTTCTCAGAACAGTGGTGACACTGACATAGTGATGTGTGTGTGTGTGTGTGTGAGTGTGAGTGAATAGCACAGCAGCGTCACTGGGAATTTTAAATACCTCAATGTCATTCGGTTGAGAAACGGCCCGGCAGTCGAAAAATCTCCAGCGAACAACATCAAAGATGATTTATACAAGCCATGTGTGGAAAGTATGAGTTATGGTCTTAACTGTGGCTCAGAGCAGAGAGAGATGGGGTTGTCGTTTCCAATGTGCTAGCAAAGCACTAGTAAATATTTATAGAAAATATTTGAAGAATTCTGCATTCTGCCTTTAGTATAAGATTGTTAACACATGTCTTGAGTTTGGACTTTTGTAGGACTTTGTAAAAAAAAAAAATAGCACACAGAATAGAATGTCAAGGCTTGGGCTGATTTCTTTATAGCCCAGACTATAGATAATTTTTTTTATTACATTTTTCAGTTTTTTTTACTGTTACGAAACACATCATGAAGCCAAGAAAGCATTTTATACATGAAGCAATTTAATATCTATAACGTAACTTGTAATTTCCCACCTACAGCTATAATGTACCCCTCCCTTGTTAAATACCTCTTCTGTAAATGTAATGATATTATACATTTAAATGTAATACTCAAATGTATAATTTTATACTTACTACAAGTATTTATAATGTCTTTACAAATTGACATTTCCTGATGTCACTCCAGTGAGTTCGACTTCTGGCTTTCAGAAGACCTCCCCAGTGCTTTGGCAAATCCGATGCCTACTAGGGGCAGCTACTCACTCTTGGGACAGTGGCAAGTGGGGAGTTTGACTGGGTCGGTAGGTACACCAGTCAGAGCATAATGCAAGTGTCCTCAGGCAAGCGGAGAGGACAGAAACCTCTCGTGGAGCAGAAGGGAAAAAGCTTAATTGATTTTGATTTTAAATATGAATACACCCTTACGATCATTCTGGCTTTTTGGGTTTTAAATAGGAGGTGTCAAAATTTACCACAAGAGTCAGAAAGCCCAAGATGGTGCTCCAACCCTGGAGCAAGGTAGTCACCAAGGAGCATATGGCCCAAGATAGTGTTGAGTCTATGTAGGACCCAACCCAAAACTCAACCCATATCCATGTTGTCTCAAGTCAGACACATCACTCCTGCTGCAGCCTCTGGACAAAAGATGGTTGCTGTGTTTCTGTGTGTGACTTCCTGAAGACACAAGAGCTGTGAGAGTTATCTGCTAGCACTACAGAGTCTGCAAAACTACATGCTGGAAGCTGTCTGGCCAGATAAGGCAAGGATTGACATTGAGTGCCCCTGATTGAAGCATCTGTTGCTAGCTCAATGTAGGGTTATGGCTTACCAGAGCGTCCCATGTGCCATGGAGTCTCAATGAATGTCTTCCAGCTGGTGGAAGACATTAAGAATTTTCTGTGCCGATTTGAGCATATCACCAGAACCCGTGTAGTTCCTTGTGCCAATATCGTATTCGTTGTGTGTGAGCCCAGAATATTTTTAGGCTTTCTACTTTAATTGTGTCAAGTTCTTTTTGACACAGCTTATAATATTTATCTATGGTCCTCAAAGGCAGGGTTGTCAGGACTCAGCAAAATCTCTAGGCTAAGTATTGTACAGCTCCCAAAAACCGCACTAAACTACCTGAACAGTTTGTTCATTGCTAAAAACATGCATTCTTCAGGTTTTTATGTTAAAAATAGGTTTACCGTAGTGTGCACACATTTCTGATTTGCCGTGTTTGTAAGGAATAATATTTCGGCCAAAAGTATTGAATATAACTTTTTACAAACAAAATATAGAATGAGACAGAAAAAAGCACTTTAAAATGGAAAGCAATTCTGAAATGTCACTATATATTTGTCCACAATGCTTGCACTTTCAGTCTGTTTGCCTTAGCCTATGATTGCAGAAAATTATTCTGATTATTTGCTCAGTTGCTAGTTCAGTTTGCCATATAAACCAAGTTCACTGCAGATATATCATGCAAATGTATATCATTTTATTCTGTTATCATAATCTTTTAATATTAAACACAGAAATGTTTGAAACACAGTCTAACTATTTCCAGTTCAAAGAGTATAAATTTGTCTATTCAACAATGCTTTATTCAGATTTGGTGTTTTCTACTTGTTTTGTGTAGACACTCTCTGAACATTCAACTATGTCTAAATTCATAACTTTCACATATTGATCGAGTTCCATACACCACCAAAGATTCACACTTCAATGGGTAACATTTGCACGCTGTGGCTATATCATTGCTCATCAGAGCATCAGTTATTTTCAGGTCCGTCCGCCTTCACAAAATCAATCAGCAGCTTTTCGTGCTATTTGTGTCATTTGACAGGGAAATCTTTTCAAAAGCTGGTTTAAAAAGAATTCCTCCTTGCTGCTGAGGGCTGAGTCTTTATTTATGTATTTATTAATTTAAATGTTGTTGTTTTTTTTTTTTTTTTGGGGGGGGGATGGTGCATTAGTGACGGATTGAACAATTCTGCAAAAAATGCGAATTTGCACATGTTCCTTTGTGTCCTGTTTGAAGACTTTACATGCTGCACATCACATATCTGTGCTTCACATCCTCTAATGCTTTGTGAAATTTCCTAATATAATAAAAACCTATGAACCATATATATATATATATATATATATATATATATATATATATATATATATATATATATATATATATATATATATATATGGTTCATGGTTCATATATATATATATATATATATATATATATATATATATGGTATATACAGTGGGTACGGAAAGTATTCAGACCCCCTTAAATTTTTCACTCTTTGTTATATTGCAGCCATTTGCTAAAATCATTTAAGTTCATTCTTCTTCCTCAAGAATGTACACACAGCTCCCCATATTGACAGAAAAACACAGAATTCTTGACATTGTTGCAGATTTATTAAAAAAGAAAAACTGAAATATCACATGGTCCTAAGTATTCAGACCCTTTGCTGTGACACTCATATATTTAACTCAGGTGCTTTCCATTTCTTCTGATCATCCTTGAGATGGTTCTACACCTTCATTTGAGTCCAGCTGTGTTTGATTATACTGATTGGACTTGATTAGGAAAGCCACACACCTGTCTATATAAGACCTTCCAGATCACAATGCATGTCAGAGCAAATGAGAATCATGAGGTCAAAGGAACTGCCTGAAGAGCTCAGAGACAGAATTGTGGCAAGGCACAGATCTGGCCAAGGTTACAAAAAGATTTCTGTTGCACTTAAGGTTCCTAAGAGCACAGTGGCCTCCATAATCCTCAAATGGAAGACGTTTGGGACGACCAGAACCCTTCCTAGAGCTGGCCGTCCGGCCAAACTGAGCTATCGGGGGAGAAGAGCCTTGGTGAGAGAGGTAAAGAAGAACCCAAAGATCACTGTGGCTGAGCTCCAGAGATGCAGTCAGTAGATGGGAGAAAGTTGTAGAAAGTCAATCATCACTGCAGCCCTCCACCAGTCGGGGCTTTATGGCAGAGTGGCCCGACGGAGGCCTCTCCTCAGTGTAAGACACATGAAAGCCCGCATGGAGTTTGCTAAAAAACACCTGAAGGACTCCAAGATGGTGAGAAATAAGATCCTCTGGTCTGATGAGACCAAAATAGAACTTTTTGGCCTTAATTCTAAGCGGTATGTGTGGAGAAAACCAGGCACTGCTCATCACCTGTCCAATACAGTCCCAACAGTGAAGCATGGTGGTGGCAGCATCATGCTGTGGGGGTGTTTTTCAGCTGCAGGGACAGGACGACTGGTTGCAATCGAGGGAAAGATGAATGCGGCCAAGTACAGGGATATCCTGGACAAAAACCTTCTCCAGAGTGCTCTGGACCTCAGACTGGGCCGAAGGTTTACCTTCCAACAAGACAATGACCCTAAGCACACAGCTAAAATAAAGAAGGAGTGGCATCACAACAACTCCGTGACTGTTCTTGAATGGCCCAGCCAGAGCCCTGACTTAAACCCAATTGAGCATCTCTGGAGAGACCTAAAAATGGCTGTCCACCAACGTTTACCATCCAACCTGACAGAACTGGAGAGGATCTGCAAGGAGGAATGGCAGAGGATCCCCAAATCCAGGTGTGAAAGATTTGTTGCATCTTTCCCAAAAAGACTCCTGGCTGTATTAGATCAAAAGGGGGCTTCTACTAAATACTGAGCAAAGGGTCTGAATACTTAGGACCATGTGATATTTCAGTTTTTCTTTTTTAATAAATCTGCAACAATGTCAACAATTCTGTGTTTTTCTCTCAGTATGGGGTGCTATGTGTACATTCATGAGGAAGAAGAATGAACCTAAATGATTTGAGCAAATGGCTGCAATATAACAAAGAGTGAAACATTTAAGGGGGTCTGAATACTTTCCGTACCCACTGTATATACCATATATATATATATATATATATATGAACCATGAACCATATATATATATATATATATATATATATATATATATATATATATATATATATATATATATATATTTTTTATAGGTATACTGTTGAATGTTCAGAAAAATAAATAAAAATAAACAAAGTAAATAGAAGATGAATGCGTTTCATATCTCCCTGGGAGATATGAAAGATGCTGAGCTAACTATTGATTTCTCCTTGTTTGTCATGCCACAGCTGGCCTGCTGTTAGTCTACCACTGATCTGTTACCCCAGTGACCCCCCGCACTTCATAAGAATAAGGTACATAGAAAAAAATTGGCCATGAAAGCAAAGGCAGATAAAAAAATAATAATGCTCTTAATTGAACCAGACTCTGTATTTATGGGAAAAGGGAAGTAAGGAGGTGTCTTTGATTTATAATAAGCATGTTTTACGTAATTTTGTTGCTTCGGGCTTGACTTGCTTTTGATTTATAATAACTACATTTCAATCAAGTATTTGCTGCCCTGGAGGCAACACCAAGGAAAAAACACAATATTCCAGCTTTAACAAGTACATAGAGTCTAAAAGGATTAAGATTCTCCAATCAACTTGACTAAAATGTGTCTATGTACATATGTGTATTTAATCATCACTAGCACCCATGAGAAGAGAGGTCATCCGGCAGCGTGTTAATGCACTAATGCAGGGTCAGGAGTGGAGAGCCAAAGTAATTTTTCCTATGGCATTATAACTTTGTTTTTGTTTTTTTATTTCTGGAGTTTCAAATGTTTTCTTATCTTGCTTGCTAATCCAAGCACACATTAGTGCACTTCTTTAACAATAATGCAACCTCACTCTTAATTTTGGGAGAGCCTCAAACTTGTTTCATTCATCACATAGTTCTTGGGTGTCTGTGTAATTGCTGTAAGGGCTATACCAGTGGCAGGCTGTTAGGGCCAGCAAGGCCTTTTCTGCTGAACTAAACACTATTAGAATCACTGGCTTTCGTTTTTATATTTCTTTCCAATAATGTATTCAATAAATGTATTAACAGCCTCCACAACTCTGGGCGAATCTCCCAGTGAGGGTGCTCAAGAAGGGCCACCAGGTCCATGAACCATGGTCTGCCCGACCACTGCGAGGCCACTAGGTGGAGACGGACTCCATCCTGGTGAACACTCTCCAGAACTCATGGAAGCAGAGTGATGGGAAAAAGGGACCAATTCTGGACCAAAGCGTCCAGAGGGGCTGGAGGAGTAAGGGAGAACCAAAGGAGACAGTGCGACATCTCGAACAGGTCTACATGAGCCCTGCCGAATCTCTCCCAGATCTGCTCCACCACCTGAGGGTGGAGCCACCATTCCCCAGGTCTCAACCCCTGTCTCAACAGGGCGTGAAAGTGCTCTCTGCTTATTGGCCGACCAAGACAGGTCTACCTTAGCAACGGCTTGAGCCACAACCTCCATGAGCTCCTCAACCTCCGGCTCCTCAACCTCCGTCTACCTACCGCCGGTGACGCCGCGCTTTCCATTGTATAGATTACACACATGATTCAGAGCGTGGACAACGTGGAAGCGTTCCCAAAGCGTTGTTGGCACAGCTCGAGTTTCTAAAAGGGAACTGAGCAATCAGAGGAGAACAGCCTTAGTTAGAACCTGCAGAACAACACGTGGACCATATATATATATTTTTAAACCACCAGGACTCCTGAGTGACTTCCTAGAGTGGCCAGCATGGCCAAACTGAGCGATCAGAGAGAGGTCATCGAACGTAACAGAGGTCACCAAGAATCCAATTGCCACACTAAAAGATCTACAGCATTTCTCTGTGGAGAGAGGAGAACATAAATAAAGTAAATAAGTAAATAAAACATTTATGAGTAATTCACAATTTTTGTTGAATTCAGAGTACATTACATGTACAATTTCCCTCATCATCAAAAGGAGAGAGAGTCAAAACCTTTAGATTTTTTGTTACTTCTGAGGGGTCATCGAACGTAACCCCAGCAAGTATTGAGGTTGCACTGTGTATATATATATATATATATATAAATATATATATATATATATATATATATATATATATATATATATATATATATATATATATATATATATATATATATATACACACAGTGGAACCCACTTATCTCGACCTTGGTTAACTCGACAACCCTATTAATTCGACGTTTTTGAAGAGGAACCGCCAAATTCTCGCTTTGTCTAAGCATTTTTTAATCAGTTATGTCGAACCCGCGAAAGTGGCGGAAAAATCAAGCCTTACAGATGCTACAGGTGTTGTATTGTATACTGGTGAATCTCTGCTGTTAGTTAGTGCACATATGCCTTTTGTTGTTAAATGTTATGCGATGAACGGGAGGCGAAAGTAGAAGCGCGGCGCTGAACAGGAGAATGTGGGATGAGCAGCAAAAGCATAGAATGAACAGGATCGGGGGAATCCGCGATGCGCTTTGGGAAGAAAAGCGCAGATGTTAAGAGAATGCCGGTGGGAAGGATACGCATGAGCGATAACAACGACCGCCGTGAACCAACATATACCAACAATAACGGACGGTGAGTGTGTGGAAGTTTAAATAGGAGCTGGTGATGATGTTAAACGAGCACCGTATGTGATGGGGCTCCATGCATGATCTCACCTCGTGGGGTCTGAATGATCCTAAGGAAGGTGAGAAATCTGCCCAGAACTACACGGGAGGAGCTGGTCAATGACCTGAAAAGAGCTGGGACCACCGTTTCCAAGGTTACTTTTGGTAATACACTAAGACGTCATGGTTTAAAATCATGCATGACACGGAAGGTTCCCCTGCTTAAACCAGCACATGTCCAGGCACGTCTTAAGTTTGCCAATGACCATTTGGATGATCCAGAGGAGTCATGGGAGAAAGTCATGTGGTCAGATGAGACCAAAATAGAACTTTTGGGTCATAATTCCACTAAACGTGTTTGGAGGAAGAAGAATGATGAGTACCACCCCAAGAACACCATCCCTACTGTGAAGCATGGGGGTGGTAGCATTATGCTTTGGGGGTGTTTTTCTGCACATAGGACAGGGCGACTGCCCTGTATTAAGGAGAGGATGACCGGGCCATGTTTTACGAGATTTTGGGGAACAACCTCCTTCCCTCAGTTAGAGCATTGAAGATGGGTCGAAGCTGGGTCTTCCAACATGACAATGACCTGAAGCACACAGCCAGGATAACCAAGGAGTGGCTCTGTAAGAAGCATATCAAGGTTCTGGCGTGGCCTAGCCAGTCTCCAGACCTAAACCCAATAGAGAATCTTTGGAGGGAGCTCAAACTCTGTGTTTCTCAGCGACAGGCCAGAAACCTGACTGATTTAGAGAAGATCTGTGTGGAGGAGTGGGCCTAAATCCCTCCTGCATTGTGTGTAAACCTGGTGAAAAACTACAGGAAACATTCAACCTCTGTAATTGCAAACAAAGGCTACTGTACCAAATATTAACATTGACTTTCTCAGGTGTTCAAATACTTATTTGCAGCTGTATTATACAAATAAATAGTTTAAAAATCATACATTGTGATTTCTGGATTTTTTTTTTTTAGATTATGTCTCTCGCAGTGGACATGCACCTACGAAGACAATTTCAGACCCCTCCATGATTTCTAAGTGGGAGAACTTGCAAAATAGCAGGGTGTTCAAATACTTATTTTCCTCACTGTATGTATATATATATATATATATATATATATATATATATATATATATATATATATATATATATATATATATATATACACACACACACACACACACACACACACACACACAGTTTCTCCTTCAATGCTTTATATTTAATATTTTAAACATTGTACAATTTACATTATTATTGTACTGAGGCTCCATCCTCAGCATTCTTCTACCGATATACCCCATGTCCCTCCTCTGAACATGTCCAAACCATCTCAATCTCGCCTCCCTCACCTTGTCTGCAAAACGTCCTACATGCGCTGTCCCTCTAATAAACTAATTTTTAATCCTGTCCATCCTCGTCACTCCCAACGATAACCTCAACATCTTCAGCTCTGCTCCCTCCAGCTCCACCTCCTGTCTTTTACTTAATGCTACTGTCTCTTAACCATACAACATCGCAGGTATTACCACAGTCCTATAAACTTTCACTTTCACTCTCGCAGATACTCTTCTATAACAAATCACTCCTGCCACTCTTCTCCACCCACTCCACCCTGCCTGCAAACTTTTCTTCACTTCTCTAACACACTCTCCATTACTTTGCACTGTTGACCCCAGGTACCTGAACTCCTCCACTTTCTCCACCTCTTCTCCCTGCAACCACACCACTCCACTGCCCTCCCTCTCATTCACACACATGTACTCTGTTTAACTCCTACTGACTTTCATTCCTCTTCTCTCCAGCATGTACCTTCACCTCTCTAGGCTCTTCTCAACCGGCTCCCTACTCTCACCACAAATAACAATATCATGCGCAAACATCATAGTCCATGGAGACTCCTGTCTGACCTCGTCCGTCAACCTGTCCATCACTACTGCAAACAGGAATGGGCTCAGAGCTGATCTTAGATGCAGTCCAACCTCCACCTTGAACCAGTCTGTCATTCCCACTGCACACTTCACTGCTGTCATGCTGTCCTGCACCACCCTCACATACTTCTCTAACACACCTGACTTCCTCATACAGTACCACAACTGCTCTCTTGGCACCCTGTCATACGCTTTCTCTAAATCCACAAATACACAATGCAACTCCTCCTGACCTTCTCTATACTTCTCCATCAACATTCTTAAAGCAAATATTGCATCTGTGGTGCTCTCCCTTGGCATAAAACCATACTGTTGCTCACAGATGGTCACCTCTTCTCTCAGCCTGGCTTCCACTACTCTTTCCCATAACTTCATGGTGTGACTGATCAACTTTATTCCCCTGTAGCTACTGCAGGTCTGCACATCTCCCTTGTTCTTAAAGATCGGTACCAGCACACTCCTTCTTCCTTTTTCAGGCATCCTCTCACCTTCCAAAATCCTGTTAAACAATCTTGTTAAAAACTCCACTGCAATCTCACCTAAACATCTCCATGCTTCTACCGGTATGTCATCTGGTCCAATCGACTTTTCCCTCTCCATCCTCTTAATAGCTGCTCTCACTTCCTCCTTACTGATCCTATCTACTTCCTGCTTCACCAACTCCACACCATCCAACCTTCTCTCTCTCTCATTTTCCTCGTTCATTAGCTGCTCAAAATACGCCCTCCATCTTCTCAACACACTTCCCTCACTAGTCAACACATTTTTATCTCC
Source organism: Silurus aristotelis (assembly GCF_946808225.1). Classification (NCBI taxonomy): domain Eukaryota; kingdom Metazoa; phylum Chordata; class Actinopteri; order Siluriformes; family Siluridae; genus Silurus; species Silurus aristotelis. Next base: position 14,267,169 of record NC_139591.1, read on the forward strand.
ATCCTTTATTGCTCTAACATGCAGCACATCCTTCCCAGCTCGGTCTATCTGCCTGGCTAATCGGAACAAATACTTTTCTCCTTCCTAAGTGTCCAACCTCTCAAACAGCTCCTCATATGCCTTTTCCTTGGCTCTCGCCACATCCCTCTTTACCTGCTGCCACATCTCCTTGTACTCCTGTCTACTTTTCTCATCACCTCTTTCTCCTTATGCTCTCCTGCACCTCCTCAATCCACCACCACGTCTCTTTGTCTTTCATTCTATTTCCAGATGTCACACCAAGTACCATTCTAGCTGTCTCCCTTATCACTTCTGCAGTAGTTGCCCAATCATCCAGCACCTCTTCACCACCACCAAGCCCCTGTCCAACCTTTTCTCTGAATCTCACACTACAGTCTTCCTCCTTCAGTTATCACCATCTTATTCTTCTTTCTGTCTTCACTCTCCTTCTCTTCTTGTTCACTTCCAAAATCATCCTACAGACCACCATCCGATGCTGTTTAACTACACTGTCCCCTGCCAAAACCTTACAGTCTCCAATCTCATTCAGGTTGCATCTCTTACATAGAACATAGTCCACCTGTGTGCACCTTCCTCCACTCTTATACGTTACCCTTCTTCTTAAACCTTCTTCTTAAAATAAGTGTTCACCACTGCCATTTTCATCCTTTTAGCAAAATCTACCACCATCTGCCCTTCCACATTCCTCTCCTTAAAGCCATACCTACCCATCACTTTCTCATCACCTCCGTTCCCTTCACCTACATGCCCATTGAAATCCGCCCCAATCACAAATCTTTCATTCCTAGATACACTTTCTACCACTTCATCTAACTCACTCCAGAATTTTTCCTTCTCCTCCATCTCACAACCCACTTGTGGAGCATATGATGACTGATGACATTTATCATTGCCCCTTTAACTTCCAGCTTCACGATCATCACCCTATCAGAAACTCTCTTCACCTCCACCACACATATACCAAACTCTTTCCTCAGAATCACCCCTACACCATTTCTCTTTCCATCTACACCATGATAGAACAGTTTAAACCCCCTCCAATGTTCCTGGACTTATTCCCTTTCCACTTGCTCTCCTGAACACACAACATATCTACCTTTCTCCTCTCCATCATATCAGCTACCTCTTTCCCTTTACCAGTCATAGTACCAACATTTAAAGTGCCAACCCGAACCTCCACTCCCCTCCACTTCTCCTTTCCCTGCCGTCTCTGTAGACATCTTCCTCTTCTCCTTTGGCCAACAGTAGACCAAATTCCACCGGTACCCTGTTGGCTAATGATACCTGTAGCGGCTCGACCGATCTGGTATGAAATTCTCTTTCGTGAACCGCATATTTGATTTGCTGCATGTTTTACGCTGGATGCTCTTCCTAACGCAACTCTCCCCATTTATCCGGGCTTGGGACCGGCACTAAGAATGCACTGGCTTGTGCAACCCTAATGGCTCGGTTAAATCAGTGATATCTGAGGCTGGTAATTCAAATTAAATTATCCTTTACAGCAGAGGTAGGTCTTGGTCTTCCTTTCCTGGGACAGTCCTCATAAGAGCCTGTTTTATTATAGCATTTGATGGTTTTGTATATATTACTGTATATATAAACTCTGCAAATATTTGTAATATTTTAAACACCTGATCATAAGATTCGTATGTTTGAACAACTCATTCCACATTTAGTCCCCATTTGCTGGTATAGTAACCTCCACTAGTCTGGGAAGATGTTCCACTAAATTTTGGAATGTGCTTGTTGAGATTTGTGCTAATTTGCCACAAGGACATTAATAAAGTCAGGTACTGATATAGGGTGAAGAGGCCTGGGGTGCAGTCAGCATTTCTGTACACCTCAAATGTGTTCAATAGGGTTGAGGTCAGAGTTCTGTAGCAGGCCACTACAACCCATGTAAACCATATCGTTGTGCACAGGGGCCTTGTTATGGTCAAACTCTCCTAGTTCTAGGGAAAATGTAATGCAACTGCACCCAAAGACATTCCATACAATTGTTTGGGAAAGAACCACATATGCTTGTTGCAATAGTTTGTTCATAAAGTCTAGTCTGATAGAGTACATATATTAGAAATAAATATAACTAACAAGCTAAGAAATACTTCCTTCCTACTGTTCTTTAAACCTCACTGTATATTTCACTCAAATAAGAAAACTGGTAACAAACAAAAGTCTCAGTAATCTCACATTAAGTAATCTCACAATCCATAATAAATGCCTTTTATTTTAATATATCATGATGCAATCTTGTTTTTAAATTTAAACTAAACAACATTTGTACTGGTTTAGAAATAATTAAAAAACAAATAAAAAAAAATACATTATTTACTTTATTGTATACTGTATATTGTATATATAACAGGATGAGAAAGGGCCAGTCTGATTATATTATCTCGTATTCATATTGTCTCCTACATATCAATTCATTTTACCCTAACAAACACATTAGACAGTAAAGTTTTGCAGAGGCCAGAAAGGAAGAGAAACCATTCTCTCATTTGCCAGATATGCCGTCAGCCGTCTCCAATTTATCCGTACACCGAGGTGCAAAGCCTGTAATGAGCGAGAATCAGCGAACTGCCAAAGCTTGAAGGACCATCACCTGAATGCAGTGAAATGGCCACGCTCCAGCCCTGTTAGACCGACCGTGCAGCAGAGAATACAGTTCAAGCGCAAAAATAGTCAGCTCCATGCCATCTTTCTAAAATGCTCCTGTTTTCGCCTTCATAGTGTTGAGGCTGCTGGAATTTGGCATCTAAAATCTACAAGCTTGGTTGTGTTTATGAACTTGACTACAAAAATGGCTAATTGCTTTTCAAAACAGTGGTTTCACATTCAGGAATAATTTACATACATGCCTTTTTGTTTTTTCAGCAGGCTCTTGGTTTAAGTATTCAAAGCAGCTAACTCAATAACTGAATATAAATGTATTAGTTTATAGCATAAAAGAGAAAGTAATTGGGACAAATTTATTTTGGAAAGAAACTTTTGGTTGAAAAGATGAAACCTGAACCTAGGGAATGTTTAAATGGATTACATAATTAACTAAGTCGTTTAATTGACGGTTTCAAGGGAAATAAAGTGGACAGGTAAAAAATTGACAAGAAAGTGAATTAGTTATACAGTAATTTGTTGATGCCAAAGAAAATGACAAATAACCATCTAAACAGCCATAACTCTCCTTAACAGTTAGCACACTGATGTCAAATAATGATTTTTTCCCTCTCTTCATTCTGCACATTTTGTAGTGGTGGGCTTTAGGGCCAGCAAAGCTTTCTCTGCTGGCCTAAACACTATCAGAAATACTGACCTACATTTAAAACCTACATTTTCATATTTGTTCCATGAAATTGTATTAATTTATCCCAGACAGTCTATTCTCTTCATTTCGATGTTAGATCTTTTGTCCAATTAGATTTCACACTTTATGTGCTGCCATGTCAATCCAATCTGCCCAGGGCCTTTAAAGTTAGTAGTGCTGGCCTATTTACCTAAGCCTCTATAAGAAATTAGTTTGTTTTCTTTAACCAATGACATTTTAAATTAACTAGCTGGCCCAGATTGGTTGGTCAGAGGGAAACTGTTACAGCCAAGTTCGACTAGCAAAACACGTCTGTAAGTGATCTGCATCTGCATCTGTTATTAGACAAATATTCATTCTTAACTGCTCCAGATGATGTACGTGGCACAGTTGTGTTTGTAGTGCAGAGGTTTGGAGTTGTCTTAACTGGGTTTCTTGCTTTAGTAAAATGGTATTCACCCTCCATATGCGAAATGACTCTCTCTCTCTGTAATGCCGCACGTTGTTATATTGTGTTTTTGCATATTTTTGATGGTTTCTAAAATTTTAATGTTAAGTTGGTATTAAGAGGTGGATTAAGCTCTACTGTAGCCAAATGTTCAGTTGCAAAACTTTGTTCTCTAACTGAGGTTAAGTATAACAAATGTATCAAGTGCATTTGAGTTAATGCAGTAATAATCACAATGCAATCAACATGCAATTTTACAGGAAATAGCCATTATCTTATTTATAATTGTTTAGCTTGTACTTTGTATTACCTGTTTTCTGAGCAACTTAGGTACTCGTCTCTTTTTGCTCCTAATGTTAATTAAGTAGAAACAGGACAATGAAGTGCACATCTTCATCATTAACATAAATACACATGTTCCTTCTGGACTGTATCTGGAAAGCTGCTAATGAGCTTGAATCTAGTTATAAACACAGCTGCTTCAGAAAAACCAAGCAGGAAGATGGTAAGTAGTTTAATATATTTAACACCTGATCATGTCTCCTTTCATTTTTTTTATTTTCATGGACAGATGTGGCTTGTTAAAATGGCCAAAGCAGTCGGCAGTTTACATGGCCTGTGTACAGATAAGAGTTTGGTGGCAAGAGTGTTTTCATAAAGGCCAGGAGAGGGGATGGAAAGTATTTCAAATGAGAAATGATATCTTCTGCAATGCTCTCTGGAGTGATAAGAAGCCTATTAATGAAGCTTTAAAAGTCCACCCTCCTTTGGTGCCATGATGTCACTTTACCCTGAGGGGATTATTGGGCGTTCTTCGAAAACATTCTATTTTCTTGGCATAATCCTGATGGTACTATGAATTTTCCTTCACTGCTTTGCTAGAGGTAGCAACTGAAAGCACCACATCCAATTGAGGGTAATGTTTTGTAAGATTACAGATTGTTTTTTTTTTTGTGATCCTATTGTTAACCAGCAGGAGAAATAAAAAAACTGGGCTGAATAAGGTTTTTTGTTTTTTTATGCAGACAAAAAAAAGGCAATGCGCAACCAGGCGAATTACACAAACATTCTTGGAGAAAAAAAACCCCAAAATGTTTAAACTTGAAAATGCCAATGATGGAGGCAAAATTGCACAGTGGGGATCTGCAGTGATGTAAAATATCTCCTCCTGGGCATTCAATTAAGAGTATTGATATTTTCTTATCGAAAATCAAAAAGTGTACTGTATAGTATTACCAGGGATCAGACACAATGATCAGAAACATTTCCAAGTAGAATAATAATAAAAAAGACTAAGAAACCTTAGTTACAAAAGAAACCATTTTATAACCTTTTTCTAAAAATGTACTTTGTACCAAATACTAAGTCAAGTTCTAGATATAGGCAAATATAACTTTAAATATTCACCTGATAATTTTTCCTCACACCCAGATAAAACATACTCTGAAAATAGGGTCTTCTGTGTTTTAAATGTTTTTAAAGATTCACTGGATAATTGGACAACAATGTTATAAATGTTTCTTTGCTCATTCCTGCAGCAGGAAAATTAAAGAATCTCTAATTATCCAATGAACCATTACATTGTTACATAGCCCTTTGTTTCCATACCAAGTGCGTACCAAGTACCAGGTCAGATTGAACTAAATCTTTAGTGCAGACCATGTTATAGATATTAAGCCTAATGTTCCTTGAGTGTTTGGGCCCCTAATCATTTCTACACAACCAGTTAATACAAATAACCTTACAAAAAGTTTCCCATGTTTTTAAGGTCTATTGGACCTTTAAGGTCTATTGGATAATTGGACAATCAGATTCATTCTAACGTAGAATCTTTATGAGTTCTTGTAGTGGGAAAACAAAATAAACTTTAATTAACCACTATAGCTCTTCTTTTTCTAAGAGTGTACCAAGTACCAATCAAGTAAAAAAAAAAAAAAACCTTTAATCCAGACTATGTTCTAGAGGTTGAGAGAAATATTCTTTCAGCACTCCTAAGGATTCATTGGATAATTGGACAGATGGTTTATTCAGTCATTCTCACATGGAACTTATAAGGGGTCCTGCAGCAAAAAATAAATAAAAAATAAAAATAAATAAAAAAATACTAATTATGCAATAAAACCTTAAATAGGCATTTTTTCTAAGAGTTAACCAAATACCAAGATAAATTGAGTGAAGTCCAGACCATGTTCTAGATATTAAGAAGAAAACAGGGACCAAATAAACATTATATACAAATATTCTGTAGCTCAATTAACTAGGATAAAAGCACCAAAGTAACATGTACACCATCAAAAGGCAGTGAGGATTTCATGATTTTTTTTTCAATGACAAATTTGAAAATATTAGGCAGAAAATCCAGACTATTGATTTAAAGTCAGCCAATTCAATAAATAACTCTGTAGATAACAATATAATTATATCAGATCAGTAACTACAATGTTTCACTCTTATTCTCCTATTGATTTTACTTATTCACACCTCAAAGTTATGAATTTCTTTTAGATCCTTTGCCTACATGTTTCTTCAAAAAGATAATCCCAGAAGCAAATGAACCTGTTCTAAAAATAATACATTCTTTCCTTAACAATGGTTATGTACCTAAATTGTTCAAGCTGGCAGTTATCAAACCCCTAATTAAAAAACCTGACCTCCAACCAACTCCAACTATAGACAAATATCAAATCTCCCATTTATATCCAAAATTCTAGAACATGTTAAGCACAGCAATTACGCTCAAATTTACATAGGAACAACATTCAGGAAATGTATCAGTCAGTTTATTAGTTATTCAACCTTGTGACTGAAGAAACACAAATATCCACCAAAACACTCCAAAATCTTGTTTTCTGCTTCCCAGAAGTATAGGAGGTTATAAGAGTAAATGGGGACTAAATGTAGAATAGGATGTTCAGAAAGCACATACAAAGCTTATGGTAAGGTGTCCACAAACATTTGTATATACAGTGTACTTAAAGTGTACTATAGTGGCATTGCCACTATATAAATGTCTTTTGACACTCTGTGTTCTGCCTTCTAGATGTCTGTTTGTGTTTCCAGTATGTGAGATACACCCACTGGTATGACAAAATTGAGTGAAATCAGTAATGTGGCTAAAGTAAAGTGAGTGTGAGAGCAGGTGCTGAGGACAAAAAAAAAGAAAAAATAAGCTGTAAGCGCTTTGCCAGAGTCCAGAACAGGGCACAAACAGGAGCACAGACACAAGGCAGGCTGTGGGGGGAAAGAAACAGTAAATAAAAAAGGCTCTATCATTTCACCTTGAATGCATTTTTATCAGCCACTTTTTATTTCTTGGGCCTTTGGTCTACGCCGGCCAGCTGTCATTCTGGAGACAATATTGGCTATCAGAGGCCGAACTGTGCCTAGGCAAGCTTGGCTGATTGTCAAAACCGCTGGTAAACGAAACTGTGGTGCCTTTACATGAGTGGTCAGGGAACTTTACACAGAGGACGGTGCATGTAGGGAAGCCATTTATATTTGTTAGAAGAAAATCAGTTTGTCGAGAGTCAAAAATGGGTTTACAGTCTTGAAGGTAGTGGGGTCGTTTACAGCCAGTATTTAAAAAAAAAAAAAATCAGAAATATTTGTCAATTGTCCAATTGTCAATGTTTGTAAAAGCATTAAGCAAACAAATAAGGTCTATAACAGTAAAACAATTTATGCAATTGTATTTATATACAGTACAAGTAACTTTAATGTTTGAGCAAGACTAATAGGCTGTACTTAAATAAAAAAAAAATCATGTCCAAAAACATGTGTTGGCTATCTTTCTATTTCTTTTAAGTAGGAATAAAACATGGTGTATTGTGCAGTAACAACACAACAACACAAATTCCATTTCATTCTCTCTTTGGAGGTTAACATCTATCTTTTATCTTTTGTCATGCTACTGAGAAAACACAAAGAAGAAAGGTTCTCTGTTCTGAAGTCTTTCATGTTATGGGAATGAAAACTAGTTCTGACTTTTCTCAAAATGCTGACAGTGTAGATTCCTTTCATCAATGCTAAATAAGAGCATAAAGTCAGTGTAATCTTTTAATAACGGGTTGTAAAATAAGGAAAACAGAGATTTGTACAGACAGAAATCTGACAGTACTGATAATTATAATTTAATGATATACAGTAAGCTCCAATAGCTTAAAATCACATGAATGCTCTGTTCTATTGCATCTCACTTCAAAGTTGCTTTGGATAAATGTAAAAAAAAATCTTGGTTGTCTTTTTTACTTTGTGTGTTCGAAGCTGCTTTAAAAGAATTAAAAGGACTATCCATTTGGTATAATAATAATAATAATAATAATAATAATAATAATAATAATAATAATAATAATAATAATAATAATAATAAGTATAACACAGTGTCAGTGAAATGATTTTTGGTTGAAAAATATCATTACTAGAAAAATGCTTTTTTTTCCCAGGAAAACTCTAAGAGACACAGTAAGAGATTGTTGCAAGTCATGTGAATAGGAAGCAAATATAAAAAAAGCAAAAAATGGAACACTAAAAGTGTTTTTTAACACTTTTTCACCACAAGTACATCAGCAAGTACATCTGCGAATGATTCTCTGGTTTGTCTCGTTTATTCGAGAGAGGATGCCAGAAGGTCCCTTCAGACTAATGCTTTCAAGCGTAAGCCACAGACTGTGTGGGATAATGAACATCTCCGTTTAAAGTTCATTATGTTGATTGCAGCACGTTAAAGCGTTCCTGTTTTCCAAATTTAATTTCATATTCTACAGTTTTCCTCTTGGGCAAGTCCATTAAATGTAAGCAAAGAATAATGCTGTTTTAGCTCTGTAATGGTAAAAGCACTGAATCTCACAGTTCCTTACCTAGGCTTTTTGGGTTCCATGTTTTTTAGCGTGTTTTTGTTTTGTTTGCTTATATAGTCAGAGTTGATCAATGCGATAACTGATGTGTTTCAGTTTCCTTCTGGGTGAATGGAGACAAGGGGCTGTCCCCTGTAGAATACATCTTCTTCAGAGGAACAGCAACATGGCCCCAAAGGCTGAAATGAATTGCTTTGTAATATATGCACATATGCTATAGCATACAGCAAGTACAAAACTCACTTTAAAAGAAGGCATGCCCTGAAACTCTATTTAAAAAATAATCCTACCAATATTCCACTGACAACACTGGGAATCTTTAGTCACAGAAATGCCAGCACTGTTAAGATGGTGTGTAACTTCTTCAACCTCACCTGCATCACTCCAGTTCATAACTGGTCTTAACTATAGATTTTTTTTCTCATTCATGCAGTTATTTCTTTGTGTGGTATTTCCCGGGAATTTCGTTGGTACATGTTTCCAATAAAGCATAGTGACCCTGACCAGGCAGCTACTATGGATGCTGTAAACATCACATGTTTACAATCACATGTTCACAATCACATGTTAAGGTTTTTCCTTCATCGTACAAGCTCTGAAGCTGACTGACAAGGATCGTCTTTCATCTATTGCTAACATTCATTTGTAAATAATGAAGCTACACACAGTCAGTAAAAGATGGCCAAATTATGAATAATTTCATTGTTTTCAAACAATATACATCCAATGCCCACGTCTTCCAAAATCCACGAACACTTTTGTGATTCATATTCTACCACCTGCTGAAACTATTTTCAATGTTAAAAATCTTCAGGAAATAAAATATTAATCATATAAAACCGAGTGCATTGCAATTTGAAATTAGAAATGTGAGAACAGAAATGTGTTTAGACAGAGAGCAACAATGGATGTCTGATGCCAGAGAGGAGTTAACATCACAATGTGTGCAGCACTGTCCAGTAATGGTTTGCTGTTACACACCACACACTAGACCCTTCAATACAGTGAAATTCATTTCATATTTGGATGACCTCTTCAATTAACTTGTGCTAGTTGAGAAAATATCTTCGTTTTTGTTTGGTATAATGTGGTGTTTCACCACAGTCATAGGCTGAATTGCTGCACATCCCAGACATTTCAAGACTGAGTTGAATTAGACATTCTAGAAGATATGAGTTTCCAGAGAGGATATGTAATATGTCATATTGATGAGGACTTGTAGGAGAAACTGAAGAGTAGAACCCTCACCTTACTTTACAATATAAGCTATTACACATGTAATTAATGCATTGACTTTTTTCAAATTATCATTGCAACTCTGGAATTTCAGTATATTTTGTTATCACCTTTTTTTTTTTTTTTTTTTTACAATAAAAGTACTATATGCAAAGAACGCAAAATTGAGCATTTAATTTCATTCAAATTTCTTCATTTAAACTTCATTCTTGTTACAAATGCTTTAGTACAGTCAATAATTCTTATTCTATAATGGAATAATACATTGTCACTTGTAATTTCAAAGATAAAAGTTCCTAATTTATGTTATGATTCATGTGGTTATTGTTTTCATTTGAATGTGTAATACATAAATGTATGCATTCTAAATGATAATTTTTGGCAGTGTTTTGGTGAAACAAGTATATTTTCATACTTATATAAAGTGTTTTGTTGGGCTGAGTGAGTTTTTGAGGTGAGTTAATCACTCATAAAATCATCTTACAACTCTTTTTCCTTTAATCATCTATTGTATACCATTACACTGTATTGATTTACAGCATAATCCCACAAGCCAGCGTAATCCAGAAGAGGACGGGTTCCTTATTGAGTCTGGTCCTTAAAGTTTTGTTCCCAATTTGTCTAAGTCTCAGCTACTATTGACCCAGGTCTGTTCATTATAAATCCAAATCTGGACCCTGATTTCTGTAGCTGCTTGTTAACAATATATATTGCTAAAAAAAGAACAAAGGCTATTTCAATACCATTTCATTATTGACCATATAATAACTAGGCTTTGTAGACTGTAGAATAAAACAGGTGCACTCCCAGTGTTCTGAAAATGTAATTCAGTATGTGACAGCTGAAATGTTTATGCGGTGTTAAGAAGCTTTGGATGAAGTTCTGTGTCTGGCTGAGAACACCATTTCCGATGTGGCACTTTTATTCATTACCACACATTAGCATGCATTTACATATATTTGATTTGGATGCAGCGTGGCATAGAAGCAGAGTGGAGTCCTGTTTTCAATGCTGTGACTTCATTTGCCACAACAGCAACCTCGGCAGAGCTGAAATTCACACCCTCTGCTAATGTTAGCAGCTGCTTTATTTTTAAATTTTTAAACATGTTATTTTCCCTATTGTGTAGACAAAACACTATGTCAACTCCATTTAGTCAAGAAGTTCTGCAGGAGATAAAGAAGGCGTTGGTCCTGGTGAATAAATAGATTTTGATGACTTGAGATGTTACTATAATGAATGGAGTATATACTGTTATAAAATATGTTATATGTATACTGTTATATACTGTTATATATATACTGTTACATGTAGTTATAATAATGACTGGATGAGTTACTGTAATGACAGGAAAAGTCATTGTTATAAATATGTTAATTATCGTAAAAACATCATTTTACAATAATTATTTCTGAGAGCCCTCTTATATCTGTGTTACCTTCTGGCTCTCACTTCTGCTGTCACAGATACAGTAGTCTTTCCGGAGTCACTACTTGCAGTCTGATTACACCTACTGTGCCCTTAACTATTATGTAACAATCAGGATCTTATATTACTCTATATCCATATTTCTCTCTCTCTCTCTCTCTCTCTCTCTCTCTCTCTCTCTCTCTCTCTCTCTCTCTCTCTCTCTCACACACACACACACACACACACACACACACACACACACACACACACACACACACACACACACACACACTCTCTCTCTCTCTCTCTCTCTCTCTCTCTCTCTCTCTCTTTCACACACACACACACACACACACACACACACACACACACACACACACACACACACACACACACACTCTCTCTCTCTCTCTCTCTCTCTCTCTCTCTCTCTCTCTCTCTCTCTCTCTCTCTCTCTCTCTCTCTCTCTCTCTCTCTCTCTCTCTCTCTCTCTCTCTCTCCCTTTCTGCAAAAGTAAAAATTCTTTTGAGGTGCCAGTGATCAGGACCCTTTCTGGGCTGCCTGACTCATCCTGATACTCTTTATCAGGATGCAGCTGTTTTTTTTTTATTTTTTTCTTGTCACTGTCGACACTGGTGGTAAGGTTTGGACTCTGGATCGGAAAGGTCACAAGTTACAATCCCAGCACCACCGAGCTGCCACTGCTGGGCCCTTGAGCAAGGCCCTTAACCCTCAACTACTCACTTGTAAGTTGCTCTGCATAAGGGCATCTGCCAAAAGCCATAAATTTAAGAAAAAAAAAAAGAATAATTTAATGTTTGCTTGTATAGTAGTACAGATTTACTGTCCTCATAAAATAACTCAACATACAGCCATTATTGTCTAAATAACTGGAAACAAATGTGAGTACACCCTAAATGTCAAAACTGTGTCTAAAGTGTCAATATTTTGTGAGAGCACCATTGTTATCTAGAACTGGCTTAATACTACGGGCTATCATGTTTTGCTTCAGAATGTCACAGTACATGTTGGAACCCATGTTTCCCTCAATGAACTGCAACTCCCCAGTACCAGCAGCACTCATGCAGCCCTAGACCATGATGCTTACCACCATGCTTGATAGTAGGCAATACACAATTTTCTTGGTACTCCTCACCAGGGCATCGCCACACATGCTGGACACCATCTGAGCAAAACAAGTTTATCTTAGTCTCATCAGACCACAGGACATTGGTTTCAGTAAATCATGCCTGACTTGTTCCAGCGTTTGCCGTATAATCTGAGCACTGACAAGCGAACCACTTTTGCAACCACTAAAGTATTAGCAGCACTTATTCCTTTGTTTTTTAAAGCCAACTTCTGCACCTAACGCACAGCGCATGGACTCAACCTCTTTGATAGACCCTTTGATAGAGGCCTGTTCCGAAATCCCATCTTGGAAAACCTCTGTATGACCCTGGACACTCTACTGTAACTAAGTTCCAGGGTGTTACCAATCTTCTTAAAGCCTAGACCATCTTTGTGGTGAGCAACAATTCTAATTCTCAAATCCTCAGGGAGTTCTTTGCCATGAGGTGCAATGTTGAACATCCAGTGGTCAGAATCAGAGAATCAGAGGCCTGAACTGAAAGCACCCATGTTTAACTGATCTAATACAAGATTTTCAAATTTGTTTAGTCCTGTCAAGCAGGTTAACTGACATACAGCTGTTATCACTTATGGTGTACTCACTTTTGTTGCCAGTTATTTTGACAATAATGGCTGTAGGTTGAGTTATTTTTAAGAGGACAGTTAATCTATACTGCTATACAAGCTGTTAATTGACTACTCTAAAGTGTAACTAAGTTTAATTTCTATAGTATTGTGCCTTAAGAATTTTTAATAAAATGGTTAAAATTATATGTATAATATTTTGCTCTCAAAAATGTTACAATATTTCTAACCCTCAGCCTTCTTTCAGTATTACATGCTCTGCACTTTAGCATAATTCAGACGACTTGCAGATGATAAGTTAAATTGACTTTCATGGCCTAATTCATAACCTACATGTTAAGTAATTGCAATTAAGACTAGCTCGTTTGGCATGCTTTGAGAGTTTGCATGTTTAAATCTTTCGAGTGGCTTTTGATTAGCAGCTTCTGCCCCCGACACCGGAGTAATTATGACATTAAGCATTTGTCGCATGCTCTGATTGCCGACCCATAATGAAAAGGAACATGGCAGCCTTAGCCGGTCAAGCCTGTATAATCACGGTACCGATCGTGACACTATTGTTTACACAGCAGCGCTGGAAAATTACGCTGGGAGCATATCGTGCAATCTGGGCCACCAAGTCAATGTCAAAGAAGCAAACATTGCGCTCCTGGACAGAAGAGATTAAATAGATGTTAAATGCATCATGGGTAAAAAAGAACGATACCAATTCGAGCCTGCTCTACTGGGAGATTGTGTTTGCACCCAAAAAAGTTTTTTTTTTTTCTTTTCTTTTTAAAAGCAGAGGTTACTGAACGGACGCTGCAGTATGATATACAAATATATATGCAAAGATGATGCTGCATACATTATATATGAAACTGTCCACATTGTGAAAGACCAAATCAGTCTTTTTTTTTACTGCCAAAAAATGCAGCCAGAATGACAATCACTAAAAATACTTTTACACATTAATCAGTTTTTGATCAGAAATCCAATTCTGGCTTTGTATTTTCACAGCACAGCAGGTCTATGTAGAGCCATCAGAAGTATGGGGGTTCTGAGCTCATGTTGTGCGTTTGTTATTATCTTCCATGGATGTTTATTTTTTATTTTTTATGTTTGTTTTTATTCTTATTGCCCTTGAGGAGAGGGCAATTGCACAGTGCTAAAACAAATTATCACATGCAATTATTTTTTCTCTTTTGAAAATTTTACAATTGGAAAAAAAACACAGACAAGAGAATTGTTTTTAAAAAAAAGAAAGGTGTGTGTTTATAAAAAAAAATTTATGCTGCCTAACTTTCTCCTTAGTTCTGGTAACTAAGCAACATACTACATTCAGATCATTATAATGGCAAGTTATTGTGCATTAAAGTGAAATGTGAATGAATGAAAATAAAATTAAATAAAAAATTGAAAGTAAAAAAAATATCAAAACATAATGTTATTATTATAGGAAAATCAACATCAAAGTGGTTGAGGTAGTCCCATTAACAACATACCATGAAGCTCTTTGTTCATCTTATATGTTTACTACATTTGGCAGATGCCCTTATCCATAGCGACTTACAATTTATTCAGTTATACAGCTGGACAATTGTGGATTAAGGGCCATGTTAAAGGGCCCAGTAGTAGAAGCTAAATGGTGCTGGGTTTTGAACCCACAACCTTCCATTCAGATGTCCAGCATCTTATAAAATTAGGTACCACTTCCCTACATATACAACAAATGTCCAACACTTACAATTCATATTTATGGAATAATGACAGGAACGTTTTATTTGTTTATAGTTGCAGAAAGTCCACAAAATAGATCATGTTATTATATATCTTAGATGTATATCTTACATTTATAAACACTCATTCCCTCAGTTTCTTTTGCTTTAAAAAGACCAAAAAGAAAAATAAAAGCTGCAGTTTATTACAGTACAATTACTGTTACAGATTAACCCAAAAGTTTTCTGACACGAGGACTGTATTGTTGCAGAAAACCTACTTTTGCAAATAATAATAACAGTGGAGTTTCCTTCTCATTGCTTCCTCACATACAAATCATAATAGATCATTAAACAGTGCCTTGGTGTAACTCTTGTTTAATATTTAAAATAAACACACACACACACACACACACACAAAAAAAAAGTCCAAACTTGATCAAAAGTCAAAAGGTTAAAATAACAATAAAAGTTTTTCACACAGTTCAGTGTGCAACAATTAAAACTGCTCGTGCTGCTTTAAGAAGGTCCAAAAAAAACTGCTGTTGTCATTATTATCTTCCAGGCCTCGTTTTTTGATTAGGCTGCCCTTGACGAAAGGACAATTACGTCAAGCTCAAACAAACAGAGCCCTAAAGCGTTAGGTGCTGCCTGCATATCTAAGCCATGCTGAACTATTTCCTTCCCAACAGAGCAAAGGGAGTAATCGACAAGCTCATCTGCCTAAAATATGATTGTCTGGAAGAAAATCAGGTGAAAACCATATAACTTGGTGTGTTGTTGAGCTTTTAAAAAAGATGAAAGAAATAATGAAAGAAGAAAGTGGGCTCAGATATTTTTGAAGAAATGTCTTAGAATGACATCATGTGAGGCTGGTAATTGTTCTGGGGTATGGAAGTGATTAAGGAGGGACAGAGAAGGATAGAGTAGCTCATTTATTCCTTTTCCCTGTTTGGGAGAAACGAGAGAAAGAGAGAGAGAGAGAGAGAGAGAGAGAGAGAGAGAGAGAGAGAGAGAGAGAGAGAGAGAGAGAGAGAGAGAGAGAGAGAGAGAGATTAGTGTGTGGTTCAGTGAATAAATCTCAGTTTGAGTATTATGTGGGGCTAAGGGTGGATTTATCTGCCTGGTAACACTTCTTCTAAAGCCACTCTTTATAAAGCCTAAGATCTGTGCTTTAATTATTTGTAATTTATTGTCGGGACTTTGCTAACTTTTTCTAAATAAACGCTAATGATGCCTTATTAAATACTATAATTAATTTTATCAGCACTAAGTGATAACACTTATTGTAAAATAGATTATTAGTTACTATAAAGTTACTATTTACACTTACCCTTCAGAAAATGTATTAGGGGCCAAGCACAGAAGATGCAAAGGCACTCTATTGTTTTCCTAACTCTTTCACTTCTACTTCCTTTTCTTCTACTGGCAGCTCATAAATTCTGGTACAAAGCTGTAACATTTGGATCACGGATTGGGGGACATTTTAGTACATTTAACCAAATTTGGGCCAAGTGCTGCCATTAATCTAAAACCACCAATACGGTCTAATTAAGGCCTAGTTTGGAAGTATGTACCAAATACACTTTTGGTTGGTCATTACTTTTTGACAGTTTTGTGAAGCTTTGCAAGATAACTCAGTAAAAGTAGTGTTCCTATGAATAGCTAGTAATCACAATCACAATTGACTTTCCAAAATCTTATATCAAGCAGGTTTTTTTTCGAGAAGCAATAAGACTTAAACGATTTACAACAATTAATTTAAAATCTTAACACACTGGAACCTGGATTGTTAGGAAAATATCTTAACTCTCTTGAATTCGTCAATGAAATGTTAAAGAAGACTTTAAAGACTTACAACACATACAGTAGCAGGACGGAAACACTTTAGACTGTAACCAACTAAGCAGACAGTCATCTTAGAGAAAGTGGTATATTCCTTTTAAAATTGTATATTGATATAATAACTGTAATTTTATCTTGATCTGTCAGTAAAACTGGCTTAATTTCTTTAATCATCCCATTTTTGTGTTTTTGACATAATACTCCATCTCTTCAGCCGAGTACAGTACCAATTAAAACAAGTGTTATATACAAGCTATAAATAGGCATAAAACCCCAAGACTAATGATAGGGCTGGAGTTCATGTCAATCATATCTCCCAGCAGAAATATCTAGTTTTACAGTATATAAGACTAGAGATTGCATTACATTACATAAATGCCACTGTTCATTATAAAGCCATGCATCATATTATAGTTTATTTGAGGTCTGAGTCCAAGTTAAACACATTATAAAACATAAAAGCCTGTGCTTGCCATGCTTTTAAGACTGACAACAGTAACTAGTTTTAATGTAATATTTGAATAGTTGTAAAAGACCCACTGACTGATAGTAAGTATTGGCTTAAATGCAGGACTGTTATCACATATAACATTTTTTTTTAAACATACTGCCTAATAGGCAGAAAATGCCCTGTAGACATCATTATAAAAAAATTTAACACTTTGGTGTTATAGAAAAATCAACAAATAAACAATAAGCTGCTGTAATGAGACCTGACACAGAACTTTCTATTTTACACACTAGAAGTATCTGTTTTGCCCTAAAGTGTTTTATTCCTCTTATAATGCAGTGAATTTGCGAACATTGCAATGTTTATTTATTTACCAAAAATTTAAAGTTAAAACGTCCACAAAATTTGTTATGGCAGCTATAAATCATTCCTTCTCATTCCATCTCAAAGCACTTTGACATGATGCAATTTTCTTCTTTGCCAAAAGAAGTTTCCTGCAAGGATGCCAAAATGGCATCCAGTATTACCTATCAATCTGTGGACAGAAGCACTGGGACACATTTCCAGCCACATGTGGCTTTTCCTCAAACTGTTACCACAAAGTTGGAAGAACACAAATGTATAGGATGTTGTTAAATGTGGTAGCATTACATTTTCCCTTCACTTGTATTCTGTTTCAACATGACAATGACCTTGTGCATGAACTGAGTTCCATTAAGATATGTTTTACATGGGTTGGAGTGAAAGATCTTAAGTGGCCTGCTATAGAGCACTGACCTCAAGCCTTGTGTATACCTTTGGGATGAAATGAAACACTGACTGCACCCCAGGCCTCCTCATCTACATCAGTACCCAACTTTACTAATACCCTTGTTAGTAGACTGAGCACAAATGTTAATAAATTTTCAAAAAGGACATAGCTACAAATTTTATTGTCAGGTGTCCACAATTTTTTTGTCTAGATAGTATTTGTACACTTCTGTGTCAGAACATCAACATTTTATTTTTTAAACATTACAAGGTGTTATCAGGCAGAAATTCCTTACGAAAATGTTGCTAAAAATGTTGCTTGTTGTTTTATCTTTAAAAATTGCATTGCGCATGTGTCCGTGCATATGGGTGTGTGCACACATTTTCTAGGTGTCTGCTTTTTGATATTTGATAAAAGAATAATCCTATGGAATTTTTTTGCATTCAAGGCAAATTCTAGCATGAAAAAAAGAAAGTTTCTTTGTAACAAGTCATTTCCCCCTCCTCCCTTTTCTACTGTTCATTTGGTATTCCACTGTTCCGACATGTCTGGGAGCATTTGTAGGGGAAAAAAGACTATTTCTTTTTTTCCGTGATGTAGAATCTGTCATTGTCTCGTGCAGTCTGGATCCATGAAAAATTCTAATCCATCAAGCATCCCTTTCTCTTGGTGTGGCTCCATGACCTTGGGCAGAAAACAGCACGGCTGATGTATTATGAGTGCAGTCTGATGAATAATTATCCTCAAACTCTGTGGCCCCTAAACACACTGGACAGGAGGACGTGAGCGTGGGAAATCAGAATCGGAGCAGGAGCTTCCAAGCGATCTGCATTTTCTAATAAATGAAGCGAGACTCATAATCACATCCTGAAGGCGTGTTTGTGTGATGATATCATCTAAACAAATTGCATTAGGTGATTGGAGAGTTGGGAAGCCTGTCTAAATGAAATGTCTAGTTCGGGACAAATGAAGTGTCAAAATATAAAAATCAACTGCAGCTTTATAAAATGACCGAGCAGCAGTGATGAAATTATTAATATTATTATTATTTTTTCTGTGAGTTCACAACAGTTATCACTGATGTGTTGAAGTGAATATTATAGCCTGTAATACTGATTTATAACGGAATCCTAAAAAAACCCTTTCAAAATGTATATAAAGTGGGACCAGACTGTATGAGTACATTAAATTTTTTTTTTTCTCAAAGGCAATGTTTTAGCTTGCATCAAATCACACTCAATATACACTGCTTGAACAAAAGTACTGGGACACCTGACATTTAAAAGTATATGTGGGTCTTTCTCAAACTTTTAGCACAAAGATGGAGGCACACAATTATTTAGAATGTTTTTGGATGTGGTAGCATTACATTTTCCCTTAGTTGAACTATGAGACACAAACCTATCAAAGCGTGACAATACCCCTGTGCACAAAACAAGTTCCATGAAGATATGTTTTACATGGGCTGGTGTGGAAGATCTTGAGTGGCTTGCTATAAAGCTTTGACCTTAACCCTACTGAACACCAGTCAGATAAAGTAAAATGCTGACTGAACCCCAGGCCCCCTCAAGTTCTCCTCAGGTACCTAACTTTGGTAACTACCACCCTTATGGTTGAATAAGATCAGATTCCCATAAGCACACTCCAAAATCTAGTGGAACATCTTTCCAGAAGAGTGGGGATTATTATAAATGGTGACTAAATGACACAAATTATTTAACAACCCCAATTCTAAAAAGGTTGGGACATTTGCAAATCTCATAATACTATTTGATCACATTAGAACATAAAAAACATATGGTTTTTTTTTTTTAATTATGAGTAGACATAATTGGGAATAAAAAGAGCGGCTTAAACTGGCAGAATCTTTCAGAATTAAATTGTGCAGCGGATCACTAATTAGTGAAAGACTGTATCTAAAAATTGTGACCCAATTTCAGAATAATATTACTTAACTTAAAAATGCAATTACTTTGAATATACAGTAAATAATATTATTAAATGATTCAAAGAATCTGGAGAAATATCTATGGACAAGGGCGAAAATCAATTTTGAAAGCCTGTGATGCCCAGGCAGCACCATGTTAAAAACATGAATCTGTAATTGAAATCATTTTAGAGTTTTAGAAACACCCCAGAAAAGATTTGTAAACACAGTGTCACATACAAATGCAGTTAAAAGCTCTCTCGCACAAAGAAGACATCAAAATTGACACATTGAAGTTGAAGTTGACAACAGTTCTGTGGCTGGACAAATACATTTTTTTTATTATTTTTGAACTGGCCTGCCTGCATTCCAGACCTTTCACCAATTGAAAACATTCGGCACATTATGAAACAAAAAGTACAACAAAGACAACCCAGGACTATGGAACAGTTAGCTACCGGAGCAACTCCAGAGCCCCACCGAGTGCGCCGCCACGCTTCGGACATCCGCAGACGTTGATGCCGCCCCGGGGAATCACTCTGGCTCAGACCTTTCCTGGCTTCAAAGGTGTTCCACCCAGTGGCGGTTTGCAGAAAGTTCCGAGGTGTCCACCACTGGCACCTGACCCTCCTCATGCCCCAGGTTTTGCGTGCCTTCCTCGGAGTGCCCTGGCCCACCTGCCGAAGGTGGGATTGGGGTGTCAGGAGCCGCCCCCTGGAGGAGCGGGTAATGTCAGAGAACCACCAGCCACGCCTCCCTCTAAGGCTCACACTATCAATCAGCCTTTTCCTGCTTTAATTACCTACACCTACACAAATTTATAAGGTCCCCATTCCCCCTCACTCACGGTTGGATCTACTAGTTGCTCACCCGGACTTCCTACCACTCGTGTTCCTCGTACTTCCATGCTCCTGGCTATGCTTCGGATGAAGCACGCACGATAAGTCTGTGTTTGCATGTTGAGTATAACTAAAGACATTCTGTTGTACTCCCGGTTCCTACGCCTGGTCCATCTGTGACAACAATGAGATTTGCAAACCTTTGAATTCTGTTTTTATTTACATTTTACACATCATACCAAATTGATATAATTTATTGATAAATTGAGTAATTTAATTGATGTAATAAACTGGGCATAATCACTTTGCAATTTGTTTTTTAATTGTTAGAATAAAAAAAAAAAAAAAAGGGTAATATATATATATATATATATATATATATATATATATATATATATATATATATATATATATATATATATATATATATATATATATATATTTTAGCCTGAAGAAAAAGACTTACATTTTTTTTTACTTTTTTTTAGGTATTTAGAACTGGGGTTATATGGTCAGGTACCCAAAAGCTTTTGTCCAGCGAGTATAATGGTTTAGGACTAGGCCTGTTGCTTGACTGATTTATTAAATTTATTTTAGCTATTTATGAGCTTACCACAGTGCTTGTCCAGCAAGGCAACAGTTTAATAAACAGCATCATTGATTTCTGAAACACTATCTGCAACAAATCAAAAAATCCGTCACAAAATGCAATCTCTTGTCATTATTTCTGACTCGATTTACATACTAAGAAACAAAACAGATGGCAGGTGTTCAAATAATGCAATCTGTGAGAAGGCAAATTTTCGAGTAATTGAGCTGCTGCAACATGCTGCACCGTCTCAGCTTTTCTCTTCCACCAGCTCAACCCAAATCACAGACAATTTCCTCTCCCATAATGGTTTTGATAGAAAAGGGAAATTGGACAATATTCCACATTATAGACACACTGATTGCCATTTTTATCTCATGGGCCAATTCTGTTTCTATCTAAAGGCATCATTAAGTATAGCGGAGAAAGGGGAAAAACAACTGTGCAAAAGGATTTGAAAAAATGCCGGAGCCTGTAATCAGCTCAATTAAAAAAAAACTCAAAAAAGTCAGAGATAGCTTTCCCAGAAAAGGAGATGAGGGAAAATTTTGCATGCATCCTGTTCTATAATAATGCCTGACAAAATAAACAACACATGGCCGGAAATACGGTGAGTCTCGGTCTGTAGTTTAGGTATTGTTAGGAGGCTGTTTAATTTGTCAATAAAAACAAATTGTAATGATTTGCAAATCTCATAAGCCCACATTTTTATTAACAACAGAACATAGAAAACATATCAAATGTTTGAACTAAGAATATGTACATTTAAATTTTTTTTTAATTGTCTCCAGAAAGTTGGGACAGGGCAACAAAAGGTTTAAAAATGAAGTGCTACTAAGAAAAATAGCTGTAGGAACATTTTGCAGTTAATTAGGTTAATTGGCAACAGGTCAGTAACATGATTGAGTGTAAAAAAAAAAACTATCCTAATAAAGATGGGTAGAGGTTCACCAATCTGCGAAGAACTTTGGTAAAAATTGTGCAACAATTTCAAATTAATGGTCCTTAACATTAGTTCCCCTGCAGGAACTCGAGCTGCTATGGAACACTTTGTGAATGCCCCTGCGTTGTCCACACTCTGAATCAGGTGTATAATATAGGGTGCCCACCCAATGGCCCAACGACGGAATCCACTGGTGTGAGTGAAGGTATGCTGCGTGTTAGTTCATCTTCCTTAAATACCCAAACCATCATAAACACGTAAATTCAAAGTGATTAAACCTTTGCAAATCCTTTCTTGGGACAAGATGTGACCTAAAACCAAATGTCACCTAGACCACCTGGTAAGGATCTTCTCAGGAGCAACCCTTATGTCAGTAATTTCCCCAAACCTGAGGTCTGTTGTACTGATATAGGACTGAGATCATATTTCCAATCACACTGAGACCTTTAAAATGATACTAAACATGTGATGGTAAAATGTATACATTATGTAAGTAAAGTTGCTTGAATTCCGGGACCTTCTAAGTTATCTCCCCAGGAGGGAAAGAGGGGGCTCAAGGATTGGTGACTGGGCAGCGGAACAAATGGCTTTCTCTCCTCAGATCAAAGAGATCCTCTCTTCAGATTAAAAGGTTTATTGTTTTGTTGCATGGCAGTTTTCGGGGACTGGGATCATGAACAGATCTGACCATCCTTACAGTTATCAGTCCAATGGAAAATGCTTCATAACCAGGAAGCTTAAAAGCACATGGAGTAAAAAAAAATAAGCAGCAGCTTCTGTTTGTTCAGGAAGCGCTGAATGTCCAGTAAGGTAGGAGTTGTTTAAATCCTTCTTTCTCGGCATGAAAGCAACCAGGAAGACGAAACATTGGTTCCATCCTTGGGTTCCTCCTTACAAAGAACCACTTACTTAGGCGTAATATGGGACCAGACACCCTCTTGAGGCAAGGGCCGAGGCCCGGGGAATGGGCGGCTTCACCCCGAGGTGGTGGAGCAAATTTAGGAAAAGTTTTACAGAGCTCAGGTCGACCTGTTTGCGTCTCAAGAGATGTTCCGGATTCCATCTCTTCTTGGTGGCCCATGGTGGAACACCCTCCCTGGGAGCTTTCTCTCAGGAGGGATCTTCTATTTTAGGCATGGGGCACAATAATACACCCACACCCAGAGCTAAAGAGCAGCTATAGGGGCCGCAGCTATAGCCGCCGGTCTCTCCATCGAGGTTGGCGACTGTTCACTGCAGATGCTCGGCAGATGGATTGTGGATGCGATTTCCACCTCCTATGAGTTCTCTGGTCTCCCTGCTTCCTTAAGGGTCAGAGCACACTCCACTCAAAGTGTGGCCTCTAAGGTCTTCTCCTCTGAAGTTTCCCTCCAGGACATCTGCAATGCTGTGGGATGGTCCACCCCACTGACCTTTGTCAGGTTCTACAGCCTCGACGTCAGTGCCACTTTTGGCCCCTCTCTCCTTTACCCTAGCTGTGCCTGCCCACACTAGGCAGGAATTGGTCAGTCTGGCTTGATTGGACTCTCGTTCACAAAGCATTCCATTGCAGCTCGAGTTCCTGAAGGGGAACGTCTCCAGGTTAAATATAACAATGTAACCAAGGTCCCCAGAGGGAACGGGGCAATGTGTCTTTATGCCACACTGCCTTCATCCCTGCAGCGCTTTCTTCTCCTTTCAGAAGCTGTCGCTGGTTTCACTCAATGTGCTGGTTGTGAGGTCACCCCGTCGGTGCCACCGCACTTTACATTGGACTGGTTATATATGTAATTCAGAGCATGGACAACGCAGGGGCGCATTCCAATGCAGCGTCTCATTCCCTCGGGGAACCATCCTTACATGCGTAACCTGGAGACGATTGTAAAGTCTTAGTTTGCAAGGAATTGGAATGATGTCTTTTTGTTTACATTTACGTTTTACACAGCATAATAACTTTTTTTGGAATTGTGGTTGTAATTAAACCTGCATACTTATTTTCTTTTGAGGATAACATCTAGTTTTAATCCAAGAATAATCAACAATTTGAAAAATTCCTCCCTAATATTGTTCTAATTAAGAGTAGGAATGACTCTGGGTCTATTTTTGGGGGTTTATAAATTGTAAACTGCTATTTCATGTCTATCATAATGATGCAAATTTCAGAATAAAAGGATTTTCCAGTATACATGACATGCCATGATTATAAGAAGTGAGTGTAGCTTAAGCTTTCTTCAAAGATGATATGATTTAGATAAACTAAAGCAACAATGTTATCAAATTTATTTCTATTTGTATTCAACAACAGAAATCTAACAGACTACTTTCACTGACTCTGGAACTTTCTGCCACTATCTGTGAATACTGGATTATGTTTTGGATGTGGTGTCATGTTAAATGCAGAACTGGTTTGACATGTGCTAAATATATCACATACAGGTATGTGTCACAGAGGAATATAGTTCTCTAATGTTTTCACACTTTATTTCAGCTCTCAACAGATTATATAACTCATCCAGGTTTTTTTCAGATTTTACATTACTTATTCACAACATGAATAGACACATCACAAATTCTCATACCAATTAAAAAAGATTGTATAAACAGGACATGTGTTAATAAGTACACTAAGTTCTTAATGTATAATTGAGTCCTTGATTTTGCATGTACTATAGTCACAATCAGATTAAGAGGTGATGGCACAATACTAGTCTTAGTACTCTCTAGACTTTTGGGATATTCTTTAGTAAAACATTTTAATTGACTTATGAACTCTATATGGAAAAAGGTATTAGGACATATAGAGCCATATGTGATTCTTTCCCAAACTGTTAGCACCAAGTTGGAGGAACAAAATTATATTGTATTTTTTGAGTGGCCTGCTGTAGAGCTCTAACCTCAACCCTGCTTAACATCTATGGGTTTGAACACATTTACTCTTATTACATGACAATCATATGCAGGCCTAATTATGTTAATCATACTACAGTTCAAAATCATGTGCTAATGCTGTACTTGGGTAGAATCCTGCCTAGTTATCGTAAACATAGGTTCTATGTCTATAAAATTTGATTTGATTTGATGTGTTATATGTTAAACATATGTTCTATTCGTAGGTCAATGAATGGATTTATTGTGTTCTAGAACTCAAAAAAGTTGAGACGCTGTGTAAAATGTACTGTAAATAAAAACAGAAAGCAAGAATTTACAAATCTCATTAATTTTTTTTTTATTTACAGTAGAACTCTAATCCAAATGTTTAAACTGAGGAATTGTACTATTTTAAGAAAAAAAGTAAGGTAATTTCAAATTTGATGGCTGCAGCATGTCTCAGAAAAGTTGGGACAGGGACATGTTTACCACTGTGTAGCTCATCTATGTCTGATACAGGACTCTCGCTACTCAGCAGTCCTTCCTCTTCTTTATCACACTTTTCATTTAAATTATTTTAATGTTTTTAGTTGCTTAAAGGTATGAACTGCAAGCAGGCCAGTTCAGCACCCAGATTATTTAATGATCAGTGCTATGGAACAATTGCAGAATCTACACAGATTTTCAAAGATGGGTGACCCTCTGCCCATGACTTAACCTAATTCGTTGCAAAATGTTCCTCCAGTTGTTTCTTTTTAGTCACACCTACTTTTTCCAGCCTTTTGTTGCACTGTCCCAACTTTTTGAATGTGTTACAGCCATCAAATAAAAATTATCTTATTACTTAAAATGGTACATTTTCTCAGTTAAAACATTTAACATTTAAACAATGTTTTTATGTTCTAATGTGAACAAAATGTGGGTTTATGAGATTTTCGAATGAGTGCAGTCTGTTTATATTTATATAGTTTATATTTATATTTTGAAAAAAAATTTTTTAAGGTTATTTTTTCTTGATTGTTAAATTCATCCACTGGATTTTTCTCTGATATTTTATGTCATTGACGTGTGCTAGTCATTTTGGTCAAGGACTGCCTAGCTTACTTGGCTCTGCTCCTTGTTCAATATGCTGTACAATACTATAATTCAGAGCTGCCTGTCTTTTGCAAAGAAAATTTTGGTTTAACATTTTCTATTTAAAACAGTAGAATCAAACAGATCTCTGCTAGAGTTCTAAAATTGGTTTAGCTGGATTGTTAACTTGCTTTGAGTTTTATTAGATGAAGATATGACTGGAAAATTACAAAAAGATAAATTTTTTATTGTGTTAATGAAAAATAAAAAAATGTTCACCACAATTTTTTAAAGCATCATTAATTGAATCATGATCTAGATCCTTCCAGGTGATACCATTTCTATCACAAAACTAAATTTTTTTTTTTTTACCATTATGAGAAAAAAAGAGCAAGTCAATACTTCATACACACACACACACACACACACACACACACACACACACAGAAAAAAAAAACGCACAATGCGCTGTTCACAGATGTAGCAGATTCCAGAGTGCATGAAAGTAGGACTCTGTTCAAAATGTTATTGGATTTGGCAGCTAAGTGAGGAGTGAAAAGTCTTATCGCTTCAGTCGGTCGCCATCAATAAAACATGAGCTCAAGGAGCTTTGCGTCTCTCCTTATTTATGTTTTTTCTTTTCCACTTGGAGATTCTATCTGCACCATAGAGAACACTATGATATATACCTTAAGAGCTATCAGATCCTTGGGGGAACAGAACTAACACCTAAAGAGAGTGCATTGTTTTGTTGCTTCATTAATGCATCGTGCTGTCATGTAACCTGACCTACACGCTGTATCCACCAAATTGATAAAGTGCAGAGAAAGATATTAAGGGGGTTGTTTCCTTAAAATCAATTTACAGCCTGAACAGGTTGTGTTTATTGATTTGAAGGCTGCTGTAACGGATGCCTAATTATCAGGCTGTGCTTAAAATGTGATCTTGAGTTGAGAGATTGAGTGACAGCCTATGAAGTCTAACCCCCCCCACCGACCCACACAACCCTTCCCTTATGAAGCATAATTAAACTCAAAGTGCTTCATGGCCAAACAAACACTTTGACCCATAGTTCTGTATGCTTAAGATTGGATAAAAAAGAAAACAAAGCCGTTTTGAATGTCACACATGCAAATTTAATGAACGAAATGTCTCTAAAAAAGTAAAATCTGGTTTGACAACATATAACTAAGCAACTCCACATCATCCCAGAGCACTGCAAATACAACAGGAATGCATTTAATCTTTTTGGTTGTTCAAGTTTTAAGTTGGACTTATAAACTTGTATTCACTGACCCTGGAACAGTTCCAATGCAATCATGTCAGCAGCTCTGATATGGTGTTTGACATGCTAGCTAGCAAAGCACGGTGCAGAAGACACCAGGAGGCCACTTTCGCATCAATAAATGTCATGTTATTATTCTCAGTGCATTGCACATGATGATTATGATGGATCCGAAACGACATCGACGGTCTGAGGTGTCATTTGTAATTGGCCGCTGTGCTGAGATGTTTTCCCTGTACTATTTAGGTCTTGCGTGATGACTAATCAGATACCGAACACAGTGGATGATTATCTAGACCACCTACACTGTAGAAGAATTATACACAAGACATTGTACTCAGCTAATTTACAGATGTGTTTATTTAAAGCATGCAACTTCTGACATCTATCATTTAACTATCATTTAAAGGCCAGGCAATCAAAAAACAAAACAATGATTTAAGTGACTTTGAACGTGGCATGGTTGTTGGTGCCAGACAGGCTGGTCTGAGTATTTCAGAAACTGCTGATCTACTGGGATTTTCACGCACAACCTTCTCTAGGGTTTACAAAGAATGGTCCGAAAAAGAGAAAATATCCAGTGAGCGGCAGTTGTGTGGGCGCAAATGCCTTGTTGATGCCAGAGGTCAGAGGAAACTGGCCAGACTGGTTCGAGCTGATAAAAAGGCAACAGTAACTCAAATAACCACTCGTTACAACCGAGGTATGCAGAAGAGCATCTCTAAACTAACTTTGGGCCCATTAGTACCAATTGATCATTGTGTCAATGCCACATCCTACCTGAGTATTGTTGCTGACCATTTCCATCCCTTTATGACCACAGTGTACCCATCTTCTGATGGCTACTTCCAGCAGGATAACACGCCATGCCATAAAGCGCGAATCATCTCAGACTGGTTTCTTGAACATGACAATAAGTTCACTGTACTCAAATGGCCTCCACAGTCACCAGATCTCAATCCAATAGAGCACATTTGGGATGCGGTGGAACGGGAGATTCGCATCATGGATGTGCAGCCGACAAATCTGCAGCAACTGCGTGATGCTATCATGTCAATATGGACCAAAATCTCTGAAGAATGTTTCCAGTACCTTGTTGAATCTATGCCACGAAGGATTAAGGCAGTTCTGAAGGCAAAAGGGGGTCCAACCCGGTACCAGTAAGGTGTACCTAATAAAGTGGCCGGTCCAAATATATATATATATATATATATATATATATATATATATATATATATATATATATATATATATATATATATATATAGTACAAGAAAGTATTTAATTATTTATAACACTTTATTTATTTATATTTACACACTATCACCTTCTCTGCAATGGTGTCGAAATGGCAACCTAAGCTGGATCTTTATCTTCAGGAAGAGGGCGAAGTCCGCAAGAGCCAAATCTGGCAAGTGAGGTGGGTGCACAAGTGAGATATTGTGAATTGTTCTCTGATGATCATCATGTACAAGTGACTGAATTGTTTCGATATTTTCAGGGGCTGAGCTCTTTAAATGTCTTCATGATCATTAGTCATTTTCTAGTGATGTACTTCTGCTCTTGAAGCATTCAATTAAAACACCTCAAATGACTCATTGTATCATTGTTTGTCAACCGTATGTCATGTCAAACGTCACTTTAACTTGTTGTCCATGATTAAATAGCAGACGTGGTACTGCACATGGTCAGAATAACATCAGTTAGTCATGGCCTCCTTACTCTATATCAGTGCCTTAATCAGTGACACAAATCTAGCAACTTTCCATACAAACGCCAAAGTCACAAATCTGTATTTTTTTTTTTTACTTTTCCAGACTCAGTGCTGTCATGTTGGTGAAGGGAGCTTGTGCAAAGTACTTAGAAGCAGAGGTGGCAATAATTGTATGTAGCATTGTCACCTCAAGCAGATAAAAATTTATAGCCACACTAAAACAATGGGCCGTTTATTGTGTTACTTATTTCTTAACAAACAGGATCATGTAGATCAAATGTAATGAACAGACAGAGATGAATAGTTCTACTGCACGCTGGACCAGCATCCCTGCAAAAAAATAAATAAAATTATACGTCTGCAAATGACTAAGTGAGGACCATTCTGTTACAAGCCTACAGGCTACTGTAAAGTGTCATCCGTTTTCCGCTTGCCATAGCAGAAAATAGCAGAGTCGTGGCTCACTCTAGACGGTAGCATTCTCAGAGACGTGATAAATCACTGTAGCGCTTAGACACTTGAGGTTTACTGTTTTTTTTTTTTGTGACACATTCAAAAGAGCACTAGACAGATCTTTACCATTAAATTCAACCCAGAGCAGTACATTTACAGAGCTGGCACTCTGCAAAAAGAGATGCATCGTCATGTGGCACTCTTGCAAAGCTATTTGCATACTTTAAATTACTTTTTTTCTGCAACTGGAAATGGTATATGTAAAATTGTGATCATGCATAATGTGACTGAGCCTGCTAATAAATGTACTCTGTAAAATTGCCATGCCAAAAAAAACTATATCCTGTGTGAAAAAATTCTAAATTAAGCCCACTGTCTGGGTCTTTTTTGCACTTAGAGTTTAACTTAATTTAATTAAAGTTTTCCCTGTTCTCCAGGTATGCATTAAGCACATATTCTTCACTTTATGTAAACATATTCACACTGCTAGAACTTATTTACAGTATATAGCTTTTTCCCCTAATTTCTCACTAGAATAAATACATATTTAGTGGAATAACGAACCCTGCTTAGCATACCTTAAATACTGCCTATAAATAATGCTTATATAACTGTGTTTAGCATACAAGGCTGGGTTAAGTGTCTTTTTCATGGAGACACAGAGTAAAGGTTTTGAGATGAGATAGGGATGATATAGTTGAAATAAAAACAGCCTCACTAATCTTTAGACATTTTAATCTTTTACAAGAAATACAACCCCTTTGCTTTTGACCGTTCTGAAGTCCATTATGTGGCTGTGAGTACCTTACAAGAAGGATCAGCAGTACTTACAGGGCTCAAACTCTCAAGCTGCCTGACTTACACACAAATCAGTGCTCTTGATGGCCTGATCGATTTACTCGGCCCTCTTTACGGAAACTCTGGAGTCAATGCCATGGTGGCTGGAGACCTCACAGAGCTGCAGAGGTAGTGACAGGTAATGATTGATATATATATATATATATATATATATATATATATATATATATATATATATATATATATATATATATATATATATATATAGAGTACGTCTTCCATTCAATTGATTTTTTTATAGGATAATGGAAATTATAAATATGAAAGTCCACCATCCCTGTGCCAAATCTTTATACATAACAAATTAATGTTGGTGGCAAGTGATCAGGTAATACATGTTTCTTTTAATTCGCTGTATAAATATAGGACATTTTACAAGGATTTGGTAAATGAGTAATGGTAAAAGGAGAATATGGAGTGGATATAGTAAGGAGGTTGTAGTTGGGATTGGACTTTGATCTGCGAAATGCCTCTCTCTCTGTAATGCCACGCGTTGTTATTTTGCGTTTTTGTATAGTACTGATTGTTTCTATAATTGCGATGTGATAGTGGTGGTATTAAGAGGTGGATTAAGTCGGGAAGTCCCCACTGAAGTCCCAGGTACCAAATGCACAGCACACCACTGACTACTACTACTACTAATAATAATAATAATAACAATTAAAATAACAGTAAAAAACGACTATACAGTGGTACCCCGCTTATCGACCTGAATTCGTTCCTTAAAACCGGTCGAAATGCGAAAAGATCGAAGAGCGAATGTACACGCAATATACAATATACACGCATTATATTGACCGCTAAATAACACTTCATTGTTCACAAACCGAAGTTTGATTTACGATAGATGCTCTCTCCACGAAGGCTGAGGCGAGACTGGGAAGATCCTTTCCCTCGCTCCACGTGGGTCGGGGTAAAAAATGGTCGATAAGCGGGTACTTTGGGCGCAAATTTTGGTCGAAAAACTGTTTGCTAAGCGAAAAGGTCGATGTCCAAGCCGGTCGATAAGCGGGGTACCACTGTATTTGATTATAATATTTTATTCATTTAACATTTCTAACCTTGCTCCAGCCATAAAATGATTGACACTGAATCTGTCAGTCTGTGTGTCTAGCTAGCTGCGAAGGCTGCAGTTGTGTAGTGGTGTGGTTCAATAGTAAAGCATGTACCTGATGATAGCGGGAGCAGTGTACCTGTGGCTCAGTAGTTTTGAGGCTTGATTGCTTTGGTGTTTTAATGTGTGGGGTTTTGAACCAGCATACGCCAAGTTAACATTTATAATTTAGGATGAACTTTGCCTCTGGTTTAAATGGTTGTTGGTTTAAACCCCAGCCAGGTTTCCAAGATATAAAAGGTGTTGGTTCAAGTATCAATCATTTGCCATGTTCATGTTGGAGTTTCCTGCTCAAAGTGGAGTGTTGTTTAGGGTGTTACTAGAGATGATCCAAATGGAGTCCAGTGGAAAGTGTCTTAGGGTATGACCTGAAACAAGCAGGGCAATATCTGGGCATGTGTCCCCTGAGAAGATGAAAATACAGAAATTAAAGGTTTGATTTACTTTTGCATGTACAAAAATCACAGCAAACAACCCTTCACCAACACTGTGGTGATTTTGAAGCACCATTTACCTTCCTCTTTAAGCCTTTCATTTATTTTACTCACAAATAAACATTATGTAGTTAAGAGGGATTTAAAGCAGCAATTACATGTTTTAGGTGGGTTATCTTTCACCTTATACCAGCTGAGAGAAATGATTGATGATAAAAAGAAACAACAACAGATGCATTATTGGAACATAGAATTGAACCTGCCTTAACAAGCTTTTTTAGAGACATGAGCCATAACCAACAGAGCCATTTAAAATGACAATTTAATGTTCCTTCAATCCTCTGCCAGCAAAGAAATTATTAACAAATAAATAAACATTTACCAAAGCATATAACTACAATGAATACAGATTAGAACCCAACTTCTAAAGGCACTGGCCTTAACCCACTAAGCCATTTAAAATGACAGCTTGTCCTAGAGGTTTTAAACAATAGATAACCTGCTCAAAAAAGAAGAAGAAACTGTTAAAAATGATCAGAATGGCTTGGGTTAAGCCCCGTGCCTCTATGAATGTGCAAATCCTGGTTCTGTTTATGTATGTCTTTATGTCCTTCTTTATCAATAAAGTCTGTCTCTTCTGGTATAAAATAAAAGATAACCCTCCCAAATGTTCTCCACCTGTGGTTTAAATGTTCATGGTTTGGAGCTTACATAAACCATTTATTATAAGCTTAGAATCATAAAAAAATAAAATACAAATATTAGAAAAAGAGTGCCCAATTGGATGAGCTTTGTTTCTGTTTTAAGAGTTAGCTGGTTCAAATACCAGCTTGATCTCCAAGATTTGAATTTGATTGTCCTGGGAACAGTTGTGTAGAAGGTATTGGAGAGTGTTACAGGAGATCCTCTAAGGTGAATGTTTTGAAAGGTGGCAGAGGGTGTTGGAGAATTGTGGAGCATTGTGGAAGGAGTTGGGTGGCGTGACGTGAAATTGTAAATAGTATGACAATTGTGCAGATCTTTTGTTTGATACCTGCAAAAAAAAATTATGGCCAAAGAAGGGCACAAAACACCTGAAGCTGGAATCAAACCATGATTAGCATATTTAAAGAGACCCTGAATGCTGACAATTTATGTTGCTTGCAATTTATGTTGCTTGCTATGTTTGGAGGGAAGTGATGTCCTTAGTTCTATACTTCTATCAGCAAAGAGAGAAATTATTGATAAAAAGCAAAAGTTTCAGAAGCAATATATATTTCTCACTAAGACTCAACACACATTAAGAGAGGCACAGGTCTTAACCTACTGAGTCATTAAGGCTGACAGGAAAGTTTCTTTTTTGAGATTTATCGTTTTTCTTTGTTGTCTAGATGAACAAATGGGTAGCAGGGTGTCAAAATGATATGAGACAAAATGCGGTTTGAGGAGCAGTAATAGCAGGTACACATAAATATTTATAACATGTTATTGTAAACTTTAACCAGTAGGTGGTGCTGACATTTGCTGCATTGCCTCAGGTCATGGTCCTAAAAAAACCCTTACCAAGTTTTATATTAGTGCAAGAAACAAAACAATATACAGCGTCATTTCTAGATTCACTGGCAAAAGAATTTATGTGGGAATTATATAATTCATTATTTTAGGCCGGCTGGGTGTTAACCAGCTCTAAATACACATAACTTTCCCGGTGTAAATGTTAAGTTAACTGAATAGAACCCCTGATTATTAAAACGTATCTCCTGTCTTTTCTCACTGGATACCATGCCACTTATTTGTTTGTTCATCAAACATATTGTATCATTTTACTTTTCTTTTTCTGCATATTTAATCTCTATTTGAAGGCTGGTTGAATGAATAAATTCACTACCTTTAAAGAAATTATAGTTTTATACACAAAGTATCCAATGAGCATAGGTCAACAGTGATTGTACATGACAAATGGCAGTTCTTTATTTATTATAATTGTTTATTTAATTCCTGACATGTGGTTGGAGAGTAAAAGGTCAGTGAAAAGCTTAACAATAAGTAGCCTG
The DNA here is from genome assembly GCF_946808225.1 of Silurus aristotelis. Classification (NCBI taxonomy): domain Eukaryota; kingdom Metazoa; phylum Chordata; class Actinopteri; order Siluriformes; family Siluridae; genus Silurus; species Silurus aristotelis. Next base: position 14,301,008 of record NC_139591.1, read on the forward strand.
TTTATCTTGCAGATATCTTTCATATGTGCAGTTATGTCTGTGAAGTAAAAAAAAAATAGCCCTTGATGTTTTACACATCAGTTTTATTCAAATAGAAAATAAATCCAGAAATCCTGCGGTGACCATACCATAGCTACCAGGCTATGCATGACACTCAGCCATGTGCCATACCCCTGATTGGGAAAACTTCCAAAAAAGAAAGATTTATCAGGAAGACTTGTGATCCAATTATCATAAAATAGACCCTGGATGGTCTTTGAGGTGACATATGGAGTTATTCTCAGATTGGATGAATCTTTTCACATTATTACCAGCCATCAATTTCTGCATGAGCACCGATTCAATTAAAGGATTTCTTTATAATCAGGTAACACCAATTTATTTCTCTCAGCTAGCAGGTAATCACCCAGCTCTGCACCACAGGGCTCAACGTGCACCTCTGTGACCTCTGAGTTGGAAGCCATTTTGTTTGTTTCCTCATTCTGCATTATATTTATGTAGGTCACTAAAGGTGGCACCCGAACAAGAGCAGGAGCTTTGCATTACTATACTATGTATCACGTCTATTATTACTATAAAATATACAAAAACTGTTTTAAGCACATTGTTGAGATAATGCTGTCTGCATCTCTGTACTTACATCCTGACTAGTTGCTAATTAAAATTTTATACCAAGGCGCAGTTGCATTCTCGATTCTAATTGGACAGACACTCTGTCAGGCTGATTTTTATACTGTGTCATTAATATTAATGTTCTCATTCTAATATGCTAACATATTAATAGTAAAAATATAAACCGGAATAAGTGTTGTTCAGAATAATTGTGTGGTGAAGCTAATAATTCTTTTTGCGAAGTTTTCTGTAGCATTCTTAAAAGAGTTTCCAGTGAAAGAGCCTTCTAACTTAGCACATATACATTATAGTACACAGTGAAATTCTTTTTTTCGCATATATAAGTGATGTTAGAAGCTGGGGTCAGCCCACAGGGTCAGCAATGATACAGCACCCCTGGAAGGCAGAGGTTTAAGGGCTTTGCTCAAGGGCCCAGAGTGGCAGCTTGGCATTGTTGGGGTTTGAACCCCCCCCCCGATCTTCCAATCAAGAACCCACTGCCTTAACTAAGCTGCCACTTGACCTAAGCAAAATATGGCGGTAACCAACTTCAGGATTCTTACTGTCAGTCTGCTTTGCATTAGGTTGAATCCGATTGCTGATTTTTTCCTGCACACCTTGCTATGTTTTATTGCTTGCTTATAAATAGCAAGCTGTTTCGATACAAGTGTCTTCTGCATTTATGTGGAAATTTCAAACATCTAGAAAACGAAATTTCAAACATCTAGTATTGGTTGTAATGTTAGATGTTTGTTGATGCATTCGTATTTAAAGTTTAAAATATCCATATATCCAGCCAGCCATCTGTCCAGCAATCCACCCATTCAAATGTCCATCCATTCGACCCTTTTATCTTACAAAGAGCTGATGATCTGTTTATGAGCGACACCAAACCTTTCTTCTTATTTCTTTATTTTCTTGATGTCCTTGACACAGCCCTGTGTGCTTGGTTACAGACGGAGCTCAAGGCTCGAGGATATTTACAGCGTCATCACAAATTGAGGCGTTCAGTATAGAGCAGGCAGTCAAATGATGGCCACAGGCCATGCACTGTCAACAGCATGAGTAAAAACACAGCCATACAGACAGTGAAGCTATTTTCACACAAGTGCTATTAATCTTAGGCTTTAAACATGAAAATGTCCCTTTGATCTGTATCTACTGTAAAATATTCAAAAACTGTGCCATGTTTAAAAAAATTATATTTAATATACTGTTCATCGTAAATACCAGTGAATTATTTTCCATCATCATCATCATCATCATCATCATCATCATCTTCTCCCGCTTATCTGAGGCTGGGTCGCGGGGGCAGCAGTCTAAGCAGAGATGCCCAGACTTCCCTCTCCCTAGACACTTCTTCCAGCTCTTCCGGGGAGACACCGAGTCATAGTCTCTCCAGCGTGTCCTCTACTCTGAGCTCCTCCCGAGTGACCGAGCTTCTCACCCTATCTCTAAGGGATCGCCCAGCCACCCTGCGGAGAAAGCTCATTTTCGGCCGCCTGTATCTGGGATCTTGTCCTTTCGGTCATGACCCAGAGTTCATGACCATAGGTGAGAGTAGGAACGTAGATTGACCGGTAAATCGAGAGTTTCGCCTTGCGGCTCAGCTCTCACGACAGACCGGTACATCGACCGCATTACTGCAGAAGCTGCACCAATACGTCTGTCAATCTCCCGTTCCACCCTTCCCTCACTCGTGAACAAAACCCCAGAATACTTAAACTCCTCCACTTGCGGCAGAAACTCTCCACCAACCTGAAGTGGGCAAGCCACCCTTTTCCAACTGAGGACCATGGCCTCGGATTTGGAGGTAGTGATTCTCATCCCAGCCGCTTCACACTCGGCTGCAAATCATCCCAGTGTGTGCTGAAGGTCCTGGTCTGATGAAGCCAACACGACAACATCATCTGCAAAGAGCGGAGACGAAATCGTGTTGTCACCAAACTGGACACTCTCCGGCCCCTGGCTGCGCCTAGAAATTCTGTCCATAAAAATTATGAACAGAACCGGTGACAAAGGGCCGCCCTGCCGGAGTCCAACATGCACCGGGAACAAGTCTGACTTACTGCTGGCAATGCGAACCAAGCTCCTGCTTCAGTCGTACAGGGACCGGACAGCCCTTAGTAAAGGGCCCCGGACCCCATACTCCCGGAGCACCCTCCACAGGCCGCCACGAGGGACACAGTCAAATGCCTTTTCCAAATCCACGAAACACATGTGGACTGGTTGGGCAAACTCTCATGAACCCTCCAGCACCCTGTAGAGGGTATAGAGCTGGTCCAGTGTTCCACGGCCCGGACAAAAACCACACTGTTCCTCCTGAATCCGAGGTTCTACTATCGGCCTGTATTCTCCTCTCCAGTACCCTGGCATAGACTTTCCCAGGTAGGCAGAGAAGTGTGATCCCCCTATAGTTGGAACTCACCCTCCGGTCCCCCTTCTTAAAAAGAGGGACCACCACCCCGGTCTGCCATTCCAGAGGCACTGTCCCCGACCGCCACGCGGCATGACCAAGACAGCCCCACAACATCCAGAGACTTGAGGTACTCAGGGTGGATCTCATCCGGGATTGAGGAGATCCTCTAAGTATTCCTTCCACCGTCCAACGACATCCCCAGTTGAGGTCAACAGCTCCCCACCTCCACTGTAAACAGCATTGGTAGGGCACTGCTTCCCTCTCCTGAGGCGCCGGACGTTTTGCCAGAATCTCTTCGAGGCCAGCCGATATTCCTTCTCCATGGCCTCACTGAACTCCTTCCAGGCCCGAGTTTTTGCCTCTCACCATGGGCAACTCCAGAGTGGTGAAGAGTCCATCCTCTCTCGAGGAGTGTGGTTCCAGAGCCCAAGCCGTGCGTAGAGGTGATCCCGACTATCTCTAGTCGGAACCTCTCAACCTCACGCACAATCTCAGGCTCCTTCCCGGCCAGCGAGGTGACATTCCACGTCCCTAGAGCTAGCTTCCGTGTCCAGGCTGCGCCATACCGGGCGACGTCACGGTCCTTGGTCTGTTTTTTCTCATAAGGGTTTTTGAACCGCTCTTAGTCTGACCCGTCGCCTAGGACCTTTTTGCCTTGGGAGACCCTACCAGGGGCATATAGCCCCGGACAACATAGCTTCTAGGGTCATTCGGGTACTCAAACCCCTCCACCACGTTAAGGTGGCAGTTCAAGGAGGGGATTTTATTATATTATATATTATATATTATTTTCCAGTGTCACTTCAATATGATAATCTTCCAAGTCAAATATCTCTCTCTCCCTTTTTCTCTCTCTGCCTATCGATCAGCCACATTTTGATACTGGAATCGAAAATGATCTGCTGCAGACTTCCCCAAGTGTTTATTGATTTTGAAAATAGTTTTATTGAAGTTCAGCATTTTAAATATCTGTCACTGGTGCTCTTAAATCACTATCCTTGTAAAATACACTATATGGACCAGACGCTTTACTATCCCATTCTATATTAACTCATACTCCAAATATTCATATATTACAATTATCGTTTAAATATGCACAGCAATATTTTGGCTAATTATTATGAAAAATGATTTTTTTCAGGATTTATTCTGGCATTAGTTCTAAGAAACAGAGACTTCATTAAACTGAATGAAACATGCTTTTGAGTTTTAATGGTTTTGGATTAAACCCATTTAATGTAGGCGGCCCAATTAAACAGAATTAAAAACTAAATGAGAAATATTATTTAAAAAAATCCTTAGAGCTCCTGGCTATCCTTTAGAAAACCCTGCTTTGAGAGTCACACTTATTTGAAGTATTTAATTCATTAGACATTAGAAACAGACACAAACAGCTCCCAAAATATTATTTTGAATTTGGCTTCAATCTCCTTATTATTTATATCTATATGCCTATTTTGTGTTGGTTTTTTTACACTATATTTAATTTCATACCTTTTTTAAATGTGTCTTAATATTTTTTTCATAGCACATTGACGATTGTGAATGAAGAAAACAACATTAAAGGCTTATTATTATTCCACTCGTTTTTCAAAGCCCATTGGCAGCACTGGTTTGGGACTCTGATATTCTGTTGCTCCACTGCTTACTGTGTGATATAATTCTACAATCAGCTGCTCCCGACCTGCCTTAAATAACTTATATGACTCTCAGCATAGTGAGGTATATGAAAGCCTGAAAAGGCTTCTGGGGAGAGAAGAGTTGACGTGAGGACTTCAGGACAAGCAAGAAAGCATGGAAGAGAAATGAGAACAAATGATAAATGTTTTTGACTGGATCACGATTATTATTGATTTGATTAATAATTGATATTATTACCCTATTGAACACTTTTGAGATAGAATTGATCACTGACTGCACCTCAGGCCTCCACACTCTACATCAGTACCTGTCTTCACTAACACCCTTGTGACTGAATGAGCAGCAATCTCTACAATCACACTCCAACATCTAGTAAAACAACTAACCAGAGTAGTGAAGGATAGTATAATAGCAAATAAGGACTTATAGTGGAATAGGATGTTCATTAGATTTGTTTAATCTTATTTCCAGTACGGAGTAAATAGCTGCAGTAACACTCTCCTAACTCTTGGTTTTTATACCCCTGGCATTGTTGTGTATGTTTTCAAGTTTAATAATCTTCTTCTTCTTTTTCTTTCGGCTGCTCCCATTAGGGGTCGCCACAACGGATCATCCGTCTTCATACCACCCTGTCCTCTACATCTGCCTCTTTCACACCAACTACATGCATGTCTTCCCTTACCACATCCATGAACCTCCTCCTTGGCCTTCCTCTTTTCCTCCTGCCTGGCGGCTCCATCCTCAGCATTCTTCTACCAATATAACTTATGTCCCTTCTCTGCACATAATCAAACCATCTTAATCTCGCTACCCCAACCTTGTCACCAAAACGTCTAACATGCGCTGTCCCTCTAATAAACTAATTTCTAATCCTGTCCATCCTCGTCATTCCCAACAAAAACCTTAACATCCTGAGCTCTGCTACCTCCAGCTCCACCTTCTGTCTTTTACTCAATGCCACTTTCTCAAATTCATACAACATCGCAGGTCTTACCACAGTCCTATAAACTTTCCCTTTCATTCTTGCAGATACCCTACTATTACAAATCATTAAAATAATTAAAATGCACTCAATTTGCAAGGCAGAGACTAAACAAACTTGTGGTCTGCCACTTTTTCCTGAGTAAACTCAGATTCTAACTATGTCCTGCACGTAAAAAAGATTGCATTCAATACACCCGTGTACTAAACCGAAAGCCCTGTACCAAAAAATGTAGGTACAAATATGTGCACTGTTACACATCTAGTAAACACAAAATATATATCATTACAGAACAAACAGTTTGTGGACACTTGACCATAGGATACCATAAGTATGTTCTTTCTTTATATTCCACATTTAGTTTTATTTGTTGTTATAAAAACCTCTAGTCTTCTGGAAGAGCTATATAGCAGGCCACTCAAGGTCTTCCACGCTAACCCATGTGAATAATATCTTCATGGAGCTTACTTTGTGCAAAGAGGTATTGTCACACTCAAACAGGATTTCATATAAATTCCATATACTTCCATATACTGTAGTGCATTAAGACCAGCCAGACTGAAAATAAAATAAGTAATGTATACAATAAAGAGACAGAAAGAGTTGGCCATTAAAGTGTAACACTATAAATTAATGAGATATTCCAATGCTTTGTCGCATCAAAGGCATCATTACCTTACAAAAGACTAAATCATTCTTGGCATCAGCTTGTATAAATTCTCAAAGTGACATTCTCCCATATGTGACTGAAGATTGATTAGATAACACTGTTATATCTGTTAAGTTGATGTAATGAAGGTGAACATTGCAAGACCGCACAATCACTCACAAGTGTTATATATAAGCTTTGACTATATTTCGATTTTTATATTTTATAACCTTACCACCTGGGATGCAGACAGATATTTGGTGTAACACTTGAAGAGAAACTTTCATCTGAACCCCACTCCAAATGTGAGTGCTCGTTTCATCATTCACCTTCATCAGAGCCAATTAGTCTCAGTGTACGGAGGAGGAGATTTGAATAAAACCTCGGACCAGATGAAATGCCTTTAAACGTGTGACAGGCCTGTTAATAACCAAATCACTGCTAATAATCAGCACACGGTTGCCATCTCCTAAGAGAAAATAAACCTTTGGTGTCGTATTACTTGCATCGAACTTCCCGGTAAGTCAAGGTCGCAATAAAGTGCGTGTTTAATTTCCCGATACACTTGATTATGTTCCAGATTTGGAATAAGCAAACAGACAGGTTCGCCTTTGCATTTTAAGAGGGTGATCATGGCATACAGACAGATGAAGAGATGGAAATGAAATACTATGAGTTGAAGTTTATGTTAGAATTTTCATTTCTCTGAACACAAAAGACAAAGAATGACATTATCCACAAATCTGAGTCATACATGATTGTGTTTGGATTGTTGTGATCTGAGAATAACAAGGTGAAAGCGTTCGAATGGTGACATATGATATCATCTTGTTAAAAACTTTTGGAATTTCTCTTAATAACTATCAGAAGCAAGTGACAAGTCTTTTTTTTTAATTATATATGAGTTTTAGTATTAGCATATGATCACTAAATGGCAGCAAGAGTCAACTGATTACTTATTGCTTTTGAGGTTTTATTTAGTTGAATGCATACAATGCTTCTCTCTCCATTTGCCTTAAAACAGTCTGTATTTGTTTTAAACAATTTTTCAAAGTCAGATAAAATAGGATAAATAAAATGAAAGTCAGGGAAAGGAGCCACATTGGTATTAGAACGACAGCATAGTCTTTTCTGTTCCCAACAAAACTGGATTATCATAGGTGTCATTCAAGTTGAGTCAAGTAGCTTTATTGTCATTTTAACCACAAACAGCTAGAAAAATTCATTATGAAATGCAATAACATTATTCTAGAAACTGACTGCTCAATAAAAACAACACAGAACACTAATTCTATATTGTAATAATAAGGCTTCACATACAGACACAAACTGTTATCAAAAAGCTGGAGGCACATACAGTGAGGAAAATAAGTATTTGAACACCCTGGTATTTTGCAAGTTCTCCCACTTAGAAATCATGGAGGGGTCTGAAATTGTCATCGTAGGTGCATGTCCACTGTGAGAGAAATAATCTAAAAAAAAAAATCCAGAAATCACAATATATAATTTTTAAACTATTTATTTGTATGATACAGCTGCAAATAAGTATTTGAACACCTGTCTATCAGCTAGAATTCTGACCCTCAAAGACCTGTTAGTCTGCCTTTAAAATGTCCACCTCCACTACATTTATTATCCTAAATTAGATGCACCTGTTTGAGGTTGTTAGCTGCATAAAGACACCTGTCCACCCCATACAATCAGTAAGAATCCAACTACTAACATGGCCAAGACCAAAGAGCTGTACAAAGACACTAGAGACAAAATTGTACACCTCCACAAGGCTGGAAAGGGCTACGGGGAAATTGCCAAGCAGCTTGGTGAAAAAAGGTTCACTGTTGGAGCAATCATTACAAAATGGAAGAAGCTAAACATGACTGTCAATCTCCCTCGGACTGGGGCTCCATGCAAGATCTCACCTCGTGGGGTCTCAATGATCCTAAGGTAGGTGATAAATCAGCCCAGAACTACACGGGAGAAGCTGGTCAATGACCTGAAAAGAGCTGGGACCACTGTTTCCAAGGTTTCTGTTGGTAATACACTAAGACGTCATGGTTTGAAATCATGCATGGCACGGAAGGTTCCCCTGCTTAAACCAGCACATGTCCAGGCACATCTTAAGTTTGCCAATGACCATTTGGATGATCCAGAGGAGTCATGGGAGAAAGTCATGTGGTCAGATGAGACCAAAATAGAACTTTTGGGTCATAATTCCACCAAACGTGTTTGGAGGAAGAAGAATGATGAGTACCATCCCAAGAACACCATCCCTACTGTGAAGCATGGGGATGGTAGCATCATGCTTTGGGGGTGTTATTCTGCACATGGGACAGGGTGACTGCACTGTATTAAGGAGAGGATGACCTGGGCCATGTATTGCGAGATTTTGGGGAACAACCTTCTTTCCTCAGTTAGAGCATTGAAGATGGGTCGAGGCTGGGTCTTCCAACATGACAATGACCCGAAGCACACAGCCAGGATAACCAAGGAGTGGCTCTGTAAGAAGCATATCAAGGTTCTGGCGTGGCCTAGCCAGTCTCCAGACCTAAACCCAATAGAGAATCTTTGGAGGGAGCTCAAACTCTGTGTTTCTCAGCAACAGACCAGAAACCTGACTGATCTAGAGAAGATCTGTGTGGAGGAGTGGGCCAAAATCCCTCCTGCAGTGTGTGCAGACCTGGTGAAAAACTACAGGAAACGTTTGACCTCTGTAATTGCAAACAAAGGCTCCTGTACCAAATATTAACATTGACTTTCTCAGGTGTTCAAATACTTATTTGCAGCTGTATCATACAAATAAATAGTTAAAAAATCATACATTGTGATTTCTGGATTTTTTTTTTTAGATTATGTCTCTCACAGTGGACATGCACCTACGATGACAATTTCAGACCCCTCTATGATTTCTAAGTGGGAGAACTTGCAAAATAGCAGGGTGTTCAAATACTTATTTTCCTCACTGTAATTGTGTAGGATGTATTTTATACATAATATAAAATCTTTTCTACACTTTAATTAGGAAAACCCAAATCTGTTCCAGCATATCAATGACCGTGTGCACAAGGCAAGCTCCAGAAGATATGGGTTATCTGAGTGAGAGTGGAATATCTTGTATGGCCTGCAATAGAGTTCTAAAGTCAACCCAATTAAACACCTTTTGTATGAATTGCAATGCTGGCTGCCCTCCAGGCATTCTCACCCTACATCAGTACTTAACTTTACTGACACCCTTGTGGCTGAATGAGCACAAATCTCCACAAGCACACTCCAAAATCAAGTGAAACATAACAGCAAATTAAGACTAAATGTGGAATGGTATATTTTAAGATTAGATTTTTGGTCAGGTGTCCACAAACTTCAGTCCATATTATTGTATATATCAGTACACAAGTATCTATAAAACACTTTATGTCATCACATAACCCCTGTCTTTGATTATTTCCTGTAACAGCACCATCTATAGTGTTTTCCTTCTTATATAACAGAAATAATAATAAGAAAGTCAGATTTGGCTACTGTATGCGAATGAGCCATTTGATGCGTCATTACACATGGAACACCATTAAGCAAAATACATTCAACACAACAAATGAAATAGCAGGTTCGGCAAATCTCTATCATAGAGAAATCGTAAAATTGGCTGGAAATAAAATCATGTACAAAAAAGCATTCGCTGAATGTTCCATCAGCCAGATGGAAAAATCTGATTGGATATCACAGCAGTATTCTGTCTATGGGCACAAAAAAAACCCAGGAATATATTGTATATATGCCATAATTGCTTTTATCATATAGCTTATAATTGTGTTTGCATGATGATTATAAAAACAGGACATAAAGATAGTGTACAAATGAAAAGTATATGGATATGATTTCTTAAAAAAAAGATTTTTGGTTCTCTAATTTAGTTGCAATTGTCTCTTGGTGTAACGAGTCTCTCCTTTCCACATGAACAGCAGCAGCTTGAGAGGGAAAAAAGCTATTTCTTCACTGTGCACTGAAGCTTACGCTGCAAATGAATGGCTATTCTGCATTTTCTTGTGCTCTGGTGCACTCGCCTAGACGCTCAATTAGCTCAAGTAGCCACGGGGGAGCGAAGGACCTTCTTGCCTACTGACTACATGGTTAAATGCAATCCACAAGCACCCATGGCATATGGCACAGCTGTACATCCAGTCCCCGAATCCATAAACTTGGAGTCACTTTTAAGGAAGTGCTTGAAATCCTGGACACCACAAGTGAAAAATTTCCCCTCATTAAAACGAGTGTGCACGCTTTGGAATTCTCCCCTCATTTAAACAAAGCAGATGCAATTTATCAGTTGATTAGTTTCAGCTTAGGAATCTGAATTTAGAAGAAAAAAACTCAGGAACTGAGACATATGCTTGAGTTTTAAAACCTGTTCAAAATATTTAGACTTGTCAACTTTTTTAGTAACCTTGATCAATTGCATTATGACTTCTAACCACTAAAGTCCCATCATCCAATCTCTGGGGTTTTGTTCTGAACTCTTATCTTTATTCATATTTATTATTTTTATTAAATGTAATTAAATGTTTTTATCCAAACCGATTTACAAGCAAAGATGAGATACAATCCAAAAAATGTGCCAGTATTGAAATGATGTTGAGTTTGTGCATTAATGTCATTCTCTTTCCCTTAAATCTTTTCTAAATTTATTATTAACAGTAATAGAAATCATACACAAGTTTTCCAAGACTCTGCATACGGCATCTACATTTTAAGGCTCGTTTTTAGAAAAAACAACATGCATTTATGTTCCAAAAGCAAAATACTCAATCTTATTTTTTTGGTTCCAATGAACACGTTTCTTTCCATGTAAAAAAAACAGCAAAATAATTTGCATATAAAAAAATCATAAGACTTTATTTTTTTCTGCAGGAAAGGGTTAATAACTATGCAACATTTTCTGACATTTCTACTCTTTTCAGTGTTTTTATATACAGTAATCCCCTATTTATCGCTTGCTTACATTCCAAAACTGTCCCCGATAAACGAAAAACCACGATTAACGGACACCACCCCAAAAATGCTATTTATTGTATACAGTACTGTAGTGTATTACAATTTTACTTAATTTTATCATTAATAATTATATTTTTAATAATACATTTTATTATATCTACATAAAACTCCATAAAAGCAATTCCCTATACGTTTTTTGGTCTATCCGCGAGGGGCTGGGAAAATCAGAGTTACCATGGGTCTTCTGGCTGCTTCTTGGATCAATGCTCTCCTTCCCCGGCCTGCCAGTTTAGGTGGACAGCCATGTCTTGGTAGATTAGCAGGTGTGCCATTCTCTTTCTATTTTTGGATGATGAATTGAACAGTGCTCCATGAGCTGTTTAAAATTTTGGATATGTTTTTATAACCTAACCCTGCTTTAAACTTGTGTTCTTTACTCTGCATGATGCAGTTTGCTCACTAATGTTCTTTAACAAGTCCTTCACAGAACAGCTGGAATTATGCTGGAATTTAAGTACACACAGGTAGACTCTAATCACTAATTAGGTGACTACTGAACACAGTTGATCAGAGTATCTGAGTAACGGGGGCTGAATACATATGCATGCCTAACCTGTTCAGATATTTCTTTGTAAAAAATCTTTAAAACCATGTATCATTTTCATTCCACTTCACAATTATGTGATACTTTGTACATAACAATGCACTTTTGTATACAGTTTTGTTGACAAGGGCCAAACTGTAATGGCTAGACAATGGGTCAGAGCATCTCCAAAACTGCAGCTCTTGTGGGCTGTTCCCAGTCTTCAGTGGTCAGCATCAAAAGGTAAAAAATCAAAAGTTGTCAGAAGAAGGAACGGGGTGAACCGGCAGCAGGGTCATGGGTAATTTTCCATTAGTTTGTATCACCTCAGTGGCTAATATCATACATAATACACCTTTAAGGGTTTTCTTCAGGTTCCACATCACTACATGGCTTTTTTTTCCCCTCCATCCAGTATTAAAGGATTATGATATAATAAAATATGAGGTACTTTTACCGAATAATCCTATCTAGAAGTTTTATTTGAGCTAAAATAATGAAAACAGGTTCTAAGACTTTATTGAGATCTGCTACTTGTGACAAAAATATGTATTCCTTTTACTGCCTAGAAGCTAGCACAACGTTAAAATTACATTCATTACAAACATCCATGTAAATATACAGCACATTCACAAAGTGCACAGGCTGCTTACAAATTTGTTTGTGTACATACATTTCTTGGGCTAATGCAGCAACAGTGCTTATAGGGAATCAATCAATCAATCTATCAATCTATCAATCTATCAATCTATCTATCTATCTATCTATCTATCTATCTATCTATCTATCTATCTATCTATCTATCATTTATATTATTTATGATAGTTTTCCATGTCTGAGAAACACTATGTTTGTAATGTAGAAGATTGTGAGCTATTGGGCCTGTAATGATTTTAAGAAAGTATTTATTTTTTCCAAAACCCTTTCTAATATATAAATGCTCTGATGTACAGCATTATGACACAGCATCTGCAGTGTAATTTTACAATATATACTGTATTATCCAAAGTTTTGAAATAAGGTACAAACTGAATGCATTCTAAAAATTTAATCCTGAAGGCTTTCTTAGATAGTAAATTCCTTTGCTTTATACAGGTTTTCTAAAACCTTTTTTTTAGAACATTTTTCTAAAAAAAAAATAAAAAAAAAATAAAAAATTCCATATTGTATCCTGCCTCCAAATATGTCCCTTATTTGTTTGTGAAAATGTAGAAAAACCTTTTCTACTATTTCTGCTAAAAAAAACAAAAACAAAAAAAAAACAAAATACTGATGCTTATCATTTAAATGAAGTGGATTGTAAAAGATTCAGATAGTTGGCTTCTTTTGTCTCCCATAATGTTTGTGTTTTTAGTGAAACTGAATCTCTGACTGCAAAAGAAACCTTCTAATATATAGTGTTAACATTTTCCTAATAGTGTTCCAATCTAAATGAAAAGTGAAAAAAACCTTGTGAACTTGCAATTTGCAATGCAAAAAAAGATGGGTTCTTCACATAGACTACTTTCTGCAGAGCTTCTTCTCAAAAGCCTCTCCAGTAGGAAAACATTCTGGTATAGAGAGATGAGATAAAGAATTTTATTTAAATGTTTCTTTTAAGGAAAAAAAACCCTTGAAGTATTCTTTGGGAATATACCTATATATTTCCACTTGTTTTTTTCTATTGTCATTTTTAACTTTGCAGCAGTTTTTGTTGATAATAATAAGGAACATTTTTCTTTTTTTTTTACTAATGTCAGTTTATGCAACTTAATGCTGGTCAGCAAAAAATATTAAAAGCTCAATTAAAAACTCCCCAGAAAACACAAAAAAATTGCTAAATCACAATGTAAAAAAAAAAAAAAAAATCATCTAAAAGCTTAAAAAAAAAACAAAAAAAAAGCATTGGTTCATGGCAGTTTATTTAAATGTGCTTACATACAGTACAGACCAAAAGTTTGGACACACCTTCTTATTCAAAGAGTTTTCTTTATTTTCATGACTATGAAAATTGTAGTCACACTGAAGGCATCAAAACTATGAATTAACACATGTGGAATTATATACATAACAAAAAAGTGTGAAACAACTGAAAATATGTCATATTCTAGGTTCTTCAAAGTAGCCACCTTTTGCTTAGATTACTGCTGTGCACACTCTTGGCATTCTCTTGATGGCTACTTTGAAGAACCTACAATATGACATATTTTCAGTTCACTTTTTTGTTATGTATATAATTCCACATGTGTAATTCATAGTTTTGATGCCTTCAGTGTGACTCTACAATTTTCATAGTCATGAAAATAAAGAAAACTCTTTGAATGAGAAGGTGTGTCTAAACTTTTGGTCTCTACTGTATATATAATATATATAAACTTTTGGTCTGTACTGTATATATAATATATATACAGTACAGACCAAAAGTTTGGACACACAAGGTGTGTCCAAACTTTTGATCTGTACTGTAGGTTTTATTCTTGTATGCACTGGACTTTGCTTATTGGGGTATATAGTGTGTCTAGGTAATGTTAGAAGGGTTTCGATTTTGGTTGTGAGTCTTGAAATTAATAAATAATGTAATGCAAGGTGTTTCTGTGTTACTGTCTCAACTCTGAATTGGTTCCTACTGTAGTATGTTGTAAGTGTTGGTATTAAAGAAACAATCACAACTGATTTTTTTTTTAATCCATGAATGTGCGCATAACACAAAGTGTATTTATTTCTGATAAATAATGAGACTTAAACAGTATTTGGGAGTGAAGTGACTGAGTTTTACCAAAGCCAGAATGCAGATTAACACTTTTAGCTTGGAAACATTTTCTTTTCTTTTATTCTTACACTCGTTCCCAAAAATGTAGTCATAGTTACACTGTTTCAGTGTGCAGTGATTCAATGCACAGGAAGAAAGATTTCCCTTTTTTCTGTCTTTTTCTCTCTCTCACAATTAAATCCCCCAAAAAACACATTTTATTTTCATCCTGGAAATGCACAGAAAACAACGGGGAACCTTACGGATGCTCACTGAGAGCTTTCGGTCTAACAGAAGATTAATAGTGGGCACAAGAAAGCAAGGCCCGCTGTTGTCCACACAGAGAACAAATACCCCCCAAAAACACTCGACAACCTGAGAACCGAAACAATCACGCGAGAGAAAATCAAACGCTACGCTTTTAGTTTTGATCTTCAAAAGACGATTCATCATCATCATTCTCATCATCAACAACAACAAAAAAAGCAGTTGACTTTTGGGAGTGATGAACATTTACTCCCCTGTTCATTAGTGTGTGCCGCAAATATATTATATTATTTTTATGTTATATAAGCTACACAGATAGATTTACATACTCAATACTGCCCCTCAAAATACCATATATTTCACCAAAGTTATACAGTGGCATCCAAAAGTCTGAGACTATTTATTATTTTTTCATTTCATTGAAACAAACCAATTTTGAAATAAACAAACCAAAAAACTTAACAATCAAAATTGAAGAAAGGAAATGCTTCAATATTCAAGATTCTAGATCACTATTTATATTCAAGCAAGAGCGAAAGCTGGATGCACCGATTTGAAATTCAGAAAAATGAATTATTCATTCAAAAATAAAAAAAAATAAAAAAGAAAAGAAAAAAATACTTCTAAGAATTCTAAATTTTTTTAATTATTTTTGGCATATTACATAAAGATACAAACGTCTCAGATTTTCGGACTTCCCTGTATGTGTTTTGTACCAGTGTAGGTGTGGGATAGGGCATTTCAACAAAATCCTGAATAAAAGGCAACAGTTACAAATAGATTATTGTTTTTTTTCCCCCATGTGTACATTTCAAAATAATATTTACAATCGATGAAGATCATTGCACACATATTAGAAACATTTATTTTGTGGCAAATGTTGGAACTTTCCAGCCTATGTACAAAAAACATATGGGTGTAACTGTTTTCGAGTGTTTTCACCGGGTGTTTTGCTTCTCAACATCTTTTAATCAGCGTCCAACATCTCAGGTCAAAGCTCAGGGCGAGATGTTTGTGTCCTGCGCTATCCTGGATTAGTCTGAAAGTCTGACCATCACAGAAAAGGAAACATCATATGAAATACTCTTTTTGGCTTTCATTGATCACACTGTGTTTGCCGTGGTCAGCATTCAACACTGTTTCAGGACCATCTTCCTCTTTTACTTCCTTCGACTCCTGGGTCTGAAACGTATCTTTCCGCCTGTAGAAGAAGCGTGCCATGATGGCCAGGCAGGCCAGGATCACAAATATCACGACAGCAATGACGCCTGGAAAAAAAACACACAATGTCAGATACGAGCGCAAACGATGCGAAAGGAGCAGTATTACATTACTATTTAAGGATTCTTCTGCTCCTCTACCGTGTACACAAACCTTTATTAAAACCATAAAACCTCCTGTGGTATTATACATCATCCTTCAATAGGCTGAGTGCCTTCTCCTAATGGCCTCACTGTAAGGCTGTGATATTTTATATAATGACACAGTGATTTCACAATTTATAAACAGTGCAACTAGTTTGAACGTATTTCTTTTTTCATTTGGTAAAGGAAACGCCATGTGCGTTGCGATTACACACTCAGATTATGCCTTTAAAGCAGATAATGAGGTCTTTTTGAATTTGAATTTTGATACAAATCTTAATTTAGAGCCTGTTCTCCTTAGTTGATGGATTTACAGATAAATCAGATGATTGATGTAATTCATCAAGAAATTTGTGACTTGATAGTACATAGTTTCTATATTTTTTCTTCGTCTTTCTTCGTCTTTTCTTTTCACAAAGGACCGGCTGAACGTCCTGTCAGAAAGCACCATTTCCTGAGCACTTCGCTTTCTGCGTTCTGTTAAGCACCGTGTATGCAATTACTTGAGGTAAAAAGAGGCATCTAATTGAAGTGGCCCAAAAATACATCTCGGTTTTAATTTAATGCCACATTAATCCACTCAAGAAGAGGATATTTGAAGATGGCAGTGAAAAAAGTTCCTCGAATCAGCAAATAATTTCTTACAAAAATGTGGAAATTCATTTTGGTGTTCTTAGAAACTTTTCTATTAAGTTGAAGTGAACTGTGGAGCATCTGGGGTTTTTATGTGCTATTTGTTCTGGCTGTTGAAGTCTTGATTGGAATTAGTCAGGAGGTGTTTATTAGGAAAGAAATAAGGCTGTTATCATGCACACAGGGTTGGTACGATATGGAAAGTGGTGGAAGCTGACCACTGCTATGCCATGAACTGCAATATTTTTGCATAACAGCAGTCTGGAGCACGCTATTTGGCTTATAATACAGTGATTTACCAATGAATACAATGTTTACTTCTTTAAATAAATGACATTTAACTGTTTATAGCAATGTTGTGGAACATCAAGATCGTTTTTGCATTAGAGCTTTCAGTATTAGACATCCCTCATTAGTCTATTTCTACTGAACAGAAGGTGCTTTTAATAACCACACTGATGAATAAACTATAATGAATAGGTATTCTGTGTCAATCATATGAAGATGCGCTGTTTCCATGTTGAGTCTTGTTCGTCTCAAGGTTTCTTCCTCATATTGTCTAAGGGAGTTTTTCCTTATCGGCCATTGGCTCACTCGTTAGGTAAAGAATTTCAAATGTATACTCTCAATCTATTTATTTGTGTAAAGCTGTTTTGTGACAATATTCATTGTTAGAAACGCTACACAATTTAAATAATTTAACCCAGGACCCAGTTTAAAAAAGAAAAGAAAACTTAGATGGATGACTGTAAGAATTACTTTGTTTAACAACAAACCAGCACAATCTCAACAATAACAATAAGGAATGATAGCATATTACAACAATGGATGATCATAGTTTCATCAACAACTCCAAATTCCAACATTTAACGTCACATTTAAACATGGCCGCAGTGAACTGCAAAATGCCATTCATATGCTTTCAGTCACTGAGCTACTGCTCAAGCACGCTGGTAGTTCAAGCACAATATAAACAAACACTTGATTTGTGAAGTATTTAAGTCTGATCAGCTGATATTTACCAAGCTGATGATTCACCCGCCTCGCTATTTTGATATTCTGACCTGTGTCATTCCTGTTTCTACCATTACCTTGCCAGATCTACCACTGCGTTTTATATATTAATCTATGTGTCTGAACAGTAGGATTCAAACAGTCAGGTAAACTGCTTTATTCTAAATGTTTATTAATTGCACTTCTCTTAACAGGATTGTTTGCATAGAAATAACTTACAGTTATATAGTGGACATGTTCCAATTTCACAAAATCATGTGGAATTGTTCATATGTTCGATATTAAAATATTATATTTAATATTATATTATTATATATTAATAGAATTCTTGGTAGCATGACAAACTGGAGGTCTTACAAATATTAAAATATTAAAAAAGACTCCTTCCAAAAATGCCCCAAAAAAAGGCATCTCACCACAGAAAGTTTTTTAAAAAAAATACGTTAAAAAAAATGGTTTTAACGTGATGTTTCCACCGCACATGAGTGAACTGTTACTATAGGATAAATAACACGTTCAAAAAAGCGCACTGATGATTAAAATTACCTGTGATTAAAATTACGGACAAAACTACTGTCCAAGCAGCTGTTATGGAAAATCAATCGCTTCCTCACTAATCCGATTTGGTGTTTCACTCCGTCCTCTTTAATATTGTGATAAACTAAAAGGAGTTTTTATGTTTTCAGTCGATAATTTTGCAGGAGCAGCGTTAGCAGTCTGTCTTGCAAATGTGCAAATGTACAGTAGAAGTGCAGACATGTTAAAGGCAGAGAGGGAATAGAAAAAAAAAAAGCAAACAGAATCAGCTTCTCTGAAGGAACACTCATTTCCTCATCAGCTTAAAAACGAGTAGAGTGCACTAAGACAGCTGTTACCTCCAATCAAAGCCGAGTCACCGCTGATTACATTGACTACAGGCTCTCCTACAGTACCCACATGATCTACAGCAAAAAGGAAAGAAGAGAAAGAAGAGACACACATAGCATCATACTCTGCATTCACAAGGGTGCGGTGCAGAGAGGCAGTAAAGCATGAAAGTGGAAACCAAGAGAAGAAAGGATGCAAATTAAATTCCCTTGCATGCAGATTAATAAACTGATTGGCCACATTTAAGCCTTAATTTAATCACAGGGCTATAGACACTTTTTTACTTTAGACCTTTATAGGGTAAAAAAAAAATCCATTTTGCCATACCATTCCTTTTTAAAAAGAATAACCTATACTTCCTGGAGTGGATTTTACTTTAATTCATGCATACCTTTTATTCATTTAGCCCCCATCAATCTGTTTCGATCTTAAGTCCTGTTTTTTGTCTTTCTACATAAATGTTTAGCCAGGTTTTATTGATTTTTGAACACTAAGTAAGTAAACACAACCACAGGTTTAGACATGGGTAGGTAGCTCAAGAAACTGTACTCCACATAAAACCACTCCACAGCTTGACACAAACTCTTATAAATCTTATATGCGACCTCATCACAAAGTAAACATCTGATTCATGCAAAACTATATCCAGATAAGCCAGATGCATTCTGTAAACGTGTCCTGTGCACACAATCTTATGGGTTGTGTTGTACTGTTGTATAGTATGATATGCATTGTGTATGTAAGCATAGTCTGTGCAGATCCCACTCTGGACTCTAGCCCTGGCCTTTCTGCACTCCAGCCTAGTGAAGCCATGCCCACCTCCAAGTAGATGATGTCACAATAAAGTGACTTTATAAAGTTGGGTCAGAAGCCAGGATACCCAGCTTGCTTTTTGCCGACACACAATTTTGTTTCCTGATTTTGTTTTGGTGTTTTGCATAAGTCTGGTTTCGACTTATGCCTTTTCGGAGTTTGCCTTGTCCTTTGTAATATGCTTGATTAGTTGTGGACGAAGTATACAAACCATGTACTTGAGTTAAAGTACAGGTACAGTAGGCAAAATATTACTTTAGTAAAGGTAAATGTACTTTCGTATACAAAGTACTATAATTTTTATGCCTATAATGTCATTTTTGTCATAAAACTTTTGCTTAATCAACTCAGTTTATGTAAAATAACTCTTAACACACCAATCTATTAATAGAATGATATTAATGATTCAAACACTGATTAATATCTATTAAAATATTCATTAACCCAGAACCTTTTTTTCAGCTAGCTCAAAAGTTTTTTTATCTATATATATAAAGCTCAAATACCACTGACTGACTGACTCACTCACTCATCACGAAATCTCAAAAACCACTGAACGGATTGCAATGAAATTTGGAACATACCTTCCTCTTGGGTCTTAGGTGCTCACTAAGAAAGGGTTTTGAAAAATTCGCCCTGGATCGCGGCTAACTCGCGAAAAACGCGATTTCTCTCGCATTGTAAACTCTTCGAAATAACATTACGGATCCTAATGAAACTTAGTACATTGTTTCTTATTAGATGTTAGATGCACAATAAAAATTATTTTCAAAGTAGTTTGCCCTGTATCGGTACTACAAAGGGGTAGTACGTTATTTGTTGACGTTACGTTCTGATCTCTGATCATCCAGTCCTGCTTAGTGCTTACTGCTTATTGCCATATTGCTTAGCGTTCTGCCTTCCATAGCGAAGCACGGGTACTTTCCGCTAGTCCTTTTATAAATAAAAAGGAACGACTGATTTTGCTAAATGTAGTTGGGTAAAAAGTAAGATATGTGATTTTGAAATGTAGTGAAGTTAAAGTAAAAGTATAATTTACTTATTTACTGTCTACCACTGTGTTTGATTGGCCATTTTGTAAATAAGTGGAATATTGTAATCTATATAAATATATGTACATATTTGTGTGGTCACGTTCACTGCTAGTAGTGTTGTGACTGCCATTTGTGTTGGGTGTGGGTTTCTTCACTGTTTTTAATGAGGAAGTTCAGGAAAATTGTTTGTCTTTCTTTTAGTGTTAATTTTGTAGGTAATTTATATTTTATTAAAAAAATAGTTTTGTCTTCCCGTGGGCTCACCACCTGCAGGAGGGACCGTAAGGGACGGTGCTGTGAGGATTGGGCAGCAGTCGAAGGCGGGGGCCTGCTTAGACTGCTGCCCCCGCGACCCGATTTACGGATAAGCGGGAGAAAATGAATGAATGAATGAAATTGTTTTGTTTGATAATTTGGCCTTGGTCCACCCTGAAGTTTACCCCGGTGTTTGCATGTACAGTACATATTTCAATATATAACTCCCGCTCAGTGTTCATGCTCCTTTCTATATCTATCAGGATAACGTATACATTACATCCATATCCTACATCCACCACACTGTACCTTTAATCATGCTGCGATAAAGCAGACTGTAGAGTAGAATTTGGTGAAAAAGAACAGCAAAAGGTTAAACATGTGGATCTATTAAGATTCGGGGTTGTGTGGCATCCAGTGAAACAGGAAACACTGCAGCGGTACATGGAAGAATAGATTTGAGTATCTGCAAATTCTGGAAGCAAAATAAACTGGATTCTGCAGGACAATAATCCTAATTCTTCAAGAAATAGAAGCTAAATTTATGGATTAAAAAATGATATGAAAATAGTGTCAGTAGGCAGAGCTTAAACATGATTTGTGAAAGACAAATCGCCGAACTAGAAGTGGAATTATGGATGCAAATTCATGATTAGAAATAGCCCTTGCTTTGGTATCTACCACAGAGGGTGTGCTTTTAAAGATTACAGTTTTGTTGTTGTGGTTGTGTTTACTTTGTTTCTTTTCAAATGTAAATTGTTTAAACTTTTACACTTTGAACCATAGTTCTGAGGCCTGAGATTTATGTAGCTACATTTGACAAAGTTAGAGGGAACTTTGGCTATCGGATGAATGCGATGTGGCAAATTGTACCCGACAGGGAGTGGGTGGTTTCGGCCGCATAGGGACTGGATGACGAGGACGAGCCGCAGTTGGACTCAGTCAGTGTCCCTGTGACAGCAACAGGACTGGTATGTGGATAAAGCAGCGCTGCTTTCAGAGGAGAGATGGAGTTGAACTGGACCACTGACAGGCAGCCGGTAAAGCCCTGAGAAGTTAGACGACTTATCTCTGTATCCGACTCATCATACTCTGTGGATATACATGCACACACACACACACACACACACACACACACACACACACACACACACACACACACACACACACACACACACACACACACATGCATATAAATGTCAAAGTTCATTCTATAGACACTATAAAGACTGGGAGTAACAAGGAAAAGCCATCCATCTTTTTCTCTTTTTTACACCTTTTCTGTCTCTCTCTGCATTTAGCTTTCTCTATCTGCCACTCTCTCTTTGTTTCTCAATATTTATTTCCATCTCTTTCTGTGCTTTTCCTTTCTGACGTCAAACTTTTTCTTTCCCTCCATATGTCTGTCTCTCCTCCGGTCGATCTATCTGTCTGTCTGAATTTCGAAAATAAATAAATTAGTTAAATACTAATTATATAAGCTAGTTAAATCATAAAAAAAAAAAATTATAATTTATTTTTATTTAATTTTTATTTAGTGTTTAGTTAACTCCTTTTCTTCTATAATGCAATGATGTTACAAAAATCTATTTGTCTGTCTGTCTGGAACACATTCCCAAAAAGCTAATTAAAACAGCAAAGCTATCTATCTATCTATCTATCTATCTATCTATCTATCTATCTATCTATCTATCTATCTATCTATCTATCTATCTATCTATCTGTCTGTCTGTCTGTCTGTCTGTCTGTCTGTCTGTCTGTCTGTCTGTCTGTCTGTCTGTCTGTCTGTCTGTCTGTGTGTGTGTGTGTGTGTGTGTGTGTGTGTGTGTGTGTGTGTGTGTGTCTTAGTAGGAATAGTTATTAACTTTTAAAAGCACACACTGTACACATATTTATGTTTAAATAACTCCAGCTACTAGCTGTGGGCTACAAATGACTTTGATGAAGGCTACACTTTAGATAAAGGCACAATTATAAAACTTAAAAAATATTTATTGGTTTACAACCCCAATTCCATAAATGTTGGGGTGCTGTGTAAGATGAAAATACAAACAAAATGCAATGTTTGGTAAATCTCATAAACTCATATTTTAAACCATGGAAATGTACTAATTAAATGTTCTTAATAAATAGTAATCTAATACATTTAATCAATTAAATTTCTTAAATTGTATAATCTCAGATACGTTGCTCACTTTTCTCACTTTTCTGAGCCACAGTTTGAGAAAAAGAGTGCAACGGGGAACTGAAAGGGCCAACATCATACAGATACAGAATCAGATATTGTTTACATAAAATGTCTGAGTGAATAAAACGTATTTAAGAAAATTACAAACAGCCAGGATTTGATACAAAATGGTGCAAAAAACAAAAAACATTTTTGAGTGGCAGAGATAAAAGAGGACAAAGTTGAATAGTCAGACTGGTCTAAGCTATCAGGACTGTATTGAACAGGAAATCATTGCTGTACATAATAAAGCACTGTTACATGCACTTTGAATCAGCCTGAAAGAAAATTACATAATTACACAATTAATTGTTTTGACTGTTCATCATAAAAAGTATTCTACCATTTATTTCTAACATTGCTATTATTTGTTATTATTTTAAAAGCAAGCATATCTTAATTAAAAAAATTTTTTTTTTGCACATTTAGTCTGATGATTTAGATGATTATATTGGTAATTATATTAACAAATGTATTTACACACATTTTTACACTGTACTTACTTATATAAAAGAGGATTCTTCCAAGGAAGCAGCAGTTTAATCCTGACATAAAAGCCTCCTCTCTGTTTGTCCCTTGATTCCTCCAAGTGCATTTTAAGAATTATGTCCATAACGATGGTGGACTTCAATCAATTTTTTGGGTCACAGGCTGACAGACGATTGAGGAATCTAGAAGGCATCGATCAGAGTTTTGGGAGGCATCCACTGACCAATTTTTATTTTTATTTTTTTAAATATTGAAAGCTTCTGACATGTTTACTGCAGATTTTTTTTCCAAACCAGTGTTTCTAATGCACATGAAGTCTCAAGACTCCTCAACCGCCAGCTTTTCCCTCTACTTGTTTCATCTTTTATTCTGTATTTATTACCGTGTTATGATCGATGCCTGGAATCATTAGGAATGACAGAAAATCCTCTTTTATGTTTCTGTTTTAAACTCTTATGGAAAAATTATCCTAAAAATCAGATCAAGTTAGATGTGGGAATGTGCGTAATCTGGTCAGATGGTCTTACGGCAACAGAGATTGATTTAAAAAGTGAAACAGTGTGGTGAGTCAAGCAATGATGATGTCCTGAGAGGTTTAAATAATTTGTTGGTGGGCTGGTACTATGTGCTACTGGGAATAAAGACCAGAGTACTGTGTGAAAGTCTGATACCACCACCAGCTATGTAGTTTTAGCAAAGTTTTAAATATTCAAATTTTAAAGCAAAATGGCTTCTTTCGGCAAAAGTCAGCATTTAGTGTGACCACCCACACACCCTTTTGCACTAATCACATTTTTAACACTTTTGGGGAGACTGCCATGAGATTTTCTGAAGTACTGTATATTATACAAGACTTCTTTCAGAACTTCCCAGAGTTCTTCTTAGCTGTTCTGTATGTTGTCTTTCATTTTTTTCTTTGTCCAGGTGATATTACCCATACTGTCTTTATAATGTTTAGTTTAGGAATCTGTGAAGGCTAGTCCATGACTGTTTTATTAGCTGCTTTTCTCTCCGAATATAATTTCACTGTATTAGCAGTGTGCTTCGGATCGATTCATAAAAAATAAAACTATTTCCAATCATGTGCTCTCCATAAGGAATGGAATGATTCATTTAAATCTGCCGGTACATTTAAACATTCATGATCCTGACAGTTATCCAACAGTTTGGATAACATTGGAAACAGCATGGGCAGAAATGCATATCCAAACCAGGACAGGCCCTCCTCCATGTTTCACTAAAAGCTCCATGCACTCATATTTTCCATCTCTCTTCAACTTTTTTCCCCGACATATTGTTTACGAATTGACGAATTGAAACTTAGATTAATCACTCCATAATAATACTCTTTTTCAGTGATCTTTGTAAGCTTTGTGATCAGCGCTTTGTGAAAAGAAATAAACTCTAATAAACGCTATAGAAATAAACTTTACTTGACTTGACATATCTTAGCCTTTTTACCCTGTTCTCTTCTGTAAAAGTGGTTTCTTGACTGTTACCCTTCAACAAAGACCATTCCTGATCAAGTTTCTTTGGACTGTAAAAGGGTCAACTTGGCATCCTGATGAAGATGCCAAATTCTGAGATAGGCTTTGGCTGGACTTCCTATTGTCTCTCAAAAGAGACTCTTCTCATCAAATCAGTTTTCTTGGCCATTCAGCCCCTTTTTTGACCTTGACCTCATCTGATTCTTAAATTTTCTTTATAACAGCTTGTATTTTGATTACCCATTTAGTTTGCTGATTTCCCTTTGTAAGTGGCCTTGCTGATGCAAAAGTCTTTGCAATGATCTTTGGCATTTTAAATAGATTGATATGATTGAAAGTTAATCTTAATAACAAGCTTTCAAATAACTAATATATGAATGATATATATCTGATATGAATTTTCTATATCTTTTGGTTGTATTCTACTAAAGAACCTCAGAAAAAAATTTGTATGGCCATTATACTATTGCTGGAGCAACAAAGCTAATGATGGCATAAGACTTCTGCACAGTTTGGTATATATATTTTCATTGAGCAACACCGAGCAACACTACACCCTTAATTCACCTCACTGGCTGCCTGAACAATCATCCCCTGCCCCTTGAAGCAGTTAACCGTCCCAGACATTTCATCTTTCCAGTCCTGCTCTAAAATGCACATAATATTCTATAATGATCAATTATGTGGACATTCCACTCGCAATTCTTTGAGAGCCCAGCACTCCATTTCTTTTTTCTATTATAACTGAAAGCACAGGCTGGGAACAGAAGCATGAAAGCACTGTACAGATGAGAGCAAACAATCTTAGAGTTTATTTTTTTTCATTCTTTTTTTCTTTTTTTTTAACTAATGGGCAGCCCAGACAGACGTCGACGGCATTTTAATGGCCTTACTCACCAGGCACTCTCCCGATGATGATGGCTTTGATGGCATTGAAGTCAACATCTGATGATAGGTTGAAGTCTTCCCTTGCGTTCTGATCAATCTAGAAGACACAAAAAACAGCTCCAGTAAACAGGGACGACTGTCACACTGTAAAAGGGCTTTGGAACGTTCATGTTTCAAATGCTCAGGAGTGTTATTCATCCATGCCAAGGCTTTTTTTTTAATTAAAGCTGCTCTTCAAAGCCGGTTAAACATGCCGTTGTGTGGCGCAGAGCCTCTTATTGCGCTGCAGGGGAAAGACAAATTGGGAAGCGCTCGAATCAGGGAGAAAGAAAGATTGCCGAGATGAGCTCACATCTTTGAAACACAATTATCATGAAGGCTTAGACTAATTGGTGAAGGTTATCTACCGAGTAACACTCGTCCGAGATGCATTCCAGCTCCACACAGAAGATTGCATATTGACTCAAGAGTTGAACTAAAGAAAGGTACAACTTCTTATTCAAACAATGCATTTCAGGTACAGTAGAAATTACTGAGTTTTTAATTTCTTTAACAAAGCAAAGTCTACATCACTACCTCCATATTGACCATAGCACTATGCTATCAAACTTAAACTATCAAACTACCGATGCTGAGTATTTCCCCTCTCTGCAACTGAAACCAAGGCCATGAAGAAATATATTTTATTTGACAGATCATCGAAGCCCGAACCCATTTTGCCACCCATCATCACCCCAGCCTGCTGGGACATACTGAAGCACATTCAGAGAGCACAAGCCCATAAACCTGCTCCACCTGATTGCCCTCCCAACAGTATGTTTTCGCTGAACTATGACCCAGGGTCATGCTTTGGGTGTACACCTCGCTCAGCACAGGACATCCAAGGATCCACCATACCACCAGGTTAATTTAAAATACGTTCTGGTAGCCCTCCTGATCATTAGACACCAGACGATATGTGGAGGGTTGTTCACTCTTCCACCAATCTCACCATTTCAGTGTGTACTAGGTTATCAACTGCCTCTCTTTCCATGGTAAGGGGAAATCTTGTGCATTCCTGCAGTCAATGACTAGCTCCATTGGAGCAGAGATGTGTGGGAAAGAGCTCATGTGCACCTCTAGAGGGCAGTTTGTCGCCAGGAGATGCAGGCAAACCATCAAAGACACCACCACCCTTCCTATCAACCAGGTCAGGTAAATTGGCTCTCCACAAAGAACATCAAGTTCAAACTACCCAGTATGAAACTAAGCCCCTGTTTCATCTGGCCTTTTAAAACCTTAGTAAAGTTAACCCTGTCACCTATCGCTTTCAGTTACTATCCCACTATTGCCTCTATCCCTCATTTCATGTCTCCCTCCTCAAACCCGCTAATGCTCCACCCTCTGTACCTCACAAAGAACAAGAATCTCCTCCACCATTAGACATTAATGCATACAGAGTGCACACCATTCTAAACTCCAGTCGTAGGGGAGGGAGCCTTCAATAATTAGCCTCGTGGATTAGGAGGGTTACGGGCCAGAGGATCAATGCTGGGTGGAACCCTAGATGTAGATGACATCCTCGCTGCCTTACTCAAGGAGGAATTCCACAGAAACCACCCCCATCAACCAGGCGCTAGATCCTGGGGGTGGCCCTGTAAGAAACTAACACCTGGAGGTGTTCTTAAAGGGGGGATTCTATAACAATTCCAGATACAGTTACCTGCTCTGCCCCACCAGAGGCAGCCATCCCCTGAGTTCTGAACATCTTCGGGGCAAAGTTTACTTCCTGTTGTTAGACTTTTTAGCCAGTGCCCATGCTAAGCTATGTTGCGGAGTATTGTGTCTCCCAGTGCATATCACGCTGTTACTTTATTTCATGTTCTTAGACCTGGTTTTCACTCTTGGCACTGCTGCCTGAGACCCTCCAGCACTGCTCGACTGATACCACTTTCTCTCAGGGTAAGAGGTAAGCATACATCAAGGCGCTTCTCTGTTCCGGGCACCGAGATGGTGGAATGAACTTAACCTAGCAGTCTGAACAGCAGAGTCCCTGACTATATTCAAGCGACGGGTGAAGAACTACCTCTTCCTGAAACACTCAAAGTAACACTTTCTTAAACTAACAGAGTTATAAGCTGATGTAACTTAGGTTGGAATCTAGCATACCAGTGTACATTAATTTATTGATGGAGACTCAAAGCACTTTTGTACATTTCTCTGGACAAGGGCATCTGCTAAATGCCGCAAATGCAAATATAAATATATACATTATGCTATATGTCAGATTGTGTTTTTTTTTTTTTAAACAAAAGATTGTCTTTATATATATATATATATATATATATATATATATATATATATATATATATATATATATAGAAAGGCTCAGTAATGCAATAACATTCACATTTATGATTATTTAAAAGTGATATCTCTATCTGACCTGAATACTGAGGTTTTCTAGGACTCTTTGTATTGACACTCGGTGCAGCTGTCCATTGGCCAGGCTCTTTGCACTCGATCTGAAGACGTCAGCATCTCGGTTGTTCTGCAGTTTGTACTTCACCTCCAGTTGACCTTCAGAAAGCACAGAATATCCTGTTACACATGAGATGCTGCCTCTGCAGTCCTTTGGTAACAAAGAGTCACAATGAATAATACAGAATCTATAATCTACCTGATTACAGCGGGATGTGAAAGTCAATGCACATCGACACTAACTCACATTTACGGAACGATAAAGCTGTCTGTTAAGAAGATTAGTGTTTAAGCCACTGACTCTATTTAAATGGCAAAACTAAGGAACTAATGAAATTCCATACATAATGAATGTTTAAATGAATGTTCCTCAAATAGAATAGAATAGAATAGAATAGAATAGAATAGAATGGAATAGCCTTTATCTGTCACATACACATTACTACTGAATTAGAAAAGAGTACAGCGTTCTTAATACATTTTACAAAAAAAAACAATGATTGAAAAATCGATTTTTTTGAGAAGAATTTGAGAGCAGGGACCATTTGGGGAAATACTGTCGAAATGAATAGTGTATATAAATAGTCTTGTGTGAAGTGAACTTGCTCATAACTGAAGGATGCCTTTATACTCTAAAGAACACGCATCGTTTTACATGTAGAGTAACACAAGATGTCTAAAACTGTCAAAGATCTGCAAAACTGTCAACTGCCCCATCGAACACTGATTTCCTTGGCTGATCAGATCATCTAATGATATTAATAAATAATACTAAGATGAGAGAAAGGTGAATTGATCTAATGCTATCAAAGCATGATTACAAAAAGTATTAAAGCATGATTGCAAAAAAGGCCAGACATTGCTAAATAAGGGAAAGGGTTTTTTAAATGAATAATTTTTATATAATTTTTTATATAAAACTTTTTTTATGTGCATCATATAATGCTTGGTCATATTGGAAAATTAAGTCTAATACATTAAAAAAGTAAAAAAAAAAAAATAATAATAATAATAATAATAATAATAATAATAATAATAATAATAATAATAATAATAATAATAATAATAATAATAATAAAAAAAGTGCACTGAAATCCGGTCCTGGCATTCCCACAGCCCTGTATGTGTAATTTAGTGTTTTGCATGTGCTTGTACAGTATACAAACCATTAGGCAATCATAATTCATATTTTGCTAATTATTTTTGACACAAGAGTAGTCTTCTTCTTCTTTCGGCTGCTCCCATTAGGGGTCGCCACAGCGGATCATCCGTCTCCATACCACCCTGTCCTCTACATCTGCCTCTTTCACACCAACTACCTGCATGTCTTCCCTCACCACATCCATGAACCTCCTCCTTGGCCTTCCTCTTTTCCTCCTACCTGGTGGCTCCATCTTCAGCATTTTTCTACCAATATAATTCATGTCCCTTCTCTGCACATGTCCAAACCATCTCAATCTCGCCTCCCTCACCTTGTCACCAAAACATCCTACATGTGCTGTCCCTCTAATAAACTCATTTCTAATCTTGTCCATCCTCGTCACTCCCAATGAAAACCTTAACATCTTCAGCTCTGCTACCTCCAGCTCCACCTCCTGTCTTTTACTCAATGCCACTGTCTCTAATCCATACAACATCGCAGGTCTCACCACAGTCCTATAAACTTTCCCTTTCATTCTTGCAGATACTCTTCTATCACAAATCACTCCTGTCACTCTT
Source organism: Silurus aristotelis (assembly GCF_946808225.1). Taxonomy (NCBI): domain Eukaryota; kingdom Metazoa; phylum Chordata; class Actinopteri; order Siluriformes; family Siluridae; genus Silurus; species Silurus aristotelis. The sequence goes on from NC_139591.1 coordinate 14,331,125, forward strand.
CTCCACCCACTCCACCCTGCCTGCACTCTTTTCTTTACTTCCCTAACACACTCTCCATTACTTTGCACTGTTGACCCCAGGTACCTGAACTCCTCCACCTTCTCCACCTCTTCTCCCTGCAACCGCATCACTCCACTGCCCTCCCTCTCATTCACACACATGTACTCTGTCTTACTCCTACTGACTTTCATTCCCCTTCTCTCCAGCGCATATCTCCACCTCTCCAGGCTCTTCTCAACCAGTAGTAATGTCAAAAAATCAACAGAAGGAATTCTTTCTTCTTCATCCTCACCAAACAAAATGGAGCATTAAATTTATGAAAAGAATGATTTACATAGCTATGATAAATAAATATCTTATTGGAGACAAGTACTGTGGACTGATGAAATTCTGGCCAGAATCGCCAAAGGTAATATGTTTAGTAGAAAATTGACAAGGATGGGATTGAAAAAAATCCTTGCCAGCTGTTGAACAGGGGGCTGGATCTGTTGAGTTTTGGGGGTTCTACAATTATACAATGATCCAAAACTCAAAATGCAAGAAATGTTTTAACAAGTGCAATTTAGAGCTATTTTGTCATCTGAATTCTTTTTTTTATTTCCAAAGTGTTACACTGTTTGCTAATTCCCATGCATATTCATGCATTAAAAATGTCATAGAACATTCTTTACAGGTCTTCTCATGGTAATGAAAGAAATTATTCCTTCCTAATGAAAGGAATTATTCCTTTCATCACCATAATGAGACCTGTAAAGACTGTTCTATCACATTTGTAACCACAGGAATAAAGCAAATAAACCTAATTTAACCCTTATTCAGGAAAAAAGTGCACCACTGCAGTCCATAATTCACTCCAGAGCATCTCCTTACTGGAAGTGTCACTAATGTCACTAAGTTAGTAAATCTAACTTTGACCTGAGAGGTTGATTGAAATGCTTCCTATGGACCTTCGGAACTATCCGTGCTTAATGATCTCACTTAGCCAGCCAAGCTAACTATCTCAAAAGGACATCGTCTTTTCACTAGCATTAGATTAACATTCATGTCTTCCCAAGCGTGTCCTCATATGTTTCGAAATGTAAAATTCATTTTTGTTATCGCAACTGCCCTAATTCTAAATTTTGAGATATTGCTTGGAAAACCCACAGAGAAAAGTGGAATATTGAAGGTCCAGAATTAGATCACATCCTCCTCTCCTGGGACTGTGCTAGATATATTTACTGGAGCAATCAGATGTGTTTATTTAATAGTTTAACATTTAGTCTCAGAAGGAATCCCTTCTTGTAGAAGTTACTTTAGTAAACAGATCATGTAAATTTTTGTGGCACTTGAATAGCAAACCTGTACATTATTTAATTCTATATCAAATCAGCAAAGATTAAAAATGTAACAAAATTCTCTCTATGTGCAGAGTATTGTTGGTGATAAGTGGCCTGAGAAAAAAACCCTGACATTTTCTATTACACAGAAGAGATGTTGGCTAGTGGTGCTATCAGATCAGAGCACTGAAATCTGTTATCTGTCAATAGCTTGACAATAAGACAATTAGCCTTTGAGTCTTAAGAGATTTCACCCTAAGCAGCATAGAAAGAAATGAGATGGGATGAAGAAAATTAGCAAGATCTCACACCGTTCCTGTTCAGAAAGATGGCGAGGAACTCTCTGTAGTACGAGCTGGCGTACAGAAGGATAACTGGCGCCTGGCTGGTGCGAAAACTCAGGGATATGTTCTCCCCTTTCAGTGTCAGGTCAGAGTACATGGAGGAGGACATCGCGCTGCCATTTCTGTTCAGCTCATATGGTTCCTTAAATGTGTAGGTCACAGAGGTGGCGGGTCGAAAAAATGCGGAAACCTCTGAAAAAATGAAAAGCAGGGGTTACTTGCACAAAGAAAGCTAAAGGTGGACTTAAACTTCAGTGTTTTGCGGGATAGCAACTTCAACTTATTCAGATATTTACACCTATAATGCACACACATACACACACACACACTCCAGAGGTAAAATGGTATAATACCAATATATAATACGAGGCGAAATTAAAACCTTCAATGTAACACACGTTTATTCACGATGTCCTTTCTTTACTCAGATATAAAAAAAATTAAATAAACTACACCAAAAACAACAAACTGCTGTGCTTTTGTAAAATAAAGAAAACAGACAGGGGGCGCTCTCTGCTGTCTCTCTCTCTTTCTCTCTCTCTCAACAGACACATTAATAAAACAACCTCTCAGTAAATACCTGCCTTACAGACAATAAATATATGAATAGAAAACTCGTAATGTGTACTTTTAAATAAATTAATTCACAGAGAAACAAATATTCTCTGATTATGTAATCCTTTAGAAAAAGTTAGAAGGGGTACAGTTTTTCAGTATCACCTCATTAACATTTCGCGTTGAAACATGGCAAAAGTTCCGTTTGGTGTCCTGATAATTTCCGTAATTTAAAACACCACAATCACTTTAAAACATTTACAAGAATATTTTGTCTTCATGCTCTATGTTGAGTGTGGTTTCACGAATAGTATACACACAATAATAAACACACATTTGCATAAAGCATCCATATTTGTCCATGCCCATGTTGATTAGAGTATTAAAAAACATTTAGAACAGACAAAATGTGCGAATAAGTGATTAATCATGAGTTAACTCATGACAATCATGCAGTTAATCGTGATTAAATATTTTTAATTGCTTGCCAGCCCTAATATTAATATGCTGTGAGGTCCAATTACAAGTGTAACACTAAAACAGGATTACAGTAGTAGTAATGGCTACTTTTTACTTAAGTACACAATAAAGCCCAAACGTCTTTACTTTAACTTGAGTAAAAAATATAGTCAATACTTCAACTTTTACCAGAGTATTTTAAAACTAGTATCTGTACTTTTACTTAAGTGAAGTATGTGTGTACTTTTGCCACCTCTGACACACACACACAAAAACAAATATGTATGAGACATTTTCACAGATGTCCTCATTGCAAGATGTTCTATTAGCATGAAAGGTTCTTTAGGTTTAATAAGCTGTTACCACACTTAAAAACATTATCCAGACATAGTTAACATTACCTTCTAGGTAGTTATTCGAATGTAGTAGTTAGCAAAAGAAAAAATTTACAGAGAAAAAGTCTATAAAACACTGATAGAGCACTGATATAGTGCCATTAGGCATTAAAGTCAACCATTTCTCTTCACAGAGAAAGTCTGAATGCAGCTTGACACTTATTTGTCTCTTGTCTATCCTGCTGTGCATCTGAATTTTCATAGATTGCATTGTGCTTTGTGTGAGATATACCCCATTTGCAGTCAGGTTAGAGAATTATATTGGCAATATTACTCTAAATCCAAAAGAAGAAGCATCCACTTCTTGCTTTAGGGGTCATAATACCTCCCCACCTCTGACTGATCAATCTTTGCCTGCTGACTGGTTGTCACAGGATGTGATCTTAGAATTTTTTAAGTGTGGGGGTACTTTAACTTCCCAATCAGCTGCTTTTACTGATGTTAGTCATTGATAAGTAGCACAATGCAATAATTCTGGTTTTAAAGGTATGGTGCATAAAATATGTCTGAAAGAACAAAATCCCAAACAAACAGCCTTTCTTTCCTCACCTTTGTGACAGAAAGTGCCAGAGTATGAGGAGGCTCCACAGTCACAGGTGAAGCCGTTATGTTTGTCCAGGCACTGACCCTGGTTTTGACACAGGTACCCATAGCTGCCGCAGTGGCCTGGGCATCCGGGACGGACACCGGGTGTGATCTTTGCTCGCTCCTCCAGATTCAGTGTCTTCCCATTCAGCTTCAGTGACCGGATGCAGCCCAGAAAGCCCTTCTGCCTCGATGCAGTTCCACCTAAAGAACACAAAAAATTGGTTGTTTGTTCTCTTTTTGTTCACTACTCACTGATTATATACATCAATGAAGTGTTGGAGAAAAAAAGAATTGAAACCTCTGTGGAGGCAGAGACTCCAGAGTTGTGCCATGAACATAAGATACTGTCAAAAACACTATCTCTAGCTGGTGGATGCGGTTTTAAACAACAGAAAGATGAAAAGGATGACGTAGGTGAAAAAGACAAAGTTGTCAATTGTGGATACACTCCATTATTTCTGTCTTGTCCAAGTTCAACCCCATGCACTGGTGCCTATTCACAACAAATGATCGGTGTACTCTGTTTTCTTTCTCTCTCTCTCTTTCACACACACAACCTCACTGTCCTTTGTATGTTAATTGCTGCAGAGGAAAACACTCATTTTTAAACGCTCTTGTTGCAGCACTGTGTGTACGGCAAACCATTCACGCCACATGCAAATTCCATCATTTAGCACCGCCTTCAAATCACTCTTTTCAATTGCAAAAAAATAATAAAACAAAAAACAAAAAAAATAGTGTGCTTTATTTTGAATGCATCAAATCAAAGCATTCATATACCCTGCTAGCTACTGATAATCACATCTCATCAAAGAAGAGTGAAAAAACATTGCCATGAAAAACAAATCCATCAGCCCTGAACTTCAAACCATTTTAGCTAAAACTGAAATGACAAACCGCTGTGGAGGATTTGTGAGCGTTGAGCCACAAAAATGACTGTGTACGATGAATGCATTCAGACAGGCACAATAGCAAATCTTGTCTTGACAACAGCAATGTTGGCACTTAACAAAAAGATTCAATCTTTTTTTCTGATGACTCCAAGCCGAACCGAGTAAGAAATTCTTTAAAGGAAGCACACAACACAACACAACACCACAACACAACACAACACAACACTCCCTGTATTGAAAGCCAAAGAGAAATACAGTACAAAAAAATTTTCATATTATTTTTATTGTCTGTTTAGTGATTTCAGTGCTAATTTGTTGGCTGATGCTATTTTTTTTCTTTCTATTTTTGTTATGGTGTTTAACAGGAGAAGAAACCAATACAAAGAATCTCAACTTCAAGGTTTTATCAACAAAAGATTATTTTCTCACTCAGAATGTTATAGCTGCCTTAGTAATGAAAAAGCCAAATAAAAGCAGTAGAGACACTGGGGCAAATATTGGACTCCAGAATGCAACATAGCATTTTGACGCTTAACTCGGCTATGTGTCCATGACAAGCTTTGGATTTTGACCTTTAGGTAGTCATGAAGTGATGTCTAAGCCACAGTGGCAGAAGTATCAGCAAGTTCAGCAGCATTTGTGGACAATGTAGTACATCATTCATGTAACTAGAAAGATACCAGTGGAATTTCAGTACACAGTATATCTTGGTGTCATGTGTCATGGTTAGACGGATGCATCTGCAGTGTTGTATCTTTACTAAAATAACGTGCTAAGTTCAAGGTCAACTCAGGTCACAAATCCAGCGTACTGAACATGGAAATAGAAGGCTTATTAAAGACAGGAAGGCTAAACAATACTTAGCAGTAAACACATTGAAAGTTGTTAAGTAATTTTAGATAAACAAACCAATGACATGACAGGAGCAGAAGCCATGAACTAAAGCAATAACACACTTGTAAAACAAACATAAGACAAGAGGTGTAGTGTCTGAGGTGCAGTGTTGTGAGCACCACTTGGAAAAGAGAAAAAAAACAGTGATGAAATCAAGAATAGCAGTCAGATTACACAAGTGGATTCCTAGTGAGACTCTGCAACTTTTGTAGCCTATTAATTAACATCATTTCCCAAGCTAAGCTGTTTATGATGAGAAAATTATGTCTCCAAATTATGCTCATTACCACCACTGAAACTGAGGCCTTGTAACAATAAATTGCCGAGGCAATTCTTGTAGAACTTCCTGTGAACTTTTTTTGCGGTTAATGATGTATTTAGGCTATATTTATTTATTTTGTCAAAAAAAAAAAAACAACCCTGTTCTTTATTGGCTAACAAAACTCTCTATCTATGTCCCTATCAGACGTGACAAAACATTTTAATTGTACAGGCGCATACAAAGCTACCTTGAGGCCAGTTAATTAAAGTTTGCATAAACAACTGACTAGACAAATCTTTAACATCATTTAACATTTTTTTTTTTACACAACCCCAATGGAGATGTAGCCCAGATGGACGTATGCAAGAAACAGCAGTGACACAACTTATGTGGCCCACAAGGCAAAGTAAGTTCAGTAGTGAATAAATAAATGTTAATGAAAAAGGTTTGTATTATAATCCCTTCTAATAATGACTCGTATCCAAACAAATAAACCATGTTGTAGGCATTAATGTGAATAAGCTAATTGTATAATTATATTGCATTTTTTTTTTCTCGTGGTCAGCTGCATCCCCTTTAACACTGAGAAAAGAGCTGTTTATTGTTCTAGACCAGGCATCCAAACTTGAGCAGATATAGCCCTATTTATTGAGAGCCCTAGACTCAGTATATAAAAATCCAGATCATCATCTAGATCTCCTGTCAGAGATTCCCCCTTGCTCAGTTCATGGCTGGTTGTAGTGCCTCCTGGCTCATAGCACAATTACTCACTACCATGTTATGCAACCATGTGCTTTTGTTTTGGTCACATGTGTCATGTATGTTTTTAGTACAATTATGTTGTGTCTCCACCCCTGTCTTGTTATTGGTCCTTCTGTTCAAATATTGTTTGGTTCACAGCTGTTCTCATGTCTGTGTTTGAACTTCGTTTTAATTGTGTCTTTGTGAAGTAACTCCTTCAGCACTTTGCATTTTACCGAGCCATTTAGTTCATTCTTTGGGTTTCACATTTTCTTGTTTTTGATCTTGTTTCTGTTTTTCGTTTCTCTTTCTAGTTTTGCCCTGCAGTTTATCCACAGCCTGTTTCACATTTTTAAGTTTACCTACCGATTTTGATTTGTTTGCCTGTTTTGTGATAAATGCTCTTATTCTACAACTGGATCTGTTTATGACAAGGCCAAGGTTCAGAAAATGAAGATGCAAAGCAAAATTGTTAAGTTTTAAGATTACAAAACAAAAAGACCAACACCATAACCAAAATCCAGATTGTTAAATCTCAGGTTAAGTATTAAACTAAGGCACAGGCCAAAATTCATTAAGTATTAAGCTTAAGTCTCAGGTAAATTATAAATAGTAAAGCAAAATCCACAAACCGATCAAATCTGAGACTGAGAGGAATAAGAATCTGTGCTGAGACTCAGGCCAGTAATCTCTGTAGGTATCAATGTATGTCTGTACATTGAGTCTGTACAAGAGTCTAAGCATCAAGGTTGACTTCTAGGCCAAGATTTCAAGTATCAAAGTTAAAGGTTTGTAAGCATCTAAGTAGTTTTTAGTTATTACAAATGTAACAAAGACTAAGACTCAGGCTGACTCTAAGAATCAAAGCTGATGAGAAGCCAGAGATGAGAAGCCAAAATACAAAGACTGAGTCCAAGGCCAGGGATAAACTGTAAGTATCAAAGTTAAAATCCATTCCAAGAAACTAATATACAACCTTAGACCCACACCAAGGGTCTAAGGATCTATGATAAGACCCAGACCAGCAATCTAATCTAAGCAATCTAAGACAAATTCTAAGTATCAAAGCTGAGGTACAGGTCAAGAGCCCAAGTACCAATACACAGACCCATTGCAAGATTATAGGTAAATTTTTTAGACACAAATACAAATGTAATACAAACTAATACAGTATAAAGACAAACTTTAAGTATAAAGACTTAGACCTAGGCCAAGACTCCAGTATCATCATTTCGCTTTTAATGTATTTTTGCACAGATTATTCTATACAGATTATGCTTATACTATTTTATAAGCATATTAGTTTAAAACATTTATAAATAAAATAATCATATACTGTACTATCTGTGTATTTTTATTTTTCATGCATCTGACAAACATTGTATATGCTATCTGGTTTGAATTTAGCAAGGTCTGCCTTAAATAAATCCAAAGTCTTTAACAGTTTCAGTAGTTTGGTCTTTGGTCTCACACTTCCAGTCAAACCACGTTGATCCCTGCCTTACAGCAAAAAATAAAAATTAATTACTATTTTTACTAGGCAGAAGCATAATATAAAGAAACTGCTGAGCAGTAATGCAGATGAACAGTGTCTATAGTAAAAGTATAGAAAGATAATAAAGCACATCTGCTCTCCATGTGTCTTTTCTACAATACATTTTAAATGCATTCTGAATAAATGATCTTTTATGTGTTGCAATGTACAAAGGTAGAGTACAGAAGTATTCCCTCTGTGCATAAGTGGGTTATGATTATAAATTTCAAAACTCTTACCCACAAAGAGCTGGCTATTGAGCTGGAGGTGGATATGCCCCTCGGTGGGGGCTTTTTGCACTGACCCAGGGTGATGGTCCACACTCAGTGATGCTTCCTTGATGTTCCGCTCGGCCACAACGTGGTGCCAGCGCTCATCGTTCAGATGAACAGGAGTCTTCACACGTACCTCGAGTGGCCCGTTCCCCACGTCAAATGAGAAAATGACTTCAGTAGGTGCTGGAAAAACACACAGGGACCTTATGTGGTAGATATTCACACATTTGTGACTATTTTCAATGTATATATCTTACTCCTATATATATATATATATATATATATATATATATATATATATATATATATATATATATATATATATATATATATGGAAAAAAAAATATTACTCCTACTGAAGAAAATCAGGATTGTAAATGATAGTTTTCATAAGGTAGTGTAGCAACTCAAAAATAAAGCCAAAGAGGGAAGACAAAGCAGGAAGAGAAAGTCGTCTGTCTTTAATCTCTCTCTCTCTCTCTTTTTTTTTTTATTATTTTTTTTTTTATAATTTCGGATGAGAACACCCTGACGCTCAAGGTTTACAGTTGGAGATGAAAGAAAACTCAATGCATTTTCTTTTCCAGCCGATGAGACCTCTGTGGTGCAATTTCTCAAACAGAATTAAATTCAGCTGAGCGTTTAGAGCAGAACACTTTTGGCTGTGTTTCAAAATAAAAAATGAATATGCTATTTCGGGGTAGTCGGGTATAACATTACGCTCACATCGACACAATTCAACTCTGGTGAATTGTTTCAACTGCCTTCTTATTGACTCGGGCTTATATGTACCTCACCCCCACACACACACACAAACACACACACACACACACACACACACACACACATACACACACACACACACACACACACACACACACACACACACACACACACACACACACACTAGTCACATATTGAGAAAGCCTTGCTGTTCATAGTTTATGTTTTAAAGCCATCTGTCTTTGTTGGTCTTCAACAATTCATCATTTGGTTGCACCCCACTGCCTTGCGAAGCAGCTGTTCTGCTTCTCTTTATAAAATAATCTTTCCTAGCTCAACCATGAAGAAAACGTTTCGGTGAAGAGCAAGCGAAGCATCGTGCGTTCTGTTATCAAGCGGATTTGTGCTGCCGAGAACAACACTGCAAAATCCCTGATCGTGTGTTCTGACCTCATTATTATTTTATAATATTTTTTATTATATTTTATTACATTATTTGCAGCATATCAAAGTGGGTCCTTGTGCAGCAACAGAAAATGCACACAAATGCTTATGAGTTATATTAGATGACTAATAAAATATCTATTAATATCCCAACAATATGCACAGAACTGGATCAGAACAGGAGTGAATCAAAACTTCCTAGGAATCTTTTTTCATTTCTTTTCTCGGTTTATGTCTTTCTCTTCTCAGAACAACGGGAGGCTAATTGAGCTCTCTCAGCAAAAGACTTTGTCATTATAACTTATAAGCTTAAGGGCCGTGTTCAGGTCTTCTCCTGTTTAGCATTCATCCATCACACCAACATGTTATGTGCTAAGAATTTATTTTTTTATTTTTTTAACGCTTCTTGTTTTAATGAGGTTAAAGGCCACGGATTCCTGTGGGCTTTCACAGGACAACTTGCAGCTCGGACGCGAGTGATGAGAGCGCAGCGATTATTTACACTCAAGCGGAGTTCAGAACAAATGAAAAGGAAATGTTGAGCCACGGCACTGAAATTTCCCCCGAGAGGCGCCGTTTCAGTGCGTCTGTATATTCGGGAGACGGCTTCTCGAGATTATTTTGCACAGAGCACAACTGGGCACATATGTTTGTAAATAGGAATGTCGAATAAAAAAAAAGAACAAACATTTGACCAGATCATATGAGCAACACGTTTATTGACAGCCTTGTTTTTCAGGATCTTCTCCCTGTTATTGTATGAGGTTCATCCAATAATAATTGTCAATCTTCAAACGTGGATCCATATATAACTTTATATATGTTACAATATATGTTACAATCTCTATATATCTATTTTAATAGTCTTTCAAAGAAAACTCACTTCTACATCTTGTTTGGAGGCTATTGATTAACATATTCCACAAAAATCACAGATTTTCATTAATAAATAAAACTGTATATATGTTACAATCTCTATATAAAGAATTTATTTAGGGACTAACTTAAATGACACAGTATGGGACCAATATAAGATTAATTATTTAAATAAATGCAATTAAAATAAGGTAGTGCTGCTTAGCCAAGAAATGTGCATAATTGTTGACTCAGTATGGTAATACTTTCTTTGCGTGAATTAGACATTCATGGATTTTGATGGATAAAAGAAGTCTCCAAGAAGAAGGAGAAGAAGCAGAAGATAGTGAGAAGTCAAAATAAGATCTCACATAAACATAAATAACTATAAAATAAATGATGGTGCTACAGGAACAGGAAATTGTAACAGAAAAAATAAACTTAAATTTATACAGATAGAAAAAAAACCTGTAGCATTGTGTCCCACTAAAGCCCTCAACCACACGTACTGTACAACCAGAAGTGCAATTCACTCACATCTCAGCTCAACACGGATGAAGTCTTTAATTCCCAGGTTTTCAAGGAACATGCCGCTGAAGGATGAGGTCTTGAAAAAGAAGGAAATGTCAGCACTAAGCTCAGCATGGAATGTTGGGAAATGGAGGTAGGAGTTCTCCTTATCAAAGTGGGCTGCGTTCCAGAAATCATCTGAAGAGAGAAAGCATTTAGAAAGGCGCTATAGAATCAGGGGAAGCTCCAGAAGCTCTTTAGTCATCATTTGAGCTGTAACTCAATATAGAAGTTTTACAGCCTAGCAGGAAGCTGTATTACAATTATGAAAAAACTAGAGTGAGGTAGCTAAGGCAAAGGACTACCATTTATTTATCATTTTTATTTTTCCTTCCTGTTTACCAACAGGAGATACATATACAGATAGTGGCTTTATGTTACCACAAGAGTACAAAAAGTTTTAACTCTTGGCTAAGTTGAGTTTAGGTTCAGAATAATCTATTTCAGCTCACAGCTGGTGGTTTAAAGGGCGCACACATTAGGCTGCTGACTACACAGACGCAACACTCACAGTTTGTTAAATCAAATACAATTGGTTGTTTTGTAAAATATTGCATCCAAACACATTTACAGACTATTTATTGATTCACATTATTAGTGGCATTTGGCAGATGCCCTTATAAGGGGCAAATAACAACGATCTCTCTGAGCAGTTGAGGGTTAAGGGTCTTGCACAAGGTCACAGAAGTGGCAGCTATGTGATTTATACCTACACCCTTATGATAAGAATTCCAAAGTCTTAACTGCTGAACCACCACTTTCACTTATTTAGATTTTCTGCCACCATTTTACAAGGGATCTCATCAAGCATCCTTCATGATACTGTACTTAAGATAGTAGTGGCTTAACAGTTAAAGTTCTAAGACACTAATCAGAAGATCAAGAGTGTCATGCCCCAGCTCTGATGAATTTGCCAATGTTAGGCCCTTGAGCAAGATTCCTAATCTACGTGGGCTACATAATGCTAGGTTGAAACCACATAAGTATTCAGCTCTTTTAAACATATTATTCGCACATGTCGTTGTAATATACAGTACATTTAAAAAAATTTAAGAAAAAAAATGTGATACTTACTGTCACCGTAGCACTGGAGTGGACCTACTTGATACGCTGCCTCGGACCCTGGCCTGCTAATATCCCCCACTGCTAACATCCTGATTGGCAAATGCTCTTTGTGAGAGAGGACGCCAGAATCGTTTAGCCTGTCGAAAGCAAAACAAAACAGAAAACACTAAAAGACTGTGACTGATCCAAGTGAAACTTAATGTTTGAACTTAATGTTTGAACCCTTGATCAGCCAGGGTGCTTAAAAAAAGTCCAGTCATGCTGCATAATTGCTGTAATTACGAGACGACAGGCTCGAACATTCTAGTCATTTCAGAAATTGGTTGTTTCTGTGAAAATGCACACCATCATAGGGACAGAAAGCTAAACTGCACTACATTTTAAGCGGTAATTATTAGAAAATTCCAGACAAATATTTGACTAGTTACATCCTACTATTCCTATATGCTTTCACTATAGATCCTGCTGCCATTTTTTTTTTACCCCGGGTTGTGTCATTTTCATGTCCGAGCTTTTAAGAACCGATAATTAGCAATTCCAAGAAAGACACAAAAGCTTTTTATGCCTTTTTGAAGTCAGAAATTTGCAATTACCGTAATTGTAGTGCAACGTGACCAATGGCAATAATCTAATCTCTTACTGCGACTGTCACTATTGCTTTCAGGAAATAATACCACACATTTTGGGCAGCGTATTTAAATGACCCATTACTGCAGTAACCCAAATCTCAACAGATTTTTAGTATGTCCTGCTTTTGTGTATTGTTTTCAAAGATGCTTTTGTTCACTGTGAAATAGAAAACATTATGCTCACCAGTAAAGATCAGTTGAATAGTTCAACACTTGGTATATATAAACTTGTTGCTGTCTGGTATGTAGATCTGTTTGGTCTGCCTATATGTGCAAGTTTTTTGAGCAGATATTATTTATAATTTTTTTTATCAGTTAGTCAAAGTGTTTTCTGACTGACAGGAGAATATCTGAGGTTAGTCAGGTTGTTTCTTTGATAATTAAGTTTGTCTCAAAAGTAATTTTTTTATAAGCAATAAGACAAAACAATATTCTAAGTAAAGAATAGAAGAGTTGAGTCTGTGCAGTAGGGGGAGCGGTGGCTCCAGCGGTTAAGGCGCTGGGTTGCCGATCAGAAGGTCTGGGGTTCAAGCCCCGGTATCGCCAAGCTGCCACTCTTGGGCCCTTGAGCAAGGCCCTTAACCCTCTATGCTCCAGGGGTCCCTTACGAGTGAAATATCAAGGTCCATGATGTCGGAGTGACGTGGGGCCGCCTTCCCGTGGGCTCACCACCTGCAGGAGGGGCCGTAAGGGACGGTGCTGTGAGGATTGGGCAGCAGTCGAAGGCGGGGGCTTGCTTAGACTGCTGCCCCTGCGACCCGAATTATGGATAAGCGGGAGAAAATGAATGAATGAATTAGTCTGTGCAGTTATAGGAAACCAATTTGTTTTAAAATGCTACTTTGCAGCATTTGGGATGTATGATGTATTTCAAATACGTATTTAAAATATAAAATGGCATTTTTTAATTTGTATTTAATATTTTTGATGAAATATTTTGATTTTGATATTTTGTATCAAAAGAGTGTTTTGTACTTTTTTGTATTTTTTAAAATACTGTAAAATACTTCGTAAGAAGTCTACATGATGATCATAAAAATGTGGGCTTGATTGGTGCCCACTCAGTATTTTGCCCAAAAAGAAACATGCAGGCTTTCAAATAGGTGTCCAATGATTGATAAGCAAATATTAGATTTTTTTTTAGAAGATATTTGATATTGTACCCTAATTAAAGTAGCTGTTTAGTAGAATCATGATTTTGCATACCATTGCATGAATGACTGCCTGGCATGATATATTACTATATTTATGATTAACAATCAAATGATTAATTAGTTAGAAACTAGTTGCTATGAAAACAGGAGACATCAGTTGTCTTCTTACAAAATGACTTGATTTGTCATTGAGTCAGTGTTTCTGATGCAAAGTAACCCTTCGTTACCACCAAGTAACTCTAAATTAGTATACAATTATGGGTCAATTGCAATCTGTTAAACATTAAACTGTTGGTTACTTTAAAACTAATCTTCATCTGAAAGATCGCAAGGTTTATGTATATGAATACTTGATCTGTTACCTGGTTGCATATGTCAGATTTATAGTATTTTTTAGTATTTTTAAAATACAAGAATACAGTAGTTTATTGTGTGGTTGCTGTATTTTGTAGTTTATTTTGCTACATTCAAAGTGATGGTATTTGGTATTTTATTTTATTTTAAAGTACATTTTTGATGTATCTAAAATGTTGCAAAAAATTTATATCATGTAATGTAGAGACATTCTGTATGTAGAATGTGTAATAACTGTGGAGCAAATTATACTGAAACCATTTAGCTTTACAGATTCTTTTTTTAGCAAGAAAAAACCTCTAGAGACATGTAGATTCTCATCCTTCATATAATAGCTTGAAATATTTAAGTAGTTAGCAGCAACAGCTAACAAGGAATCTACGGTTGAGATCACAAGGCAGCACGCTACATTAAGTACCAGATGGGTGTAAACTTTTGCATGGGATGATCAGTGCAAATTGTTATGTTTATTTTTTCCATTTAGTATTGCCCTTAATACACAACAAAGGATATTTAGATGTTTCCCAAAAGAGCTAAAGTAATAACACCTCACACCAATTCTCCTGTTTAAAAGTTTACAATACCTCCCCCTGGCTCTTAATGCTTAGTGTTGATTTCTTGGGAATCAGTGAATATTTGCAGGTTTTTGGAAAAGTTGTGTAAAATTCCTAAGTGTGAAAAGACGGATCTGTTGGACATAATTCGAAGATGCAGCTGATGCCGTAAAAGCAAATAATGTGCAGCTCCTGGAGAATTTCTTTTAAGGAGAACGGTCAGTTTAACCACTCAAGACCAACATGGGACTCATGAAAAACTATAATGACTCATAAAAACAGTCACTGCTCATCCACAGCACTGTGCAAAAGTCTTAAACCACTATTAGATTTGCTATCTCAGCAATTAGATAATGACAATGCAGAATTATTTCTCGTCTCAGAATTTCTTAGAATTATTGTCTCTTTAGTAGAATACAACCAGTAAATACATGAAATCTGTATGTAGTAATTGAAAAAATAAAATAAAATTCAGAAAAAGCTTTATAGGTTAAAGTGGCAGTATTTAGCAGGCTCCCATAAACCTAAATGGAAGGTATGGTAGGGAAGTGGTAGCTCAGTCGTTACGACTTTGGACTACTGATTAGAAGATCTTAAGTTTAAATCCCAGCACTGGCAAGCTCCTGGGCCATTAAGTTAAGCCTTTAACCCTAAACTACTCAGCTGTATAATTGTAAGTTGTTCTGAATAAGGGCATCTGTCCTAAATATAAAGGGAATGGAACTCAAACAATATAATTGCTAACATCCGCGTTTTTGTCTGACTGCTGTGAAAAAGGTCTATTACACCAGGTTTGTGCAAGACATGGTTGAGTATCACATACACATATTGTATTAGTTGAATTCATTGGGATTTGCTAATAAGACTACCTTTCATTCACATCATTCAATTAAAAAAAATAATAAATCACAGAATTTGACAGAAATAAAATCGCATTTTGCATAACAAGGCCACTCTCAGGGGAAAATCAGAAAAAACACTGGACACTCAAGAGAGTATTCAAGCTGTTATAGAGAAATTTTAAGTATCACAAAAGGTCAAGGAAGAAAAAAGTTAGGAAGGCCAATACAACTTTTAAAATCTGATGAACATTTATCCAGGAAGTTTCTCCGAGTTACTTCTTTAAAAGATGGAAGAAGTCCAACAAGGAACTGGCTCAACATTTGGCAGCTTCATTGGGATTCCAAGTTGACCCTTATACAGTCTGAAAAGGCTTGATCAGGAATGCTCTTTGTGGAAAGATAGCAGCCAAGATACTAAAATATGCTAAATTTCATTAAGCTTGAAATGGATCATCAAAATATGTGAGAAAAAGAGTTAGAGAGAGATGGACGAATGAGGTCTGCAAATTCTTGCATGACATGGTGGAGGATCTGTCCTGGTTTGTGGCTGCATTTCTGCCAGTGATATTGCCAATATTGTTCAAACTGATGGTCTCATAAACGCAGATTACAGACAGGTTTTAAGTCACCTTTCCACGCCTTCTGGAAAGCACCAGACTGGAAATGGTTTTATTATTGATAATTATTGATTATATGATTATTGAGTCACCTGGACAGAGAAAGAAATAAAAGAGAACCTGAATCTAAAGAAGAATTCTGGGGCGAGCTAAAAAGTAAGGCAGCTATTAAATAACCAGAAGATTACTTCAGAAAAGGGAGGTCACTTTAAAGACTGACTTTTTGAGAAGTGTGTTTTTTTTTAATTTTGTGTATGTATCTCCTCTGTTTCTGTTCTCTGTACTGTAGCTTAATAAAGAGAGCAAAACATAAATATCTATGGTCATTAAAACCTTGTTCCTGGTGGCCTAAAACTTTTGCACAGAACTGTAATGCCACACAGTAATAAAAATCAAGTGTATGGTTTCTTTGAACCAGTTGTGTAAAAAAATGGTGTAAATTCAATGTAAACATTCAGCATACAAATATTTTTCATGTTTCATTACCAGTCGTTGAGGTCGCTGTCGCAGTTGCACAGGTGCTTGGAATCCATGCAGCTGTTCTGGACGGCGCAGGCGCACTGCTGAGTGCCCGCTGGTGACCCCGCCCAGTATGTGTGGGCAACTCCTGACCGGCCCACCCACCAGGTAAATGGCGTGCCATCTGCAAATGCCAATTATCATCCATAATACTGCAAAGCAAGATTACTTAAACACCCTGCTGCTCACTTCCTCTCTCCATTCTTCACTCTCTCTCCTTCTGTGCATTTATTTTGAATTGATCAACATCATTTAAAAGTGAAAATGAACCAACAACATTGACAAGAACCCCTGCAATTCTCTTGAGGATGCGAATGTTTAAATGCTTGGCAACCAGACAGATGTGTGCAGGATGTCAAAGTGCGTCTAACAAATAATATGGACAAGGTTAAAATTAAACACAGCTGTTCGTTAAGACAAAGACTTAAAAAAAATAATAAAAAAAAAATACATTAAAAAAAATTTAAAATGCATATTTTAACCCTTAACTCTTTTTCTCTAAACTTTTAAAACATACACAATTGGACAGTCTAATATTAGGAGTTTATGTTACATTACATAATACATTTAATAATAATATATAGATTTGTCAATGCATAAGACACAAAACATACAATTCATAAAGTTTTTTTGCATTACATTACCTATAATAACATCCATGTCTCAGCACCACCCATATTATATTACTGCATTATTACAAACTGTTTACATGCTGTTTTTGCAACATCTTTTTGACTGCTGCAATTGCTGTTATGCTCAAACCCTTTTGTTTACATTTTGTTAATTACAAGGTACACTACTGTACTCAGTTCTCTTTTACACACTGCACTGTGTAATATACAGAAGGTTTACTGGCGGCGCTATTTTGTGTTTTGTGTATTTGTCCTACACTGTCTTGTGTTGTTTAGCACTGTTTGCACAAGGTTGCACACAATGCACTTTATGTGGCGAGGACACTTCCTGGTCCTTAGCTCTGTGTTTTCTGTTATTTTATAGCTTTATGTTGTTTAATGTAGCATAAGGGTTCTGGAGGAACGTTGTCTCATTTTACTGTGTACTCCATCAGCTATATATGGTTGAAATGGCTTCTTGACTTTACTTTTTTGCTGCCATGTTGAGTCTCATCAGTCATACATTGGATGGCACTAAAATTTCTAAATAGTTATCAACAACAGCTAACAAGGCAGCCAAATTCGAGGTCATAAAGCAACATGCTACATTAAGACCCACGGGCACGGAGCGTGTAAATTTTTTAACAGGATGGTTGCTGTATATTTGTTTTTAGTGTAGAATTGCCTTTCAGAAGTGACTTAAGATATTTACAAGCTTCCCAGAAGACAAAATTATTATTTACACTGATCATCCTGCTCAAAAAGTTTTCCCCACTAAGGCTTCTGAGAATCAGTAAATGCATGTCTTTAATTAAGCGCAAGCAGTAATTACACTTAGCATGAACTTCTGCTGTCCAAGCTTAGTGTGCACATTAAAACCCGATAAAAATCAATAATTAGTGCTAAATCTTTAGTGCAAAATAATTCTCACTTCAGCATCCTATTCTTAAATAAATGTATCAACCAGGCTAAAACAGTCTGACTCAGTGTTTATAAAAGTGCTTGTGTGGACAAGCAGCTTCAGCTCCAGGTTGAACCATGAAACTCTCAGCAGAACTGCTATGTGTTTTGGTGTTTTTTCCTCCTTTTTACTCTTAAACTCTTGTGAGATTGGCATTGATTTGTCTGTTGTCTGCTCACATCCATCCATCTCGAGGTGCCGGCATCGGTTCAGGGAGAAGCATGCACTCTCATTACTCTTCATTTGACATTTGGGGCATTATTTATTTATGTCTGACACCGTCTTTCTTCTCAGCTCATCAGCATCCCGGCCTAATGAGACAACTAATAGGCAGCGATTTACAGGCAGAGTGCTCAGGCAGGTCCTGTTTGCACAGAAGGCCGCCGAAACAATTATTAGCAATCATTCGACCTTTAAGAGGTCCGAGGCACATAATCAGAGTGGGACAAAACAAAAAAAAAACAAAGAGCAATGCGGTGGCGCAAAGGTTGATTATGATTATTTACACACAAACACACCATTTGTAGCATGCAAAAAACTTTGAAGATAATATACATATTTGTACACCATATAGACAAAAGTATTGCGACACCTGAGTTTTCCAGCCATATGTGGGCACACAATTGTATCTATGCCTTTGGGTGCGGTATTATGTTTTATTTTATTAATGAATAATATTCCATGTTTTTTTTTTTTTAATTCATTGTTTTACAAACTTTAGAATTAGAATTTCCACAAGACATATTAGATCATGTTATGTCATTAGTAGTAATACTAGTATAAGTAATTCTATAAACATGGTATTAAGAGCTGTAAACATGCTATAACATGCTAGAGCATTTATAAAGTAAATGTATACATTGTAATAGTTGCTATAAATGTTATTAGTAGCTATAAACATTCTATCATGTTAGTAGCTATTAACATGTTATTAGGAGCTTTAAACATATTCTATAAACAAACATGTTATAACGTCCTGGGAATTATAAGTATATCATCAGTACCTGTAAACATATTTTTAGAATCTACAAACATATTCTATCATATTAGTAGCTATAAACAAGTTATTATTAGCTATAAACATATTCGACCATGTTAGTAGCTATAAACAAGTTATTATTAGCTATAAACATATTCGACCATGTTAGTAGCTATAAACAAGTTATTATTAGCTATAAACATATTCTACCATGTTAGTAGCTATAAACAAGTTATTATTAGCTATAAATGTATTCTATCATGTTAATAGCTAGTATGTTATAACATGCTGAAAACTATAAACATATCATTATTAGCTTTAAACATAATGGCATATTTTTAATTCTTTACAAAAATATTTTTGAGGCGCATTTGGGATTCTGTAGCAGTTTTGTTATGGGGTAGGGTTGCTAGCCCAACGCCCACCCTCCACCTTTTGCTGCTGGGTTTGGGACCATCCAAGCACCCATCCAAGCACAACTGAGCACCCATGGAGGCTTTTGGGCCTTGCTCAAGGGCCCAAGAGTGGCAGCCTGGTATGGCCAGGACTCAAATCCACAACACCGGATCCAAAGACCAATGCCTTAAACACTAGGCTACCACCTCCCCCTAATCATTGATGTCAATTGATTTGACTGACAATCACAGTTTTTTTTTTTTAAATGTCTGTCCTTTGGAAAAAGATGAGGATGTGGATGAGATCGATATCTTTAATCAAAAAGGGCTTACCTGGTGTGTTCAGGAGGCGTGACTTTTTGCAGTGGTAAGATAGTTCCTGCTCGCAGTGCTCTGCTCGGGTAATTATGGCCGCGAGCTGCTCAGCATCGGCGGAATAGTTAAAGGAAGCTGAATGCTGAGTGCTCCCTGAGGACGGGCGTAATTTGGTGAGCTCAGTGTTATTGTGTTGGATCACCATCCATGCTTTATCTGTGGGAGTGAAATAAAGACACACAATTATGCAAATGACAATGAGGACACAACACGGTGCGCAGCACTCTGAGGTCACCGATAGTTTAAAAAACCATAGGCTATGACAGTGTAAATTGCAGAACGGACCACCAGTGTGAATGAAAGGAGAGATTTCTGACAATAATTATGTTTCAGTTTCGATGAACACTTGCAAGTTCCGTTTTTTTATATGCAACAAACCAGGTCATTCAACAGTATGAAGATTTACTTTGGCTAAACAAATATACAAATGCTCAGAAGTTGAACTTTATTTATAAAAATAAAAAAATCCTGCTTTAGCATAAATAATAGCTTTACACAATCATTGGACAGGTCATTTATCCTAACATAAAGCTAAAATACTTTGTCATGCCTTCCACGTTGCCAAAGGTATTTTTTGCTAGATATTTCTACCTGACCTTGCAATTCATTTCAATTGGTGACTGGGCAGGCCATTCCGTTATAAACAACAATTCAGCCGTTTGCTGTTTGCTCTCTGAATAAGTTTGGAGGTACACTTAAGCTCATTTGTCTTGTTGTATGGTGAAATTGGTTCTAGCCACAGTCCAGATAGAATTGCATGTTGTTGAAGTATGGAATGGTTGCCATGTTGGGTCAGTATTTCTTTCACCTGGAATAAGTCTTCAACACTTCCTGCTCTAAAAACACCTACAAACTATTAAGCTTTGACCTCCATGTTTGATTGTGGGTGTGAAGCAGGCTGCTAACATCTTCTCTTCTGTTCTCCGTCTTACATACAGTAAGTTCTTCTGTTAGACTCATCTGTCCACAGAACTTTCTTAAAGTCATTCACTGTCAAATTCTTGTGTTTTTGTCTTTTACCTGGTTTGTTTAATATAAACAAAAGGAACATGTACATGTCTGAAAAACAATAAAAGACTAGATGTTTCCAAACTTATGACAGCCACTGTATCTTTGTTAAAAATATGCTTTTCATAAAGTGTCAATATTAGTGGAGGGCATTGTATACTGTAAAAAGGTCAGTGCTAATCCTGAATCCTATAGAAATCCTATATTTGTATTTATTTTCTAATATAATAAAAATATTTATATAAATCTACTAAATTTTATTTTTTTTATAATTTCATTTTTATTTTGAAAATGTAGTTCTTTTTATAATTCTCTTTCCATAATTCTATCTTTACTTCATAAGAATTTGATTTATTGTTATTTTTCTAGAATATTATTTCTATTTTTTGATAATTCTATCTTTATTTTTTTTAAAGTTCTATTTCCATTTTTTTTTTTATTTTTTTTTTTTTACAATTTTATTTCTTTTTATTACAATTCTATTGCAATTATTATTATAATTATATTGTATTTCACACATAATATTTTATATAATTCTAGTGTTTATATATAATTATGGTTAGCAATATTTTTTTATTATATTGTAACTTCTATTTTCTTCTTATTCTATTTGGCGTATTTCTTATTGACATTTATGCTTGCTGCATGTCATACAGTAGTGTGATTCTGTGTCTGCCAAATAATATTTACATTTAATACTAGATTTAAAAAGAAATCATTCAAAATGATTATGGCAGAAGCATCAACACTTTTTTGATAGAATTAAGCTTTTTCCTTAATTCTTTAGCTATAAGTGAAAACAAAAATTCCAAAAACATCCCATACATACAATTAAACTGAAGTGTAACCTAAAAACCTAATATGAATTTCAATCCTACACTGAGGTGTCATACAAACACGGATAAACAGGCTTGCACCTGTCTGTCACATGTTTACCTGACATGTTGCAGTAGATGAGCTGCGGCTTGATCGGTCCGCTTCCATCTATGTCTACGTGGTACAGGCCTGATGTGTTCCCTCTGTGCTTGTATGCTTCGCATGATGCCTCATAGACAGCTAGGAAACAAGGAAATGGCAGTTAGCATTCCTGATCTGGATGAAAAAAACAGTAACAATAATAGCAAATCCCATTGAGGCGGATGTAAATGCCTAGTCCCCAGTTGCTACTTCCCCATGAAAATGCGTCTTGGAGAGCTGAGATAATGAAGTGTGACAGTCCTCATCAGGGCCTCCGCATGCAGGCATGCAGAGTAAACAGCTCAATACATGTCGACCTCGGAGAAAAAAAAAAAAAAAACGACGGATTGGGGAGGAGGTGAGAGGTAACGTCTCGGATAAAGCGCCGTTCACGCCCACTGACTACATGGATACCTCTGACAAATTTGTGGACTAAATTATCCAGTGGAAGTGTGTGAGGATAGGATGTGGTTCTCAAGCATGGACACACTGCTCACGGAAACGTTCCCCTTTTATTTCATCGATGTGAAGCTTTGCATCGCTCCAGTGGATTTGAATTGAAGCTCATTGATTGGCAATCTTCAATATGGATAGCGTCGAGCAATGTGTAAGGACTTGTTTGAGACCATGCTGAGCTTTTAAAGCTAAATAAAAAAATTTAGGTATAATACCCTTTAATAATGGATTCTTGCCCTGGAAAAGGGATGAGAATGCAGCATTAATGCTGTAGTAGCATTAAATCAGATGCCCAGGAAACGAACATTTGGGTTTTTTTCTTTTCTTTTTTGCAGCTTTCCAATTTACATATAGTATCATAATGTACCTTGATAAATGGATTTCCAGGCAACCAAAACACTTGGGCTGGGCAACATACTGGTACACTGACCTTCCTGGTAGACTGGCTAATTAATTTAAATTTAAATCAAACCTCAAGAAAACAAATCGTTCAAAAGTGCTACAGAAACACAGGGAAACTTTAGAATATGGTATAATTAACATTGTAAATACCAAGTTAACCTAAGAGACCTCAGATTTAAGCATCGGCATCCAAAATAGGATCCAAAATGTAAATGGGAAAAAAAAAGCCATTACAATTAACGCATGTCAAATGAACAAACAAATACAAAAACAAAACGCACAAAAAAAACCTCAGAGGAGAACAAAACAGATTGCTCAACCCAAATCGATATGAAATCTGTTTCATTTCACGTGCGAGCGAAACATATTCACGGACAGGTTTTTGAGTATCATTGCTAATTAGGCTCCATGACAACTTGGAAAGCAGCCCAGAATGGCAATTACTTCTGAGAATGATTTTATTTTAAGGACAAGTTGCCAATATTGTGTCCTTGTAAACAAATTTTTACACTTTCGTGTTACACCTTCGCTTGGTAATCAAATGTATTAGCTGTGGGTGTATGCGTGCGTGTGTGTGTGTGTGTGTGTGTATGCATGAAACACAATTTGGCACTAAATGATCATCAGACACCCACAAGTTCTGGCAAAGATATTTAGCGATCTTGTTGTTTAAAAGTCTTTGTAAAATGATTTTTTTGAAGCGTACATCACATCACCTACACATCACCTTGCAACACAAGAGAGGGGAGAGAAAGGCATTTTCAGAAAGAAAAAAAAAAGAGATTTACAAACTTCCTTTGAACCAATGAAGTATCAAAATGGCCCATAAGATGGCGATGGGAGTTTCCCAATGGGATAATGGTGAAGAGAAGTCAATGGTGCTTGTAAGCGCAACTGGCAAAAACAGCTGTACGAGGAGTATCTTTTTTTCTGCAGAAATGGAAAAATATATACACTATATCGACAGAAATATTTGGACACCTAACTTTTCCAGTCCTGTGTGGCTCTTCTCCAACTGTTAGCACAAATCTGCAAGTACACAATTGTATAGGGTGTGCACATAAGCTCCATGAAGATATGATGTACATGGTATGAAATGGAAGATCTTGTGTGGCCTGCTATAGAGCTCTGACCTCAACCCTACTGAACACCTTAGAAATGAATGGGAACGCTGACAGCTTGTGGCTGAATGAGCACAAATCTCCACAAGCACCTTCCAAAATGTAGTGGATCATAATGTGGAATGGAATGTGCAAAGCACATATAAACCTCATGCTCAGGTGTTCACAAACATTTGTCCGTACGGTGTTCGTATTGCTGAGGTCTGTCTGACAAATTCTTGCACTTGTTAATTTGCTTCAATAAAATGCAGCTGAGGCCAGACAGAGTTTTAATACTTCATACATTTTTAAAAAAGTGATCAATTTTGTAGTGATGTATATTTCTTGTCTTGATGAAGTGTAGATGTTGCTTGGAATGAATCTTCGCAGACACTGTTATTTCTTTGTAAATAAAGTTTATTTGACACAGAAATTCAGCATCTTCACGAGCCTCCTGGACCATTCATCTTAACATCTTGTGAACGGGTCAGAGGTCGTCTCCGAAGAGGACACGCATCCTGGATCATATTCTATACTTCGGCTCATACTGATCTAAGGACGGCAGCCCGTCTCATTTTCCCAGTCATGGCTCTTAAGATAAACACAATGGGCCTTTCATACATTTGGCTTGAAGGAAAACATCTGGCCAGACAGTTCAATATAGGAGCAGATAATTATCTTCAGCTCCTTCATGAATTTCATCAGAAGAGAAATAATCTGAATTAAGGCATTCAGATACTACATATTTAAGATATTACATATTTAGGATACTATAGTAGGTGAGGAAAACCATAAACCACAAATAAGAAAAAAATTCTAATCTAATGATCTAATCTATCAAACATATAACATGACTTGATTAGGTGAGGTGCAGTGGCTAATGGGAAGTGCAGTTCATGTCTCTTGGAGAACCCTAACACAAGAAATCAGTCTTTATTAATTACTAAAGAAAAACATACCAGTTTGTTTATCCGGAATGCTGTAACATGAGACATAGATTTAGAAGTGAACAACATTCAGGACAGAAAGTGAGTTATACTAATAAGAGCAGCAGGATCTAGTGAATAGAGTAGGATGTTTTGTTATCTAATTAAAAATACATAAAAAAATAAATAAATAGGCTGAATCATCCTGTGGACAGATGTGACCTACTAGTCCATGTGTGCCATGTAAAAATACACACGCTCAGAAAAACTCCTTTGCCTTTGAAAAATTCCATCGGTGACCCAAAACCAACCTTTTTTTACATTTCTGTATAAATATAAAAATCTCTTACAATCTTTCAATCTTTCTTGAACATATATATGACATTAGCTACAATATTAGCAATATACGATAACAAGAAAACTTGACAAAGATCAAACTGTTGTGTCTTTCAAAATCATCTTAGATTATACAAACTAATAATATTCGTTGATTGAAATGTCTCCCAGTCCTAAAGGCAGCTCGTTTTGATTATATTCTAGACAGAACCATATAAGGGCAAAATAACAAAATGTTACCTTAAGATAATCCTAAAGAATATTAATGAAAAAAATAGACCTTCTTAGACCTTACACTCGAAAATCTAGTGGACCATCTTCCCAGAAGATTGGAGGTGATTATAACAGCAAATGAGGACTAAATGTGAAATGGGATAGTCAAAAAGCACATATATACTTATAGTTAGGTATTTCAATACTTTTGTTCAAGTGTAAAAGTTAGTAATGGACTTCTTTATAGAAACATTCGGCAAATCTGCTCTATTCATCAAAGCCGGCGGACCTTTCGCTTTGGTCACTGCCCATTTGCCCATTACTCAAAAGCATAAAAAAAAACCTCCTCAAAAATAAAGGAAAAAAGTAACTGACTTCGTTGACTGACAGCACTTTTGTTCCAAATCTAATTACACAGGGTGAAAGCGCCAGGTCTCTTACTATCACCTTCTCATTTTTAAGCAAGTCAAGTGCAAAAGCGTTAAACACTGCTGAGAGTTTGCTTGAGTGACAGGTGCTTAATTTCAGCCCACTGCTGCGGTGCAAATTACGAATGAGAGGAAGAAAAAAGACGAAGGGCGAGAAAGAGGATTTTTTCATTTGAAAACCTGCCATAATCTAGATCAATGATGCAATTTGGCTCGTGCTTCGCTGGTTATGCTTTTGCCCTTGTGGGGGCGTGGCTTTGTTGTTTCTGTGTTGTTGGCAAAGAAAAACAAAACAAAAATTCAACACACAGGGCCTGTTCTTCGCACTTTGCTAATTACATCCGAGCTCAAATGACACATCCAAGATCTTCTAATTGTGGTAATTATATTTTGCCTAGTTGGGTTCTACATACGCACATACTGGATTAATATAGCAGGATTGCATGGTTAATAGTTCGCTCATGCATTGCTTGAAACCTTTGTGCAAAAACTCTTGCTCTGCAGCAGCAAAAAAAATAAATAAAAAAAATCCTGTGCACTGTCATTGTCTATTTTTCCATTGACTAGCTGCTATTTGCTTTTTTCTTTTTTTTTTTTTTTTAACTGCTGCAGTGCAAGATGTTTTGCAGCGAGATTATGAACAATTTATAAACTTTATTTATATGCCAGGGAACACCTCAAAATCTGCAAAAACAAGGTAAGAGAACTGGCAGAAAGTTGCTGACAAATTAAGAAACAAAAATAAGTGTTCCCCAAGTTACATACTGTAGTGTTAAGATAAATAATTATTATTATAATGTATTTTAATTAAACATTTAAAATAATATATTTTAAATATATTTTTTTACATTTTACTTTCATGATGTTAGAGCCACAGTAGCACCCAATAGACCTTGGCAACAAGTAAACTAGTAAATATAAGGGTCCAACTAATTTTGTGGTAAAAGTTTCTTTCACAAAAAAACAACCAACTCTATCGTTCCAAAAGTAAACTATCTGTGCAAACTACTGTGCTGAAGCATCTAGTGTATTCCATATGATGCACAGAATTTGTAAGCTTTCCATATTATTCTTGCAACAGGTTGCTCTCATAAAAATGGAAAGGACATGGCTTCGATAGACTTCAGTATGACCTCCACTTTTAAAGCCATAATCTAATCCGATTTATGTGAAATAAGCCTGCTCACCATCAAGTTTGAGTTTATGGACCTTTTGCTGTAACAATTACTCCAGGATGGGCTGAAAGAAGAACCAAACAATTCCCGATCATGTCAAATCATTATCAAACAATAAAAAGATTTTCACCGAAAAAGAGACCTTTGGATCCATGACTGAACTACAGTTTGTTTCTGACTGTGTACTCAAATTCTGTCTCAACAGCCTGCATAATACATGAAATTCACATCTTGAGTTTAAACACAAGTGGATCATTATGATGCATTTAAAAAATGCATATATTTTCACAAAATCTCAAATTCACTCATTTTTTTCCTAGAAAAAACAAACAAACAAACAAACAAACAAACAAACAAATAGATAAATTAGGTAAACAGCTTGCAAATAAATTACATCTCGTCCTTGACCTTAGAACAACATGAATAAATGGAAATAAAGAGGCATCATTACTTACAGCTATGGCATGTAGCCCCTTTATATCCCGTGCTGGAGCAGTCGCAGTGGAAAGTGCTCCATGACTGCGTGCACCTCCCGCCATGTTCGCAGTGACTCGGAGAACACCTGGTGATAAAGGCAGTAAAACAAAAAAAGGTCTGATTACGTCTATGCTTCTATCAGTACCATAATGAACAAATCACATCAAGCCACCTTTTATTTTTTTTATTAACTAATAAAATTAAGATCAAGTATTTCCTTTCAGAATAGTTTCTCAAAAAATGTGAAATTTGCTATAACCATATAACCATACAAGATACACACGAGTGTAGTGCGCAGTGGGCTATTTATAGAAGTACAGTGTTAAGTGCTAGGCTAATCATCGGGAATGTGATTTAAGTGCCTGTAATTAGTATATCGGTTTACGCCGTTTACGTCGTTCATGACGCATCTTTCTATCATTTTATTAATCCTAGTTCCTGTTTGTTTGTTTTTTTTGTTTTTATGCTTTTTAGAACGTACCTGGCTTAGCAGCTAATTCACACTTGAATGTACTATACACTACAACCTATGGAAATTGGAAATATGACTGTTTTCTGGTATTTTTCTAAATGATGTTTTATACTATACTAGTTCAATGTGTAATTAATGAGTAATAAATGTACTTTAATTGACCAAATTCAATGCTACATTTTATGGCCTTAAATGTACTTTACATAATGGATCAAATTAAAAATGTTACTATTGCATGCCTAATTATGCTTGACTTATAATAATTCACACATATATTATATTTAAAAAACATTGGCACACCTGGGACTGTCAGGGATTCACCCTGCCACGCCCCCCTCTGTAGCTGTCAGGGATTCACCCTGCCACGCCCCCGTCTGTAGCTGTCAGAGATCCACCCTGCCACGCCCCCCTCGATAGCAGTCACGCTGCTTCCCAAGATTACCGACAGCTGTGGCTCATGAAAGATCAGACTACATAAACTCACGTTCTTGAGTCACAGGCTGTCGGTCGTTATATTTTCAAGCTGGACAATCGCGTGGCTGCTCGACCGCCGGCTGTATATGCGAATTCCACTTCCGACTTGGATTACTCATTGCCGAAGGCTTTATGGATTATGCTTGGGACATTCGAACTCATAGCGGACAACGCGTATCGAGCGGATGTCTTTGTTTGTTGTTTTCAACGGCTTATGAGTGTTTTTGTGTTGTACGGTTTTTGAAATAAAAGGACAATGATCGGACTATATCGGCTTCCGCGTCTGCAGCCTGACAGGGACATTCCCAGCCATTTGTGTTCTTTCCTGTTGAACTGTTACTAAAAGAGTGAAGGCACACAATTGTGTAGAATGTTTTTAGATGATTTGCACTTGAACTAAGAGACCCAAATCTGCTCTAGCATGACAATGCCTCTGTGCACAAAGCTCTATGGTTTACATGGGTCCTTACTCTACATCAGTACTGGACTTTACTAACACTCTAGTGGCTGAAGGAGAAAAAAATATTTTCTCAGAAGAGTTGGGGTTATTATAAGAGCAAATTGGGACTAAATGTGGAATGGGATTTATTAAAAACCACACACAAATCATATGGTCCATATAGTGTAAAACCCAACAACAAATAAATAAACTAATATGGCAGCATGCAAATAAAATACATCTTCAAAACAGCTCATTTTGGAATTACACCGTAGACAAAAAGTGCATGGTTGAGAACATTAAGGAATGGAGTGCTCTGGAAATAGAGAAGTGAAAACCTCCAGTGCTCTGTTATTAACTAAAGCCATTAAAGGCCATTACTGGATATCAGTGTGCCCTTGAAAGCAAAATTGTAGACACTTGACACAATTAATTCCCCCTCTCTTTGTTGAATTCTGAACGATTACTTACGCTTAAATGACTTGCTATTCAGGATAAATTTGATTTCTCATGCCAGATTCGCATTAGCTGAGAATCGCTTTCCCATTACGTCTGATCTATAAACTATAGAACTGCATCGCTGATCGGAAAGCTTATGGATGCTAGATTTTCCAGAAGTGCTGACGTTGCCAATTCCATAGCAAGAGAACCCCTCGCATATAGTACGAAGGATGCAAAAGCCTTTGTTCTGACAGTACAGTATAAAGAAGTCCCCACTAATATCGGCACCTTTAGTAAATATGAGCACAGGAAATAAAATTTACATTTCACAAAGGTTTTTTTTAAGATAAAGATAATTTTTTATAGTCTTCTTTGGTTATTTTTATCAAGGGTGACAATATTAATGGAAATTTGGAGATTTTCTTAAATCAATCAACTTGCAACTTGCACCTTAAGTACAGCACGGAGAGGATAAGGAGGAGCTTCTTACACCCCCAACCCTCCTGCTACACTCCCTCCACTTGCTTACTATACACTGATGCTTGGCTACAAAGCCAAAAACAGACCAGCACCCCTCTACCTAACAGCTCTCAACTCACCTCACACTGCACTATGCTCATTCCAATCCTCAACCAATGCTTGACTGGTCTCAACATCTTTCTAGTGAAAGGAAGACATAATTTAAAACTCTTTCTTGTTCTGGCATCTAGGTAGTGACACCAACATCCACTTGATGTCCAAAAAGCTGACTCTCTAGCAGTCTTCAAACACTCTTCCAGCATTTTTTAATTTTTTTATATTTTTATTTCTAAAACATTCTGACAATATTTTTAGTATGTGTCCAAATTAACTAGCAATAGATTGTATTTTATTGATAGAGACTTCAAAGCAGGGCGACTGACAAATGCCGTAAATGTAGGCTTCTTTCCACAGGCGTTTCTGGCCCTCCACCAGGAGAACACCAAGGACTAGAGAGTAGTCCTCATACTGCCTTGCGTGCAAAGGCACCCAGACGCACACACGCACACACACACACACATAAATCTTACATCTTATAATGCTGCAATTTATTAGATTCTACATTTCAAAACCATATCTGTCATGGATGCAAATATATATAAAATGTTTATTTTATTTCTTTATTTTTTTGCATATAATATTCTAATGTTACTACTGCAACCATGTTCTGCTTCTTTTTTTTATTGTTCTATTATACTGTAATGTGTTTATATTGTTTATTCTGGTAGTATATCATAAACCATTTAATATTCAAATAGTCTTTTTTTATTCTGCAACTTCTTTCATTTTTAACCCTTATTTTTTATCTTAATTTATGAAAAGAAGAAGCCATAAAAAGTATTTTGCTGCATCCTATACAGTACATTGTATGATTATGTATGTGACAAATACATTTTATAAATTTTAAACACTTAGTCCGGACGCTTTGCTCAAGCTTCCAGCAATTCAATCAAATGGCATTACATTTGCATTGATTGTTATATACCAAAATACTGTAAAAAAAAAACCCCATCTATAATAAATTTGATTGCAAATTATACTGAACCCATAGTTTAATATTTTTTGTTCAGGAAAGTGCTGCATAGCTTTATAAACCCGCAGTAGCTTCTAAATGATTCTCTATCCGCATAGCCAAGAAGTTTGGAACAGTTACCGTCTACAGTCAAGGTCACAAGAGCCAAGGGTGTGCAAACTGCGATCTTTTAGTATTGCACTTCAATCTCTACATTTCAATGATTATCATGTGAAAAAGTGTATAGCCCTGTTGATGTATCCTGTTACATTTTTGAGAATCAATAAATGAGAATCAATTAAATGAGTAAAACAGAATTTAGCAGATTCTGCAATGTGTACATTCATTAATGAACTCAACTGTAAGGTTCTTCTATCTCACACACACAAGGCTTTTTCCACCTAGGAAAATTAATATCGATTTTTTTATGTTCATGTATTTAACCTTGATACTCGACTGCTACTTAAAAATAGATGTACTGTTCAGTGTAAACTTACCTTGGGGTATCAGATACAGAAAATACTATTTGAACAATCAACCTTGAATCGTGCACAATATGGACAATAATGTGTGTTCTTTTTGGACATCCCATTTCACATTTTATCCTAATTTTCAGTTATAATAATCTCCACTCTTCTGGAAAGATGTTTCACTGGACTTTGGAGTGAGATTGTGGAGATTTGTGCTCATTCAAACACAAGGGTCAGAGTTCTACTGTAATTGATCCCAAAGATGTTTAATAGGGTTGAGCTCTATACCAGTCCACTCAAAATCTGGACACAGGGCCACTGTCATGCTGGAACGGGTTTGGCTCTTATTCTGTATGTCAAATGAATGGGAAAATGTAATGTTTTCACATCCAACACAATTGTGTGCTTCCAAATTTGTGGTAACGGTATAGGGACCACATATGTCTTTAAAAGTCAGGTGTCCCAATTCTTTTATGTATATATTGTATATGTTTTTTGTTGATGTTAAACAATAAAAAATTACATGTAAAAAACAGTGGAAGGTGCACCGAAAAATGCTCCAGAGATTGCTGGTAGGCTTATGTTTCCCATATGTGATGTGTATTATTTACCCTAAAAACGATCTCTTTTCACCACACACACACACACACACACACACACACACACACACACACACACACACACACACACACACACACACACACACACACACACACACAAGAAAAAAACGGCCTATGTTCTGTAATCCTTGTAAGTGTTTATGAGTCACGTGTGTTTCAGAAAACAAACGCTGAAAACAGGAGTTAAGAATGTGGATGGAAAGCCAGCACAGATGGGGTCTGATCTGCAAGAAGAACGATTCTGGTAATGATTTCATACTCAAGAGAGCTGGAATGAAATGAAGTCTCTTTAAAACATGCACTTTCCTTAAGTATAAGTCAGAGGTCTTTATAACTTTTTTTTAAATGAAAGCTTAGTGCACTGTTTCATTTAAATAGCGACTGTATGTGTGTGATAGACATTTATTCTAAAAATAAAAATTTTACTTTGACCTGACCTTATTTATAATTATAAATAACAAAATTATATGTATTTTGAGTTTAGAATAATAATATATTTTTAAAATAATTTATACACTAATATACACTGCCATGTCAAAAAAAGTCACTACCTTTCAGTGGATATTTACTGCAGTGATTAATAGGTTTCAGCTGCAGCGAACTTGTTAATCGTAACTGATGTTTCAAAAGGGTCAAATTATTGGCCTGCAACAACTAAGGAGATTGTTGAAACTACTAAAGTTGAGTTAAGAACTGTTCACTGCATTATTAAAACCTGGATGGATAGTGATGAACATCATCTTGTGGAAGAAATGTGTTTAAAAGAACATTTAGAATGATCACGATCGGAGATCATTTAAACGTTTAATAAAATCAGATAAAAAAAAACAACAACAGTAGAACTCACGGCTACTTTCAATAATTAAAGTAAGAGCATTTCCACACTCACAATGCAAAAAGATCTCAGGGGAATAGGACTTAACAGCTGTGTAGCCTTTAGAAAACCACTTATCAGTGAAGCTGATCAGAATAAAGGCTTCAATTTTACGAGGGAGCATAAAGAGACTCTGAAGTAATGGAAAAAGGTTATGTGGACTGGAGTCCAGATTTGCCCTGCTTCAAAGTGATAAGCGCAAGCCTGTGGGGGCAGTGTTATAATCTGGAGTTGCTTCAGTTGGTCAGATCTAAGTTCATCAAAGGTTTGTTTTTTTTGTTTTTTTTCCAAATATTGAAGTCCGCTTACTACCTGAATATACTGAAATACCAGATCAATGGATTTTTTCTTCCCTGATTGCACAGATATATTTCAAGATGAAGATGCCAAGAGTCTTCAAGATCAAGACCAGTTCATCCTTTTCACACGTGGATTAGCCACTATGAAGTCCAGTCCTTAACCTCCTTGAGAATTTTTGAAACGTTTTGAGACAAGTGTTTTATTATTTTATTTACTATAACTAATAATTTGACGGTTTAATTTAACATGAACAAAATCAAAGTTTAATGCATTACAGTTTGTTTGTGGAAAAGGAAAAATTGCCTACAATAAAAAAAGCCCTAGACATTTTTTTCTTATTACTAAGAAATCTTTAATGATAGATTTTGATGGTTTCATCAACTAAATTCTATTCAGTACGCACAATCACAATATTAATATCACAATATTCAGTATGCACATACTCAATCTTGACCACGGCCCAAAGGGATGTCAGCCAAGTGCTCTTATTTAAATATTAAATTCGATAGAATATTAAGTCATGCCTAGCCCAGGAAAATAAAATTGCCCCAATCCTGTCCTTTTTTTTTGTGTTTATTTTTATCACATTTACATATTTTAAAGCCAAATGGATACTGGCATTTCATCGGCTGACTTCTCTCTTTTCTTTGTTATGGCTATAATAATACACAAATAAAAAAATAAAAAAACAACAAGCACAGAACCCAAAAGCAATTTATTTCTTAACTTCATCAAATGTAAAATTATTAAACACAAGCACATTTTTGTGAGCTCGCACGTGTGTTGTTTGGTTAGGGCAGGAAGAGCTGACAATAAGCTCAGACATGAGAATTTGGAATCGGACATTTTTTCTTTTAACAGCCCACACACATGCGCCTGCTATTCTCCACGGCTCTGCCCGCTTTGACCCTAATCAGGCAAGACGAAAAAAAAGTCGCAAAAAGTCACCAGGCAAGAGAGAAGAACAGCAGAAGAAGACTGGAACAAGTAGAGGGTGCAGAGGTCCTTATTTTCTGTATCTCTTCATTGTCATGTGTTTCAGGCACCACGGAAGCTCAGGTGAATTGTGGGAAATTCGGGAAAGACAGAGCCAACGTCTGTGTGAGAAGTGAAAAGAAAGCAGCGACGCTGACCTCTGGGTCAGAACTCAGCGTGTTGTTAAAAATGCAGCATAGATTCCATTTGCATTTATTTATGTAAGCATCTCCACATTGCTTGAATGCTTAAACAAATATTTGAAAACAAACAAAGCAATTACAAATATCTAAATGTAAAATTTTTTTTATATTTTTTATCTTAATAATTAATAAATATAAATAAATATTATTTAAAAGAATAAATTAAAATGTATTAGAATAACTATTAATTTGGTATCTTATCTCTCAATTTTTTTTTACCTGTGTATATCCAAATATTAGCTTTTTTTTTATTTTTTTGCATATACATTATTATTTTCACAATTTATTATTATTAATTTTTTTTTAGGAAATTCATTAACACCTTCTGGCCAAGAAGGTAACATGTACTAGCTTTAGAAACTCTCGTAACTGTAACTGCAAATGCATAAGTGCGTGTAATAGTTTGCACTTGCATCTTTCTTATTACACCATCAATAAAGCCTTCAGGATATAATGTATTGCTTTTCTTGAATGGTTTGATTGCTAAGCCATTGATTAATTTTTGCTTTCCATCTTAACGTACACCACAACCACCGAGTCCAATCTTAACACACACACACACACACACGCACGCACGCACGCTTCACAGAAAGTATTTTACACGTAAGTAAAAGACAAAAATACAATTAAAGGCAAAATATAAACATCAATATAAGCTTTCAATAAATTATTTTCCCAGTATAATAATATTGAAAAAACTTTAGTGTGGATAAATAGAAAATAGTGAATACATGTAAAACTAACATTACACTAAAATAATTTCTATTATAGTTTATTTATATATTTATTTTTCGGGGGGGTGGGGGCTGGGGGTTGTTTGTTTTATTTTTCAGTGAATTTATATAAAAAATAATGAAATATGAAAAAGAACATTAGATATAGAAATATACTCCCACTCATCAGCAAGTGTTTTTGGAGATGTAGTTGTTTCTCAGTGTATTCAAATAAATAAATAAAAAACTAAGGATTGTAATAATACCAGTAATATTGTAATAATTTTAATCATATTGAACATATTAATTAACATTTACCCATATTTTTTTAAATTGTAAAAATTGTTCTTAATGATTCTGATTAATGAGTTAATAAAAAAAGAAAATAACAATAATTAGCAAAATAACTCCAGAAAAACATGACCACAGTTTGACTGACCATGCACAAAAAAAAAAGGGTTAATGGGTCGAACTTATGAATTAATTAACAGTGTGCAATATTTATGTATGTAATAATGATCTGGTATTTTTAAGCCTGGAAGAAAAATCTTAATAATGAGAAAGGAAAAAATATATCAAAATATAATAAATAAATGAAAACATAATACAAATATTATAATAAAAAATGAGCAATCCACAACTTGCATTTATTTTAATTTATATTTTCCAATAACACCACTTCCTGAAATCTTTTCTTTTTTCCATACAACAGCCAGTGATATGACTGAATATTAGATTCTTAGTTCCTATGTAGAATAGATGACCACAGAAAATTAACACCTCTTGACTATTTAAATACCCTGGACTGTCTTTATAATCTCCTATAACCTCGCTCTTATAGTAGTGTGGTCATTTGTATAACATCTGCTGCGCATTTTTTTAGTTTCAAAATCTCGGAAACTGAGACAATCAAGAAAATAATTCACTAAATAGACAAAAGTACTGGGACACCTGGGACAGTCAGATGTGGTTCATTCCCAAACACCACAAGCTTGAAGGCAGACAATTGTAGAATTGTATACGTCTTTGGATGCGGTAGCGTAAAAATTTCCCTTCGCTTGAACTAGGAGACCCAAATCTGCTTCTTCGTGACAATGCCCCTGTGTCCAAAGCCAGCTCCATGTAAATATGGTTTACATGAGTGGAAAATCTTGAGTGACCTGGTATAGAGCGCACTTAACTCAACCCTATCGAATAGCTTTGGGATGAATTGAAACGCTGCACTCCAGGCCTCCTTACCACACATCAATCATTATCAGAGTTTTCTAATGCCCTTATGGTTCAATGAGCACAAATCTCCACAAACACACTTTACATACACACGAAAATCTAAAAAGTGTGGAAGGTGGTAAATTAGTGTTCAATACTTTTATTTAAATATGTTTGTCCTGTGCTACAGTTTTCTCTCTTCAAAAAACTGCTTATTAAAGAACCTCAACCTTTAGTTGTGTGCCTCCATCTCTGAGCTAATATTTTGAGGGATCAGAAGTCCAATATCTTAACCACTGAGCTGCAACTCGCCTGTTCCTCAAATACTGACTAACACTTAAGTCGCGTCTGAGCGATGGACATCAATGCACAGAATTTCGGTATTAAATCCTCCTTTAAGTGTGCGTGTAACTCAACTCTGAGCCCAGCCCAACGCAAGCTGAGGCCAATTAGCAGGAATAATAGATAAGCTGCAGGATTGAATGCAACAGGCTGAGAGGAGTACAATTCCATCAGACCTCTTTAGTGCACACACAAAAAAAACTTCCAGTGCAGGGCAATATCTCTCTCTCTCTCTCTCTCTCTCTCTCTCTCTCTCTCTCTCTCTCTCTCTCTCTCTTGTCCCATTTGTAGAAATAATGAGGCAGACCCGGGAGGAAGCTAAGCGAGAGTTCCTGTCTTCAGAAAATAAAAGTAAGGTCAAGAGTCCTGTGGCAACTCATAATGGCAAAAGTGAGCGTCGCTTAAAAAAAAAAAAGGAAAAAAGAAAAAAAGCTGTGGTGTAAATAATTGAACTTTAACATGCATGAATTGTAGCTGGATGGTGGTTGTGTGTGCAGCTGTTTGGCATCTGGATGCTTGATTGCATTCTATAAATTGCCATGTTAGGTAAGGATGATGCGATATGCAAATGCTAGTATGTAAAAAAAAAGAAAAAAAGATCACAGGCACACACAGGCAAGATTTCCCGCAATACGCTTTTTATTTATCGCCTTCATCACGTCCTTCAGATTGAAAAACAATAAATATTCAATCACTGAGCAAATATAGAATTTCACAACTATGGCCAAGTACAGATGTACGTTTCTGGGATACTGCACGCTCTGCACGGCACACCTTAGTCAGCAACACTGTTGCAATTTTACCGCTTCATCATGTGGCATGTTTCTCTCGTTGCTCGTTCTCGCCTTCGTTTTTTTCTGCACACTCAGGAATCCTGTGTACGGCTACTGTTAGGTGAAACATGTTATAGGCTTGGCGGTTCCTTCAGGGGAAAGCAGTGCAATATTTCCTGCACCGTGTTAGCGATTGATTGATTTTTCATTACAGCACAGCGGAATGTCGAACAGTTGCCCTTAATAGTAAACAAGGGGAAAAAGAGGGACAAAAAAAATAAATTGCTTGAGACTCCTGTAAACTATAATTAATAATGATGATAATAATATTAATACGTGCCTAATATATACATAAGTGTATATGTATAAATAAATGTTATATTTACACACTAAGTAAGTAAGTTTCAACGTTGAAGGGATGACTTCAAATCTGACCGTTGCCTGACAATAAGAAAGTCACTGTTAAGATGTCAAAATAAGAAAAAGAGGTTTGTATGGGCCATAAACCTTCACCAGTTTACTACTGAATATTGGAAGAAGGTCTTATGGACTGCTGAATCAAAATCTTCGGTTCATGCGATGTTTTTGTATGCATTGAGTAGGCGAAAGGATGGTTCCTCTGTGTTCCAACAGTCAAACATGGAGGAGAAAGCTTGATGGTTAATAACTCTTTTGCTGGATCCAGAGTGAGTGGCACCCTAAACCAAAACTACTACCACAGCATTTTGCCTAAATGGGCGGGGGTTATCCTACAAGATAATGACCGAAAACTTACCTCCAGGCTGTGTGCCAGACTTAAACCTTAACGAGCTGGTTTGGAATAAACTCGAGAGAAGGGTGAAAGCAAAGTAACAAAGTGCAACACATTTGTGGGAACTTCTGCAGCAGTGTTGGAAAGAAATATTAGATTTTCTTATTAGAAAAAAAATGCCACAAGTGTGTTTGTCCGTTATATCTGCATGGCACAGCAAAATGCTGTGGTAGTAGATTTGGTTGAGTGCCACTTAATCTGGAAATAAGCAATACAATTCAGTTGAATATTTATGTTGAATTATTTATTTGTAATATGCCTTAATTTCAGAGTACATTAACACATGCACACATACACAGAGCTTTGCTTTTTAAAGTGATCAGTCATTGGAAATAATTTTAAACCATTTATTTTCCATGAACTTTCACAATGCTACATGCTGCTTCACTTGCTTGAGAAATTAGAAATATCTCACAGTGTTAGTCACAGAAATGTTTTGAAGCTTGAGATAGGTTCAAATGTAAAAGTATCGGCACCCCAGTATTGTGGAATCTCCCAGAGAATGCGTGTTCAATGTAGGATGTAAGCTGATTACTAGATGTCAGTGTGTCCGCCTATTCGAGAATATTCTTGAACAGGGATCATGCCTTGAGGTGACAGTAAAAGTATGTGCAAGTTCTAATACTAGAGCTTCCCCCAGTATTGTAGAATGCTGTGCAATTATTCATGTAAAAGCAGTAGTGCTCTTTCAAAGATAATAGCTTATACCCTGAATGTACGGATCACACAATCTTTCTCTCTCTTTCATCTCTGCTTTCCTCTCACTCCAATTCCCCCATCACCCCTCCCCCACATCTCTCGGCCGCTTCTCCTTCTTGCCCCCAGACTCAATAATCCTTTCATGAATGAGAGAAGCCAACTGCCGAGATGATTTTGGTGCTGAATTTGCGCACCCCAAAACACAATAACTTTTTTATATGCTTTTAGATTTTGCTTTTTCTAATGCCGTCTGCCAGTTCCTGCCTTTTGATTTCTGTTATACAGCTTTCAAATGACTCGAATACACATGGCGGGTAATGATTAGGGATTGAGGATGAAGAAAAAAAAAATGTTATGCTCAGAACAAGCTTTGTTATCACGCTGATATAATAAAAATGATTAGGATTTAGATATAGTTCCATGCTGTTACTGAGCTCGGGTGTAATGGATGGCTTTATTAAACACAAATCCGTGCTGCAAATCCACGTTCACGACCTGAGCACGCTCGAAGGAGCATGGATTCATTACAATGCAGATGTGCACTGAATGCCTTAGGACAAATGAATAACCAGGACAAGCCTTGTGTCACAAAATTCTTTTTATTGAGAGCAATTCTTTTCGCAACACTGTCCACACATTACTGATTCTATCCCGAGTCAAAGGTTTGTGTTTTTCTCTGACTGAATTCTCTTTCCTGATTATTAAAAATTCATTTTAATTCAAATCACAGCTAGTCGTTCTAATACACTCTTCTTTCTATAGTAACATTGTACAGAAGGATGTTTGTGGGTTGTTTTTTTTTGCTCAGCATGTTTGTAAAGAGAGGTTATATCACCTACCATAACCTTCCTGGAAGCTTAAAACCACTTCTAATTGGAACTCTGCTGTTAACAAGGATGCTTTTTTATTGTTGCTTTGGCATGAAGACACACTAACTAACTAACTAACTAAAATATATATCATTTAATTTCTTATTATAAATTATAATTCTAAACAAATTTTAACAAGTATTTCTTTAAAATGTATTACTTTGTGCAGAAGGGCTACACTTTCAAAGTGACCTTATCAGTTTAAAAAAGTGCAAATAATAGTAACAAACCTTAGGTTTTAAGTTCTCAACCTAGTGCATTTAAAGTTGCTTTTCTGCTTACCACATTTGTAAATAGTGGTTATTCAAGGTACCACAGACTTTGTGAGCAATTTGCATTTGACCTCTGGTGTTAACAGTTGTTATTTTTTTTGCTTTTGTTTTGGCACAAGAGCAAATCAATTATAATGTTTTATTAAAATAGTAATAGTAATTTACAATCTAAGTAAATAAATCAAATCCAATCAAATCTCAATCTCAATATTATCAAACTCAAACTCACGTTCAGAGTGGCTTTTCTGTTTATCATGATTGTAAAGAGCACTTATATGAGTTATACCATAACCACAAGTACTCGTTTGACTTTTTTTGTTAACTACAGTAAACTTTCTTTGCTTCGGCTTCTCCCATTAGGGGTCGCCACAGCAGATCATCCGCATGTTTGATTTGGCACATGTTTTTACGCTGGATGCCCTTCCTAACGCAACCCTCCCCATTTATCTGGGATTGGGACCGGCACTGAGAGTGCACTGGTTTGTGCAACCCTAATGGCTGGGGATGGTTCCCTGACCGGGGATCAAACCCGGGCCACAGTGGTGAGAGCGCCGCATCCTAACCACTAGACCACCTTGTTAACTACAGTGTTTTTTTTGTTTTTCGCACTACAAAGTTTTAGGAGAGCAGCACTTTCTGAAATTCTCAAAACAGCAATAAAACAACCAAGCCACTGTTACCAAACGTCACAGAGATTCGATTATCCTGACCTGAAAGACATCTACATCAATTTCTATGTAGATTGTGCTAATGACAGAGACAGAGTTGTTCCTTTCAAACTATCAGTTAGGTGTACTGTATATGTAAGTGTACACAGTGTTTTCTACAACACACAATTTGCTCATGCAAGATAAAGGTTTCAAATCAAGCACCTCTGGATACATCTATTACAGCATAATATAGAAAAAAATTCCCCTAACAATTTCTTTGAATTTGTATGAAACGCTTGTTCAGAGTATCTGTTTATCTAAAAAAAACAGACAACAAATAAATTGCAGCTGTTGGAAAACAACCTCAGTTTTAAAGCGACGCTCCAGTGAAATATTTAACAAGGAATAAAACTAGGTAAGAGCTGTATTCATCCAAGGAAGCAGAGAGATGGAATGCGAGGAAATTGAAAAAGGTAAGTGAATTGATTCTTTTGCACAGATTTCACAAGAAGAAAAAATAAATAAACAACCAAACAAAAAAATTATTAGTTACTAACACTCATCACCCCTATCTCTGATTAATTGTGATTAGCATTCCCCAGACAAACACCTTTCACATAA
Organism: Silurus aristotelis; assembly: GCF_946808225.1. Classification (NCBI taxonomy): domain Eukaryota; kingdom Metazoa; phylum Chordata; class Actinopteri; order Siluriformes; family Siluridae; genus Silurus; species Silurus aristotelis. Next base: position 14,372,267 of record NC_139591.1, read on the forward strand.
TTAACAAAGTCACGATTTGCATAAAGCAGGCCTGACATTCAGAACCGCTTTAAAGAAAGGTGCCTCGTACCTGTCGATGATCCCACACATGTCCACCTGTAGGTCGCTAAAGTTTCCGATTAGTGTCTGCTGCACCTTGATCAGATCCACTGGTGCTCCCCCATCCAACTGGATGAGGCGCATGCATCCTTGGAAAGCGTCTGAGGACTTCTTGCATTCGTCCTCCGTAATTGGGCATCCTGTGGACCAGAACAGCAGAAGGAGTGAGTCAGCAAGGCTCGTGAAAAGCAGATGTGTGGCGTTTAGCACCTTGCAAAAACACAGTGTTAAGTGCGTTCCGGGTGCATTTAGTGGAAAAGAAAAAATTGATGTTTATGAGCCAATGTGCTAATTTAGACAGATGAACCGGAGATAACGAACTGGACTAAAGAGACACATAGAAATAATTCAAATCCTGATTTTCACAAGTCAGCAGCAGCTACATGTACATCTGCCCCAATTTACAATATTTGCTTTCTCATCAGTAATACTTGTGCAGAATGTTTGCCTAATTAATGCAGCGTACACTTAGATTTAAACTTCAAAGCTATCTATAATCACATATAGCAGCAAAAAACGACCTGTTCCTCACTAATCTATCATTATTTTTAGCAAGCTACAACAGCACCCCTTTCAATGATTGAGCCCACTTTGGGATTAAAGCCAAACAGAGTTTGCATTTTAGTTCATGAGTTTATAAAATCCACAAAATTCAAAGTACTGTAGGTTTCAATCTTCACCTCACTTGAACTAGGAGACCCAAACCTTTTCCAGCATGACCTGTGCACAGAGCCAGCTCAATTAACATATAGGTTACATGGTTTGTAGTGAAAGATCTTGAGTGACCTGCTATGGAGCTCTGATCTCAAATCTACTGAACACCTTTGGGATGAATTGAAACACTGACTGCACCCCAGGCCTCCTCACCCTACATCAGTACCTGACATCCTTGTGGATAAATGAGCACAAATCTCAACAATCACACTCTAAAATCAAGTGGATCATCTTCCCTGGAGAGTGGAGGTAATTATCACAGCAAATTGGGACTACATGTGGAATGGGATGTTCAAAAAGAACATACGGATCTTATGCTCAGGTGTTCAACTTATGTCTATATAAAGCTTCATACTTCAGTTTAATTATTTATTTTCTTCCATTACTGTTTAAGCACAATGCATACATTTTAGTGCAGAGATCTCAAACGATGTGATTTATGTATGTGCATGCATATGTGTGATTTTTTTTTGCAAACGTTCCTCATGTTTTGGTGCGGAAAAAATCAATTTGTTTTTGAATTATGCGCTCCTATACTGAAAAGGAAAAAGTAAAAAATGGCCAAGTTCATATTACTAATAAATAAGGACATGTTGTGATATAATGCAGAAGGGCTCAATGATTTAAAGCCTTGCTTGGGCAAATCTCATTTTCTGTGTGATCCTCTATGGTGGGTCGTTTCAGCCCCAGGGCAAAAAAAAAAGAAAGAAAGAAAAAGATATGTGAGGAGATCCTGGCTGAGGGAAAAGAGTGGAAAGGAGCAGAGCTTTGACGCAATATCCCTCATGCAGTTGCTGAGCTGCTGTCGGCACTGCCTCCAATTAATGAGTTGAAGGTAATTAAAGCACAGGCGCGCTCTCAAAACTGAGTGGAATAGATGCTGGGGAAAGCCGATTTCTACTGAGCAGCTTGAGCTGTAAAGAACTCCATGTTTTTTTTACTTTCTTTTTTTTCCCCAAGCATGAGAAATCTTTAATAGTAAAAACTTGAGACAACTTTCCTGATTGTGTTTTTTTTTTCTCAGCATTAATGTTCGTGATAGAACTCATTAGTGTTGCTCCACAGGTATCAAACCCTAAAAAGTCTCCCAGGAATTACAGACCCCATAAGCAGAACCCACTGAGTTCCTCGGACAGGTGGTGACTCACCGTGCAGAATTTAATAGTTTTTTCCAAACGCATATTTCAAATCACCTGGATGATTTGGCAAGTTATTTTTGTCCCAAAAACCCTACTTATTCTGCTACTTTCTGTTTATTGTGCGGTTCATCGTTACAACCAGTGTTGGGCAGTAACGCGTTTTTACAGTAACTAATAATGTAACGCGTTAATAATAAACACCACTGTAAACACGAAGAAGACGCACTGTGGGCGTGTCTCTGTTTATTCAGGTCTGTGCGGCAGTAATGGCGAGTCGAGGCGAGAGCAAGACGAGTTTCTCAAAGTGGAAATATGCTCATTATTTCACTTTAGTTAAGTATAAAGACAAAAACTTTTAAGTCAAATGTAAGTTGTGTCTATCTGGTTCGAAGCTCGTATCTACTGCGATAAACAGCAACTCCAATCTGTTGAAACACCTCCAGGACCTCCATGCCTGAGGAGCTAGTAGCTAGAAGCTAACCCGGTGTTCTACATTGTGGATAGTTTTCATACTTCAGCTGTGAAAGGAACATTTTTAAGAGCTCAACACAACAGCAGAAGCCACTTTAGTTTTTGATTGTGAATATATTATTCAGCTTGTTTTGTTATTTATTTCAGAAATCCTTGTGATATATTCAGCTTGTGCTGGTCTGACTTTAATAAAATAGTGTTTAAAAATTACATTGTGTTCAAGTCAGTTTTGTGTTTGTATAGACCATAACGCATAAAAGGGGATTAATGGGAACATTAAAAAAGGTTCTTCAAAAAAGTAACTAAAAAGTTACTTTTAACAGTAACGCATTACTTTTTGGTGTAAGTAATCAACAAAGTAACGGAGTTACTTTTTGAATGAAGTAACGAGTAACTGTAACTAGTTACTATTTTTTAGTAACGAGCACAACACTGGTTACAACAATCACTAGAACTCCACTAGGAGCAAATGAAAAAGAAAATTGAACATGATATAAAAACAATATTGAATATATATATATATATATATATATAAAAAAAAAAAATGCAAACTCACATCCCATTAAATCATCATTAAACCAACTATTAAAAAGTATAATACAGCACAATGAATCTGTCTGAGAAATGTTTTTTTTTTTTCTTGAAGAAAAAAAAAAGCGAGATATTTTCTTTTATTTTCTTGATCTGTTCTGTTCTTTGTGTCCGGCTGCCCGTGCTTTGGCCTTGATGATGAACCTGTCCATGTGATCTATGTATGCTTGTGCTAGTTGTTATGTCCGTGATTGTTCGAAAATTAATAAAATAATTTGAATTAAATTTGAACCGTTCACAATTACATAAAGTTCGGTTTTGGAGGTCAGGAGCAAAAAAAATAAATCTGCAAAAACAAACCTCTTCAGTACAGATTATTCTTGTTAGTATTGTCATTTACATGTCTGCATAAGCTTTTGTGTATTGTTTGCAAACTTAGACCTTTTTCAATTGCTCAACCTTCAACCAAGTCCCAGCAGGCATTCTTCTATCAGGCTACTTATTATTTTATTTTAACTTATTTTAGTTTAATTGCTATTGAGGTGTGGATTAAACCCATCCATACACTACATGAACAAAAGTATGCGGCCACCTGACCATAAGATTCATGTGTCTTTTTAAAGCATCCCATTGCATATTTGCTGTTATAATAACCTCCACACATCTGGAAAGATGTTCCAGAAGATTTTGTAGTGTGCTTGTGGAGATTTGTGTTCATTATGTTTTCATTGTGTTCACAAGGGAGTTAGTAAAGTTACATAATGATGCTGTGTGAGGAGTCCTGGGAAACAATCAGCATTCCAATTTAACCCAAAGGTGTTCAATATGGTTGATGTCAGAGCTCTATGGCAGGCCACTCAAGATCGCTGTGCACAAGAACATTTTCATGCTAGCATCTAAATACATCCTATACAGTTGTGTGACTCCAACTTTGTGGTAATACTATATATGGGGAAGAACCACATATGGCTGGAAACATCAGATGTTTAAATACTTTTTTTAATGTAGTGTCTCAAGTAAACAGTCTATTATTTGTAAGAACTTAAAAATTCATTGTACCACCACTGTAGTGATATTAAAGCATCACCAAACCTTCAGGTCATGCTTCACTAACACTTGCTCATTCCTTGGGCTGCTATTTGACAACCAGTGGATGTTAGATATACTGTACCTCCTAGAAAGATCTGGTTGGCAGGCACAATGGGGAAGGATATTGTGACAGTGGACATGTCCGATTTGTCTACTGCCAAGATTAGACGACCTCGACGGATGCTCAGGTCCACGGAGTGCCACTGGCCGTCATTTAGCGCAGACCCTGAAACAATGTTATAGGTGTTCAAAATCGCTTTTCATTTTCTTGTTTAGACAGCATAAATACTACAGCTGTAGCATAGGTGTAAGTGACCAAAACACTATTTGTATTAGGGCTGCAACAACTAATCGATAAAATTGATAATAATCAATAATAAAATTCATTGTCAACAAATGCCATTATCTTTTTAGTTAAGATGCTTAAGTTATGGCTTAGCGTGACAGCAAGATAACACAACCACTCGCAAAATGGCGGAGAGCACAGGGTCAACCAGCAGCAGGGAAAGATTAAGGCGAAACATCAGTGCGGTAAGCAAAAATGCTATACCCTCATCATGTGCACCAATGCATATTTTTTCCTTTTTTTAATCAAGCCTGTAAGCCTGCTGCGTTTCTCCATTCCATTCTCTTTTTATACACCTACTACAACAGTAACTTTTACTGAGGCATTACTACGTTCAAATGCTTGTTTTCAATGTTTGTATATTTAATTTAAATGTATGCATAAATCTTTAATTATTATACAAAATGTATATATTCTAGATGCTTATATCTTCACAACTAAACAAAATGTTTTATTTTTAAAAGCATGGTTGTCAACTTGCCGTCTGCAATTATCATTGAAAACAAAACCTTAAGTACTTATTGCATACGTAAAAAAATTTTTACAGAAAGAAACAGCCCAGCATGAGTGAATTTGTTCAAAGAAGAAATCCCCCATGTATTCCTCAAGAGAGTGCAAAAGAAAATGCAAACAAATTGTGGGAAAATGCAAACATCTCTAGAAATGAAATGAAGCAAACTGAAAGAACAAAATAAACAGTAACAGAATGCAAAAACTGCCATGAAAGAGTGGAAAATAAATTATGAGAGAATGCTAATATGTTTTGCAAAAGCTTAAAAAAACCCAGAAAAAATGCAAAAAGCTTTGAGAAAGAACACAAAAACTACAATAAAATGCAAAAAAAAACCATTGAAAGAACAGAAAAATATGGACGAGAGAACGGAAAAACGGAGAACTACAAATGTAGCAATTGAACACAAATATGTTTGCACGAGAACACAAAAAAATATGCAAGCGGCTACCAAAAACTGTGGACTGAAACAAAATTATCAAAAATATTGCTTGCAAAAGAATGCAAAAAGTTGCAGGACTAAAACGATTCCTCGAGTAACAAAATATTTGCCTCAATGCTTCATTGAGTCTAACTATTGTACACACGGAGCACTGTGTTTCCCCACGGACCATTATTAATGATGCACCACCGGCTAAACTCTGGAGAGTTCTGGGGTCTCATTTATAAATGTGGCGTATGTACAAAGTCAGAGTGGAAACATGAGTACTCCACTTTCCACGCAAAGATTGTGTGCCCTGTGTCGCCAATTCCCCTTCTCACTTTCTGTGTTTCCATGTTGTACGTACGCAGGGCGTTTGTTTATAAATCACAACCTATGAGTGGAAAGTGGCATACGCACATTTTCAGCCTTGTTTTGTGCATAAGCCACGTTTATAAATGAGACCCCTGGACAGGTAAACACAGAAGATGCTGCAGAATGAAAAATGGAGGAACGGAGAGAAAAAAGCGAAGGGTAAAGTGAAGATTCAGGCCAAAGAACACAAAAAAAAGTTTATTAATTTTTTTTAAACATTTCAAACTAAAACATAAAGAAATACAGTGCATTTACCTTTTTAAAGTAAACTGAAATTAAATTGTATATTTTTATTTATGATTAATAAATGATTGTATTTGTAATTGCATTTTGATGTAATATGGCTATTGAATGAATTAAATGGGTTTAGTTTTCACAGATTGCTATTTCAGCAATATAAATGTAATTTTTTTAATAAAAGGAAACAAATTATTGGTTAATTTTGAGTGAGCTGTCTTCTCTTATATATTTAGTATTTCTCTTTAATTAAGAAAAATAACATTATCTGATTACTTGAGCAATTGAAGGACTAATCAGTAGAATACTCAAATACTAAAATAATCGGTAGCTGCAGCCCTAAAATATAGAAATATAGCAATAGAATCTTAAACATGAAAATAGATTAAAAATAAAAAGCAAAAAAAAAAAATTAATTAAGGGAATGCTAAAAATTGCAACTTAATGCAAATTTATTTTCAAGAGGAAAAAATTGTTGTCTAATCGCTTTGCAGGAGAATGCAAAAAAATGTAGAAAGAGACCAATTAACAATAGTAGGCAAACAAGTGCATATCTTATTTACTCAGTAGTAAAAGGGGATAATGAATGCCCTATTCAAATACCCGCCGTGATGTCAGCCATGATCCTGCCCATCCTGCGGACCTGTGTCCTTGCCCTCGCCTCGCTCAAGTAAACCGATAGCATTCCCGCTTGCTGCTGGAGGTCAAAGGTCATCAGCAGGCCTGCCCTGTTCCAGGTCCTGAACTGTAATCCGACTGACACGGTGTCACGTGTCGATGTCCATGGGAGCTGAAGGAAACTTTCGGGGGTGGTGAACGTCACCGGCATGTCCACGGCCTCCAAACAGGAGAATGAGATGTTTCCCTGGAATTAAAGAAAACAAATCTGAAAAATCTAAGTTGTTATTCATGCGAATGCAAATTTGCAAGTGCAATTACTTACAAGGTGAACAACGATGTTGTTTGCCTCTTGAATCATGCATCAGCAGACCACCCCTCCCACACCCACTCCCCCAACTCCACCCTCGCCATGAGCCTGATTACATCCATGATCAAACGAATTTGCAGTTGGCTTAATCTCTGACTCCCCAGTAAACAAAAAAGCAAGGAAGTGTAGTCTGTGTTAGTCAATAGGCAATGGTACAATAGGACTCATAGCTCAAAAAAAGGGCCTCATTTAACGAAAAAAAAAAAATGAACAGGGTAGATAATTATACAGGGTCATTAATATCTTATTTATATTTTTATTAATTTTTTGTTACATTTTGATGTCCTTCCTGGCCCAGCTGTTAGACATACATTATATACAAAGGTTTGTGGACTCCTGACCGTAAGACTTATATGTGCTTTGGGAACATTTTATTCCACATTAGTTCCTATTTGCTGTAATAATAACCTTCACTCCTCTGGGAAGATGTTCCACTTAATTTTGGAATGTGGTTGTTGCGATAATTGCTTATGTAGCCACAAGGCTGCTATCTAACTCCGATATTGATGTAGGGTGAGGAGGCGTGGGATAAAGTAAGCGTTCCAATTCACCCGAAAGGTAATCAATAGGGGTGAAATCAGAGCTCTATTGCAGATCACTCAAGATCCTAGACTCCATCCCATGTAAAGTGCATCAGTGCAGTACATGTTCGAGCCTTATTCCACAATAAATTGATTATTTTCCTCAAAGTTCTACAAACAATTTCCCATAATGACAACATGAAAGAAGTTAGTTTGAAATCCATGCAAATCAATAAAAAAATATTCACAGCCTTTTCCATGACACTCAAAATTGAGCTCAGGTGCATCCTGTTTTCACTGATCACCCTTGAGATGTTTCTACAATTCGATTGGAGTCCACCTGTGGTAAATTCAGTTGATTGGACATGATTTGGAAAGGCACACAGCTGTCTATTTAAGGTCCTACAGCTAACAGTGCATGTCAGAGCACAAACCAAGCCATGAAGTCCAAGGAATTGTCTGTAGACCTCTGTTAATCTTCATGGAGATTCATCTTGTGAACAGGGCCATTGTCATGCTGGAACAAGTTTGGGTCTTCAAGTTCAAATAAAGGGAATTTAATTCTAATGCATCGAAGGGCATCGAACACAACTGTGTGCTTTCAACCTCCCAACAGTTTTGAGAAGAAAAAGATGGCTGAAAAAGTCAACGGATAGAATATGCGATGAGGGAAAAAAATCTATATTTTAATTCTTCTGTTTTTTGTGTATGTTGTCTCACAAAACACTTGGAAAACATTCCTGCAGTGGTCCTAGCAGAACATATACACACATTTCACTCCCACTTGGAGTTCCAATTGGATCTAATAGGATGTTCAAAAAGCACAAATGTATCCTATCAGGTGTAGTCCAGGAAGTGGAGACACTGTTGGCTGGACATGAGGATGCAAACGGATGTATTAATTATGAAGAACTCGTCAGGATGGTGATGAGTGGTTGAAGATTTCAGACTCAGTTTGTTTTATTTCCTGTATGCATTTGTTTTCCTCTCATGCTCACACCATTCATGCCCCCTCATCTGTCTATAGCTGTTATTTTTTTATTAAGTGCCTTCAATCTGTTTATTTCTTCACAGATGTATCCAGGTGTCCACTAACTGTTGTCCATATAGTATAGTTTGTCATGTTGTTGAAGGAAAGCTTCAAATTAATAAAACAAATTCAGACCATCCAAAACCACACTCCATGAACATTCTAATTACATTGACATGCAATGATGTCAACAAAGTGTTAACTTCTTACCACAACGGTGAGTTGGTTCCTTTTAGCCAGGTCGATCACATTGATGCCGTTGTACTGCACATTCTCCAAACAGCCATGGAACTTCCTCTTAGAGTTCTCTCCCTGAGTCCCATCTGCTGAAATGCCGCCAAAGCTGATCTTGTGAAAGAATTAAAAGTCTCATGTTAAACAAACGTGATCATTTGCAGAAAGATATAAAAGCAGACTTAAAACCTATTTTTCTACCTTCCAGAATGTAAAGCATTACTGTACTATGTAAATTCTATTCTATCTATTATTATAATTGTATTTAAATTTTTATTGTAAAACCATTTTAATATTAAATATTATTTTATTACATTCTGAAAATGTATTTTATTTGTATTCCTTCTATTTTCAAACTAAATAATTTAATTATTGTCTGTTTTTTATTTAATTAACTTCATTTTTATTTATTATTATCATTATTATTGTTATCATATTATTAATAATGATAAGAACAACAAAAGTTTTTATTAGAAATGTAATTATTTTATTAATAATAATTATTAAAATAAACACAACACAAATGTAGCTGTAACTGAGCCCATGGCGAAAACAGACATTTCTACAACAATAACAAATAAAAAATTGGCTATCCTTTTTTCCTGATCAATTTATACTATCGTTTTGTCTTAGTGTCAAAACAAAAGGGGAAAGTGCAAGAGCGAGGCTGTTCGTGATAGCATTTGAAGCTTGAGCGGGTTGCTGGAGGCGCACCTCGTTAATCTCAAAGTGACTCTGGTGTTCGGGGAACTGGAGAGGCTGCACGTCGCTTTTGTCCACAGTGAAGTTGACATGTCCTCGGAGGCGCTCAATGCTAACATGATGCCAGTGTTGGTCATCCAGGAGGCTGCCTAGTGATGCCGCAGTGTGAAAAATACCTGCAAAAAAAAAAATAAAAAGAATGGAAAAGCATATTTCACATAAGGCTCATTTGTGAGGACGCAGAGGTGGTGGTAGTGAGACAAAAGAGAAAATAAAAAAAAACCCTTGTTACCTGTCAGTTTGCCTGCATCCTATCTGTCCACAGCCCCAACCTCCCAACAATATTTAATAGAAGTGTTCAAATCATTGTGAGCTTGCAAGCCAAGTAAGTTATCATTTGCAAAGCAAAAACGGATGTTTTATTTGGCCGTATTGTGTGTGACATGACAGTTACTCGATATTAAATTGTATTGGAACAAGAATGCAATTGTGTGGGTTTTTTTTACTGAACAGCAGCATCGTCTGTGTAACCACACTGTAGCTCATACAATATTGTCTAAATGTGTTCGAACTCTATCTTAGACACTTCTGAAAACTACATCCAAGTCATTTTAAGAATCTGAATGGCCTGTGCAGAAAATCCACTCAAGCACCTACACAAACCAACTAATATATATATATATATATATATATATATATATATATATATATATATATATATATATATATACAGTGGGTACGGAAAGTATTCAGACCCCCTTAAATTTTTCACTTTTTGTTATATTGCAGCCATTTGCTAAAATCATTAAAGTTTATTGTTCTTCCTCATGAATGTACACACAGCTCCCCATACTGACAGAAAAACACAGAATTGTTGACCTTTTTGCAGATTTATTAAAAAAGAAAAACTGAAATATCACATGGTCCTAAGTATTCAGACCCTTTGCTGTGACACTCATATATTTAACTCAGGTGCTCTCCATTTCTTCTGATCATCCTTGAGATGGTTCTACACCTTCATTTGAGTCCAGAAATTTTTGATTATACTGATTGGACTTGATTAGGAAAGCCACACACCTGTTTATATAAGACCTTCCAGATCATAATGCATGTCAGAGCAAATGAGAATCATTAAGGTCAAAGGAACTGCCTGAAGAGCTCAGAGACAGAATTGTAGCAAGGCACAGATCTGGCCAAGGTTCCAAAAATTTTTTTGCTGCACTTAAGGTTCCTAAGAGCACAGTGGCCTCCATAATCCTCAAATGGAAGATGTTTGGGACGACCAGAACCCTTCCTAGAGCTGGCCGACCGGCCAAACTGAGCTATCGGGGGAGAAGAGCCTTGGTGAGAGAGGTAAAGAAGAACCCAAAGATCACTGTGGCTGAGCTCCAGAGATGCAGTCGGGAGATGGGAGAAAGTTGTAGAAAGTCAACCATCACTGCAGCCCTTCACCAGTGGGGCTTTATAGCAGAGTGGCCCGACGGAAGCCTCTCCTCAGTGCAGGACACATGAAAACCCGCATGGAGTTCTTCAAGATAGTGAGAAATAAGATTCTCTGGTCTGATGAGACCAAGATAGAACTTTTTGGCCTTAATTCTAAGCGGTATGTGTGGAGAAAACCAGGCACTGCTCATCACCTGTCCAGTATAGTCTCAACAATGAAGCATGGTGGTGGCAGCATCATGCTGTGGGGGTGTTTTTCAGCTGCAGGGACAGGACGACTGGTTGCAATCAAGGGAAAGATGAATGCGGCCAAGCACAGGGATATCCTGGACGAAAACCTTCTCCAGAGTGCTCTGGAACTCAGACTGGGCTGAAGGTTTACCTTCCAACAAGACAATGACCCTTAGCACACAGCTAAAATATCGAAGGAGTGGCTTCACAACAACTCCGTGACTGTTCTTGAATGGCCCAGCCAGAGCCCTGACTTAAACCCAATTGAGCATCTCTGGAGAGACCTAAAAATAGCTGTCCACCAATGTTTACCGTCCAACTTGACAGAACTGGAGAGGATCTGCAAGGAGGAATGGCAGAGGATCCCTGAATCCAGGTGTGAAACACTTGTTGCTGCCTTCCCAAAAAGACTCCTGGCTGTATTAGATCAAAAGGGGGCTTCTACTTAATACTGAGCAAAGGGTCTAAATACTTAGGACCATGTGATATTTCAGTTTTTCTTTTTTAATAAATCTGCAACAGTGTCAACAATTCTGTGTTTTTCTGTCAGTATGGGGTGCTATGTGTACATTCATGAGGAAAAGAAATGAACTTAAATGATTTTAGCAAATGGCTGCAAAATAAAAAAGAGTGAAAAATTTAAGGGGGTCTGAATACTTTCCGTACCCATTGTATATATATATATATATATATATATATATATATATATATATATATATATATATATATATATATATATATATATATATATATATATATTTTACCATTCTTTGCACTTCTCATTGACCTGATATTGACACTTTGGATATACCTATTACACCTTGTACACTTAACATTGTTTCAAAGCAAAGATTCTCTCTCTCTCTCTCTCTCTCTCTCTCTCTCTCTCTCTCTCTCTCTCACACACACACACACAAACACACACACACACACACACACACACACACACACACACACACACACACACACACACACACACACACACACACACATATATATATTTGTATGCAAGTGAGAGCGATAGAGAGAAATGGTGTGCATAATATTACCTTTCTAACCCTTACAAAAATGTAATTTAAGGTTCATCAAGGAGTCTTTGGCTAGTTCACCTTTTAATCTTAACTATAACTGAAGGGCATTGCTGACATATTTCACAAAACATGCTGTAGTCTTTTCCCCAATACACCATGGTTAAAAAAAAAAAAAAAAAAAAAAAAAAAAAAAAAAAAAGATTTTTCCATTTTGAAACCTTGTACATTTATCATGTTGGTTTACTTTCTTCAAGAATAAACGGCAAATACTGTAACTTAAAGCCAAAATTGATGATAGGATATTAGAAAGCACCAGAAAGTACAACACAACAGCGAGCAAAATCCATAATATTTACTAACCTTCATGAGGCAGCAATCAATGATACATGAAGGTCAAATGACTGAAACTCATAAACTCCCTTCCTCCCCCACTAACACCCAATTTCACCCTGCAGGGTTTTTTTCCCCCTGAAAGTATGGCTTAATTCTGAACTATACCACCAACGGCACCAATATTAAATTTTCACTAACCAGCATATTGCCATGAAACGGAAGGATGGCGTTGAGTTTATTACAGCACGTGGCCAATGATGTGATTCGGATTAGGTGGCCCGCGGAATGCATCAATTATTAAGCACAATTAGGAATTCAAGCAGCCTAACGCTACACTGACTACAATTATACTTATTTATGGACTCAGTCCTTATAAATGTGCTGGGGTTTATGTTTGGGCTGTAAGCCTAGTTATTTATTTATTTCTGAATCCTTTATTTTTACAAGTTCTGTAACTGGAGCTGAGTGACATATTGATTATCAAGAGCAATCATTATTTTGATGTATACACAATAGATAGCTACTGTAGCGTTCATAAAACAAAGGGAAATAATTGGCTACAACTATACTGGTAAAAACAAATGTGCAATAGGTTAAGCACACATAGTGAGGAGTTCATATATACCATTATGCACAGCACTTTCTCAAATTAGGCTGTTTACATAGAGAATGAGTAATTGGTCAGCTTATCCTTCATTATAGAAGGGCACATAAAATTTAGCCACTTATAAACAGGATCCATCCCACATAATATACATACATTACAGTTACATGACCTGATGACCACAATGTTTGTAGGCAAAAAGAGTACGATGTGTTAGATCATGTGCTACTGTATTTTAGAACCTGCTAGATAATAAACAATAAAATAAAAAAAAGCAGATTTCCAGTGATTATTCTGATGATCACAGTGAGGACTATTGAGGCAGCAATATAAAGTATTGTCATTTATTACACTCCTTCTAAGATGTTTATTTCAAAACAAAGTGCTTCTTCAGTCAGCATTTTCTTTTTCCTGGGGTTTTTTTTTTTCAGCTTAAAGAATTTAAAGCAAGCATTCATGTTTAAAAGGGGAATGTCTAGACACTTATATTTAATCTAATGCTTTATCCTTCAGATTGTCTACAAAATATAAAATCTGTCCAATGTTTCCCTGGTGGGGGGTGGGGGGTTGTTTGGGTGATGTAAATGGGCAAGGGAAGCAGAAGCAAATGCATACTATTTTATGCATTTATATTAACCGATATGATAGTCATTACCAATAGTGGTATTTTTTATTTTTTATTTTTTTTGAGTTTCCAATTTCCTGAAATGTTTTCCATTTCCTTCTCTAATTTAAACACAATGCATTCAAATATTACAACTGCAAAAAACAAAGAATAAATAAATGTCTCTTCTTTGTATTATATTGCAAAAGAAACCCTGTACTCAGTACTTTCTAGAAGCATCTTCGCCAAAAGCTTTGACTCCTCTTTGGTAAAATGTCTACAATCTCATCGCATTTTATTCTTTTGCAGTTTCTCTCATTCTTTCTGTAAGATCATTTCAAGGTCAGTTAGATCTGTCAAACCTCAGACATTCTGGGCATGGTTGGCCCATAAGAACATCTAAAGACGTGTGGTGTATAAACTTTTGTTTTGTCTAGGCTATATACTTTCAGGACCATTCTGTATTTGGTAGCATTTATCCTTTGTAAAAATTTTGACCAGTCTCCTTGTCCCTACCATTGAAAACCACTTTCATAGCACGATTTTCTTAAAAACATTAGTTTTGACTGATGAAGTGGGTTTTTTTTGTTTGGAGTTTTCCAGGTAAGACAGTGTCGCTAATTTAAAAACAGCAGACCTTGTTTATCAAGCTAGACACACATTTATTTATTCACCGATTGCTCAGAGAATAATTTACACAATGAAAAAGTGGAATTCATTACAATCTGGTTCAGAAGAACTTTAAATGAAAATGAATTGCCTAAAAATAATAATATAAAAAAAAAAAAAAAAAAAAAACATTTGATGAAGTAAAGACTTTAAAAACTAAATTGATGACTATTCTTTCTATTATCAATTGTTTCTTTGTTAATTATGCACCACTGTGTAACAAGATGCCCCGGAATTTTCCCCCATTCAGCATTCAACGGGGTGAATGAATACTAATGAAACCCACAGAGATTCTCAGCAGCCTTGAAAAGTTTATTAAGGAACACCTGAAAAGTGTACATTTAATTTATTTATTCCTTTGAAGCTGTTTTGCAGGCAAAAAAAAAAAGAAGAGGCATGACCTTTTTTATTTAACGCACTCTAAAGGGAACACATGGATCCTTGTAAAAAGCGTTAAAGATTGAGTTACAAATAAATAAATAAATAAATAAATAAATAAATTAATTTGCCTTCTCTCTCTCTCTCTCTCTCTCTCTCTCTCTCTCTCACATCTCTTCTAATTAGCTTTTGCGTTTGACAGTTTATGTCAAAATATTTCCAATGGCGACATAATTGCTTGCTTATTTACAGCTGCCTAGTGATACATTGGGTGGGGAATAAAGTGCTATACCATGGCAGGAAACATGTCTGTTTTTATTTTATCTGATTGAAAATTTCTCCATGGTTAAAATGACAAAGCAGCTTTTTTTTGTTTGTTTGTTTCATCAGATGGAAAAAAAATCTAAACTACTTCCTTCTTTATTCTACATTTTGCATTAATTGCTTGTGTGTCAAGATGCTATTGACAGACCCATGCATCAAATCTGTGGCGTTTCTACTCCAAAAAAAAAAAAAAAAAAAAAACCTGGGTGTGGCGAGGTGTGGTCAAGCTCTAGTTTGTAAATGGAGGGATAGAGGGAGAAGCTGGAGGACACGAGTGTAAAGAAGCAAATACCTTTTGGTAGTTTGACAAATGAGTGTTCTCTGTTAAAGTGAGCAGTAGATGTGAGAAAAAACAGAGACACAGTAGCCCCGGGGGCAGGAAGAGTGAGAGAGAGACGGGCACAGACTGCTGTGTGTGTGTGTGTGTCTGTGTGTGTGTCTGCCTTCAAGTCTTCAATAAAAGTTTGGTTTATTAAGAGAAGTCATTCTGTAATAACAAGTTCGTACACTGTAAGTTTTTATATCCACTGTTCACTCAGCATTATCACATATTTAATAAATGATAATGACCCCACTTGGAACAAATGTGCTTGACTGAAATTTTACTGCAAAAATCACTGACTGACATATGTACACACACAAAATTTAAGTGCTTCAAGAAATTAAGGCAGACTTGTGTCATTTGAAATAAATGTGATTGCATAATGTGCCATTTGACTGAAGTAAATTAACAGGCCTGTTATTACTCCCAATAATTAAATAAATAACAACATGGGACACTTTAAGGTGTTAGCATGTCATTCGTCTGCTGGGTACTGGTGGTCCAGTGGTTAAGGCTCTGGGTTACTGATCATAAGGTTGGGGGTTCAAGCCCCAGCACTGCCAAACTGCCACTGTTGAGCCCTGGATCAAGGCACTTAACCCTATCTTCTCCAGTGGTGCTTTACCTTGGGTAGCCCTGCACTCTGTTGGGGAGTGGTAGCTCAGTGGTTAAGGTGCTGGGTTACTGATCGGAGTTTCACAGAGACTGGTCACTAATGGCCCAAGCCACTCTTGGGCCCTTGAAAAAGGCCCTTAACCCCCGGTGCTTCAGGGGCGCCATATTATGGCTGACCCTGTGCTCTGAACCTGGCTTCCGAGCAAGCTAGGATACGTGAAGAAAGAATTTCTCTGTGCTGTAATGTATGTGTCAAATAAAGGGTATTCTTCTTTCTATTATATACTATTGATAAAGTAGATACTGTATGTGTTTGTCTATAATATTTAGTTAGAAAGTCTCTTTGTAACACTGAACCGCCTGGCAAAATGAGTAAAAACAACAAAAATAATACAAACATAAATAAAATAAAATCTCTCTCTCTCTCTCCCCCTCTCCCTCCCTCTCTCTCTCTCTCTCTCTCTCTCTCTCTCCCTCTTTCTCTAACAGATAATATAAAATTCAATGACCTACAATGCTTTCAGGAAGCCATGCTCAAATCAGCAGTCAGTCAATTCATGGCAGGTCCCAAAGTGAAACAAATCCTGTCCAAATTAAGCTTAAAGCCTAATGTGTTTGTAATCCGCTTTCATTAAAATCTTCTGTTTTGATTATTATCAGTTAAACCCTGAGGCAGGTGAAAGAAAAAAAAAAAAATCAGTAAATGATGGGAGAATTTCCAGACAATCGAAACTGGCATCTTATCAGATAACACAATTTTATAAATGTAAGGAATATAATAATAATCAATATTATTGTTAATGTTTTTATTAGTAGTATTATAGTACAAAAACATTATTCTCAGTATTATATTAGCATTAATTTAAAACTCAATAGAATTTAATGCTAGATAATTCAATACTAATAATAGAATTTAATACTAAATGCTATATTATTAATAAAATAAGAGAAAGAGAGTAAATAATATTAATTATTAATATTTGTTTGGTCATTAGGCAGAATCTAAATGTAATAAATCCTTGAATAAGCTTTTTTTTTTTAAATCAGCCTGATTGTCATGTGTTTCACAGCATTTGTAGCATATTGGTGCAATATCCGCTGGAGTTTTTGACACGCATCACATTTGGCTTTGTTGCTGTTTACTGAAGTGAGAAATAAAAAAGAAAAAAAAAAACTTCACACTGCTTCTTTTCAACTCACTAGAAGAAAGTGGTGCTGCTACGAACATCCAGGCTCATCATCTTTAACTGTTTCCCAGCAGGCCTTGTGTGCCTGTGAGGAGGAAGCAGACCGGAGGAAAAGTCTCTTCTGTGCTTCAAATTAAGTGTTGTTTTTGTTTGTTTGTTTGTTTCAAGCTCCAACAAAAAAAAAGAACCTGCATATGGTAAAAGTATAGTTTACACTTTAGTCTTCTACTTCTATTTAGAATGTATGAATATTACATATTATGTTTAACATATGTGTAATATTAGATTATTATATATTTTTGTATATTTAATAGTATGGAACCACAAGATACCAGTGCTCTTTATAAAAATTGGCAAAAATGAGCAAAGACAGCTTTATTGTCTTGATGTTTTGTTCAAAATTTGACAAAAATACCCTGCTCTCAGGGATGTCAAACAATTGGAGAGTATATACCCATGGCTAAGGGAATTTGGGCAAGTGTTTCCCTTGTGAAACAAGTCATGGTTGAACAATTTCTTGTTTCTAGACATCCAGGTGTACTATTTTTGTTGATATCCAGGACAGCAGAGAAATTTTGTGAATTGTGAACATTATGCAGTAAAGGCGATATTTCACAGCCTTTTTTGCTTATATCTACCAAGGTTGCCAATATTAGTACAGAGCATTGTACTTTATGTGTCAGTATTATGGGACAAGGTCTACCTTCCCTATAAGCATATCACATGATTTTCTGCACGTAGTTGCCATTCATAGTATTAGCACTGTATATATACTCATATACCATATACACTATATAGCCACAGATTTTGACACCTGAGCATAGTATTTTTTTAGTACAACTTCTTTTCCATCTAGAACCATCTGCTCATGCACATGTGCACATAAAAGAGTCGTATCTAGTGACAAACCATGATCAATGAGCGAACAGGAAGTTCAGGGCCATTTTACAACCCACCTTTCACACTATACACCAATTATTTACAGCAGAAAATACACATTAAACCTAAAAAACAACATCCTGGTGGGAGTCAAGCGGAACATATGGCTCTTGGTAAAGCTATAGAGCAACTTCTGGAGCTCATTTGTTAGTCAGAATTACTGGAGCAGAGCCGAAGCAAAGCGTAGCGAAACGAGTACAATAAATCTGAATGGTCTACACATCATCAGGGGAGAAGAAATATGAACGCAAAAGCAAAGGCACAAATAATACAGTTTCGGACACGGGACATAAATCTTCATGTCGAGTCTTTTTTTTGGTGTTTTTTTTTTAAACAGTTTGTGCTAGGATCTGACATGCTGAAAAGACGTTGTGCTTCGGGATGAAATACCAAACTATGTCTGATGGTACAAGTAGAATTGGTTGTGGTGCTTTGTATTCAGATTTTAGGTTTGAATTCCACTTACACTTCGCACACTAAAAATTCAGGTTTTGGAAATAAGAAACATTATTTTTTCTGACTCTTCCTGGCAACCGAATGCCACACATATTATTTTACATTTAGAACTACATTTCAGTTTAGCCATTGCACCTTGCTTGTTTGTCTTTGCACTTGGACAGACCATTGTATAAATAGACAAAAGCATTGGGACACCTACCTTTTCCAGGAACTCAAGCTGCATCAAAACGCTTTGGGAACGCCTCCGCATTGTTCATGCTTTGAACCATGTGTGAAATCCGGCCAACAGCAAGGCAGGATGTCACCGGTAAGGTGACGTCACGACCTGGAAGCTACAAAACGTGCATGTAGTGAAGCTGACGTTAGCTTCTGTTTGTTCAGGTAAGCGATTTGTGTGTGAATCTGTGAAGGCATGAGCTTTAAAAGCAAGCCTCCATTTTATTTTGGGGAATAGACACAGCCGATGTGTCATTTGCTTGGGAGAGGGAGCTCTCGAGGGAGTCAACTGCTCGCATTGTAGCCATATGGCTATGCACACTCTCACTACTCGTTGAGGAGAGTGTTCTCCCTTGCAGCTTGGGCCCCACTCTTGCTGAGGCAAAGCAGCATCAGATGTTGTGGGGTTTGCAAGCGGATCTAACAGAGGGCATAGATGACACTCTTTCTCCCGCCTCACCTGCCGGGTTGCTCCCACAAACCTCGCTATATGTGAACATCGTGGGGATGAAGTAGTGCGGCTATGGGACAATGCCACGGTTGGAGAAGACGCTAGCTAGCTATCTTTCTCCGGGTGTCATCCCTTATGGCCCTGGTACTGCCCACTTAACCAGCGGGTTGCTGCCACACGATGGGTGTGTTGCAGGCATACCAGGCTGACCTGCTGCAGGAGATGGACGAGGGATTCAGCTCTGAGGCTGACGATACTAAGGAGATACGTCGTGGTGCCGACCTAGCCCTTAGGGCAACCAAAAAAGGGCTAAGGCCATGGGGTGGTCCATGTCAGCCCTAGTAGCCACAGAACAGACAGGGATTTTTTGCTGAATGGCCCGATGTCCCTTTCTGGCTTGTTCGGCGACACTGAGGGTGCGATTGTTAACAAGTTCCAAGAGGCCAAGAAGCAGTCCTCTCTACTGAGGTAGTGGAGACCATCCTACAATCTAGAGCTCTCTCTACGAGGAGGTTGTATGCCGCTAAATAGCGCTTGTTCTCTGCGTGGTGCAAGCACCACCAATTAGACCCAGTCAACTGCCCGGTTGGTTCAATGCTGAAGTTCCTACAGGAACAGTTTGCCGCTGGGTTGGCTTTTTTCACCCTGAAGGGTTACGTGTCTGTTATCACGGCTTATTGTGCCCCGCTTGCTGGGTAGACACCCTTGGTGACACGTTCCTGTGTGGCACCAAGAGGCTGAGGCCCGTGACGTGAAGCCGAGAGTGCCTGTGTGGGACTTGCCCGTCATGCTGCCGCTCTGTCTGAGCCCCCCGTTCGAGCCATTGGCTGAGGTGGCCTATAGATTACCCCAAACCAGGGTATGTACCTAAAGTGCCTGCGGCTTCCCCACGATCTGTCATGCTGCAGGCATTCTACCCTCCTCGTTTTCAACCCCCCACTCCAGGACATTTGCAATGCTGCAAGCTGGTCCACCCCACAGACCTCGACCTTAGAGCCACTCCCGGCTCCTCTGTCCTGTGCTTTGGATGTGCTCTTAAACGAAAGGCAAGGACTGGTCAGTGTGGCATGATTGGACACTCGTTCCCACAGCGTTTGGAGTCCCAGCTTAAGTTTCTAAAACGAACGAACGTTTTCAGGCTATGTATGTAAACTTCGTATGTAAAGGTATGTTAACTTCGTTTCTGAGCCACACTCCCTGCATCCCTGCCGTGCTTCCCTTCTAATTTGCAAAATCTAGCGTTGGCTCCACTGCATGCGCATTTTGTAGCTTCCTGGTTGTGATGTCACCCCGCCGGTGACATCGCGCCTTGCCGTTGGCCGGATTTCACATGTGGTTCAGAGCGTGAACAATGTGGAGGTGTTCCCAAAGCGAATTGCCGTTTGCCGGATTTCACATGTGGTTCAGAGCGTGAACAATGTGGAGGTGTTCCCAAAGCGCTTTTCTTGCCTAAATCTTTAGCACAAAGTTGGAGGCACACAACTGTAAAGGATGTCTTCGGATGTGGTAGCATAAAATCATCCCTTCACCTAAACTAGGAAAGCCTAGACTCCTAGTTCAGTGAAAGATCTTCTGTGGTCTGCTAAAAAGCTCCGACCTGCACCGAAGGGCTCCTCGTCCTACATATCAGTACCTGACTTTACTAATACAAATGTGGCTGAATGAGCACTAATCTCCACAATCACACTAAAATCTAGTGTAACATCTTCCCAGAGGAGTGGATGTTATTATAACATCAAATGGTGACTAATTGTAAAATGGGATATTGAAAAAGCACATAGTAATCTTATAGTCAGGTGTCCATGAAATTCTGTCTGGATTGTGTATCTCATGCAAGTTGCTAATCACTATGATCTCGAAAGTCATGACTGTGACCAGACCAAACTGTATATACATGTATTTCACAAGTGGATTGCAGATGCACATTTGCTGTTAGATTTAACTTTCAGCTTGATGTCTGTTTTCCCTTCCAATTTTGTTAGCTCAGAATTTCTCTTCCTCTATCTCTCTATCTCTGGCTATAATGTTTTAGATTTTTCTATTTTCACTGAGATGGAGGTCGGTAGAGGCAGCGATAGCCGCTTCTCCACATACTCCTCAGAAATGAGAAATTGACATCACTTCACTTTACAGGTGCTACTCAACACTTCTGGGGTGTTTTTTTTTTTTTTTTCTTTCCTTTCTTTTCTTTTTTCATTCACATTAACATGCCTTTAGAGTAGGAAGTGTGTGGGAGCGATTCACCACTTTTAACTTCACCACTGCAGCACTTTAGATTTCATTTTAGCACAGCCTTATCAGGGGGGAAAGAAAAAAATTTTCTCTCTAATGTATGAATGCTTTCATCTTTTATTCAAAGGGCAGCTTTTCTTTGTTTTTCAGCTTTGTTTAAGGTAATGTGCAATGTCTTTCATATGTTTACAAAGCAAGCCGAGGATGTTTTTACAGCATGCAGGGGCCAAAACAAATTTAAACAAAAATAAGTAAAAAAAAAAAAAAAAGTATCAAATATTATATAAAAAAATTTGAAAATGTTAAATAAATATTGTGGTTTTTAAAAAAATTATAATAATAATATGGTTATATGCTAAACTAAAACAAAACACAAAAGTCAGGTGTCCAGTTTTCAGGTGCTTAACTCTGAGGATGACCTAGATCATGGCCCCCAACCTTTTTTGCACTACGGACCAGATTAATGTCAGACAATATTTTCACGGACTGGGGGGTGGCGGTAGTGGTTATAAATACAACAAATTAAAATATGACTGGCATAAAAACTTATATTTTCTAAATATAATAATAATCGTGAATCCACTGTGTTGTTGTTTGTTCATTTGGTGGACCGGTGCCGGTCCGTGTCCTGGGGGCTGGGGACCACTGGCCTAGATGACCACTGGCCTAGATGACCTTAAATGATTTTGCAAACATGTAGCTTCCAAAAAGTTATTAGTGTGTTTGAAAAAAAAGGAACTACAATAAGCACTGCTTTAGAGGCCCAAATAGGCTGGATTAATGCTGCCCCATAGTTGCTATTTAAACATATACAGTATAGGAAGATCAGTGGACAGGACAATGTAATGTCAGGTTTGGCAGATTTATCTACTTTAAAATGAAATGTGTAGTCCATTTGTATTGTAAAGTGCTACATCTGTGTCATCAAAATGAAGGAAGTCTGCAAATGAATACACACAAGCATAAAGACGATTATGCTAAACGTGAAATAAGAAGACAAAGTAACAAGATAACCATCCGCTGAATCATAGACAGCAATAGACAACAATGACAAAAACACTTGACAGTAAAATAGGTGCAAGGTGTGCCTACCACAACATTATGAAGCAACCAAAATATAGTCTAAATCTCTATGTACATAATACAGACAAATGTTTGTGGACACCTGACCATAAAATTCATATGTGCTTTTGAAACATTCCATTCCACAAAGTTGCTGTTATTATGACTTCCACTTTTGTGGAAAGATTTTGAAGTGTGCTCGTGAAGATTTTTGCTCATTCAGCTGCAAGGACAATAGAATAGTCAAGAACTGCTGTAGGGTGAGGAGACATCGGGTGCACTCAGTGTTCCAATTCACCCCAAAGTGTTTAGTACCGTTCAGATCAGATTTCTATAGGAGGCCACTCAGGATCTTCCTCTCCAGACCATGTAAACCATATCGTCATGGAGCTGGCTTTGTTCACAGGGGCATTTCATGCTGGAACAGGTTTGGGACTCAGTTCAAACGAAGGAAAAATTTAATGCTACCACATAACAGACTGGCATACACACTCTGTTTCACTTCAACACATGTTAATACTAATTAAACAAATTATCTAAAAAATATCTCAGCCAATTGCAGTGCAGCACCACACACACACACACACACACACACACACACACACACACACGAACACACACACAAACACACACATGCTGTCTGTGATCTAATTAGCCTAGCACATGGTCAGACTTTTCTGCATGATGCCTTTAGTACGTTTCTTGACGCCAGTGTGAGATATAAAGGCTTTTTTTTCTTCATGTGCTAAAGGCATTCTTCTTCAAAGTCACCTTAAACCTTCTCAAAAAGATGGCTCTAAATTGTTAAAAAAAAAAAAGTCAGGAGTGCTGGAGGCACACTCTCTCTCTCTCTCTCTCTCTCTCTTACACACACACACACACACACACAGACACACACACACACACACACACACACACTGAAAAAGTGAGCACTGGGCCTGAGAGAGGAGTGATAATTGCTTTGATAGACTGGGTAGCGCGCTTCTCAGCATCAGCATACGTCTATTCCTGGCTCGGGTGAAAACAACACACAAGTCATAATAACGGAATCGATTCAAATTCCGTTCTCTCGAGTGCTTGTTAAAGTTTTTACCAAGTGAATGATGTGAGTCAGTACTTAAATTCGACCATGCTGCAGACGTATGAAGGGCAAATAAGCGTCTCGGATAGATTTGGTTTTGCATTCTAAAGCCGCAAATCAACGCCTTCTACTGGATTTATATCCGTGTTGGGTCAACGCTTTTACATGTACCCGGTGGAGTTGTTTATGATGGTATACGTACACGGCCAGGAACTGCATGGCACCTGAATATTTTCTCCATCATAGTAGGGATGGGGCGAGCTAAAACTGGCTTTATTGGGCACAACAGAAAGCTGCAGTCGCTGTGTGAAGTTGGCACCAGGCTCTTAAACTGCGTGCGTACGCAGATGGCATTCTAAGTGGTCGAGCACTAGCCTGGATCGCTGACAATGCTTGAAAGCGCCTTTTTTTTTTTTTTTTTACTCTTGCATAAAACACACACGAGACACGAATGCCTGAGTCCCATCGATATAGCAAATAATCTGCTGCAGTCTCCGAGGGATGTTCCAGGTAAGAGTCGTGCAGAACACAGAACAGCCTTCGCTGAGTAAACTACCTTTCCTAAAATGGATGAAGAGTTTTCCTCGGAGAACCTCCAGCGTGAGGGTGTGACCGTGACTGCTGTCCATGTGCATCAGGACTCCAGAGTTGTGAAGTGTTTTGAAGTTCATGGTTAGCAGTTCTCTGGGATAAGGACTGGTGATGGTGTTAGGCTTAAAGAGCAAGAAGCTAGCTCCATCGAAGCTGGCTACGTCCGATTCTGCAAAATACACAGAGCAAAAATAAATTTTAATTAAAATGACTCTTTCTAGATGATCAAATGATGTTCATCTGGTGTGTTATATAAAGCAAACAATAAATTAGCTAATGAAAAATGTTTTATGTACATTAAATAATGATTTACACAAAATGAGCTTTTTCATAACTAATGCCAAATGTATGTACTTCACTGCAACAAAAAAATATGGAAGCCATGCCTCTTTCACTGGAACTAAAAGAGATGCCACTTTTACTTCACTGCAAATGACAAACCTGTAAGCCACACCCACTTTACTGGAACTGATAAAAGCCACTCCCACTTCAATGGAACTAACAAACCAAATCAGACTACCGTATTTTCCGGACTATAGGTCGCTACTTTTTTCCCACGCTTTGAACACCGTGGTTTAAACAATGAAGCGGCTAATTTATGGATTTTACCGGGGTTTTTCCCGGGTTCACAAGCTTCAAGCCAAAAAAACTGAGCCCCAAAATATTAGACCAATGAAATTGGCGAACAGGTTAAGGTAAACCAATTAACTCTTTATATTAAATCGCGCTTCCACTGAATCGGGCCGCACCACATCGTAAATGTGAATGAGGTTCCTCTGATGTTTGACTTGCCGCTCACTCGGACTGTCAACAGTAAATGCGAATCATTCGTCATGCCGAAAACAACCGGGCATGAAAAAAAAAAAAACGCACTTCACCTGTATTCTGAGCTGCACGGCATCGGGAGAAAAACTTTACCGATGGTGATTTTTAAACGCACGACGCACGGAAACATTTTTTGGCATCGGCTAATTTATGGATTTTTCCAGGGTTTTTCCCGGTTTCACAAACTTCAAGCTAAAAAACTGAACCCTATAACATTAGACCAATGAAATTTCCGGACGGAAACAAAAAAACGCACCTCACCTGTGTTCTGAGCTGCACGGCATCGGTAGAAAAACTTTCACCGGTATTGATTTTTAAACGCACCGCGATGCCAAAAGATAAACTCCTGAGAGAAATAGTTGTGAAAGGAAGGAGGAAGACAGTGAACAATGACTTTCTTGGTGGGCCACTGTTTAGATACAAGCCATTGTAACGCGTTGAGTCTGGGTGAAGGGAGAGCTCACTAACTCCAGTTGCAACAGAAATCATATAAGCACAGACAGGTTTCCAAAACTTGTGCTTTTAAATTTTTTTGACAACAGCGTTATGGATTAGTCTAAGAAACTTAAAATGAGCATCATAAAATAATGAGCACATAATCCTCAGGCTCACACGCACACACGCAGTAATACTGGAAGAATGCAGTGACGTGCCACAACATATTTCACCCGTTACACCGTGTAACAGACACTCTCTTTCGGTAAAGCCTGTGTAAAGTTCATTAGTTTCAGTGTAGCGGCTTATACACAGGTGTGGCTTATTTATGTTCAAAATATAAATATTTGTCAAATTCAGTGGGTGCGGCTTATACAAGGGTGAGCTTTATAGTCCGGAAATTACAGTATATTACACCACTGTGACTGAAAAAATTAGGCTCTAAGCTACTACCTTAAAAAAAAGATGGAACTGACACATGGGTCTGAAGGTCAAATGTCCAGATACATTTGGCCACATAGCATTTGTATAATTCCTTTATAAGGAATCTTTTTATAAATCTTAGAGGAGACTGACACTCCTGAATGGTGTTCTGGCTGTTTCCTGTTCAAAAATGAATTCCAGAGGATCTGATTTAACCTGACTAACGTCAGGTTGAATCACCGCTACACCATTAACAATGATTTCTTAAATAGAGGTTTTGGTTTGGTTTATGGTTTGGCTGCTTGCTTCATGTTCACCGCATGACACAACTTCTCAGTGTATTAAGTAACCAAACGCAGGTTAATCCCAAATTTTCCAAAAGCACACCAGGGCCCTCTTAAAGGTCAACTAATGGACCGAATCAAAGCATCATTGCAGAGAGAGCGGAGTCCGCGCAAGAACAGATTGCAAAAAATAGCAGGTAGAGTGCAAATGAGTCGAGATGAGTAATTGCTCTGTGTCTATATGCTTCTCTTGCCTCTGAAAGAGCTCTCTGCTGACTGTTAACAATGTGAGTGCACCGAATCCATCCCGGCAAATCCAAGAAGAGAGAAGGCAATCACATGCTGCATTTGGATACAGAAAAAAAAGCCACGTGAGCTACAGCCGGTTTAAAATGGCCCGAGCTGTGCTCACTTTTTTAAGATAAGGAATCCAATATTCAGAATTTAGGTAGAGGAGAAACTATTTTGTCATGCAACATCACAAGCACCGTATTTAAATTTCAATGTAGCAGAGAAAATTGCATTTCACTTCAGGGGATTTTGGGTGGGATTTGGCATCATGTGTATGAGTATATATGCATGTGTTTGTGTTATACATGTTTTAACACCTACAAGGAAAATTCATATACTGGGTGCAAAAACTTTTTTCTCAGCCTCACTCATTATTATTGGAAAATAAATTATCTGAAGCAAAAACTATGCTCTAGTATGCGATCTCATTACACACACACACACACACACACACACACACACACACACACACACACACACACACACAGCGCTATATACATGTTTTTTACAGTAATGGAGGAAACAAGAAGTGCCTAAACCAGTGTGATAATTGGTATTGTTTCTTAGCACCCTATGTGAAGCTATGCATTATCAACTAGGTATTTATAATGTGTGTGTGTATATAAAATTATATATATATATATATATATATATATATATATATGTGTGTGTGTGTATATATATATATATATATATATATATATATATATATATATATATATATATATATATATATATATATATATATATATACACATATACATACAGTGGTGTGAAAAGTGTTTGCCCTCTTCCTGATTTCTTTTTTTTTTTTTTTGGTCACACTTTAATTTTTTTCAGATTATCAAGCTATTTTAAATATTAGTAAGAGATAACACAAGTGAACACAACCTGCTGTTTTTAAATAAAAGTTTATTATTATTATTATATTTATTATTATTAAGGGAAAACTAAATCCAAAACTACATGGCCCTGTGTAAAAAAGTGATTGCCCCTAAACCTAATAAATGGTTGGGCCACCCTTAGCAGCAACAACTGCAATCAAGTGTTTGCGATAACTTGCAATGAGTCTGTTACAGCGCTGTGGAGAAATTTTGCTCCACTCATCTATGCAGAATTGTTGTAATTTAGCCACAATGGAGATTTATCGAGAATTAACCACCTTTTTAAGGTCATGCCACAGCATCTTAATAGAATTAAGGTCAAGACTTTGACTAGGCCACTCCAAAGTCTTCATTTTGTTTTTCTTCAGCCATTTAAAGGTGGACTTTCTGGTGTGAATTTTGGATCATTGTCCTGCAGCAGCTTGAGGTCACAAACAGATGGCCGGACATTCTCCTTTAGGATTTTTTGGTAAACAGCAGAATTCATGGTTCCATTTATCACAGCAAGTCTTCCAGGTCCTGAAACAGCAAAACAGCCCCAGACCATCACACTACCACCACCATATTTTACTGTTAGTATGATGTTCTTTTACTGAAATGCTGAGTTATTTTTATGCCAGACGTAATGGGACACACACCTTCCAAAAAGTTCAACTTTTGTCTCGTCAGTCCACAGAATATTTTTCCAAAAGTCTTGGGGATCATCAAAATGTTTTCTGGCAAAACTGAAACAAGCCTTTATGGTCTTTTTGCTCAGCAGCAGTTTTGGTCTTGGAACTATGACATGCACATCATTTTTTCCCAGTCTCTTTCTCATTGAAGGAGTCCTGAACATTGACTTTAAGGGATGTTGTTGTGGGGTCTTTTGTGACTTCTTGGATGAGTCGTTGCTGTGCTCTTGGGGTAATTTTATTTGGCCAGCCACTCCTAAAAAGGTTCTTCACTGTTCCATGTTTTTGCTATTTGTGAATAATGGCTCTCACTGTGGTTGCCTTGAATCCCCAAGCTTTAGAAATGGCTTTATAACATTTTTCCAGACTGATAGAGCTCAATTACTTTTTTTTCTCATTTGTTTCTTAATTTCTTTGATGCCTTCTTGTCATGAGGATTCTCTTTTGAGGATCTTTTGGTCCACTTCACTTTGTCACTCAAGAGCTATTTTAGAGATTTCTTGATTGTGTACAGGTGTGGCAGTAATCAGGCCTGGGTGTGGCTACACTTAGCTTTGATGACAGCTTGGCACAATCGTGGCATTCTCTCATCGGATTCATGATTCATAATGGTTTTAAGTTTTCTCAGTCACATGTCTTACCCACATCCGCTACCTTCTTAAAGGGGCTGCTCCGGCTGGTAACACATAATACATTACCGCTAAATTGAAACCCCCAAGCTAGCAAAATGAACAAAAAACCACACAGTGGATTCACGTTTATAATTACACTTAGAAAATACCAGCTTGTATGCCGGTGGTATCATTTTATTTTGTTGTATTTATCCGCCACACCTTAAAGGCCGGTCTGTAAAAAAATTTTGTCTGACATTAAACCTGTCCATGGACAAAGGTTGGGGACCGCTGCTTTACACCATTAGTTGTCTTGTGCAGAGAAAGAATGAGTACAGAGTCAAATAGCCCTATTAGTGCTACTTAAACTACTGTACAAATCCATATTACAGTAAGAAACCCTCAGTTAGGTAAAGAAAAAACTCAGTTCATCATTACTTTAAGAAATGAAGGTCAGTCAATCTGAAAAATCTCAAGATCTTTAAATGTATTCCCACGTGCAGTCTTCAAAACCATCAAACGCTCTGATGAAACAGGCTCTCACGAGGACTGTCCCATAAAAGGAAGACCAAGAGCTACATCTGTTGTAGAGGATAAGTTTATTAGAATTACCAGCCTCAGAAACCACAGATTTACATAAATGCTTCTCTGCGTTCAAGTGGCAGACATATTTCCACATCCACTGTTAAGAGGAGACTGTGTGCACTGGGGCTTCATGGTTGAATAATGGCAAAGAAATCACCCAGCCGGTGATGTCAGGATCAGGAAGCTTAAAAGCACATGGAGTGAAACCAGTGCCAGCTTCTGAAAAGGGAAGGAAGCGTTGCAGGGATGCAGGCAGTGTGGCATAAAGACACAACATCTCATTCCTCCGGGTAATGAAGGTTACATACGTAACCTGGAGACATTCCCCTTTAGGAACTCGAGCTGCGTCAGAAACACTTTGGGAACGAAAGTCCAATCAAGGCAAACTGACTAATCCCTGCATCCACAATCCTTCTGTTGAGCGTCTGCTTATTTGCAGGGAGACCTATCCTTGGAGGGCCATAGCAAACAAAGAGCTGCTCTGACTTCCTCCACAGTTCTGTTCTGTGGATGTACTGTATATGTGACAGTCTGTTAGGCTTCTCCTGGTCTGGGCCTAAAAGGGAGGAGGAGAAAATGCCTCAAACCTAATAGGTTGTGGGACAACCGAGGGTACTTTAGGAAGAGAAAGGTTGAGCCAGAGAAAGGCACTGGTCAGGCCACAGAAAGGGCCTGAAGATCCACTACTCTCTTAAGAGAGGAGATAGCCAGGAAGAAGACAGTCTTAACTGTGAGGAACCTCAGAGGTACCTCCGTCAAAAGCTCAAAGGAGGCTTCCAACAGGGCCTCTAAGACAATGGCTAAGTCCCATGCAGGCATCCTAGGTCGTGCTGGAGGCTGTGCCATTGAGAAAGCGTGTCACCAACGTGTTCTTACCCAGCGACTGCATCGCGAGGGGGACATGACCGGTCGCAATAGCGGACATGTAAACCTTCAGGGTGGAAGAAGCCAGCCCTTTGCAAACTGTTCTTGAAGGAATTCCAGCTCTTAACCACCTGGGCAGTAAACTGGTCTAGTAAGAGGTGTGAGAGACGCATCTGTTGTAAGCGTTTTGCAACAGACGTTAGAATGGACTCGACATGAGCAGGGGACAGATGTGCCTGCGTAAGACCTGCTTCAAGGTCAGCATCTTGAACCTGAGTCTTAAAAGCGAGCTGTTCAGCTGACGCAGGTCCAGTATAGGACGCAACACACCATCCGTTTTGGAAACTATGACGTACTGGCTGTAGTCAGGGACTCTCTGTCTAATGAAGGGACCACCTCGATGGCCACCTTCCTCAAGAGAGTGTTCAATTCCTGTTCCATGACCAGAGCATGCTGTTAAATGGGGCGGGCATGACACAAACTGAATCGTATAGCCTATATCTACAGTGCACAGGACCCACCGAGACGTGTCTGTCTTAATTTAACCAGATGTAACAGTCAAACTTGTAGACCATCTTGTAGACAACCTACAATTATTACAAAACTTTCGCAAAAAGAAATAAAATTTTAAAATAACTACCAACCAGTGAGAACCTGCATTTTCAAAATAATTACCCAGGGTTTTTCTTACCAGGTGGTTCATGGATTACCCCGATTACTGGAAGGGTTTTTACAATGAATGTGGTTCCGCACCAAGGGCTCTCAAATATTATCCATCGGAAACAAGATCTTATTTAATGCAAAACCTCCATACTAATCAAATGCAAACAGCTCTTGTTTGACAACTTCTATAATCATTAGAACTGATATAACTCACCTATTTGGGTAAAGTGATCCATTAAAAGCACATTATCATATGCTGTTGTGGTTAAATGCATCCTTACTGTATCGGCAGCCGTAGGCCTCTAACCGTAACCCAATCCTTCCATTGGGATTCCAATCCAGAGGCAGGACACGGAGGTACCGGGCGAAAACCGGCTGCTGGAGCTTGTAGGACACTACGCTGTCTGCATTTGTGTTCCCAGAGAATGCCTATGACACACAGGGTGAGGGGGGAGTACTGAACATTAGAAATATCAACACTAAAATCATGCCACTCTGGTGTATGTGGTTTTATATTACACAAATTGAGACTAAAATCTAATCTGATGTAACTCACATGTGGAGGAAAGATTATGAACTTAAGTCAATATTAACAATATAACTAGCATAAGCATTTTTATAGCAGTACAGCAGCTGCCATGTTACTAAAATAATTTGTAAAATATATATATTTTTTTAATCCATTATTGACCGAGCTGATTGAATTTCCTATGCTGGAAATGTATTGCTGCTTTTGGAAGTACTAATAGGTAGGAACACAAAATTGGAAATGGCAGTAATATTGTGGGTATATAATATTATTTGTGCATTGCCAATCCAATGGATGGTACAGTACCCTATTTGTGAGTTCTTTCTCAAACTTTTACCACAAAGTTGGAGGCACACACTTGCATATAATGTCTGTGGTGGCAGTAGAATTAAATTGCCGTTTCACTTAAACTAGGAGACCTAACTCAGTTCTATATGAACATGCCTCCTGCATACGGCTCTATGAAGATATGGTTTATTTGGGTTGGTTAAATGTTGAGCGGCCTGATATAGAGCTCACTGATGTCCTATAGCCCAAAGGCTCGCTTCTGTCCTTGATTGAGAAGGTACAAAGAGGAAATTTGAATGCACTGCCACAAATCGATAAGAGCTGCACTCCTTGTCCTCACATTCCCAGACCCTGAATGGTGGCTTGCACATCCCTAATCACCTGTTGTATTAAAGGAAATCGATACAAGCTAACTCAACTCAGCAAAAAAAAAAAAAAAACCTGCTGACACTTGGCAGCTACAAGCTCAGTGGCCATTTACAAAAAATAGAGGAACTTCAGTGTGAAACTTTAATTTGTCCCTCGTGGTACTTGAATTTGGTGCCAATGTGACTTTCCTAACACAGATTAATTCTAAGCTAAGTAGCATTTTCAGTGCCTTTGAAGGGATCAGGCCTCTGGTGAATCAAAGCGTAAAGCTGAGCAAATTGTGCACTTTCCCTGCCCATGAAGAGCCATCTCATTTGCTTTAAAGAGAGCTCAGGAAATGTGCCACAAGCCAGAGGTTCAAATCCTTGTAGCATTAGCCGCAACATGCTTCCTCCCTTAGAGAAGATAGACACAAGGGAAAGGCTATTCCTCAACTTAAGCCTCCTTTATCACTGTATTCTGTTTTATTTACATTTTACACAGTATACTAACTTTTTTGCATTTGGGGTTGTTATTCTGAGTGAATAAGAGGAGCTTAAAACTCTTCTCAATCACAATCCAGATCAATATTTTGTGCCAGGTAAAGTAAGGTCAGGGCAAACACATCAAAATTGTACACAGGTCAGGTGAATAGCAAACAACATGAACCAGGGCAAGAAAAGAATGTCAAAAAAGTAGCGGGGTAACCCGATAACAACAACCACAACAAATAAAACATGAAAACATGGAACAAAATTACTTGGTGTTCATAAGTAAACTAAAATACTTAAAATGCACCTTAAAATGAACTGGTAAGTAAACGTACAGGGGTGGAGACATTACATTAACAAATATCAAATGCGTGACAATAAACCAAAGACAAGACAAGAAGGAGACAGAAAAAAGAAAAAAAAGCACATGGCTAAACAGAATAGACATGGGGTGTAACGGTGCACGTATTTATACTTAAATTTCCAGTACAGAGCTTTCAATTTGGTGCATAGGTGTAACAAATGCAATCCTCTTTATGTGTAAAACATAGTTAAAATCAGAGTTCACATGGGAACTCATTATGTGACGGACTGCAAGTTTGTTTAGTCGCCACCTAACAATTTGAGCACATTTTTATTACTAGTAAACTTGAAAACATACTCACCAAGGGTACAAAAAGAAACTAGAGATAGCGCAATGTCACTGTGAAATTCGATTTGTAGTGTGTTTTTTACTTCCGGATTTATGACAGTGAAGCGATATGGATTCTTTACCGGTTGCTTCTCGAATTTCTCTTAAAAGGAGAAAATCCTGACAATTCCGCAAATGGGGTCTAACATGTAAAATATGTAATATAGTTTTTCCATCTATTTCAATTAATTATATCAGTCTAAATTGTACCAATTGTATTTCTTACAAAATGTAATCAATATAATAAAAACATATTGCATTAATTTGATTTATTCTATTTTGTTTATATATATATATATATATATATATATATATATATATATATATATATATATATATATATATATATGCATTTTGGTGATGTTACATTTCAGTGTTTTACAGCACTTAAGAACTTACCCCAATGCTGTCCTCCTGCCGGTACTGCCTCCAGTTATGTCCTGTGTCACTGAACATAAGTAGGTATTGGGTCACCCAGTCTGAACTGCCATATCTGCCCTGGGTAGCAATGGCTGTCACCTTAGTCCTTTCCACAAAATTGATTTCCAACCACTGATATCTATTGGAATTCATCGGTGACCATCCACCTGCTCCTGTTGGAAAGATTTGGATTGCTTAGCTTGCTTGGAATAATTTACCCAGAGTGTCTGGTATAAGACAAGGAAAAAAGAAGTCAACATAAGTTAAAATGTTTAGCTATTATTAACAATTTTTAAGAAAACATCATCAAGCAGATTATATTGAAATCGTTCAACCGAGCACAAACACAACATCAATGGCCATAAGACAAACATACAACATCGTGTAAGAAGTGATGCTGGGGCTGATTTCTTTTTAGCAAATTGTGGACTCTCATGAAGTGATTACCGTAATTTCTGGACTATAAAGCGCACCATATATAAGCCGCAGCCACTGAATTTTACAAATATTTTAATTTTTAACATAAATTAGCCGCACCTGTCTATAAGCTGTCTACACTAATGTACTTTACACAGGCTTTAACGAAAGACACGTTACACACGGTGTAACGGGTGAAATATGTTGTGCTTCCTTTAGGAGCATAGCGGTATTTTGGGAATAGCATGCCAGAAGCGAGCTCTCCCTTCACCCTTACTCAACGCGTTACCACGGCTTGTATCTAAACAGTAGCCGACCAAGAAAGTCATTGTTCACAGTCTTCCTCCTTCCTTTCACAACTATTTCTCTCGGGAGTTTATCTTTTGGCATTGTCGTGCGTTTAAAAATCACCCGATGGAAGTTTTTTCTCCCGATGCCGTGCAGCTCAGAACACAGGTGAGGTGCGTTTTTTGTTTCCGTTCGGAAATTTCATTGGTCTTATGTTATGGGGTTCAGTTTTTTTGGCTTGAAGTTTGTGAAACCAGGAAAAACTCAGGAAAAATTCATAAATTAGCCGATTCGTTGTTTAAGCCACGGGGTTCAAAATGTGGGAAAAAAGTAGCAGCTTATAGTCTGAAAAATATGGTACATAGAATGAAATGCCATCTAGATTTGAAGTCCATGGCATCCGTAATAGTTTGTAGGCAGTCATTGAGGAAGTGCATATGAAATAGACTTACAGGGCTAAGAGATGTAACAAGGGGGGGATTGTTTACTCTCTCATTGTTCGCTCTTATAACATCTTTGAAAGCGAAACTTTTAGTAGCTGGACTAATCATAAATTGACCAATCAAATTCAAACTACAGAAAAGGACAGAACTGTATGTTTGTTTTGAGCTACACTATTCTTATTGTGCCATCTTGATCCATTGATAGATATTGGATGTTAGTGCTCCCATCTAATATCACAGCTAGCCTTCACAGATTTATATCGCTAATAACAAGGAGAATAACTGTATGGATAAGCTGTATGGATAAGCATTCAACAGAATATTTAAAGATGCACAGAAACAGTCTGTGTCCTGTGAGGTCCTTGACGAAAATGAAAACAGTAGATTGGGAAGAGGATGCGTCTTGTTAGATAACTCTCATCCTGAGAACTTAAACACACAGAGAGAAGACGAACAGATTGCATTAGGCGCATTTTATATCTCGCGGAGATCTATCAGGGGATGGTGTTTAGAGGAAACAATTTTACCCACCCCCAATCCCCACTCCCCTTAAGCGCTTTTTTGTGTGAAAATATGTGAAGCACAATTTTAACAGATGATTAAAAAGCAGCACGATTAAGATTTAATCAACATATTTCATTAAGACACAAGCTGCTATGTAGCCGTCATGTGCCGGGTTATTATTCACCTCTGGCGCGTATTTTTGTACACGCAGATAAATGTAGCGTTTCATAACAGATGATGTATGAAATGTGACAATGTGGTGAAATGTAGTCTATCCCCATCAGAGTGTTTTGTGCACATAAAGCGAGTTCTGTTTCCCTTAGTGTTCATTGTCTAACAGGTTTCCCTTCACTGAGATTCATTGGTATTCTAAATCCATCAGGGCTCAGTTTATTAACAGAGTCTGTGTCCCTATAGGACTTTTTAAATCCTGCCCTGAAAGAACAAGACTTCAACGGTCTTGCTGATTTCAAGACTCCGGTGTGCCCCATTCACACCTGCTGTTAGTTAAGAGTATAAATTTAATGGGGATCTGCTAATAATTACTTAACAAATACTGCTGTTTAGCACACCTAATGTGTTGATATTGCTACTGTGGACAATATAGTTTCTTTTGCATGTCTTTCATTTTAATTAGGAAGTAGAGTTTTGAAGCGTTTGCCTGAGATCTGATTGGCAATGTTGAATAAAATATTTTGTCTGAATTCCTTCATCAGACCTCATTTCAACAGTAGAAGACTATAATTTTCTTGTTCTGTCACATGTCTGTTTTCTGATACTTAAATACATATAGACAGTGTCATAAGATTGACAGCGAATATCAATCAGGTGCTTAACATGCTTTTTCAGCACACTCTTCAAAACACAAGCTAATCTATTTTACCATGTCATGATAGCAATTGCATGAACAATGCAAGAACAGAACCTGACAAATGCTATGATTTCTCTGACAAAAGAGAGCCAAGCATAAATACCACAGGGGAGAGCATAAGCACATGGTACATCCTGCCTCCTTAATCATACTAAAATGAAGAGAAACTGACAAGCACAGATGCTCAGAGGTGGTGAAAATGTGAAGAACTGTAACTCTTTCACAAGTACCCTGAGTAGGTCATAAGGAATAGCATATTAGAAATTCTTAGACAGATGGATTGAGAGGAGTCAATTTAAGCAGCTGGAAAAAGCATTTGGTATTTTCATGTGCTCTCTTTTCAGTCATTTTGTACAGAATGTGTTTGATCACCTAAAATCAACCATAAGCAAAAGATTACTGTCTACACCCTTTTTTCATGCAGATTATATAGATGCTTTTAACAAATTCTGGTCACAGCTTCCTTGTTTCCAAAAACACTCTTGACCAATCCCTGCCACTTCTACATATGCACTTGTCCAATCAGACCCACTTCCTCAAATAATTTTATCCAATCCTACCTTCGTTTATAGACAATCTTAACCAATACTACTTCCTTCGAGACACTTAATCAATCCTACTTGCTTCTTCAGACACTTGTACCCAATCCTCCCCGCTTCCCCAGACACTCTTAACCAGTTCCATCTGCTTCCACAGACACTGTTATCCAGTGCTGACTTCTTTACAGTTACATTTACATTTGTGGCTTTTAGCAGATGTCCTTGTCCAGAGCGACGTACAAAAGTGGTTTGAGGACTTTTTCTGCATGTACTCATGACCAGTCCTCCCTCCTGCATACACTTTAAATGCTCCACCAGCTTCAGTGACACACATACTTAATCCAAGCTACCACTACAAATAACACCTTCCTCGGCAACCACTCCTGATCAGTCCCAGTTTTTATTTCAAACAATTCAAGCTATACAACTGACTTCTAAGACCGCAGCTAAGCTGTTTTAACCTGTAATGTACTGCAGCTAGCAGCTAATTTGTGCTGATCTATCAATTCAATGCTTAAAACATGCAAGTCCTGACAAGTCCATTAATCATGCAGTTGATTTGCATATGGCACAGACCTCACTGCCATGTTCTCCTGCATAACACCAGCCCTTATCATGATGCGCCGCTCATTCACAGATCCCTGTTTATACTGGTTAGATATATTTATGGTGGAATAACAAGGCTGTTTTGGCATTTAGGACAGCACCCGAAAGGCCAATCGTAATACTTTGCTCGCAGATGCTACAGCTGACACTGAAACGAGGGGGAGAGCAAACACATTGACCTTTGCTCATTATTGAGAGATGAGCAGATAGTGGGAAAAGGAGGGAGAAGACACATGAGCTATAGAAGAGTAAACAGAAACACAGAGCCGTGAGTTTTTAAAATTCAGCATCAGCATCCTAAGTAGTGAAAGTGCAGTCACCTTCATCTTAAAACCTGACAAGTTGTGCATCATCCTCTATGGATTTGTACTCTTACAGACTCATGTCTGTAGGATAACATTTTCATACAGATGGTTGCTCCATATTTACTCAACACTTTGTGATATGTTTGTGTTCACATATTTGTTTTCACTTATCAAATCATAAATTATGTTGACAAGTTCAGATCCAGTGATTTGAACCAACCACAACCTGCTTGACTAATCCAACGTCAGCCTTGGTTACATGGTTGTATTAAAATGTGCAACAATTCTGTTTATGTCTGGAACCTGCACTAGCTACACCTAGTGTACATTAGTGTTATTTTAGTGTACACACTAGATAATTGAGCCATAATATTTAGTATTCCTAAGACATACCTGTATTTATAATATGTATATGACACCATGGAGCATTCAGATTATAGTTACTACATTAAGTACTTTGGGTTGATGATCACTTTGTTTATTTTATTTGATTATTTAATGATGCACACTATGTAATGATTCTGTAATGGTTTCTTTTTTTTTCATTTTTATTTTAATTTTTTCATTTTGTTTTGCCAAAATGTTACAGCAAAGGATTTTTTTCTACTGTTGTTAAGAGAATGTGTGATTAACCCAGCCATTAGGGGGGCACAAGCCAGTGCACTCTTAGTGCCGGTCCCAAGCCCGGGTAAATGGGGAGGGTTGCGTTAGGAAGGGCATCCAGCGTAAAACATGTGCCAAATCAAATATGCGGATCACAAATGAGAATTTCATACCGGATCGGTCGAGGCCCGGGTTAACAACGACCGCCACAGGTATCGTTAGCCGACAGGGTAACGGTGGAAATTGGGCTACTGTTGGCCGAAGGAGGAGAAGGAGAGGAGGAAGACGTCTACAGAGACGGCAGGAAAAGGAGCAGTGTAGGAGAGTAGAGGTTCGGGTTGGTACTTTAAAAGTTGGTACTATGACGGGTAAAGGGAGAGAGGTAGCTGATATGATAGAGAGGAGAAAGGTAGATATGCTGTGTGTTCAGGAGACCAAGTGGAAAGGGAGTAAGGCCAGGAACATTGGAGGTGGGTTTAAACTGTTTTATCATGGTGTGGATGGAAAGAGAAATGGTGTAGGGGTGATTCTGAAGGAAGAGTACAGTAAGAGTGTAGTGGAGGTGAAGAGAGTTTCTGATAGGGTGATGATCGTGAAGGTGGAGGTTGAAGGGATGATGATAAATGTCATCAGTGCCTATGCTCCACAAGTTGGCTGTGAGATGGAGGAGAAGGAAAGATTCTGGAGTGAATTAGATGAAGTGGTAGATGGTGTACCTAGGAAAGAACGTGGAAATGGCAGTGGTGAACACGTATTTTAAGAAGAAGGAGGATCATAGGGTGACGTATAAAAGTGGAGGAAGGTGCACATTATTATGGATTATGTGGATTATGTTAAGGTGGATTATGTTCTGTGTAGGAGATGCAACCTGAAGGAGATTGGAGACTGTAAGGTGTTGGCGGGGGACAGTGTAGCTAGACAGCATCGGATGGTGGTCTGTAGGATGGTTTTGGAGGCGAAGAAGAAGAGGAGGAAAGTAAGGATTGAAAGAAGAATAAGATGGTGGAAACTGAAGGAGGAAGAGTGTAGTGTGAGGTTCAGGGAAAAGGTCAGACAGGGGCTTGGTGGTGGTGAAGAGGTGCCGGATGATTGGGCAACTACTGCAGGAGTGATGAGGGAGGCAGCTAGAAAAGTACATGGTGTGACACCTGGAAATAGAAAGCAAGACAAGGAGACGTGGTGGTGGAATGAGGAAGTGCAGGAGAGCATTAGGGGAAAGAGGTTGGCAAAACAGAAGTGGGATCGACAGAGTGATGAGAAAAGTAGGCAGGAGTACAAGGAGATGCGGCAGCAGGTAAAAAGGGATGTGGCGAAAGCCAAGGAAAAGGCATATGAGGAGCTGTATAAGAGGTTGGACACTAAGGAAGGAGAAAAGGATTTATACCGGTTGGCCAGGCAGAGGGACCGAGCTGGGAAGGATGTACTGCAAGTTAGAGCAATAAAGGATGGAGAGGGAAATGTGTTGACTAATGAGGAGAGTGTGTTGAGAAGATGGAGGGAGTATTTTGAGCAGCTGATGAATGAGGAAAATCAGAGAGAGAGAAGGTTGGAGGATGTGGAGTTGGTGAAGCAGGATGTAGATAGGATTAGTAAGGAGGAAGTGAGAGCAGCGATTAAGAGGATGAAGAATGGAAAGTCGGTTGGACCAGATGACATACCGGTAGAAGCGTGGAGATGTTTAGGAGAGATGGCAGTGGAGTTTTTAACCAGATTGTTTAACAGGATTCTGGAAGAGGAGAAGATGCCTGAGGAATGGAGAAGAAGTGTGCTGGTACTGATCTTTAAGCATAAGGGAGATGTGCAGACCTGCAGTAACTACAGGGGAATTAAGTTGATCAGTCACACCATGAAGTTATGGGAAAGAGTAGTGGAAGCCAGGCTGAGAGAAGAGGTGACCATCTGTGAGCAACAGTATGGTTTCATGCTGAGGAAGAGCACCACAGATGCCTTATTTGCTTTGAGGATGTTGATGGAGAAGTATAGAGAAGGAAAGAAGGAGCTGCATTGTGTATTTGTGGATTTAGATAAAGCATACGACAGGGTGCCGAGAGAGGAGTTGTGGTATTGTATGAGGAAGTCAGGTGTGTCAGAGAAGTATGTGAGGGTGGTGCAGGACATGTATGAGGACAGTGTGACGGCAGTGAAGTGTGCAGTAGTTACGACAGACTGGTTCAGGGTGAAGGTTGGACTGCATCAAGGATCGGCCCTGAGCCCTTTCCTGTTTGCAGTGGTGATGGACAGGTTGACAGACGAGGTCAGACAGGAGTCTCCCTGGACTATGATGTTTGCAGATGATATTGTGATTTGTGGTGAGAGTGGAGAGCAGGTTGAGAAGAGCCTGGAGATGTGGAGATATGCGCTTGAGAGAAGGGGAATGAAAGTCAGTAGGAGTAAGACAGAGTACATGTGTGTGAATAAAAGGGAGGGCAGTGGAGTGATGCGGTTGCAGGGAGAAGAGGTGGAGAAGGTGGAGGAGTTCAGGTACCTGGGGTCAACAGTGCAAAGTAATGGAGAGTGTGTTAGAGAAGTAAAGAAAAGAGTGCAGGCAGGGTGGAGTGGGTGGAGAAGAGTGACAGGAGTGATTTGTGATAGAAGAGTATCTGCAAGAATGAAAGGGAAAGTTTATAGGACTGTGGTGAGACCTGCGATGTTGTATGGATTAGAGACAGTGGCATTGAGTAAAAGACAGGAGGTGGAGCTGGAGGTAGCAGAGCTGAAAATGTTAAGGTTTTCATTGGGAGTGACGAGGATGGACAAGATTAGAAATGAGTTTATTAGAGGGACAGCACATGTAGGATGTTTTGGTGACAAGGTGAGGGAGGCGAGATTGAGATGGTTTGGACATGTGCAGAGAAGGGACATGAATTATATTGGTAGAAAAATGCTGAAGATGGAGCCACCAGGTAGGAGGAAAAGAGGAAGGCCAAGGAGGAGGTTCATGGATGTGGTGAGGGAAGACATGCAGGTAGTTGGTGTGAAAGAGGCAGATGTAGAGGACAGGGTGGTATGGAGACGGATGATCCGCTGTGGCGACCCCTAATGGGAGCAGCCGAAAGAAGAAGAAGAAGAAGTTAAGAGAATGTGTGATTGGATCCAGATGATGCCAGACATGGTCTTTCCCTCTGGTTTGTTGAATTATAAATTTAACTCAGTACTAAATCTTCATGCAATTTGAAATATTAACTCATGAGACATGTGGCTTTCAACCCAGTACTTTTCTGGATTGCTACATTACTGATTTCATGTATTTATATATAAAATAAAAATAATGTTTAATGCAGGAAATGTATATCCAAGGCACTTTATCATCTATAACTTATATTTTTTGAGCAATATCAACTTTAATATTTGACAGCTCAAAGTATCTTCTTTTCAAAGACATCTAAATTGTGTATGTAGCACATTTTTTTCATGAACTGTAAACATTTAAAGTTAGGTACAGCATTTCAACTGTGAATCTATATATAACTTTCTATAACTTATTATCTTTTTAAACAACATCAACTTTGAATAATGTACAGTAAAGTTCAAAGTGTCTTCTTTTTAAAGATATTTAAATTGTGTATGTAGCACATTTTTATCGGGAACTGTAAACATTTTATGTTAGGTAGGGCATTTTTAGCTGTGAGTCCCAAAATCTGTGGCGAAGGCTAACAGGTTAAGCAAAGAACTAACTATTCTTTCCATCTAATTATTAATTTTGCTCTAGAGCAAAATAAAAAAATGCTAACTTCAAACACAAAAAAAGGTCAATCATTTCCCTTTAAGTGGGAATTATGCAGTTAGGATTATTACCAGTAATTCTTTAAATAGTCATTAATGATGCAGTAACTGCTACAAAAATGCGCTTCCTGACTTCTCTGTTAAAAAGTTGTATGTTATAGTCTTGGCTTTGTAGTATCTTTCTCTGACCCGTAGAATGAGTGGAGCAATTAGGGTTAATAATGGGTCATGGATGAGGGCAGCTGAGCGATGGTCCAATGGACCTTTAGTCATTTACATTGTCATATTTTGTCACCTGATCCCACACACGCAAACCAGCACTGACATTTAATCTCTAAGACTGTGAGAAACGGACAAAGATCAATTCGAGTCTGCAAATCTGGCCGACCCCATTGGCCTATGTTGGGGCAATTCAGAGTGGATTTGATAAATGTCCAGGGACGTCTAATTCATAATGCATCATTAAAAGAGTTGATGGAATTTGTAATCGTCTTAAATATACATTATGCTGCCCTCTAAGAGGGCATGTTAAAACAAAGCGTTGTCATAATGCAAAAATTGAAGGAAAAGAAACAGTTTATTGCATCTTGCTCTTTTAGAGAAGCTGGTAAATCATCCTTGACGAAAAAGTCTGGCATGGCAAACAGTGTTCTCATAAAAGAGCAGATGCGTTTCTAATGAACTCTCATCAATAATTCACCACTTTTCCACCTGCGCGAGCTTTCAGAGCAGGAAATAATTCTCTAATAGTAGAGAAGATTTGAACACTAAAATTGTGATATAGTTTTCAAATAGTAAACACTAACATTAAATCCGGATAAAATACTAAATAAATAGAAAATAATAAAAAAAGAGCCATTAATGCAAATGGAATGCTCGATTGCTGGAGGTGTAACACTACGAAAAAGATGATCTGTGAATTGCTGGGATTTTTCCTGGGATAATGTTAATGAATGGAAATGTAGCTAATGACTAAATACTGCTTACAGCCTCACATCTTCAGTGTTCTCCAATCCGTTTTTGATCTATAGATATAGGAGATTGATTGGAAGAGACTCTAAATTGACCCTAGGTATGAATGTTGGGTTTGTAGGCTGGCATTTCCATCTGGACAATATTCCTGCCTCACATCCAGTGCTCCAGATCAACCGTGACCCTGACCAAGATAAAATGCTTAGTAATGACAAGCAAAATAGTTTATAGTCTTAACCTGCTCAGCTCGGTTTTGCTCTGTCAGTCCCCACACTTATTAATTCTGGAGATTTAAAATACAGCTAAGTGCAAATGTTGGCATATTTTTTAAATAGAGAAAAAAAAACATGCTGCTTGTTTGCTGCAGCAAGACAAAAATCCACTTGAATTTTTTTTTTTATCTTTCAGAAGATACAAACAAAGGTGATGTGTGAGAACAATGGAAAAACACAAGACTTCTTCATCATACCATCTCAGGTATTTCAGAGGTTTTCTTTGCCACTGTCACCACTGATTTTTAAATGAAGCATTTTGTAAAAACCCTCTTACATATAATCTCTATAGCAAGTAGAAAAAAGCAACAGCATAATTTACGAGAATGCAAACATGGCTGGAGTGTGAGATCAAGGCAACAATGAGCACATACATATAATACAGTGCAACCTCGATACTCGCAGGGGTTGCGTTCTATGACCCCTCTTGAGTAACAAAAATTCACAAGGTTTTGACTCTCTCCTATTGATGGTTCCTGTTTCAAGTGGAATTGTACATGTACTGTACTGTAAACGCAACAAATATTGTGAATTATAGTTTTTTTGTAATAAATTTTTTGAAATGTTATTCCGAACTTTCGAGCCACTCGCGGCTTCTCGTGAACTATCAGATTTTTTACAAGTTACTCTTAGTCCGGTTCCAAATGAAAAGTCGTGCACTTCTGAGGATGCGAATGTCAAGGTCGCGAGTATCAAGGTTCCACACTTATTTTCAACACCCAGCTATTTTGCAAGTTCTCCCACTTAGAAATCAT
Source organism: Silurus aristotelis (assembly GCF_946808225.1). NCBI lineage: Eukaryota > Metazoa > Chordata > Actinopteri > Siluriformes > Siluridae > Silurus > Silurus aristotelis. The sequence goes on from NC_139591.1 coordinate 14,416,048, forward strand.
GGAGGGGTCTGAAATTGTCATCGTAGGTGCATGTCCACTGTGAGAGACATAATCTAAAAAAAAAATCCAGAAATCACAATATATGATTTTTAAACTATTTATTTGTATGATACAGATGCAAATAAGTATTTAAACACCTGTCTATCAGCTAGAATTCTGACCCTCAAAGACCTGTTTGTCTGCCTTTAAAATTTCCACCTCCACTACATTTATTATCCTAAATTAGATGCACCTGTTTGAGGTCGTTAGCTGCATAAAGACACCTGTCCACCCCATACAATCAGTAAGAATCCAACTACTAACATAGCCAAGACCAAAGAGCTGTCCAAAGACACTAGAGACAAAATTTTACACCTCCACAAGGCTGGAAAGGGCTACGGGGAAATTGCCAAGCAGCTTGGTGAAAAAAGGTTCACTGTTGGAGCAATCATTAGAAAATGGAAGAAGCTAAACATGACTGTCAATCTCCCTCGGACTGGGGCTCCATGCAAGATCTCACCTCGTGGGGTCTCAATGATCCTAAGGAAGGTGAGAAATCAGCCCAGAACTACACGGGAGGAGCTGGTCAATGACCTGAAAAGAGCTGGGACCACCATTTCCAAGGTTACTGTTGGTAATACACTAAGACGTCATGGTTTGAAATGACTTGGTTTGCCAATGACCATTTGGATGATCCAGAGGAGTCATGGGAGAAAGCCATGTGGACAGATGAGACCAAAATAGAACTTTTGGGCCATAATTCCACTAAACGTGTTTGGAGGAAGAAGAATGATGAGTACCATCCCAAGAACACAATCCATACTGTGAAGCATGGGGGTGGTAGGATCATGCTTTGGGGGTGTTTTTCTGCACATGGGACAGGGCGACTGCACTGTATTAAGGAGAGGATGACCGGGGCCATGTATTGCGAGATTTTGGGGAACAACCTCCTTCCCTCAGTTAGAGCATTGAAGATGGGTCGAGGCTGGGTCTTCCAACATGACAATGACCCGAAGCACACAGCCAGGATAACCAAGCAGTGGCTCTGTAAGAAGCATGTCAAGGTTCTGGCATGGCCTAGCCAGTCTCCAGACCTAAACCCTATAGAGAATCTTTAGAGGGAGCTCAAACTCCGTGTTTCTCAGCGACAGGCCAGAAACCTGACTGATCTAGAGAAGATCTGTGTGGAGGAGTGGGCCAAAATCCCTCTTGCAATGTGTGCAAACCTGGTGAAAAACTACAGGACGTTTGACCTATGTAATTGCAAACAAAGGCTACTGTACCAAATATTAACATTGACTTTTTTCAGGTGTTTAAATACTTATTTGCAGCTGTATTATACAAATAAATAGTTGAAAAAAATTATACTGATTGAATGTTCATGGCAATTTCTCGATTTTTTTTTTTAGATTATGTTTCTCACAGTGGACATGCACCTACGATGACAATTTTAGACCCCTCCATGATTTCTAAGTGGGAGAACTTGCAAAATGCATTTTCCTTACTGTATTATATATTATATATATATATATATATATATATATATATATATATATATATATATATTAGAAGAAAGAATCAAAAGGCTAGACTAAGCTTTGCTGAGGATCATGTTGTGTGGACAGAGGAGAACTGGTTCGCTTTAATTTATCTTCACTGCAAATAAACGTATTATACAGCCTATTTTCATATTTTTGTCACCTCAGTGTCACATGAAAATTATTACTATTACATAAAGACCATAAAAATATTCTACATGCATTTGTTAGCATTACAACAACTAGTCAAAAAACCAAGACACAACTTATAAATAGACCTTAAAGCAACACCAACAACAATAAGGATAAGGAATAATTTATGTTTCTCTCTCTCCCTCTCTCTCTTTTTCTCTTACCCTTGCTCTCCCTCTAACCCCCTCTCCTTTCTGTTTTTTGCATTTTGAGCTACACCTACTCCTGAGATACCAGTGATACCAGTGGTCCTCCTCTTTTTTTCTTACCTGACTGGTTCATCCTAACACCTTACTATTCAATGGAGTTCTCTTCAAATGGAAACAACCCGCTGCACCTGAGAATGGTTCCACATGAACAGCCTAAAGATACAAGAGGTTACGGTGGAGGTTTTCACCCAGAACCATGAAGATGGATTTGAAAAATTGCCATGAACATTCAATCAGCCAATCTGTGAAGAGTTAACTTCATCATAGCATCTCAGGGAGGTTTTTTTGCCACTGTCACAACACAGAAAAAGGTTTGAGACTAAATCATGATGTTAAAATGTATATTCGTTATCTGTTTATTTATGTAAAGCTCCTTTGTGACAATGTCCATTGCTAAAAGCTCTAAATAAAATTGAACTTGAACAACAATGAAATTTGGCTAGACAGAGGTTCACCTAACTCACCACAGACCATGATTTGTGAAGACCAAATGTAGAACTTTATAGAAAACAGGACAGCTTATCGCATAAAGAGCGCTGGAAAAACATGGTGGGAGCATCATACTGAGCTGATTCTCTTCAGTTTGGACAGGGGAGTTTTGAAAAAGTTGCTCTAAAGGGAGTCCTAGATAGATCCAAACAAGAATGTATTTTGGCACACAACATCAAGACCTCTTTTTCCACCTACTTAAGTTGATGAAAAAAGTTTGCTTTCTAGCATGGTAACAACCAAAGTACAAATCCAAGTCAGCAAAGTAAAAGATCAATATAGAAAATTTGACTGAAAGAAGGCATTGAACAGGAGATTATCTCACAATCTGATAGATCTAGAGCATTTTTTATAAGGAATTTTGTAAAGATCCTCCTACATATAACCTCTACAGTGTTGATGAACAATACATTTTCTCTGCAAGTCGGTAGAAAAAAGCAACAGCAAAATACTGTCAAATCAATGCCTATTATTAGGAGACCTTCTAAGGTGAAAACCAGTAGGCAAAATAAATATGAATATAAATCTCCTTGATTGTTTTAAATAGCACTGATATTAAATCTGGTTTTTACTGCTATAGGGTTTTTTTGTTTTTTTTTTGTGTTTAAGACTAAATCAAATGTCAAGGCCCCGCTAAATCAAAGCGCTCATGATATTTCCCACTCAGCTGCTCTAGCAAGAAAGCAAACAAACCATTTTGCTAGACTAACAATTGAATGAAGGCACATTATTAAACAGGTAGATAATGAGCATCCTGATGATGGCAGTAATAAATCTGAGCAGGCCTGCAGAATTACGACAAGAGGACAATGAGTGTAGGCTTGATTATTCATCCTCTATGTTTACTACCTAAGGGTAGTAGAAAAAGGGGTAGTCTTTAAAAAAAAAAAAATTATATTAATAATTTTATACAATCATCTCCTGTGTAAAGCAAGTACTGCAAGTCACAAGGTTATATACAGTATGCTCTCTTTCTACTTGTTTGGCAGAAGGTCATAGAAACGAATAAAAAAAAAGAACTGTAGTCGCTGAAAGGAGACTCCAGTGTCAGTGCTTTTGTAACAGTCACAGTATCGAGTCAGAGGATGGAGAACTTTGTGGTTTCACATATTTAAAATATTGTGAGTTGTATTTTATTGTATTGTGTGCGTTGTTTGTATGTCTAGTCTATGCATTTTTACCATTGCAGTCTCCAGCCTAGGCCTTCCTGCACTTTTTAAGTGTAAATTTAAACAATTTAGTTTCACAGAAACATATCACAGATCACAGTTCAAAAACTATTTAAAACAGATGGCATGAAGCCGAACACTTGTATAAAGAAATAAAAATGAAAGAAATAAAAGTAAAATAGGCATCGTTATTCTGCTCAGCCTGTCTAGCTACATTACAGCAATATTTATCCAACTCCGAATAGTGTAGTCCTTTGTGCCATTGGGCCTGGCAATGGTACCTTCCAACAAGACAATGTCTCTGAAGTATGGAAGCCAAGTAAAAGTTGTGTGAGTGGATAGTTATATCCATAAATACTATTTTGTATTTTTGGCGGCAGTACTTGCAGCTAATATGGTCCTTTTTTGATGAGCATTCAACAGGAGAATGGAATCATCTAACAATAGACAAAGCAGGGGATCTTGAGGTATATCTAAATACAGGAAATTCGAAAAACAGAACATACAAAGTTCCAAAAAGAACTATGCAAAACGCCTACCTGCACTCTTGTCTCCTGGAAGACGTCAGAATGGAGCAACCGTATAAATCCAGGAACTCTGGAGGTCGCTAGGCAATGTGCGATTTTGTCTTGTGATTGTGTGTCATTGTTTCACAATTGTGTGGTAGCCTGGCTTTGACATATTTTTGTTTTTGTCTCAGAGTTTGCTCTGTTCCTTGTGATAAGTTTGACTGGCTGGTTGTAAATAATCACTGTTATTGTGATATATGTAAATATACACCGGTCAGGCATAACATTATATATACAATGATTATCTCTTTATCATGGCACCTGTTAGTGGGTGGGATATATTTGGCATCAAGTGAACATGTTTTCCTCTGTGTCTATGTGCTAGAAGCAGGAATAATTGGCAAGTGTAAGTATTTTGACAAGGCCAAATTTTGATGGCTAGACGACTGGGTCAGAACATCTCCAAAACTGCAGCTCTTGTGGGATGGTCCCGGTCTACAGTGGGCAGAATCGATCAAAAGTGGTCAAAGGAAGTAACAGTGGTGAATTTGTGACAGGGTCATGGGAGGCCAAGGATCATTTATGTACGTGGGGAGCGAAGGCTGGCCCATATTGTCTGATCCCACAGACGAGTTGCTTTAGCTCAAATATCTGAAGAAGTTAATGCTGTAAATGCTCGACGGGTCAGGACTGTTTTGTTACCAAAAGAGGACCAACAGGATATTAGGAAGGTGGCCATAATTTTATGCCTGATCAATGGCCATAATTTTAGGCCTGGTCTGTGTATGTAAATATTTGTATTGTTGTGTTCAACACTAGTATAAGTGTGCCTCTTCGCTGTTTTAGTAGAGGGAGTTCAGAAAAGTTGCTTGTCTTTCGTTTTTATTTTGGTAAGTAATTTAGCTTTCTATAAAAGATTGTTTTTGCATGTTATTTTGGCCTGAGTCCACCCTCAAGTTTACTCCGGTGTCTACATATACATATTCCCGTTTTTTTTACGCTATCCAAATGTTGTGCTATATTTTTAAATTAATCAAGATACCATATACCTTACAAATCCATCTTACGTCCACCGCCCCATGCCTTTAATCACACTGTGTAGCCCAACCCTAGACTGGGTTATTACACAAACAGTAATCATGTTCATCTCAGGTGCTGTCAAGTCAATGCTGACTCATGGTCAGAAGAGTTTCATGCTCTACCAACTCAGTTAGCTGGGCCCTCGAAGACAATAATAAACATAAATTACATGTCTGTCAAAGTTGTGATAGTAGCCTTCTTTTTATGTTTTAGCTGCTACAGGCCCACATCTTCCCTCTATATGATAAAAGATATTGTGTCATTACTACCATGTGTCCCATTTAAGTGGCCCTGTTCCTTAGTTTCACTTGTAGTTTAATGTTCTAGTCCAGCCCTTCATGCCTCATTTAAGTATACCTGTCTTTCAAGCATGTAGTACTACCAAAGAAAGAATTAGCCTCTCATTAGATGGTTATTTAAATCCATTATATGGTCTTTAATTCTTAAATGGTCAGTTGTATAATTGGTATTATTGTAAGTTGCTCTGTATTAGCGTTCTTCCCCAATGCTGGAAATGGACAAATAGATCGTTTAGTAATTTACCCTTTTTAGACACTGATCCTTGGAGATAACCATTTCTTGGTCCTTGTTATTTTTTCTAGGTTTGCAGTTTTGGACTTAAAACAACATTTGAGTTCATGTCAGCTGTTGGTGCAAATTTTTTTATTTTGGTTAATTAGTGTTGTAAAAGAAAAAGAAAACCTCCTGAAACATGCTCAAGTTGAAAAAAACGGCAGACTGTTCTTTTATGGTGTGTATGTTGCCATTAAGAAATCAGAAGCAAATAGATTACAGTGGTGTTATGTATTAGATCTGATTCTGTCAATCACTTTTGCAGTTTTTGATTTGTTTGGCATTTTGCTCGATCTCTAAAAGCACCCTGATGCTGAAAAGGCACCTTAGGACTTTACAAATAATAGGATTACAGAGAAATGTTGTTGATATATTGGTCAGAAATGTAAAGGAAAGATGTGAGAAGAAAGTAGAAAGAAAATTTATTTTTCTTTTGAAATGTCATGAGTAAAAGACTTAAGAACAGCAACAAAGACTTGCAGAAATAAGCCTCAGAGCGATTTGGAGAAGAAGGATTATACTGTGATTTAAGATGACAAGAGGAAGGAGGTATTGAAGTTAAAGTAACATACATGCTCAACTCCTCCCCAGTTTTGTCTTTTAACTTTTTTTTCCTCCTAGTTAGTAAAGTATGTAGCAGCATGTATTAGAATATTTAATATTATTTGGTAGAATTTGCTACAGTAACTGAATATTTAAAATTAGCTGGTAGTACACTCACCGGCCACTTTATTAGGTACACCTGTCCAACTGCACGTTAATGCAAATTTCTAATCAGCCAATCACATGGCAGCAACTCAATGCATTTAGGCATGTAGACATGGTCAAGACGATCTGCTACAGTTCAAACCAAGCATCAGAACGGGGAAGAAAGGTGATTTAAGTGACTTTGAACGTGGCATGGTTGTTGGTGCCAGACGGGCTGGTCTGAGTGTTTCAGAAACTGCTGATCTACTGGGATTTTCACGCACAACCATCTCTAGGGTTTACAGACAATGGTTAGAAAAAGAGAAAATATCCAGTGAGCGGCAGTTCTGTGGGCGCAAATGCCTTGTTGATGCCAGAGGTCAGAGGAGAATGGCCAGACTGTTTCGAGCTGATAGAAAGGCAACAGTAACTCAAATAACCAATAGTTACAACCGAGGTATGCAGAAGAGCATCTCTGAACGCACAACACGTCGAACCTTGAGGCTACAGCAGCCGACTCACCAAAATTGGACAATAGAAGATTGGAAAAACGATGGTAGGGTCAGAATTTGGTGTCAACAACATGAAAGCATGGATCCATCCTGCCTTGTATCAACGGTTCAGGCTGGTGGTGGTGGTGTAATAATGTGGGGGATATTTTCTTGGCACACTTTTTTTTTATATTTTCTGGGCCCATTAGTACCAATTGAGCACTGTGTCAACGCCACAGCCTACCTAAGTATTGTTGCTGACCATGTCCATCCCTTTATGACCACAGTGTACCCATCTTCTGATGGCTACTTCCAGCAGGATAACGCGCCATGTCATAAAGCGCAAATCATCTCAGACTGGTTTCTTGAACATGACAATGAGTTCACTGTACTCAAATGGCCTCCACAGTCACCAGATCCCCATCCAATAGAGCACCTTTGGGATGTGGTGGAACGGGAGATTCGCATCATGGATGTGCTGCGTGATGCTATCATGTCAATATGGACCAAAATCTCTGAGGAATGTTTCCAGTACCTTGTTGAATCTATGCCATGAAGTATTAAGGCAGTTCTGAAGGCAAAAGGGGGTCCAACCTGGTACTAGTAAGGTGTACCTAATAAAGTGGCCGGTCAGTGTATTTGCTAAGGTATTTGAGTATTTAATTTTATTTGTTTAAGAAATTGATGGTGCTGGGAAGGATGTGCTTCAAGTTGGAGCAATAAAGGATGTACGTAGATGGAAATGTACGTTGACCAGTAAGAAAAGTCGGCTGAGAAGGTGAAAGAAGTATTTTGAGCAGTTGATGGATGAGGAAAATAAGAGAGAGAGAATGTTGGATGTTGTGGAGATGGTAAAACAGGAAGTGGATAGGATTAGTATGGAGGAAGTGAGAGCAGCGATTAAAAGGATGAAGAGTGGGAAGTCGGTAGGACCAGATGACATACCGGTAGAAACATGGAGATGTTTAAGAGAGATGCCAGTAAAGTTTTAGCCAGATTGTTTAACAAGATTTTGGAAGGTGAGACAATGCCTGAGGAATGGAGAAGGAGTGTGCTGGTACCGGTTTTTAAGAATACGGGAGATGTGCAGACCTGCAGTTAATACAGGGGAATAAAGTTGATCAGTCACACCATGAAGTTATGGAATAGAGTAGTAAAAGCCAGGCTGAGAGAAGAGATGACCATCTGTGAGCAACAGTATGATTTCATGCTGAGGAAGAGCATTACAGATGCAATATTTGCTTTGAGACTGTTGATAGAGAAGTACAAAGAAGGTCAAAGGGAGTTGCATTGTGTGTTTGTGGATTTAGAGAAGAGTATGACAGGGTGCCAAGGCCAAGAGAGGAGTTGTGGGTTTGTATGAGGAAGTCAGGTGTGTCAGAGAAGTATGTGAGGGTGGTGCAGGACATGTATGAGGACATTGTGAGAGCAGCAAATTGTGCAGTAGGAACGACAGACTGGTTTAAGGTGGAAGTTGGATTGCATCAAGGTTTGGCTCTAAACCATTTCCTGTTAGCAGTGGTAATGAACAGGTTGACGAACGAGGTCAGACAGGAGTCTCCATGGACTATGATTTTTTGGATGATATTGTAATTTGTGGTGAGAGTAGGTAGCAGGTTGAGAAGAGCCTGAAAAGGTGGAGGTACAAAGAAGTACGGTGGAGAAAAGGTGGTGAAGGTGGGTGAGTTCAGGTACCTGGAGTCAACAGTCCAAAATAATGGAGAGTGTGTTAGAGAAGTAAAAAAAAAGAGGGCAGGCAGGGTGGAGTGGGTGTTGAAGAGTGGCAGGAGTGATTTGTGATAAAAGGATATCTGCAAGAGTGAAAGTTTATAGGATTGTGGTGAGACCTGCGATGTTGTATGATTTTAAGACAGTAGGATTAAGTAAAAAAAAGGAGGTGGAGCTGGAGGTAGCAGAGCTGAAGATGTTGAGATTTTAATTGGTAGTGACAAGGATGGACAGGATTAAAAACAAGTTTATAAGAAGGACAGTGCATGTAGGACATTTTGGAAACAAGGTGAGGGAGGCCCGATTGAAATGGTTTGGACATGTGCAGAGGAGGGACATTGGGTATATCGGTAGGAGGCATGAGGATGGAGACACCAGGAAGGAGGAAAAGAGGAAGGCCAAGGAGGAGGTTTATGGATGTGGTGAGGGAAGACATGCAGGAAGTTGGTATGAAGAAGAAGAATTGAGTATTTAATAGTATTTGCTGAAATAATTAATGAATCATGTAGTAGACTGTTTAGTATTATTTAGCATAGCAACTCGTCATTCAGTATGTGATACAACATTAATAGCATTTTGTAGACTATTTAATAGTATTTGACAGAGTAACTTAGTATAGTGTTTAGTGTTGAGTATTTCGCATAGTAATAGATAATTCAGTTGCACAAACATCAAACCCAACAAATATCCAAATCCAGTGGCTGTTTCTTTAAATTACTGCAGTTAACCAAAATTGTCAAAAAGCATAAAAAAGAAACTAATACAGTTTTGTAGTCACTACTCAGGATTATCTGAATGGAACATTCGTTACTGTCTCACGGCCTTGCAAGCACATTATGTGAGAAAAATGTCAGATTATTTACCTTGGTAATCTTATTTAAAATTACATTAACTGTAAATAAAAAATATATGTGCATGTATGAAGAGAAACTTGTCATGGTTTAATGATTTTTCTTTTATTATTATTTTTTTATTTTTATTATTTTTTACTTTTATTATTTTACTTTTTGATGCCTTTAGGGCAACATTGTGCAATAAGGAATACTTTTTAACAATGGTTCTTTTAAAAGTGTATTTTGATGTCATCACATTTAATCACATTATGGACAGTATAAACTCCCTAATATATTTGTATTCATTTTATAAAATTTGTATTTCTTTTAGCAAATTTTGACAGAGATTGTCACAAGTTTTTTTTTTAAGACAAGAGTTCTTTGACGATGTACTCCCCATGCCCTGCAGCAGTATTTACTTACAATCAGCACATACGAGGGGTTGACATGTTGAATTTGCTTTATATTGCACCAACATAATTTCAAAGCAATAGCATCTCTGCCTAGACTAACAATGGAATGTTGAGAGGTGACCTTGGAAAGAGAAGAGATGGGATTTCCCAACAGGATTTGGTAAACAAATGAAAGCAGGGGTCCATTGCGCCCATCCCTATCCACGATGTTTCCTTGGACAATGGCTAAAAGTGGGATTTGATCTTGCAACCGTCTGATCCAAACTCCAATGTCTTAACCGCTGAGCTATTAACTCTCCCAGAATGTAAAAATATTCCAGTTTACACAACTCAGAGTGAGGAGGATGTGAGTGTCATGCATATTCATATATTTAGATTTTTTTCTTAATTGACAGATATTTTCTAAGATATTAAAGGCATATTTTCTAAGGCATAAAAAAATTCCACAGTTTACTATTCTGCAAGTTTCATCATTTAAAATCATATTCATTCCAAAATATATATATATATATATATATATATATATATATATATATATATATATATATATATATATATATATATATATATATATAATTATTAATTTATTAATTTTGCTACAGTTTTAAACATTTTCTTAATTCTTTGGATAGCGTTTACTGGAGAGATTTATTATTGGTGAAATCATGCTAGCAGAATGCCTCGAGCAATGAGAGCCAACCCTGTCTACCGGAAAACGTCCTTTCCGACAGAATTTATTAGAATGAAATAGATTTTTGCTGAAAACTAGCTCTCCAGGAACAGCATGATCACTGGCCTAGAGTTTAGTCATGCATTAGCAGAAGCCTCTAGCCAGGAAGTACATGTACATGGGTACGGATGAAAATGTAGCTGTTTCCTTTTTGGGTTTTTTTCTTCACATCCAAGCTGTAGCAGCATTGCACAGACCTGCCTTTGAAGTGTGCTGTACTTCATCCCATTGAGAGTTGTGTGTGTGTGTGTGTGTGCTAATGAGAAAATACGAACAGTGCTCACTACCCAGAACCAGAAATTGTCACGTTCGAAGGGAAAAAAATCCAGATCGGTCTAAAAAAAAAATTAAACCCCCACACACAGCACCCCCCCCCCCCCCCCTTAATGTCATTTTCAGAATTTCTGACATGAGTGTATATACTTAATGCAATTATAGCACTGGTGATGGAAAATGTGGCATGCTGAGTCCATGCATTATATCCTACACTAATGCCGAGAGCGTGTGTGGAGTCATTACCTCTATTCAGGAGTGTTTGATAATAGGGGAGACGTATTTCACAGAGAGGTACTAAGCCGCTCGGCACAAATGGACTAAAACAATCAACGTACAATTTAGGTTTTTTGTGGCTCTGTGAGTACACCTTAAAATGATTGATAACAAAGCACAAACGAGTCGAGCAATGGTAGAATGTCAACAAATTTTGTTCAGTTATTGAAGTTGTTAAGCTGTGTAGTTAAATCAGTACACTGCATTAATCCATTGCAGGGGTCTCCTTAAGTGTTAAAATAATCTAGATATACTCAATATTGTTTAGTATTAGTAGAGTATTTTTTTCATATCAAAAATATATTATTGTTTTTTACTGTTTCATTCATTCATTCATTTTCTCCCGCTTATCCGTAATTCGGGTCGCGGGGGCAGCAGTCTAAGTAGGCCCCCCCCTTCGACTGCTGCCCAATCCTCACAGCACCGTCCCTTACGGTCCCTCCTGCAGGTGGTGAGCCCACTGGAAGGCGGCCCAACGTCACGGACCTTGATATTTCCCTCGTAAGGGACCCCTGGAGCATAGAGGGTTAAGGGCCTTGCTCAAGGGCCCAAGAATGGCAGCTTGGCGATACCGGGGCTCGAACCCCCGACCTTCCGATCGGCAACCCAGCGCCTTAACCGCTGGAGCCACCACTCTCCCCTCTTTTACTGTTTCATAACTTTTAATTATTTATCTCAATAAAATTTAAAAGATTAAAAGAAAATAAAAGATTAATATATATATATATATATATATATATATATATATATATATATATATATATATATATATATATATATATATATATATATATATATATATATATATATATACAGTAGAGACCAAAAGTTTGGACACACGTCCTCATTCAAAGAGTTTTCTTTAATTTCATTAATATGAAAATTGTAGAGTCACACTGAAGGCATTAAGGGCTATTTGACCAAGAAGAAAAGTGATGGGGTGCTGCGCCAGATGACCTGGCCTCCACAGTCACCGGACCTGAACCCAATCGAGATGGTTTAGGGGTGAGCTGGACCGCAGAGTGAAGGCAAAAGGGCCAACAAGTGCCAAGCATCTCTCAGGGAACTCCTTTAAGACTGTTGGAAGACCATTTCAGGTGACTACCTCTTGAAGCTCATCAAGAGAATGCCAAGAGTGTGCAAAGCAGTAATCAAAGCAAAAGGTGGCTACTTTGAAGAACCTAGAATATGACATTTTTCAGTTGTTTCACACTTTTTTGTTATGTATATAATTCCATATATAATTCCACATGTGTTAATTCATAGTTTTGATGCCTTCAGTGTGAATCTACAATTTTCATAGTCATGAAAATAAAGAAAACTCTTTGAATGAGCAGGTGTGCCCAAACCTTTGGGCTCTACTGTGTATATATATATATATATATATATATATATATATATATATATATATATATATATATATATATATATATATATATATATATATAATTTTATATTCTATATACAGTGGAACCTCGGTTTGTAAATGTATGTTTGTCCCCATAAGAAATAATGTAAAATCAAATAATGTGTTCCAGGACCTAGAACATTTTTAAAATTATTATTAAAAATACAAAAATATTAAAAATATTAAAATATTAAAAATACATTACAATATACAATATAATAACACATTTATAAGTCAAGTCAAATGTAAATTATTTTTATAGCGCTATACATATCACATTCACATAAGTGATGTTTGTTGTATTACCGTATATTGTAACAATAACAATAATAATAATCTAAAATTAAAAGAGAAAAACAATGTTAACCTTGGCGGAGAGTCGGTGCTGGTATGAGGGAGACAAGGTGGAGTGGAGGATAAGGGTTAGTGCTGGGAAGGAGGGGAATCTCCTTCCATTATGATGTCAGGAAGGCTTTCAATATCTTCAATTAGTCTACGTTTTTTAATCACTTTCAGTTTTTGACTTAATTGAATCTATTTTTTTTTTTTTTACATTTACTAAAAACCGCAAAGACCCAACAGTGTGATGTTTGTAGATAAAAGCTTCATATGTACAACTAGACAAAATTTCACTAATGTTTTTGTTTGTATAACAAAACAAACGTAGAGCAGGGCGTTCGTAAACTTAGGTTCCATTGTATATAGAATGTTTTAAAATCTCATATTTCTATTTTTTTAATTTATTTTTTTTATTTTATTGACATATGTTGCAATTAATAGTTATGTAAACACTTAATGATGCTATTGCAGTTCTTTTAGATGCCATGGCCACAAGTTGTGCTGTTGAGCTTAGTTCCATGATATAAAAATACCCTTTTTAGAGAAACTGTAAAACATTATTTAAGTGTAAAAAGCACAATCAGTTACCTCGAGTGACTTCTGGAAACTGACAAATTAGCCCAGTTGGCTGAAACAGGTTTTTGCAATTGAGCAGGAAGTGTACCTTTAATAACTGTAATGCACTCACCATCTCTTCTGTTAAGTTTGGCATAGCCAGGTCCATGGCTGTTGGATAGCTGAGATGAACTCTTGAAGGCTGCTTGTGGGAGATTGGACACCAGAGGACTGTCACAGCCATCTAGAAGATGAGAGTAAAAAACACTTTAAATTTCACTTTGAAGAAATTAGTGTCACTTTAAAGAAACTAAATAAAAATCTAGAATGATTAACGCTTAGAAATCTTAATGAATATTCTTGTTTCCACCTTTGGTTAATACTTTCCTCAATTATCCACAATTCCATTAGGTTACCTATTCCCAGTTGGATTAATGCTGCATATTAATAAAGGTCCTAAATTATAATTCTCAATACAAAGCTGAAAAACCCCAATGGAAACACAATTTAGGAATGATCTCCTAATCTTTTTAAAGTTCTTCCGTGTTCAACACGTGATGCCAAATGAGCATACTGTAGCTGATCACAGTATCAGCAACACAACATATAATCATTAAATCCAGGTGCGTTGTATACATATACAAGAAGAGAAATATACATCTCATTACAATTAACTGGCTAGTTTCTCAATAACAAAAAGACAAACATGTCCATGCTTTTCTCTATCACTCTGTAGCTCAAAAACAAAATGATGTCATTCTGAACTATACTTTTCCACTTTTGGGGCAAGTCGAAAGCAGCATTATACTATATAACATCTAAAACCGAGTGATGCATTAGTCTGACCAGTTTTCTAACCTCCTCATCTGTACACTTTGCTCGTACAGCTTTAACATCTCGTGCTAATACCACCGTCAACACCACCATGCTCCACATATCTCATAAACTACACAGATCATTAACTAGTTGCATCTCTGCTGTAACTTTGAATCTGGTGCTTGCAACGTCTCAAATACTGCTACGCTGGATTCCCTATTTATGTGATATCGAAATGATTGAGAAAAGCAGTTCTAGCGGTTGCAACCAGCTAATAAATATATAACAAAAACAAAAAAAAAAAACTGTAAAAAAATCAGCACGAACATCTTTCAGGCTAGCATTTGCTTTTAATAGCAGCTTCACCACGAACTTACCTTGAACCAAATTACAAAACACTGCAGAATTAAATCCTGTAGCATTATTAACAACCTTAAATCACTTCAAATACTCATAGTTTATCAGGGCTATCATTAAGGACTGCTAATAAAAACATGCTGGCAGTTAGCACAGTTCCAGTAACAGTAACCTCTGTTAAAATATATATTGTTTGGTAAATAATCAATGAAATTATCAAGATTCCAGTCATTTAGTGTGAAATATTTCCATAAACATCTCAACTTTCACATCACCTCTGTGATAAAGGTGTAACATTTCACCCACTCCATTTTTCAGCAATTGTTAGCAACTATAAGTACCAGAAAACTTAACAAAACAAATATTCAGCTATCTGTAGTGAAAGAGTTCACCTCTACATTTTAGAACGAGAAAACTATATGCTTATCAGGCAATACCCTTTTTTTATTCAACTGAAGCTCTACATTAGCATTGTAATCAAAATGCTAATACTGTGTGGCTGATTAGCAACAATGCCACGGGTTTAATGCTAACTGGCTGTTTAAAAGACACTACGGTGCTAGAATTAAAGGGGTAAATGTTGCATTACGACATAAGACAAAGAGATAACTGATAAATGTATAGTCATAATGGGGCATCAGAACACTAATGTAAAATTGGCTAGCTAATAAAAAATTGATAGCAGCTGATTTAATACTAAATGATACCTTAAAGATGCTGTCTATTTAAAATAATTTGCTAGTCAAATAACCCATAACTATAATCCTGAAGAATTTCAGCAAAGTAAAAACAGAGGTGTACAGATCGCTATTATTTATCTTTTTTAAAGCACAGCCTCTGCTTCTTTTTTTGGACTGCATGAATGCTTGCTAAACATTCTTTCCATAATCAGCAGAGCAAAACACAGTGCACGCAGTGCAGCACAAACACAGTGATAAAACTCGTACACAAGCACAACATGATGCAAGCTCTCCCCATTTCACTTTATGAACTGAAAATAAAGACGAGGATCACATAACGTATTTTTACATGAATAAGAAAAAAGCACAGTTCACAGTTTGAGTTGTTTTTTATTTATTTTTTGACAATGCCTCCTCAACAGAGACATTATCATTATCAGGACAGGATAAAAATGACTCTTATATAAAGTCCACAGTCACAGGGATTGTAGTTGTTGCTTATTTTACACAGTTTGTACTTATTTACTAATTAGCTCATCATCATTCATTTAAAGTAAGCAGATCCAGTGGGAAAGCATAAGATGGGATCGAACAAACACAAGGCAGCTTGTATGGTGGATGTAGGTAATAAAAATATGATTTGTCATATATATATATGAATAATTTATGAATTGTCTTTAAATAAAAAAATAAACGACTTTGAGACTGTCAGGTTAATTACTGATAAAGTAAAACGAACTACCATGGTATAGCACCTCCACCAACAGTGCTTTTTTACTATTTCACTCTACAATATCATTAAGCATGTTATTACTTTAACAGTCACTGTTAATCGAAGACAAACAAATTAAAAACAAAACAAAAATCTCATTATTTTTCGGATCACCACGCACTCTAAATAATAGCCTTACTGCATTACTTCATTTCCATACACAATGGAGCTGCTTTGTATTTTCCTATATAGTGTCAGGACCCTTTAATGTAATCAGCTTCTTAATGCACATTAGTGTTGTTCCATTAATTCTAAATGTTTTAGCCAAAAAAGTTTTAGAAATAAGTCAAAGGCACAAGGATGCGGGCATTTACAAAGCCTGTGTTAAAAAGCTATTTGTGCTTTGTGAAATCCATTTCTGAAACATGCTCCAAAAGGTAGCATAGTTGCTGAAGAGTCTTAGGTGATTGCTTAAGCCACCATTAGCTTACATAACCCTTCCGGAGATGAGTATTTATTCCAGATCCTTGAGAACAAACCACATGATCTCACTTCCCCACACACTCCCCAGATTTGGCTCCTGCTGACTTCGCCCTCTTCCTAAAGATGGAGATCCAGCTCAAAGGTCGCCATTTTGACACCAATGCGGAGATCCAGCATGAATCACAGAAAATGTTTTGCCACACTTCGGAAAGAAGACTTCCAGAAGTGGCAGGAATGCTGGAAGCGCTGTATTGCTGTGCATAGGGACGATTTTTAGGGTGATAGTGTGTAAACATAGATTTCTTGTAATCTTGAAAAAATGTTATACCGCTTAAGTATTAGTTTTTTTAGTGGAGGAGGAAAAAAAAGTGATGGTGATAACGGAGAGAAAGCTACTGATAAGAAAAAGAAGAAAAAAGTTTATAATCGAAAATATGATGTCTCGTTTCTAAAATGCAAGCCATCAGGTTTTCTGCACTGACAGCCACTAAAACAAAGTTACAGAGGAAACTGGACATTTGAATCATACTTTAAGATTACATGGATTGGTTGCTCAGTCACTGGACCTAAATCCTATTGTACTCCACTGGGATGATTGCAAGGCCAGGAATGAATATCCAACTAGCAAAAACATACCTGACAAGTTGTACAAGAGACAGGGCATAGTATTTCAGCCGAACTTTTAGAGAAGCTTACTGTCAAAAAGTTGTTATTCATGCTAAAGGAGGCAACAGTATGGTTTCATGCCAAGGAAGAGCACCACAGATGCATTATTTGCTTTGAGAATGTTGATGAAGAAGTATAGAGCAGGTCAGAAGACGTTGCATTGTGTGTTTGTGGATTTAGAGAAAGCACACGACAGGGTGCCGAGAGAGGAGTTGTGGTATTGTATGAGGAAGTTAGGTGTGTCAGAGAAGTATGTGAGGGTGGTGCAGGACATAAAGACAGTGTGACAGCAGTAAAGTGTGCAGTAGGAACGGCAGACTGGTTCAATGTGGAGGTTGGACTGCATCAAGGATCGGCTCTGAGCTCTTTCCTGTTTGCAGTGGTGATGGACAGGTTGACAAACAAGGTCAGACAGGAGTCTACCTGGACTATGATGTTTGCAGATCATATTGTGATTTGTGGTGAGAGTAGGAAGCAGGCTGAGAAGAGTCTGGAGAGGTGGAGGTATGCGGTGGAGAGAAAGGGTATAAAAGTCAGTAGAAGTAAGACAGAGTACATGTGTATAAATGAGAGGGAGGGCAGTGGAGTGGTGCAGTTGCAGAAAGAAGAGGTGGAGAAGGGGGAGGAGTTCAGGTACCAGGGTTCAACAGTGTAAAGTAATTGAGAGTGTGATTTGTGTTGGAAGAGTATCTGCATTAGTGAAAGGAAAAGTTTATAGGACTGTGCTGAGACCTGCGATGTTGTATGATTTAGAGACAGTGGCATTGAGTAAAAGACAGAAGGCAGAGTTGGAGGAAACCGAGCTGAAGATGTTGAGGTTTCTGTTGGGAGTGACAAGGATGGACAGGATTAGAAATTAGTTTATTAGAGAGACAGCGCATGTAGGACGTTTTGGAGACAAGGTGAGGGAGGCGAGATTGAGATGGTTTGGACATGTGCAGAGGAGGGACATGGGGTATATCAGTAGGAGAATTCTAAAGATGAAGCCGCCAGGTAGGAGAAAAAGAGGAAGGACAAGAAGGAGGTTTATGGATGTGGTGAGGGAAGACATGCAGGTAGTTGGTTTGAAAGAGGCAGATGTAGAGGACAGGATGCTATGGAGACAGATGATCCGCTGTGGCGACTCCTAATGGGTAAAGAGGAAGATTCATGCTATGGGAGGATTTATATATCTTTGGCAAAATCTAGAAATGTATACTATAATATACCCTAGTTTGTTGCATATAAATGAAAAGAACATGCATGTGTCTCTCAAAAATGTTAAAAGATAAGTTGACAATGTACAGACATTCTATAAATACAGGCGCACACACACACACGCACGCACACACACACACACACACACACACACACACACATATGTATACCGCAAGTTTGTTTAGTGTCCGCCTCACACTTTGAGTGCATTTTCTTATTACTTTTATTATTGAAATTGAAAACATACACAACAATGCACAACAATAGGGGTATATATATATATATATATATATATATATATATATATATATATATATATATATATATATATATATATATATATATATATATATATATAAAAAAAATAATTGTTAATAAAATTGGAAACTACAGTTAGCTCAGTGTCACGCCGTACCGGAAATGAGATTTGTTTTGTGCATGCATGAAAACGCTAAATAATCCACTGTGCTAATGATTTAGCATTTTATGTCCAGGTTTAATAATTTTCATTTTAGAATTAAGTAGATAATCCTGACAATTCCGCAAATCAAGGGAGTGAATAAATGAAGGATGGATGGAATAAAGACATTTGTTTAAAGTATGCTGATATAAGTAGAACAGTTAAGTAGATCATATCTATATCTATTATAAATATTAAAAGTAAAACCTATATTACCCAAATGGGGTTTAACAAATGTAAACTATATATAAATAAATATTTTTTAATTGATTACTGAATTGAATCAATATAAAAAATTGTGTAATGCATTCATTTGATTTAAGCTAGCATTTTATTTAAAATTGATGTAAAACTGTTAAAA
Organism: Silurus aristotelis; assembly: GCF_946808225.1. Taxonomy (NCBI): domain Eukaryota; kingdom Metazoa; phylum Chordata; class Actinopteri; order Siluriformes; family Siluridae; genus Silurus; species Silurus aristotelis. The sequence continues at coordinate 14,435,251 of NC_139591.1, forward strand.
TGTTGATGATCACAAATGTTAATAATAATAAACTGTGTTAATAAAAAAAACAGGCAATTTTATGTTTTGCATTTCTTTCCCTAACCTTACCAAAGAGACATTAGGAGTCTGAAATAGGAATAAAGTTTCTCTGTCGTTCCATCTGAAGACCAATCTCAGGCATATTAGGCAAAAATGGGTATACAAACTAAGTTGAATGCCAGTTCTTTATTCATTCATTCATTCACTAGTTTTGATGACCATATTTTTCAGACTATAAACCGCTACTTTTTTCCCCACGTTTTGAACCCCGCGGTTTAAACAACGAATCGACTTATTTATACATTTTTCCTGGGTTTTTCCCGGTTTCACAAACTTCAAGCCAAAAAACTGAACCCCATAACCAGTGTTGGGCAGTAACGCGTTTTACAGTAACTAATACTGTATTACTTTTAAAAATAAAGAAACTCCGTTACCGTTACCGTATGGTGCGTTACCCATTACTTTTTAAAATGAATTAATTTTGGCTGAAGTGTAGACTACAGCCTAACTTGCTTACAGCAGCGTCGCATTGTAGGATTGGTGGATGAACCACTGTAAACACGAAGAAGACGCACTGTGGGCGTGTCTCTGTTTATTCAGGTCTGTGCGGCAGTAATGGCGAGTTTAGGCGAGACGCAAGACGAGTTTCTCAAAGTGGAAATATGCTTATTATTTCACTTTAGTTGAGCATAAAGACCAAAACTTTTAAGTCAAATGTAAGTTGTGTCTATCTGGTTCGAAGCTCGTATCTACTGCGATAAACAGCAACTCCAATCTGTTGAAACACCTCCAGGACCTCCATGCCTGAGGAGCTAGTAGCTAGAAGCTAACCCGGTGTTCTACATTGTGGATAGTTTTCATACTTCAGCTGTGAAAGGAACATTTTTAAGAGCTCAACACAACAGCAGAAGCCACTTTAGTTTTTGATTGTGAATATATTATTCAGCTTGTTTTGTTATTTATTTCAGAAATCCTTGTGATATATTCAGCTTGTGCTGATCTGACTTTAATAAAATAGTGTTTAAAAATGACTGTGTTTAAGTCAGTTTTGTGTTTGTATAGACCATAACGCATAAAAGGGGATTAATGTTAACATTAAAGAAGGTTCTTTAAAAATGTAACTTAAAAGTTACTTTTAACAATAACGCATTACTTTTTGGTGTAAGTAATCAACAAAGTAACGGAGTTACTTTTTGAATGAAGTAACGAGTAACTGTAACTAGTTACTATTTTTTTGTAACGAGCACAAAACTGCCCATAACATTAGACCAATGAAATTTCCGAACGTAAACAAAAAAAACGCACCTTACCTGTGTTCTGAGCTGCACGGTATCGGGAGAAAATTTTTTTTTTTTTTTTACGCACGACGATGCCAAAAGATAAACTCCCGAGAGAAATAGTTGTGAAAGGAAGGAGGAAGACAGTGAACAATGATTTTCTTTGTAGGCTACTGTTTAGATACAAGCCGTTGTAGCGCGTTGAGTCTGGGATAGCGTGCTAACTCCAGTTGCAACAGAAATCATATAAGCACAGACAGGTTTCCAAAACTCGTGCTTTTTTATTTTTCTTGGCAACAGCGTTACGGGTTAGTCAAAGAAACTTAGAAATGAGCATCAGAAAATAATAAAGACATAATCCTCGTCTTGCACACACGCAGTAATAGCGGAAAAATGCAGTGCCAGGCTATTCCCAAAATACCGCTATGCTCCTAAAGGAAGTGCATCATATTTCACCCGTCTTTCGTTAAAGCCTGTGTAAAGTTTATTAGTTTCAGTGTTCGGCTTATAGACAGGTGCGGCTTATTTATGTTCAAAAGAAAAATATTTGTAAAACTTAGCGGCTTATATATGGGTGCGCTTTATAGTCCGTAAATTACGGTTGGTTTAAAATAAGAATGTTTCAGTGGTTGGTGTAAGGGCCCAATCATGCAGTTTAATATAAATAGATTTAATAAAGATCAAATAGATAAGAGTTTTTCGCTCCATGATGCAATGTTGTGAAACTAAACCTGACCAAAAATGTCCATCAGTTCGTACTGTAAATGAATTATGACATGACATTCAGAAAGAAACAACTGTTAAGTAGTTAATAACTTGACAATGATGATGATGGTGCTTACATGGAGGGGAACTGTTCACCTCAGTTCATTAATTCCTTCGGTTTGTTTTGCACCATAGTTCCTCTGCCTCAAACTTGCTCTTCAAAATTCTGGTTTTATGATGGATTACTATATAATAATCATTATTATTAGTTCTGTAGTGAGAGTGCAATGGGCCATTAATGTCTTACTATATAACCTACTTAAAGAAACAAACTGTCTAGTAGATATTAGGGCATAACAGGCTTAGTGGTGGTTGGTATGTATTTGTGATAGACTGGAATGGTTTATTCGTGGCTTGCACCCAATGTTCCAAGGATATGCTCTACATTCAATGGGTTAAGATGAGACAGAATGATCTGCAGTTGTATTCCAGCAATGGAATTAAACTTGTTGAGGGTGAACCATTTGATTTACTGCTTGTGCCTGCAGTTACAGTCATAGTTATATAGTTACTGTAATCACAAAAACAAGGCAAAAATATAATCCTTAATTAAGTTAATATAATTTGGGAATGTGGTATTAAAGTCTATTACATTAAAAAGGAATCTAACATTAGCTTATTGTTTTGGTGATTAGATACTGTAATGTATTAGTCTCACAAACAATTTCCAAGCTAGGTGTGCTAAGGCTAAATCCAATTAAGTGAATGAATCAACCTGCAATATATTGTAGTGTTTAATTTGTTTTCCATGTAATGAATTAATCAATTAATATATATAATAGTAATAATATTAATAAAACTAGTGAGGAAGTACAAATTTGCTACTATAAATGTATTTCTTTATTACTTTTTTAAAATTTATTCCTGCCTAGCCACTGTCAGAGTTCCACAAACTTTCAATACCTAAAACAGGTGATTGGTAAAGATTATTTTTTTTTATTAGTTTATTAATGTATATTTAATGTAGCTCATCTCTTTTGGTTCTTCCATAAAAACAACTAGTTTGCCTTGACGCAACTTCGGAACAGGACGAAACTTTTTAACTCTGACCGAACAAAGCAAAAGAGCTGTGAAATTTCCAGATAAATTTGAGGCTCTAAGACATTGTAGCTAGCCTTTTCCCCATGACTCAAGCATTGCTTTTATGCTAATTTGGCCTCGTTCTCTTTTAATATTCAAAGTCCCTTGCAATGCACAGTCAGCTGCTGAGCTTTCTGCTGTTTGATCCTGTCTTTGATCACACATACTGTACCTGGCCACAAAATAATAAGGTCGAACAATGCCTAACGTCAAGACGGGTAATGAGGGTTGACTGAATAGAGGGCGATCTGCACATAATGGCGAGATGAAAAGAATCGGCTTTCACGTTATAACTTGGAGCGACCTCCTGGAGGAAGTATAAACACACACTTTGTTCCAAGTAAAAAGCAAGAATACTGGTTATATTCTTACAATACTGATGTATAATTAGAAATGTTCATATTATAAAGATATGCAAGTAAAAACTACAGTGAGTCTGCACAATGTCTTGCATGCTCTATACTCTTTGATGTAAATATGGTCAATTGAAAACTGATGAAAAGCTTGGGCAGGAAAATGGGAAGTCATTGGCTGGAGGCTGAGTGGAATTTGAAATCCCAAGAGCCACACTTGAACTGGTCTGACATATCCTTGAATTAGATTCTGCCACACTTATCATGAATAATAGTTCTACTTCATGTACTGCTATGAAAAAAAGTTCTGCAATACTGTGCAAGGTTAGACATTTCCCATGGTAGGTGAACCTTATCAAAAGAGGCACCTTCTGCTTTCTGTTTTGTTTTTAAAGAAAACAGAAGCTCTCCAATCCAAACTTATACATGTCATCACCATAATGAAGATGTACCAGTGTGTTGAACAGCTTTTCAGTTTATGTGTTTTCAGTGATGATACAACAATTGGAATACCATTACATTTATAAACATGTATGTAAATGAAAAAAGCTATTAGAAATGTTCTTGTTCTTTATAATATTCTATGGTCATGTCAATTTAATAAATTCTCTGTAGTACTTTGGTCTACAATACATGAGTAATGCCATTGTTCTTGCAGTAATATATGAATCCGTTAACATAAAAATTATTTTCCATCAGTGGTGGGTTGTCAGAGCCAGCAAGACCTAAACTCAGCTGGACTAAAACTAAACTCAGAATCACTGACTTATGTTTTAAAATATATTTGTCCATGAATATATTTTTTACATTTCTTCCAATAGCCCATTCTCTTGATTTCATAGCATTTTTTTAGAGTGCACTGCTGCTGCTGTGTCACCTAGTGAAAGTTTACATTGGAGTTTGTATCCGATCAGATTTCAGCTAGCTAGCTATCGATTGACCAGGCCAACAACAATCAGGCACCAGAAAATTCCTACATGTTAGGCAAAGTCGCAAACCACATCATTTCACGATGGGTGACAGAGTAGAAGAAATGTATTTGATCAAAGATACTTACACGGACATTTACAAAACTGGACATCGTGACGAAAGGCCAGCCAAAACAGTTCAAAACAGTTCTTAAGCTTTGTTCATGAACTATTTAGAGTAATTTATACTTTTCTGCATACTATTCAGTAAAATCTGCACAAAAACATACAATTTGCTTTCATTTCAAAAGCTTTTCTGAAATGACGCATGCTGGTGGGGCAGCTGTGGCTACAATGAAAGGAGACTTGTGGAATTGTGTTCATTGGTTTCTTGCTTTAGTAATGCCATTCATTTTCACTGCATATGATCAGCCTGTGATACAGCGCTCAATTATACTGCATTTTTGTATAATATTTATGGTGTCGATAGCCATGACATGTTAATGAGGTATTAAGGGATGGATTGATTTGGGTAGCACACGACTGAAGGTCTCAGTGTGAAATACACGGCCTGCACTTTTTAAAAAAATTGCATTGTTTGAATTTCTTGGGGATCATAAAAAGAAGAAAATAGATTTTTGCAATGATATTGACAAAAAAAAAAAAATTATTATTAATAATTTATTATCATTTTTTTTTAACATTAACCATTTTAATAATTTTGCATGTGTAAGAATGATTAATTCAGCGAACTGAATGCTTCCAGCAAGCAAACATTCTTCATTTTATTTCTCAATTACACAGGCAGGAAATAAAGCATTTGTCATAATAGTTGACAATAACAGCAAATGAGAACTAAATGTGAAATTGGAAGTTCAAAAAGCAAATTAATGTTTTACGGTCTTGTGTCCAAAACCTTTGCCTATATATTGTATATTATGCTGTAGTATACAGCACAAGAATCAAAACAAACGAAACAACAAAAACAAACAACAAAACTTATAGTAACAACTTTCTTGTGTCTGAAGATGTAACAGCATAAGTGTTCATGTGCAAGTTCCTACTATGGTATAAAAATAATTAATATACTATAATAGCATAATGCAACAAGCATATTAACATACAGTCGATAAATAAAATAATATTAAATAATTAGAACAGACAATCATTGGAGTTTCTAAAGGATGTCTGGTATTTGTGCTAACATTACCATTAGTGTTAAGATTCTAGTTGACAAATGCAAACACAACAGGCTCTGAATCTTTTTCCCCATTTTCATATTTTGACGTTTTGTCAATCCAATCAGTTCTGTTAAAAGGAAAAAAAAAAATCAACCAATATGATTGTAATAACAGTGCAGTGACTTGAAATGTTCTCCCTCATTTCATGCATCTTCAATACTCTTTTTTTTGTGCATGCTAATTAACTATCCCATCCATCAAATTAAAATTTAAGCAAAAGAATATATTTGCAAGTGAGTGCAAAAGACATTACTTATACATTCGAATTGGACCAAGGTGACAGCGAGGGCATAAGTTATCAAAGACTTCACAAGAGTACAAATTATATATATATTATATATATATATCGCTTTTTCTTAGACTTTTTTTATGTCGCCGAACCCTGATATCTTAAGCACAAGGGGGGAAAAATTTGCCATTTAACGTCGGTTATCTCGGTGCAGCCGCAGAAGAACTTGCGGAAGTGGCGGAAAAATCAAGCCTTACAGATGCTACAGGTGTTGTATTGTATACTGGTGAATCTCTGCTGTTAGTTAGTGCTAGTGTTCGTAGTGTTAGTAGGGGCGCGGCGCGGCTTTGGGAAGAAAAGAGCAGCCGTTGAGAGAGTGCCGTTGGGAAGACACGTACCAGGAAACGCATGAGCGATAACAACGACCGCCGTGAACCAACATATACCAACAATAACGGACAGTGAGAGTGTGGAAGTTTAAATAGGAGCTGGTGATGATGCTAAACGAGCACCATATGTGCGCGATTAAAGCCGGGAGCTTCAGAGAAAGCGGCCGAGAAAGCACCTGACACGCTGAAGGGGGCCTAAGGGGGCGTGGCAGGTGGATTCCTGACAGATAAACATGTACTGTATGTATTTTTATAGCATGCCTTCATCAAACAAATCGCGGCAACGCTGTTGTGTAAAAAAAACCTTCAAAAACACGTGCATGCACATTCTCATTTATTAACGCACATCATGTACATAAAGTAATTCTAACACGTTAGTATATTGCCGCCATTTTGATTTTCGTTTATCTCGATCATCGGTTACCTCGATGCTTTTTGGCACCCCCCCAGGACATCGACATAACCGGGTTCCACTGTATATATATATATACACACACATATATAGTAGTTCTGACTGGCCTGAATAAGTTCCACTGTGACCGCGTATTTAGTTTGCGGTTTAATGTTTTTAAGCTAAAAGCTGCAGTATGTGTCATTTATAATTCAGCACTAGGTCAGGCTGTCAAATTTTTACAGGCTAAACCTCTTGAGACAGGCCACGCTGGCCAACTTTGCGCCCTGTGGTATTAATTTTGATCAAATGGATGAGCTTTTTTTTTAACCAGCTTGTTTTTTGCATACCGCATACATGCTTACAGACCTTGCACATGCCCAGATAACAACAAATATAAAGTTGATAAAGTTTTGTGTACTCCATGATGCATAAGCTCAAAGTCAGAGCGGCAAGTAAACAAGAGACTAATGTCTGTGCATCCCGATGCGCTGACTCACTGCAGGCATTTTTTTTTTCATCTGTATGCTGCCGCTGATACTTTTCTCAGCTCTTATCCTTGCACAATATTTATATTTGTACAAATAATTTGTTTCTTGTCACATGACAAACTGCTAACAGTAAGTAGCTAATAGATAGCACTAAAGTTAGATTTTTTGTTCTGTTGTGTGGTTCCTCTAGCTGTTTACCACAACATAGTAAAAACTATATAGATAAAAGTTTGTGGACACTGGATCACAAGAATTATATGTGCTTTTTGAACATGCAATTCCACATTTAGTCCCCATTTGCTGCTATAATATCCTCCACTCTTCTGGGAAGACGTTCCACTAGATTTTCGAGTGTGCTTGTGAAGATTTGTGCACATTCGGCTACAAATGCGTTAGTAAAGTCATGTACTGATGTAGAGTAAGGAGGCCAGGGGTGCATGTAAGTGTTCCAATTTATTCCAAAAGGTTCAATAGGTCAAAGTTTTTTATGAGGACACTCAGCATGTTTCATGCCAACCTACTGTATTTTTCATGGAGCCCACTTTGTGCCATTGTCATGCTAAAACAAGTTTGAGTCTCAAAGATCAAGTGAAGTGAATAGAGATCCTAAGGCATCGTATACAATTGTGTGTCTCCAACTTTGTGGTAACACTGGGGAAGAACCTCATATGGTTGGAAAACTCAGGTGTCCCAATAATTTTGTCCATATAGTGTGTATGAATGCATGAAGGTATTCATTCATTCATTCATTCATTCATTCATTCGTTCATTCTTTCATTTAGTAAGGAAGAATATGTGGACTAAGCAGGTGAAACTCTCTTATGTAAGTAACTACATGTAATGACCTCAATTTCCGTTTCCAAATTAAATAAGGCTCTACACTTTTTGGCAAAGATTAGGTTGTAAGACTGACATGCACTTCTTGGGGTATGCCACATGGGTCATACTAGTTTATCTCCACTCTACTCAGCACATTTTAAGAAAGCAGCCTTAAGAACCCTATAAAAGCATCCAGACTCCCTATAGTGAATAGTGGAGTGTCTTACAAATTTGCTTTTAATGGGTGAACAGGGGTGCAAGGGCCTCCACTGACCCGCTTTGGCAGGAGGTCTGTCTTCGTCATTGGCAAGTCCCCAGGGGAAGCAGTGGAGAGTGAAATGGAATACATGAGCAGAATAGTACACAGATTTCCAAAGGTGGATTTGAGAGACCAGGTCCCCAATCTGAGTGCATGTTTGGTCTCTTTGTCTAGCACTTTTAAACGAGTGCCTTGCTTTTTGTATTAATGTATTAGATCATGATTTAGCACAAATAAATGAGCTATTCTTCAAAAAAATACACCAAGTAAAAATATCTTGTCAAATCGATGTAGTATTTACCTATTTGGAATAATAGCTCTTTGTGGGGCAGGGTTTAACAGTTCTTTATTCTCATTGGTTGGTGAGATTCTGACCAGGAAGAAAAGATTTAATTGACAAAAATTTTAGAGAGTGTTCTTGATGCGGGTCATTAAGTGGTTCATTCATTAGCCAATCCTCAAATAATGATTATATACCGATATACTAAGTAAGTATACAGTGAGGAAAATAAGTATTTGAACACCCTGCTATTTTGCAAGTTCTCCCACTTAGAAATCATGGAGGGGTCTGAAATTGTCATCTTAGGTGCATGTCCACTGTGAGAGACAAAATCTAAAAAGAAAAATTCAGAAATCACAATGTATGATTTTTTTTACTATTTATTAGTAAGATACAGCTGCAAATAAGTATTTGAACACCTGAGAAAGTCAATGTTAATATTTGGTACAGTAGCCTTTGTTTGCAATTACAGAGGTCAAACGTTTCCTGTAGTTTTTCACCAGGTTTGCACACACTGCAGGAGGGATTTTAGCCCACTCCTCCACACAGATCTTCTCGAGATCAGTCAGGTTTCTGGCCTGTCGCTGAGAAACACGGAGTTTGAGCTCCCTCCAAAGATTCTCTATTGGGTTTAGGTCTGGAGACTGGCTAGGCCACGCCAGAACCTTGATATGCTTCTTACAGAGCCACTACTTGGTTATCCTGGCTGTGTGCTTCGGGTCATTGTCATGTTGGAAGACCCAGCCTCGACCCATCTTCAATCCTCTAACTGAGGGAAGGAGGTTGTTCCCCAAAATCTCGCAAT